>NC_091698.1:67602500-68293333 GCF_041296265.1 Equus caballus
TTGACAGATCCCTTCATCTCCAGTTTTCACGGTCATCCACGCAGCGGGTAAAGCAGGTATTGCTCCCGTTCCACAATGACTTGTGCCAGGGCACACCTAAATAAGACCGTCCAAGCCCAAAGCCAGGGATTCTTCTACTGTATCACACTGATTCATGTGTTTATTCGTGGAAGGCAAATAAAGCACTAAAATATTTCAAATGTGAGTAATTATGAAACACTCTTTTTTTTTTTAAATTTTCTATAGCGTGAGGGCCCAGGGCCAGGTCATTATGATTTGAAAATACCTTCAGCAAGTTCTGTTACTTCTTGTTTTCAATCCAGAGTACCTCGATTCTTGCCCGCCTGTTCAGTAAGTATTCTATAAGACAGGTTATGGTTGTAGGTTTTGTGGTTGTATGTATGGTTTTGTGGCTGCAAATATATATAATTTCTTGTCAAGGAAGCCAAGAATGTAGAGCTCACACACCAGCAAGCCCTTGGCCAGCGTCAGCCTCAGAGTGACTCCAGCCCCAAAGACTGTAGCTGAATTATGAATCCAGTTGAGGTTGGCCAGCACAGTGATTAGCCATCAGTGTTATGACCTGGATGCTTTGTGGGGAAGCACCTTTAATGAATCGTGGTAAGCGCTGAGCCGTGGCCGCCCCCACCATCCAGAACTGCCGTCCTTGGGTGTGTGGCTTCTGAGAGCAAAGAGCCAGAGCAGAAGCGTTATTATTGAACCAAAGAGGACCATTAAGGCATGAGCATTCATCCTGCCCCCAAGGACTCAGGACAGACAGGGAAGAGGCTCAAGTCCCTGGAGAGATACAAAGAAGGTGGCTTCTGGGACCATGCAAGAGCCTCAGAGGCCTAGCAAAGACCAAGAAAGATCACAAAAGTATAACAGGGAGCCTATGAACGCAGCTGGTTTGTTTTTTTTTTTTTTTTTTTTTTTATGCTAAAAGACAGTTTTAGTTCCCTTGGTCATATTATCCCCAGCCTCCACTCCAGTCTGAAATCCCCAAAACTTGCTGGTGTGTAGCCTTGTTTGAGATGGTTGGGGAGACAGAAATAGAAATTCTGCCTGTAAGGAAGTGGGCGCACCCCAGGAGATGAAGGATGGGTGGGAGAGGCTGGGACAGTGGGTAGGAGACGCCCAGCACTGCTGCTGTCCAGGCCTGCAGGGCACCACCACTACCCCACCTGGGGTGCCCGGCCATCGCCTTCAGGATCTCGCTCCAGACATGCCAGCTGCGGTGTGGGGGTAGGGTGGTCTTTATCTGGAGGAATACTGGGGAGGCCTCTGGCGGTAAAATTGAAAACAGACCAGCAGCAGGAAGCTAGTGGATCCCTTCAGCCGATCCTCACACCCTAGTGGCATCACCAAGATCCAGACACAGATTTTTGAGAGCTCACAGGGCTGAGCATCCTCAGGAAGTTGGAGTTGTGTTAATCAAACTCCCAGGAAATTGATAGGGAAACCAGAAGGTATAGTCTTAATTTACAAGTGTCTACCAAGGGGGCTGGCGTCTGGGGCCACTGCTCTGTGGAGTGTCTCCTCTTAGAGGAAACTCCATGGAAGACAAGGACAACCAGAAGTTTGCTTGGTGACAGTGAAATCGGGCCTTGGGGATGGAACTGGATGTTCTCAAGGTCTGGGAATCACAACTGCTTGAGGCAGCCTCTTGAGGGGGTGACCTTGGGGGGGCCAGGCCCATGAACCTCCTGCTCTGTGGGCTGGTCTTCCAAGACTCCACATGCTCATTGCTTCCTCATCAATAGCACAAATAAAGGCTCCCACTTCCTTTGACGGCTGGCCAGGGCTTGATTAGATTTCCAGGCTGCTCCTCTGCTTTTGGCAAGGGAAACATCCTGTCATTTAAAGCGGCTTCTGCAGGCAGCTGATCTCCTCCACTCTGGGCTGACTGCTCTGTCCCACCCTCAGGGTAATCCTCTTTCCACTCTCACTGTCTCCTGGAGAGATAACAAACTGCAGGAAGGATGAAAATGACAAGTAGGTGATAATGACAAGTAGGGAATAATAATAGTGGTGGTAGCTACCATGCGGAGTGCTGGCTGCCAGCCTGGCCTAGTGCTGTCTGTCCTAGAGGGCCTCCAGTGAGCCTCAGAACCTCACTTGTGGGGTGAGGCCTGGGCAGCACACGGCCCAGGGTCACACTGAGCCACTGGTGGTGGGACTAGAACTCAAACCCAGGTGGCCTGTGTGACATTTAAACCCTTCCCTTAACCACACACACAGACACTGGTGTCTCCCCAACAGACTCCAGATAAAATTCTTGTGGGTTTCAAGAATATGTGCACACAGCCCAGCGTGGGAAACAATGACCTAAGACATCGAAGTCTTAGTCTATGAAAGTGACACATTTGCATTTTATCACTACAGAAGAGAAGCTTTGTTTAAATAATTGGCACAAGAATTTTTTTAAAAAATTTCATCAAAATGAAAATCTGACTTTTAAAAACTAGAACTTGTAGATCCCGTGAGCATACTTTTGATCCTGGGGTCCACAGACCCTTGTAGAGAAACAGCTTACTATATTACACTGGGTCAATGTTAGAAGCACATGGGTTTGGGCTTCTGAGGTCCACCACCCAGGTCAGAGTCCATTCTCTCCAACCTCTTACCACTAGACTGAGGTCATTAGAGGCGAGGACAGTGGCATTCCCAGTGACAGTGCTTTGAGCGGATGTGGGATGTGAGCCCGCAGCCGTGGGGAGAGCCTCTGACAGGAGCAGCCTCAGCTCCAAGGACATGCTCCGATTCTAGGGTGCACCAGCTTCAACCCAGGCCCTTGTCTCCCTCCGTGGGATTTGCCAGCCACGTCTGAGCCAACATCCAGGCTCAGGAGGCTCCAGGGTTTGGTGTCACTATCTCATCAGTCTCTGTTTTCTGTTCTGTTTTCAGAAAACCCCGGGCCCAGGAGCGTACACAGCTTCAGCACAATTCCCCAAGCAGCCCGGGACCATAGCCAAAATGGGCCGAGAACATAGCCTTTTCTTCAACAACACAATTGGCTTTTAAAATAAAGCCATCTTGGTCCTATGCTGCTTTGAGTTTTAGCAAGTTCTTGTGTTTAGACAACTCTGTTTTGTCTATTCTTTAGGAGGGTTTGACCACAGAACATAATCAATTGCCAGGGTCACCATCTAGCCCTCTCATCTGCAATAGTCCCAGCATAATTTCCAATTCACTCTCAGAAGTGTCCTAGTTTGAATAATAAATTATATATCCACCCTGCTTATTGTCAAAGGGTGTATTTCAAGAGACTGTGCCCCCAGGCTTCTCTTGCAGCAGCTCCACGGGCTCTGATAAGTCCAGGCTGTGCTCTGTGTGGCCTCGGGCTCTGCAGCTGGGTCTCAACCGCACTAGGACCCTAGGGTTGTCATCCCTCCTGGCCTCGTGGAGACTTCCATGGGGGGTTGGCATTCAGCTGAGGCCAAGCTGAGCTTGACAGGATCCCAACAGGTAGTTCGTTCTCTCAACTCCCTGAAAAGAACAATATTGATTCAACCTGATGAGTGTACTTTCAAGTCAACAGAAGTATTTTGGGTATCTGCTCTGTGCCAGGTGCTATGCTGGGGTTGGGGAGTCGGGGCTTAAAAGAAAGATGAATAAGGCATGTGACTAAGTTTGGGGAGGGTTGGAGGAGAGAGAAGGCCAGAAAGGTAGTTTGTGGGAGTTCCTGGCTTGAGGAAAGCTTTGGCGGCTGTGCCAAGCAGCTCCTTCTGGTGGCCTTGTGTTTGAAGCTCAGTGGCTGCCCTCACGAGGGTGACAGTTCCACTGGGAAGACAGGCCCTGGTCTCAGGAAGCTGCAAAATCACTGTGCCCGGTACACAGAGGAGCAACATCTGACAACGAAGGCCACAGGTGGTCAGAGCAGGGATGAGGCAGCATGGTCTGAGTGGAGAAGGACGGCCAATGCAGGAGGACAGCTTGGCTGGCACCCAAGGGACCAGGAGGCCGAAATGGGCAGAGAGGAGAGAAGGAAGAAGATGGGGGGCCAGGAACCCTGTTTGGGCGAAAGGCAGGAATAAACATTTGCTGGAGGGGAAAGAGGGAGCCTGGCCCAGCTAGAGAGGAAGGTACTACTGAGACTGGGAGGGTGGTGGGGTGGGGCTCTGTCAGAAGGCCAGAACGACATGCAGACAGAGACAGACAGACCCTATGCATGACAGCGGGTGTCTCACAAAGATTGGGGAAATTTCAAAGTCATTAACAAATGATTGGAAGGAATCTTTTTTTTTAACTAAAAAAAAAAACCTAATATAAACGCTTATACTTTGTTATATTTTAAAAGGAAAAAAAAAAACAAAACCCACCTCTCTAGTCTCGTGAGCCCTTATAAAATGGGTGCTGGGGGCAAGGAAGGGAAGGCCGTCGTCTCACTGAATTTATTCAGGTTTCACATTTGGGGAAGGAATACCCTGCACTGCGTTCCTTCAGAGCAGAAAGCCGCCACTTGGAGGATCAGACGGGAGTCTCGGGATGTGGCAGCTCCTGTCCCAGCTTGATCAGGAGATAGTTGCAGGGCAGATATTCCAAACTTTATCCTCCAAGTGGGTCGAGGGCTCCTGCAGGATCCCCATGTAATGGCTGGGGCTTCTGACAGAGGGTGCGTTCTCTGAGGTTGCACCTGGTGCTCAGGGAAGTGCTTCTAGAGAGAGAGGCAAGAGGTGGTCGTGTCTGTCCCAGTCAAGGCTCATGGATGGAAAGGTTGGGGGAGCCCTCACACTGGCAGGGGAAAGAGGAGATTGTGTTGTAAGCATGTGGGGGCATCTCCTGGACAAGGGTGTGAACCAGGGCCTGGCTGGAACCACCTCTCTCTCCCTTTGTGTCCCCTCTGCTTCTCTCTCAGGCCTGCTTCGCTTCCCTCCAGAGGCTGGCTTTCACTGCCTTTTTATTTGTCTGGGATCTCATGTAGCTACCTCAGCATCTCCTCACGTTGTTTCCTGAGTCAACACCCTAAAATAATGTGACCACCCCAATTTGACTTGGTTCCAGTGTCAATTCCCAGGGGAGAGAATCCAATTGTCCAGTTTGGGTTAGGGCTTAGACCCTCAGTGCAGACCCAGCTGCAGGGGCCCGGCTGTGTGGGGTGCGTATAATTGGGGTGGGAGACAACTCCCTGGTGTTCTAGAAGAGAATGAAGACACTTTCAGAGGAAGAAGGGGAGGGTGTCTGGACTGGCCTGCAGGAAGGGGGTTTGGGAGGCCTGCAGAGTTCACCTGGAGATAGACCTGCTGGATAACATTCTGCAGGGCCGTCTGGACACCCTTGTGTCTTGTGTCCATTCACTAAGCTTGGCCTTTGGCTCCCATGACTTCCGTCTGTCTTTCTGGAGCTGGGGGTAGCTCAGCCCTGTCTTCCTTCCCCGTCTTGCCACTGCCTATAATGCAGCCCTCACCCTGCTCTGTGATTCTGGATGGTGTGACAGAGAGTCTGGCCTAGGTGTGAGCAGAGGGGGTGGGAACTGGGCGGTGAGAAGGGCGATGTTTTACTTCTCTTTGGCACATTCCAATATTTTTAATGGTATTCATACGGGTAGGGAGAGGCTTTCCCAAACAGACCAGAGGGATTCTGGATGGCTTTTTCCTGCCACGAGCCTAAAACTGGGACGATATTTGAAGATCAGGGCTTCCTTCTGTCCTTTTCAAGATGGAGAGAGTGGACAGACCAGGTTGACTTTGAGCGTGAGCTCTGAGATTGGGATATTAACACCTAGCCGCTGGCGCTGTTGTGTGCATCAAATGACATTTTCAAAGGGGCTTAGAAAAGCGATAGAGCGCACAGCTGCAGATGGAAGGGACTTGGACGTTTATCCTAAGTCCTTGAGGGGTCTTTCCTGCAGGATCCCTCCTCCCAACCCCATTGACTGCTGTGACATTGGCTTCTGAGTTCCCTGCCCTGGCTTCCCTGAGCATCCCTCCTTCTGTTCCTCTCCCCTCCCACCCACTCACCCCCAACTGCCTCTGAATTTGGCTTCAACCAAAGGGAATGGCTCTTCTTGGCTGCAAATATCTTCTGCTATTTCCATGCAACATTCCCTCTTGGTTAAGTCAGAGCGTGTTAAAAGTCACAGCACTGAGGGGGACAGCTTATCCCCCTCCCTTCTCTTCTCTCTTTCCCTCCTTCCTCATCCCCACCTGCATCCCCTCACTGCTTTCTGGACCTACAGGTGGCACCGTTCAAACACGGAGGCCAAGGGTCACAGGTTGCTTAGGTGACCCACCCTGTCTCCAGCGTCATGTCTCACCTGCTTGATGACACCTACCTTGATGCAGCACAGAGCTGCCTGGACTCAGGTCCCCGTGCCTAGGATTACTTTGAAAGCCCTATTATCTTGAAAACACAGTTCAAAATCTACAAGTTCAGAATCAGTGATTCTAAGCTGCACTTTAGATTCCCCTGGAGAGTCTTTAAAAATCTCCATGCCTGGCAGCTTCCAGACAGATCACATCAGACTCTCTGGAGGTAGGACTCAGGCCAGTGTTTTTACTTAAACTCCCCCTACTCCCTCCCCACAGGTGATTCTAATGAGTGGCCAAGGTTAAGAACCCCCGCTGAGATGGTGTGAAGGCACCAATCACCAATAACTCTGGGTGGGGGCACAGGTGGTTCTCCCAACCCTGAAGGTTTAAGAAGAAGATGGGACCTTGCCCTAGGGAGGCACTCTCCAGCTGCAAAGAAGAGGTTAACTCATGTTAGCATCTGGCTGAGTCCTAAGGGAAGAGGATGACACAGGGCAGGTTTGTCTGGGTGAAGCCAGTGCCTGGAAGCTTACCAGGTGGAGCTTTTCTGAGTAGAAGGGACAGCAGGGGCCTGAATCCAAGCACCTCCCGCCAGCCTGACTCTTGGCTGGGCTCCTCAAGACCTCCTGCCCCTGCCTAGCCCACTCTGGGGACCAGAGATACAGTGTCACTGGAAGATGAAGTGAGCCCAGTGCCGCATCCCTGTTCCCCGGAGTGGGCTGGGTTGGGGTAGGAGGCAGGGACTGACAACGCATTCCATTCAACTCACCCCCCCTGGAACTGAGTGGCCAGTGGGGAGGGGGTAGGGTGGGACAACGAGGTGGTGCACTGGGAGCTGTGCAGGTCACAAACAGAGCTCAGGGTTTGAGGAGGGCTGGCCATTGCCCTGCGTCCCCTTTCTGAAGTCTCAGAGCTCAGAGATCCTGCATGGTAACTGAGGGCCATCAAGGAGAAAGGAAGTTGCGGGAGCTTCCCTTATTCCCCAGGGCCAGATGCCAGGTAGGGTCCCACCTGTTTAGGCTTCTAATCCCCAACTCCTTCTGGGCTGGGCATGGGAGCCGGCCTGCAGAGTCCCCTGAGCCCCAGGTGCCCAACCCTGAGCCCGGCATAGCTCTTTTTTTTTTTTTAAGATTGGCTCTGAGCTAACATCTGTTGCCAATCTTTTTTTCCCCCCTTCTTCTTCTTCCCAAAGCCCCCCAGTACATAGTTATATATTCTAGTTGTAGATCCTTCTAGTTCTGCTATGTGGGACACCACCTCAGCATGGCTTGATGAGTGGTGCCATGTCCATGCCCAGGATCTGAACTAATGAACCTTGGGCTGCTGAAATTAGCCCTTAACCCAAGGGCTTGCCCAAATTAGTCTCACTGGACTAAAGTCAAGGTGTCAGCAGAGCTAGTTCCAGAAGGATCCTCCTTCTGGGGACTCTGAGGGGAGAATTTATGTCGTTGTCTTTTTCAGAATCGAAAGACCACCTGCATCCCTTTGCTTATGGCCCCTTCCTTAAATCACACCAAACTCCTGCTCCCATCGTCATATCTGCTCCTGAGTCTGACCCTCCCCCTTCCTGTGAGGATGCTTGGGATTATATTGGGCTCCAGATGATCCCCATCTCAAGGTTCTTAACTTAATCACATTTGCAAAGTCCCTTTACCCTGTAAGAGAACATAGTCACAGGTCTGGGGATTAGGACATGGACACCGTTGGGGGGACACTATTCAGCCTTCCATCTATCTAACCTCTAGCTGGGAGAGGGAGTGGGGTGTCCTTCGGCCTGAAATACTAGCCTCCCCCAGCCCAGGGTGTGTGAACTCCAAGCCCCCTCCCCAGTCTCCCCAGGCTGGCTGGGTGCCTCTCCTAAGTGCTCCAGCAGCCCCCAGATCCTTGCCTGAGGCAACGTTGGACTGTGGGCTCTGGGATCGTAGGGTTGGGACCCACTGGGGCATGGGTGGATTTCCCAGCACCTAGCACATGTTAGCACATGATAGATGCTCACTGAATACTATAGATGCTCCAAGATACACCATTATCCTTTAGGAAATGGAGAAGCTTTTTATAATGTCTTCTGTATTGTACAAGTTCCTTTAATTATTTTGAACCACAGAGAATTGTTTAGGGAAGGGCTATTAGCCTGAGTAACCTCAGTCAGGTTCCTCATGTTGGATGCTAACAGAATTCATCTGATAAAATGAGGGCTTTTTTTCTTTTCTTTTCTTTTTGAGGAAGATTAGGCCTGAGCTAACATCTGTGGCCAATTCTCCTCTTTTTTTTTTTGCTGAGGAAGATTGGCCCTGAGCTAACATCCGTGCCCATCTTCTTCTACTTTATATGTGGGACGCCTGCCACAGCATGGCTTGATAAGCGGTGCATATGTCCACACCTGGGATCCAAACCGGTGAACCCCAGGCCGCCAAAATGGAGCGTGCAAACTTAACCGCTGTGCCACTGGGTGGGCCCCTGACAAAATAAATTTTTAAAAAGAGGATATAAAGAAATTTAGTACTGATTTGTTTCCTTGGGGTTGGATCTTAAGATTGCAGGTGTTAGATGTTATAAACAGGCTCTCTGTGGATCACTTAAAAAGTAATCATGTTAAAAGTTGTATTATGGGAAATGGTTAGGTGAGAGGAGAGCTCTCCTAATGTTTTACAAATCATACTTATGGTTCCCCATAAAATCTCCAGTGGCCACATTATTCCAGGATTTTTAAAGTGCCCTATTTTAACTTACATGGAAATGAAAATGAAGCTTCTGGAAAATTGTGTTCAATGACCCACTTATCTATAGTGTAGATGAGAATCCTAATGGTGAAGATGCATATCTCAAAGATAGTTTATAGAGAAGGATTAAATATATGTGTAATTTTATTAAGAAACTATAATGGATTGGGACCAACTGCAGGCCCTTGAGCAGCCATAATAGACTCACGGGGGCTGTGGCCTCTCCGCAGAGCCCCCCGGATACCACAAGGGTAAAATGCTGGGATGGCGTGTGGGTTGGGGGAGAGGGGAGGCTCAGGTCAGCCTGTGGGTGGGGACAAGGTGGCCTCACTCCACATTTGTACTTCAAGCCTCCAGTGGCAGGAGAGCCCCCTAGAGCCCAGCTGGTGTCCCACTCAGGAGGGCACACAGGTGTGGCTGAGTCCAAGTGTGTGGGATATGGGGGCTGCACCACAGGGTGCAAGAGTGCGAGAGAGTGAGCTGGCCTGGATGTTCTGACAAAGACTAAGGATCCCATAAGGTGAGTAGGGGGAGGGGAGGAGGGCGGAGAGAGGGAGAGATACTTCTGGAAGGCATGGGAAGTGGGTCTTGAAGAGTGAGGGGCATGGAGTGAGCCCCAGCAGGAATTCTGGGAAGAGGGCCTGCAGGGGTGGAGTCGACATGGGAGGACATGGGTCCTTGAGGCCGTAGGAGATCCAGTAGATTCACGGGAGGAAGAAAAGGGGAGGAGGAGGAGGAGGGAAGGAAGGCAAGGCCCCAGGGGGGTGTTGCTCCCAGCTCAGGAGAGAAGCTGTCTGGAGGGAGGAGGCGCCCTGGCCCCAGCCTGGCACAGGCGGCAGGGGCCCTTGTGGGCTCACATTCGCTTGCAGTGGGCCAGGCTGTCAAAGCCCCTGTACCCTTGAGGGGTGCTCTCAAGAGTGCGGAGTGTGAATCATGTAGGATGCTGCCACCCACAGCCACAGAGCCCTGGGCCTTGTTGGGGGGTGGGGTAGTGAGCTGTGAGCTCCTGGACACAAGACAGGTGAGAGGAGCTTGCAATGGCCTCTTCTTTCTGGGCCCAAACTGAAGCGATTGAGAGCAGTTACAGAGACTGCCCAGGGGACAGGGAGCTGGGGAAGCCATCTGTGCTCTGACCTTCAAGCAGGGAAGGGACCCATCTCAGGTGTCAGCTCTGACATCTGAGGTCAGTTCCCTTTTGCAACAGTGTCCTCATGTCTGCCCTGATCTCCATTTCAGCATATACGTTCCTCAAGGCGGCAGGTTTACCTCGCAGAACGCAGTAGCCTGAGGTTCTGGATTGCAGACTGCCTGGGTGTCAGTCACTGCCCTGGCCGGCTGGGGGCCTTGGGCACGTCACCTCCCCTTCCTGCACCTTGACTTCCCTCGCCTGTGAGATTGGCTTTTATAATGCCCACCAGAGCCCCTTTGCTTCTGGTCAGAGCCCCCCTCCCCTCACAGGGGCATGCCCTTGTGCACATTCCCCTGAAGGCTGGTCTCCAGGTGCACACTGAGAGGGGACCCAGGGAAGAAGAGTGTGGCCTCTCTGGGGATGTGTAGGGCCACCAGGAACAGACACACTTGGGGTCCCTTAAGTCATCAGGGCGTCCTTGCAAGGAAAGAAGAAAGGAAGCAAATGGGAGTCTCGACCTCAAAATCAGCAGCAGGAGCTGGGAAGGCTGTTCAGGACAGCGTGCAGTGCTAGTGCTCCCCTCATCGTTTGGCCCCCTTGGAAGTGGGCGTCCATTTCTTTTGATTTGAGAGCTTTGTCTTTCCGGAAATTCACTTCCTGTTCGTTTTTGCTTCTCTCTTCCTTCCCACGCCTATTAGCTGCTCTCCCTTCTCCTCTCTGACCAGCGGCTTCTGCTGCTTTTCAGCCTCTGCTCCCACCACCAACTGCTTCCCTCGGTCTCTGTGCCATATTTTCATTGCAGAGGCCAGACCCTCTGCAGCCTTCAGCAACATTGATGTCGTGAAAGGGAAAGAGGTGGAGGGACTGGTCCAGAAGAAAGGAGACTAAAGAGACATGACAACCGAGTGGAATATGGGATCCTGGGCTGGAGGGAAACAGTGCTGCAAAGAACATTAGTGACAAACTGGCTATGGATGGGAGAGCAGTTAAAATACTGTGTCGATGTTAATTTCCCTCATTTGCTAATTGTGCTGTAGTTGTGTAAGACAATGACCTTTGATCTTAGCAAAAACACACTGAAGTATGAAGGGGTAAAGGGGCATGATTTATGCAACCTCCTCTCAAATGGTTCAGAAAAAATTAGATAATAATATGCGTTTTTAAAAGAGGTCTCCAATGACTCTCTTCTTGCTAAATTCCAGAGACAGTTAAGGGGGAAAAGGAATGAGGGAGAGGGCGAGAGAGTGAGCAGTGACAGTCACCACCTGTCTGGGGGGCCTCTGCACAGGGGTGCCCAGGCCACCTTGTAGGCTGTGGGTCAGTCCAGAGGGGAGGAACTTTGGTTCTGGAACCTACTCATTGTCCAGTCAGCTGATGGGCAGGACAGTGGGGTCACATGGCCCAATGCAGACCTTTTCATGTTTCTGGACTGTGTGGCATCTTCAGAACCCCCTTGCTATTTGGGGGACCTTCTAGCCTTGTGAGTGACCTCCGCTTCCGGAACCTCCTTGCTGGCTGCAGAAAGGGTGAGCACTGGCAGGCAGCATCACCCATTCCAATCCACCGAAGCAGGGGCCCAAGCCTGCAGCCAGAGGGGCGAAGCTGCCGGCAGAGGGGGTGGGCTTCTGCGCACCCAAGGGCCCCTGGACCCGTGTATCTTCCCCTGTGACACTCCAGTAGAGGACTTCGGGTGATACATGAGTCCATGGATCCCTGAGGGGTCAGTCTGCTGCCGCCGTGACGGGGGCTTCCTGCCTCTCTCCCCGTGTCCAGTGAGCGGGCTCTGTGGGTGAGGACCTAGGTTCCTAGGCCTTGCCGTATACCAAGTAACTGGAAGTGGAGAAATCATGACCTCTTCACGTTTCATGGGGACAAAACCAACTTCCCAACGTTGTTGACTACCAAAGGAGCAATGTCGGAGAGAAAGTTCACAGAGAAGTGCCTTCTACATAGTATAGTGCAGCAAGAACGTTAGATTGTCATTGTCATCTTCATTCCAAGAGAGGAGCCAGGACAGGAGCCGCCCATGGGTGCACCATAAGGTGACGATGACAGGGAGGGAAAGGGATGGGTGTTCAAAGGAGTATGAGTTCTGTTGTCTGCCTCTTCCAGAGGGATCAGCATTGTACCCAGTTCCCAGAAGGGCAAGGCGTGCGGGAATGAGGGGCTGATGCAAGGTGTTAGAAGGGGCCAGGTTATTGCCCACCTGGAACTCTGGCTGCTCAAGCAGCCACATTTTGTGTCCTGAGGCCCATGTCCTCTGGTCATAACTGATTACTCTTAGTGATCCATGAAAAAATGAGTGGGGCCAATGGGATCCTCTCGTCCAAGAATCTAAACTAAGATGCTCAGAGGAGAGTTACTGCCGCACTGTAGGTGGTAGGTCAGCCAGTGGTGGGGCTGGAGCTGCCAGCGTGTGTAGATTGAACGTGGTCCTAGTGGAGCACACCTCTGAGTGAGCAAAGCCAGCTGGCAGGGAGAGGAGGAAGGAGCAGACAGAAGCAAAGAAAAGAATCGCACACACGTATTGAGTGTTTACTATGGGCCTGGCACTGTTCTAGGCTCTTTCCATGTTTTTCCCACTTAATCATCAAAGCAATCCACAAAGCAGGCACTATTTCAGTATTCTTCTTACTTTACAGATGAGGAGACAGGCACAGAGAGGTTAGGTGATTTGCTCAAGGCCACAGGGCCAGCCAGTGGTAGAGCTGGGCCTTTGAGCTCAGGCTCAGTGCTGACTCCATCGCAGAAGACAGACCCATGGCTGCTTTGGCCCTAGGTCTGTGCACTGTAGCTCCTGCCCCAGGGCTCCAGGGAGCTCCCTGTCTCCTCCTGGAGCTACCTTCAGTGCGTCTCTGTTGTTTGAAACTGGAAGAGCTTGATGAGAATTTGAAGGAATTTCTGGCAGGGGATGGCAGGAGACTTTCTGGTCAAGACCTCCCCAGCCTCCAGAACCCTCTGGGTCAGCACCACGTGGGTTGGTCCCATGGATTGCTTATGCATGAGGCTGCCTGACTCTGAGTTGCCATCAGGAGCCGGTAGCATGCACAGGGGGAGGTTTGTTTAGCTGGATGCTTCCCAAGCAAGGCCAACAAATATTTGCACGGTGACAACATCTGAGTGCCTGGGTAGGGGATGCGAATGCAACAATGGGCACTTTGGTACTGAAAGGAGTCTGGGTGGTGGTGGTTGGAATTCCATTCATATTTGTGCCTGCAGATAAACATTATTAATACTAAAGGGCTGTGTCCTAGAGAGTGGCGGGCGGGCTGGAGGGCCATGGGGGTGACAGTGCAACCCGAGTCTTGGCCCCAGACTTCAGCCCTTGTTCTGGCTCAATGGGTTGGACTCGGGGCTGTCTCCCTCCCTCTCCAGTGAGGGTTTGTGTGTGAACGAGGGGTCTGCAGACTGGCAGCTGGGGCTCAGGAAAGGCCTGGGTCTCCACCATTGCTTGACCTTCCAACATCTGACCAACTTGAGGTCAGCCTCCCCTTCCTCCATTTTCTTCCTTGTAAGATGAGCCTTCTAGACCTTTCTCCTAGGCTGGCAGATAATGTAACACCGCCTATGGCTTTTAATCCTCACCCCAGGGTCCGTGAGCTGGGGGTGAGTGTTCGTGACAAGTAATCAGATTCTAATTGTTAAATCACTGAAGATTGTGAACATGTTTCCTTACATAAAGTATCACAGCGAAAGAGAAGCTGGGCACTCAAAGACCCTTCCTCACTAGGACAGCAAAACCGTAACCGAGACTAGGGCTGGGGGGGGAATGGGGAGTGGGGGAGGCCAGGCCACAGGGAGGCCGCAGGCGTGCCAAGCTCTGTCTAGGGCGGCCGTGAGTCCTAGACTGTCTTCAAAGTGGGTGGGAGCAGCCCTGGGGGTGGTGCCAGATGATCCCTTGAGGTGCACGAAGAAACTAGAGCCTCTGTGTAAATTTAGGTCACCCTTTAAAATGTTACCGCACCCTCTATCCTATAGCATATGAGCCTGTGGTATCACACATATCAGGAGTGTAGTGGCATGGACTTCTCAGTGCAGGTGGCCCCTCTGGATGTGGCCAGGACCCCTCCCCCCAGGCCTCGCCCTCAGGTGCTCCATGGGCAGTGCCGGCGGCAGGAGCTTCTCCTGTTCAGATGTTCAGACCAGTTGACAAGTTCGGCCCTGGAAGCAGCAGGGGGCTCAGGCCCATCTGAGGGACAGGTGGCAGGCCACAAAGAGGCCTGCTCTAGCCAGCCGCCCTGCCTGGACCCCTCACTGCCTCCTGCCACTCACCTCCAGGATTCAGCACTGACCTCAGTACCCTCTCTGGACCCTGCCTGCCTCTCATCCACTCACTTGGCTCAAACCACAACCTCCTCAACGGGCCCCTCCGTCCCCTCCTTCCTCCTCCACACCTGCCCCACCTGTGTGGCCAGGCCCCAGGCTTCAAGACTTCTTCAGCCTCTCTCCTCCCGCAACACCCCCTGAAGGCCCGTTGCGGGGCCACCAGCCCGCTGAATGGACACGCTGCTTCAGACAAACCTTCAAGGGGCTCTTTATTCAATTTGCGAACTGTCAGCAACTTGGCCAGCCCCTCTGGGGGCTCCTCCAAGGAAATGCTTCAAGTTGAGCGTGTTCAGTGCCTTTCCTGTTACCAAGAACTGACTACATCTTTGGGCCCCCCCAAGGCAAAGCAACAGCACTTGTTTTTTCTTGTTTACTTTTTTTTTAAACAGAATTCCAGAATAAAAATAGATCTGTATCATATATATATATTTATACATAGACATACACATAGAGAGAGCCTTCAACCAAGAGGCAAAGGATCTGGTGTCTCCCAGTGTCCCCTGGCCGGATGGGGGAAGGCCAGGGGTGCAGCCTCTCCCTGGGAAGGAGCATCTGGGCATATGCAGCGCTGAGCCACTGCGGCCAGGAGGGTGGGTCTCTAACAGCCCCTGCTCCGAGGAACAGACTTGGGCTACGACAAACCAGGGCAGCCCTTGCCCGACCTTTCCACACACCTTAAAATGGGACATGTACCAGACGGAGCTTTAAAACAAAAACCCGAGTGCAGATCAAAAAGGAATTTCCTGATGGGCCCACGAGGGGCTGACTTCTTGGGGAGAATTCCAAGAGCATTGTGCAGCAGGGCTGGGGGAGCCAGCAGGGAAGACACCCACCCACTAGCCCCCAGGGACCCCTGCAGACAAGGGTGTCATGTACACAGAGGCCTGCGCAACCAGAGAGGAGGGGCCAGGCTCTATCCTCCTTGGGTCTCCAACCACAGTCCCCATTTGGCCCCAGGCAGGGGGTGGGGAAGGGTGGCTCAGGTCACCCAAGAAAGCCTGAGCTGAAAACGGGCTGTGGGTAGTAAGATGTACTGGGGACAGTCCTAGAGACTGCCTATCTCCACATCATAGGCCTTAGAGGATCTGCATTGTACCTATTGCCCAGAAAGGTAAGGCCTGAAGGAAGGACATGCTGATGCAAGGTCTGAGGGCTGGGTCCAGCAGCCCTGTTTGTATCCTGAGGCCCATCCTGGGGGCTATGGCCTAGGGCCTACGGAGGCTGTTTGGGCTGGGGCACACTTCCAGGGAGATGGGGTAGGCAGAAATGGAAGGTTAGTTAGGGCCGGTGCTCAGTGGCCCTAGCCAGACCCCAGAGGCCCCAAAGGCACTTGGCAGCAGAGAGGAAGAGCACAGTGGGGCCCAGCCGGCCTCCTTGGGCAAAGGGGGGCACCGCCAGGCATCATCCACTAAGTCAAAGTCTGGGAGAAGGACCCGGAGGTCCATCCTCCTCCCACCTGCCAGCAGATTCTTCAAGCCCTGACCGCCCTCGACAAAACCTGAGAGTGATCCCAAACCCTGTCTAACCGAGGCGTGCGAACAGGGCCATGGGGCTCCCTAAGGCACAGAGGCAGGGGTCGGGGTGCAGCACAACTGCGAGGCTCCCCTGCCAGCACTCTCGGGAGCAGGTCCAGTCACCACAACTTAAGTCACTTAGGGTTCAAGCAGACTAGACTGTCTCCTGAGGTGCCAAGGAAGGAACCCAGGAAAACCCTCCTGGCTCGGTCAGAGGGCAGCTGGTGGGGTTCATCTTTGGTGTTGGAGGGCAGGGAGCTGAGGTTCAAGACTAAAGCTTGTGCAAAGCCGGGAAATCCAGCGTCACGGATGTTAGGGAGGGGCACATACATCACAGGGGCTTCTAGACGGGCAGGGGAGGTACCCAAGCCACACTGACCCTTACTGCACACTTAGAGGATGCACGTATTCTCTGGGGAGGGGCCCCTGTGCTGATGTGGCCTCCCAGCTACTTCCTTGCTCACGAATGCCATGATGTCTGTCTAAATCCCAAGGAGCAAGGGATTTGCTTTTGATGCAAATCTGGTCCACCCAGCTCCAGATGAGCAGCTCCCAGAGCCAGCTGGCCCCGGAGGGAATACAGGGGTGGCTGGGAGAGGCGAGGAGAACTGGGGCTGCAGCCTGCAGAAGTGTTCCCTAGAGATGTATTTCCCTGAGGCCCCAACCTCCCCTGACCCAGGCTCCCTGTGGCCGCAGGGCAGAGTCAGAGCTCTCTCGGGATGATGGAGAAGGGCAGCACCGGGCTGCTGGCCTCCAGCTCGAGGGCCGTGAGGAAGCAGTCAACGGCCGCCTCGCTCTGGCCCTGGGCCTGCAGCACCTCGCCCAGGCCCTGCCATGCGTCGTGGCACGTGCTCTGCCTCTCCACGGCGTCCCGCAGCACCTTCTGGGCCAGGCTCTTGTGGCCCAGTCGACTCAGCATCAGACCCTGGGGAGCAAGCACAGGGCGGGTTAGTGAGGGTGTCTCGGGAGAGGGGCATCTTGGCCATCGGGGCAAGGAGTGGGAAGCAGCCTGGCCACCAGCCAAACAGGGCCTTGAGTCTCAGGCTTTGGTAGGGTCAAGTGACTGTGCCCTTTACCCATGCAAATCCAACCTGTCCCCGCCCAGCCCTGCTTCCAGCCCAGCCTCCCAGATCACCCAGTGTGGGAGCTCTGTCCCTCCTGGCCCCGAGGGACAGGCTTTCAAGTCAGCAGACCTGGCTGTGAGTCTCCCCATTACCAGCTGGAGGATCCTGGGCAACTCACCACTCTCTGGCCCTGTTTCCTAAATGGGAAAGATGACAGTACCCACCTCTAGGATTGTCGTGAAGTTTACAGCAGTCAGCACATGTAAAGCACCTGAACAGTGTCTGGCATACGTGAACCCTCAACCAGTGGATCTGTTACTCCCAGGCCTTGCTGCTGCACTACAGAACTGCCCTTCTCCCCAGGGACCATGAGACCCAGGGACGTGTGCTACCAGCTTTGGACTCTACAACCAGAGGGAAGAACCTCAAGCTTGGGGGTGGGTGGGGGCAGCTCCTTTGTCTGCCTCAGCAGCTGGCCTTCCTGCGGACGTCTGGGGACTAGGGACGGGTGCTGGGTGAAAGAAAGGGCTCTAGGAGGAGGGGTCAGGGGTGGCCGCGAAGCTTGGCCCCTGCTGTTTGGCTCCAATGACCCAGTTGCCAGGGAGATAGAGGAAGTGACAGGAATTGTCACAGAAAGGAGTTGGGAAGTGAAACTGGCACCCTGTCCCTTCTACATCCTCTTCCACTCCCACAGGGAAGGGTAAAGAAAGGGTGGGGGGACAAGGTGGTGAGCAGGGGGAGGGGCCAGGACTCCCTTTCAGCCTCTGGTCCCAGGAAGGCTGCTTTGCACCATCCCACTGATCTATGTTCCCGCCCTCAAAGGTGGCATGGGATGGCAGCACGGGGAGCCGTCCTCTCATTCAAAGACATGAGGTAAAGCAGGAACAACACTGACTTCCTCGACAGGTTGGGGATGGGGTGGGGGTGGGGAGATGCCTTCTATTTGCCTGGAGCCCCTTCTCGGGTGCCCGCCCACTGATGGCCATGTACAATTTTAGCTGGAACATTTTCCTCCTCACCGAGCTCCCCAGAGTTAGGCTCTCTGTTGCTATGGAGACCCACCAGGGAAGATGCACAAGCCTGATTTCATAAAGTCCTCTGAGAGCCTGGAACATGACCAATTAGGCAAGAGTGAAAGATGGCGCTCAGGAAGCCCTAGGAAAAACTTCTCCCTCTCCAGAGGCACTGGCTGGTGGTCCTGTGGCCAGTGGGGCAGGAAAGGACAGGGGAGTTGTAGTCACAACGCCTCTTCAACCCAGAACGGAGCTGTCCCCAGGGAACCACACGGATGGGGCGGAGGACAGGGGAGCCGTGGCCTGAGAGGGGGCGGAGGACAGGGGAGCCGTGGCAGGGCGGAGCCTCAGGCCACGGGGGAGCAGTGCTGACTCAGGGCTGCCCAGGACCAGAGGGCAGTGCCCAGTCTGGCCAGCATGGCTCCAGGCCAAGCTGTTCTGCCCGCAAGGCCTGGGAGCTGGACCCCGAGCAGCTCACGATGGAACAGGGCCCACAGGGAGGGAGGGAAGGAAGGCGAGACGACAGGCAGCCAGACACCAAAATTAAGCACCAAAAATGGAAGGTTTGAGCCTGCGAGTGCTGCCCATTGGGGAGTGACAGAGGACAGACAGAGGCCGAAGGCCAGCAGGGCCTCCCAGAGAGGGGGCGGGGCCGCAGCGGCCTCTACACACTTTTTGTATATTGAGCTTCCACATGAGATTTTGTTTGAAAAGAGGGCTCAAACAAACTGCTAAAACCCAGTTTGAAAACCCCTGATCTCAAGAAGTGTGTGGGTGTTGGGGAAGGAGCCAGATGTGTCTGTAGGCTGAACAGGGCGTGTACATGTGCATGCACGCGTGTGCGCGTGTGTGGGTATTACTCTCGGTCTGGAAGGTTTGCAGCAGGCTCCCTGCATGTTCTGTAGAGGAAAAAGCCCAGGGCTCCACAGCCAGAAGACCTGCTGGGTTGGAATCCTAGCTCACCACCGACAAGTGCAGTGACCATGGGCAAGAGGCCCATTTTCTCTGATCAGCAGTTTCCTCCTCTGTAAACCGGGGAACAGAATAGTCCTCCTTCAATGGGCTATTGTGAGAATTCTGCAATGATGAATTTGAAATTGTGCAGCTGGGGGACACAGTGGGCAGATAGCAAATGGAAGTGTCCCCAGGATGAGCGGAAGGTCCTGTAGGGGCGAGGAGGGGGTGGAACAGCTGATTTCTCTAGAGGGCAAGGCTCTCCGCGGGTGAAGACTGTGGGCTGGGGTGGGGTTGGATCACGTCCCCCCACCCTGGGGTGCTGACCTTAGCCTGAAAGGAGACACCGGGCCAGGTCAGGCTGGGGCCTGGAGGCCCAGGGCCTGTAACAGGATCTGCTGCCACCTGCCCGAGACAGCAGCTTGTTCATGTTTGGTAGCAACTCAGAGCTGTTTGCTGCTTGACAACTGGGTGGGGTCCACCCCAGGAAGATGCGAGGTCTCACCTGCTCTGCCCCCAGGCTGGTGCTGTGCTGAGGGCCCACTGTGACCCTCCTGGCACCCCCACTCCCAGCTGCCCAGAGAACAGGTCTCCAGCGAGATCATGGGAATACAATTTCATCCAAATGTCCCTGCTGACTCCTCTCCACTCTGGCCAGGGGACACCCTGCACCGAGAGAGACTCAACCAGATACTGGGGGGCTCTCAGCATCTGACCCTCACCTGGGAGATGCCAGGGCTGTGCTGCCCACCCACAGGGACTAGAAAGCCATGTGCAAGTCGCTTATGGCGATCAGGCACTGCACCTATAAGAGGGGGCCAGGGTTGATTACAGCTGCTCAGGGAGAGGCAGGGCTATGGGGCAAGTCCCCCAAATTCCAACTTCATCCATTTCTTCTTCCCTCCTTCCTGGATCTCAGGGAGGAGAGAGCATCTGGCCACATCTCATCCACCTGGGAGCCTGCTCCCCAGGAAGCCTTCCCTGAGGACAGCACCTCCTGCCTCACCATCGCCTTGAGATTGTGCTCCATTACTGCAGGCTCTCATATGCAACCCCTGCACTGCCCCTTCCTGGGCTGAGGGACAGGGTCCCTAGCTCCTGCCTGCTTCGCTGTTCCCCACAGGGCAGCAGCACAACAGAGCTCAGGTGGGAGGGTCCTAGGCTCAAAGCCAGCTAATACACCAGAGGCACTTATGCATGCTTAATGATCTGCTTATGGCCGCAAAGGCAGCCTGAGGGTCCCAAGGTCCAGCTGCGATATGGTCTCAGGTTTGGATGGAGACTCTGTGGGGGACCCTCCCCATTAGGAGACCAGGTTCTCTGTGGAGGTACTGGCTGGGGTCAGAGGCTGCAGCCTGGGATGGGAATGAGGGGGAAGAAGGGTCCTGCCTTCCTTTTTCAGAATTGCCACTGCACACCATCTCACTGCATTAATTCAGTGCCTGACACTGTCCCCCACAGGGGAGGGGCCGCAGGCAGGTCCTGACTCTGTGCGCCTGATTATTCTTTTGTGGGGAGGCCTGCCCTGGAAGCAGCCCCTAGTGCTGGGCCAGCTGCAAGCCAGGCTGCGAGCTGCCTCCCCGCCCCTACCCTCAAGTATTTATAGAAGTTATTTTGGGAATTTTCTTTCTGAGCTCAAGGCACATTCCTGGGATTCTGTAACAGCCTTTCCAGCTGGGAAGCCGGGAATCAGCTGGAGGCTGCTGGAACCTCCTGGTCCCTGGAGCCCCCTGCTTGGGGACTGTGGGGCTGCAGGGAGGAGCCCACGGTGAGGCTACCTCTGAGGCTGCTCCACAACACGGCTTCCCCGTTCACCCCTCCTGGGGCGCCGACACACCCTGCGAGGGAGGTCCACATTCCAGCCCCAGCCCAGGCTCTCTGGGCATTCCGGATCCTCATAGGTGTGTCAGCCTCAACCTGTCCAACCAGACTGGGAATGAGGTGGCTCTCCAGCTGAGAACCTAGCTGACGCATCACTGTACCCCTCCTGGAGCTGGGACCACAGGCGGGTCCTACTTTCCTGTTGTGGAGAGGAGCACAGATTCTTCTAGACCCACCCATATGCCTGGCTGACAAGCTCCCCCCAGATCTCCCGTACACCCTCACAGGAAGAGACCCCTGCTGAGAGAGCCCCCAGACTCACTCAGAGCCCAACCTGGAGGAGGGGGTCTTCTGGGGTAGCAGAGGTGGCTGTGCTCCTCATGTGGCAGAACCCACACCTGTCTTTCCTCTTGGGGCCTCCAGAGATGAGATGCTGAAGAACACCAGTGGGCCTCTAGGCTGGGGTGGGGTTGTCTGTCTTCAGAGGGCCATGGGCCAGGCTCAAGGGTAAGCACTGGCTTGACAAGAGGACAAATCACATCATGGGGGCTCCCTTGCCAGCCCAACCTCTAGGCAGGGGGCTGGCCCTTTCCTCCTCCCACTTTCTGGGCTGGTTTCAGGTTCTGGGCCGGCTGGAGGCTCTGCCCACCCTGGAGCACGGCTCAGTCTGGGGGGCTGGGTCAGGAGGCTATAGTGAGGCCTCTGGACTTGAGGTCTAGAAGCGTGTGCCCTGTGATAGGCAGCGAGCAGCGGGCCTCACGGCAGAAGCTCCCTGACACTGAGCAGAAGGCAAAGCCTAAGGGGGTGGTGATGGCCTATTTGGGGGGGTGTGCTGGCCTCCTGGACAAAGGGGAAAGGGCTGGACTCTGCTAGACCCTCCAGACACGTTGAGTCTTTCAGACCATTGATTCTGGGGCTACATTAAGCCAACAGTGCTTAGGTCTAGTTCTAATCTGAATCTATGACAGGCAGACAGAAAGCTTCCTGTCTACTTCCTCATCAGGGCTGGTATGGACTTCAGGAGCCCACACACCAGCCTACAGCTATCAGCTAATGTCATCTGGGCCTTGCACTGTGTACGCTCTTGTCCCGGCCACAGGGCAGCTGGGGCCGATGTCCTGCATGTGTGTGCCTTGGCCAGAGTCAGCCCACACGCCAGCCTACGGCTATCAGCTAATGTCAGCTCGGCCTTGCACTGTGTACGCTCTTGTCCTGGCCACAGGGCAGCTGGGGCCGATGTCCTGCATGTGTGTGCCTTGCCAGAGTCGCCGGGTGGCTCAGTGAGGACGCAGCGGCTCTACCACGGTGAGTCTGGGGCTTGGCTCTGGGCTTCCACTTCCCTCTATAAACCAAGAGCATCTGAACCTGGCCTGGGAGCAGCACTTCAAAATGAAAAGGTCAAAGTAACCACGACTACTGGGCTGTTACCTTTCAGATTTAACCTGATTCTAACAAAAGCCCTCAGGGCCTGCCATTGTGCTACCCATTCTACAGAGAGGACACTGAGGTTCTGAGAGGTTGGGGAACCCAGCCAAGGGTGAACAGTGAGTGCAGGCAGTGGGACTCAGGCCAAGGGCAGCCAGACTCAAAGGCTGTGCTCCAGCCTCTGGGCTAATACTGGGGCTTAAAAACCATCCCAGCCAACCAGCCCCAGAGGCAACCCCAAAGGCAGCTCTGAGTGCCTGGTCTCTGGTCACACTCCTCCCTGCCTTCTCAGCACGCTGCCGGTACCAGGGGCCACCTGGCAGCAGAAGGACATGTGGGCCCGTGACCCTTGCCCCACCACAGAGAGGTCAAGCAGCCTGGTGGAAGGTGCGGCTCAGGCCACCTGCCAACAAGTTTTCTCCACGAACAGTGACAAAAATGCCTGATGTGGACTTATCTTTTCACAGTTCATCCGAGCCCTAAACTACCCCTTGAGGTCACCAGGGCCTGAATTATTATCCCCATTTGATAGAAAACCGAGCTAGTGAGGGGAGGTCATCTCCAAGTGCCCCCATGAACTTGAAGGCTGGCAGGGCTGGTTGTCTGTCTCAGGTGTGTCACCTCTCCTGTCCAGTCCTGCCCTCCAAGACTGGGGATGGGGCCAGCCAGGGGAGGGGGAGCGGGAAGCTCTGTGCAGCCAGAGTTCAGCTCTTGGGCCTCAGAGAGCACAGCCTTCTTGCTGGATTTCTGGAGCACAGCAAAAGGCCCCACCCAGCACCTTAGGGCTGGGTGGGGCAGGGAGGGTGGTGGGGAGCTGCTGGGGACTTGAGAGGAGCTGTGGCAGGCTCCAGCCTGGGGAGAGGGGGCGAGAGGTTCTGGGGCCATCTGAGGGTGGCTGCATGCCCTGGCTGTGCCCTTGATCCCCCAAACCCACTTAAAGGATGAGACAGCTCACTCCATGCTGGGAGCGAGACAGAACTGATGCAGGGGAATAATTCATAGTCACACTCTCATCAGAGGGCAACGGATGACAGAAATGCTGTCTTCCTGTCTTTCCAGGGGCATATGGAGAGAGAGGGAGTAGGGTCACGTGGTCAGGATTGCACCAGAAATTGCATCACAGGGAATTATATCACAAGCCAAAGCTCACGCAGGGCACTCTCCTTTGCTGCTGGGGAGCCTGAGGACGAAAGGGTTCTGGGGAGACGGGGCAGCAAGAACCTGGAGCTCTGTTCCAAGATGACCAGGGGCAGGCGCCAGTGAGGAGGAGGGAAGCCTGGCCAGAGAGGGGCCAGGAAACCCCTACCACGAGTCTGTCCCTGGGAGAGGAGGGTGGGGCACCACCCACAAATGAAGGTGGCATGGATGCAGGCGCACCTGCCCACTGAGGGCTGAGGCTTTCAAGTTGTCTTTTCTAGTGAGAAAGGCTGCACCAAAGCATCCATCCTGCCAGCTCAGCCAAGTGGAGGGCAGTGAGAGTGAGTCAGTCAGTGGCCAGGGTTAGTGACACTCCCACCATTAAGCTCAGATGACCTCAAAGGAACCCCCTTTCTTGAGAAGGCTCTCAGTGACTTGAGCACTCCATCAGTCGCCTCCTGGCCTTCCCCAGGCATCCCTGCTCCCTCGGAGGTGCAGAGAGGCTCCTGGGAGGTGGCAGGGCAGAGACAGGCTCAGAGAGATGGGTGCAGGCTGCCTGAGGTCCCTTCTCTGCCAACCATCTCTGAAAAGCAGTGTTACCCGGGGGCCAACTCCTCTGCTGATCTTGGGGACCCTGCTTCCTTTCTCACGTTTCCTCAGGGGCAGGCAGGTAAAGTTCAGGCTTCCCCTTCTTAACTAGATTCTTCTGCAAGTAAATTAAGTTCTCAACACCCAGGCTGAATGAGTGGGATTTCCAGCTACCTGGAGGGGAGGCTGAGATGGAGCTGGCCAAGACTGTCAGGACCTGTCCCTGAGGTTTCATTGGGAACCTCCATCTGCAGAGAGCGTGCCTTTTTCCTCCCGCACTTGGCAGTCTCCTGAAGCAAGTGGCATCCTTGAGCCTGGTGGAGGCCTGTAAGACCAGAGCCTAACGGCGGAGACTCCTCTGGGACACTGCTGTGACACGGTGGACACTCTTCCCTCGCAGAACACTGCCAAGGAGACGTCCCTTTCCTGCCTGACCTGGGTGGAAAAGCCTGAGCTGAGCCCAGGGTGGAGCCAGAACCATGGAAACGTCTCCCCTCACATCCAGGGCAGGGAGGGCGGCAGGATAGGGAGATTAGAGAACCTGCTTCTGGACCAAAGTTCATATTCCTGGAAATGCCTGAACCGTGGCTCCTGAAAGCAATAGCCTTCCACTCCCAGAGGCTTTCTCCAGCCTGTCCCCAAATCTCCTGTCCCACGTACACAGCTCCAGGAAGAGGCTCTGAGACCAGCCTCCCGATGTTTGACAATCCCACCCTAAGGACTATAGGGCTGAACCTGGCACCCAAATAGCTCTCTGAGTCTATCTCGGCCCTCCTCCGTCCAGCCCTTAGGGAGGGGACTCGACCACTACCACAGAGGGCTCACGGAGGGGTCCAGAGCTCTTCCAGCCCAGTGGTCTCAGGGGAGGGATGCCTCTCCTCCCCCTGGACCTATCAGAGGCCGATGCCCTCATAGAGCCGCAGTGGCGTGGCAAGGCCAGGACGTCCTTCCTGGGAACCTGCCTTGGCAATGAGTCTATGGGGGGATACCAGTTCCCCTCCAAGTTCATTTCTCTGGATAACTTTCTAAGGATGCACCAACCTCCGGAGCTCACAAGGGCTGAGACAACTAATGTGTCTCTCTCATTCTCTACTGACTGTTTTTACAATGAATCCCTTACATAAATGTCAAGCTGACTTAGACTGACAGGTAGTGGCTCCCATCATGTTGTACCACGGTGGAAAGGATCCCAAGGTCACATCTGTGCTCACTGGGAAAAAGTGCTGTGCTTGATTTGCAATGTCTGTCATGGGTGAGGGACTGGACAGTGGCGGCATATATGCTGTGTTTTGCCTCCCTGGATATTGCATTGCAGACTTTTAGAAGCACTTTTACAAACGTCACCTCATTTGATGAGAACAATGCTGGTCTAGGAATTATGAAGATTACTATTTATTTGCAAAAGGAGACATCAGGAGTGTGGAAGTTAATGTGTCTTTTCCTAAATCACCCAAGTGAATTAGGGTCAGAGCCAGGATTAGATCCCAGATGTCCTGAGTCTGAGGCCAGGGCAGGGGAGCCACTTAGATCAGGGAATGCTGAAGATCAACACGCCAAAGTCTTCATGGGTCTTTGGGAAAAGGGTGCTTAGTAAATCTTCCCTAGGCTTGGAATTTGCTATTGTTTATGCATATGTGTGGGATGCTGGCAGGAGCAGAGCGTGTGGACAGAGGATGGGCTGCCCACACCAGAGCCCAACTGCCCCTCTGGGTGCCTGTAACTTTAACGATGGGCAGGCCTGGTTCCGACTTGCTCCAATTTCATCAGCATCAAATCAGCAAGGCACCCCGGGAAGAGAAAAGGGACCATTTCAGAAACATCTGTAGGGAGCCACTCTGGATAGCTATTCAGTTACCATGGAAACCCACCCTTAGAAACTGCTTCAATTTCAGGAAAATAGCTACAAACAATAATAAACATAAATGAAAAATGGTACACTGTAACTTCAAAATTGTACTCATTATTGGATTTTGTCAGGCTTTCGGGACCAAGACGGCAGGCTCACATCCGTGAGCACAGTGGAAGGCAGACATCTCTGCCTGGCTGTGGGCCTAATGACATAGCCCACATCCTCCCTCCCACGTCCCTAATCAAGTTTCTGGATGTGACCTCCGGAGAGGCATTTATCAGGGGAGCTAATGTCTGAATTGCAGGAGGAAGGAGGACGTGCCTCGCGAAAAGCAAACATTTGCTGAGCAGACTGGAAGGCAGCAGGGAGTCATGTGGAGGGGCACATGTGTGGTGGCTGCATGAGCCTTCTTCAACTGACGCTGAGCATTCACATGGGTCTGGGCTAGAAATCCTGTAAGAAATCAGGCAGTGGGAATAATAGCTGAGCTGGGAGTCTCTGTTCTAATCTGTTTTCAAGGCCTCTCAGAGTTGGAAACATCCTTAGAAAGATGACCTGGTCCAACTCCTCCCCCACGTGATGTTTCCATTCTCCTGGCAACATCCTCGCTAGCTGATTCCTGAGTTTGTGCTTAGACTATTCCAAGAGTTAGACTGTTTTTCCTGACACTGAGCGGAAATCTAGCTCCCTATAGCTTTTACTCATGAACAATCAGACCCCCTTTGGCAATGATAACCCGTTAGCCACCTGGAGTCATTCTCCTGGTCCTTCTGTGTTCTCCATGTGGCAGACGTCAGTGATACCCTTGTAGCCACTGCCCTCAAAGAGCCCTCAAAGGGGGATGTCTGAGGTGGGACCTGGACCCCAGCACGAGAAGACTGTGTCACTAACTGTTGGCTCCTAAATTATACTTCAAAAATCACTGTGCATATGCAGGCCTGTACACGTTCAGATCATTACACTTATCCTGTCCCCTGCTCTCTGACAGCAGCTAAAGAAGGCAGGGAAGAAACAGTTATCCCAGAGTCTACTACACCGCCTGTCACAGATGGTACTCAATAAATGTTTCCTGGACCAGAGAATGCCCACTCACAGAGAAGTAAAACTGGGGTTCCGAGAAGGTGGCTGACTTGTCCATGACCACCCAGGAAGAGAAGGGCAAGGCCAGGACAAGGGCACCAGCATCCTGCTCCCAGCCTCTGAACCTCCCAACGGAAGGTCACTGAGCCCTGGGCACCTGAGTCCTGAGCTCCACATCCTAGGATTGGTGATTGCTGGGGCCTCTCACCACCCCAGGGCATTCTCAATGTGAGCTCAAGTCAGGCCGGACGTGGCAGCCCACCCCAGAAAGAAGGGCATTTTGGTATCTGCCTCAAGCATCCAGGGCAAGGACCTGGTGAGCAACAATGAAAGCCCTTTGGGGCTAGACTGCCTTACAGAAATATACAGCAGAAAGGAAGTCACAGAGGATGTCAACCAACCTGCCTAGGTATTTCATCAATGCACGCGGGCTCTGACTGAAGGGGAAAGGCCTGCCTCTACAAGAAAGAGAGCTGTCTCTCCCAATAGAGCAGGGAGGAAACCATCTCCCCCTACACACCAGGGAACAGTGGCAGCAAGGCACCTGCAGGCAGGGGAGGGGGTGAGGCGGGAGCAGGGCCCTGAGGCCTTTCGCGGGGTGCGGGGCTGACTCACCAGGCTGTGCATGATGCGCACGCCATCGGGGTTCACCGTGAGTGCCTCCTTGTACAGCTGCTTGGCCTCCTCCAGGCTGCCCTTCATCTCTGCCAGCCGGCCGCGCATGTAGAGTACCGAGTGCGAGGTGGGGAAGAGGCCTGCTGCCTCCTGGATGCAGAAACCCGCCTCCTTGAGGTGCTGCTGCTCCATGAATAGCTCAGCTGCAAAACCAGAAGGGCGGTGGGAGGTGAGTGGTGGGACGAGTCAGAGGCAGCAGCCCGCTCCCCGCATCCGACCAGCAGCCCCCAGAGTTGAGGAACTGGTCTTAGGTGATGGAAGCCATCCCACCAAGTCACAGCACGGGACAGGCTCACTCTGGGGTCAATGGTAACACCAAGTAATGGTGTCTGAGTGCTCTCTGTGTCAGGCACCGTGCCATGTACACCACACAGACTGTCTCAGCCAACACTCTCAAAACCCTGCAGAACAAGCACTTTTAGGACCCCGCTTCAGGGAGGAGAAACTGGGGTACAGAGAGGGTAAGGAACTTGCCTAAGGACATAGGGAGGGTGAGGTATGGAGCCAGGGTTTGCATTGGGCTGTCTAACTTCAGAGCCTGGCAGTGGGGGCAGGAGTGGCGTCCCCTGAGCTAAGCGCTTTCCCAGTGTCCTTTCTCTTCACTTGTTCGCTCTGTGTCTGGGGTAGAGGGTGGGAGCAGATGTGGGAGGCTTTCCTCAAGGCTCTCAGTCTCCAGGGAAGGAGGCTGACTGCGAGTTAACGCCACCCGCATGGTCAGGACGATGGAGAGCCAAGTGGTCCTGCCAATGATGGGGTGGGAGGATGAGAAGAGGAGAGGCCCAGGAGCAGCTGCAAAGGGGCAGAGCTGGGGCTCACACCGAGGAGTGTGGGCAACAGCTACAAAACCACCCGTACTATTAAGAGCTGACGGTGGGCCAAGGCCCAACTGCATGAACCATCTCCTCTCATTGAATCCTGAAGACAAGTCTGGGAGAGAGGCAGGTGCTCTCCTGTGCTCCATGCTGACAAATCAGGATGAGAGAGTGGGGACCTCGCCCCAGCCCCTCCATGGGAAGGGGGCAGGCAGGGCTCCCCGCCTTCCTCCAAAGTCCAGGACTTCCCGCCGCCCGCACACACCTTTTGGCCAGCAGGCAGGAAAGGATCTGCCCCACAACTGGTTTGCCTTCTTCCCCTAGATCAGTGGACACTGGGTGGTTTCTCTGATCCCAGGCCAGCCCACATACACCCACATTTCAAACCCATGCTCTGCAGGTACACACCCACCCACAGCCGGCACTTTTAGAAAAGCGGCTGGGGGTGCAGCTCGGCCTTGCAGCCCACTCGGTCCTCCTCTCGTGCAGCCCTGGCGCAGCTGCACCTCCCCGCCCCCACCCCCGGGCTGGGGCCCATATGCAGACAGTAGCACAGAAGGGCAAACAGAGCCTTGCCTGTGACTCTGCCAAGAGCTGTTCCTAGCAAAGGCCCAGAGCTGAGGTCACACTAGTTCAGATTAGGTCTGGGGTGGGCTGGATAACAGACAGCCCAGAGGAAGCTCCTAGAAAGAGGTGGAAAAGCCAGGCCCAGGCATCCCATCTTCCTATTCAGACAAGGAGCAGGAAGGAGGCCTCATTAAGGCCTTGACGGTGGCATAAGCACTTGAGGTACTTAGCATGAATTGCCTAAGGTTCATTGTGCAATCAAAGTAGCTTGCCACATCCTAAAATACTACAGAGGCCTTTGGAGCAAGGCTACTCTTCTCTAGTGGAGAGGAGAATTTGGGAGAATGAGAGAATTAAACACAGAGAAGCCAGGCTCCCATGATAAGGCGACGGAGAGAAATGCAGGCTCTTGTCCCTGGAGACAGCCTGAACTGGAGATTTCCAGGACGGAAAGCACGGGAGGTGAGGCCAGAGAGGGCTGCCCAGTGGTCAGTGCTTTCGTGCTTCCGGCCTGGGCATTCCTCTGCTCTGCTGCTGTATTTCCTTCTGGAGCTGCGGCCTGGAGCTCCAAGCAGGCTGCCTTCATAACTGAGTGTAAAATGTGCAACTACTGAGTACTGACTGTGTGTCTGGCCCTCCTACCAGAAGGAGAAAGAGCAGAGGTGGGAGGGGTGGGGCAGCTAAGCCACCAAACCAGTGGAGTGACCCAGGGCAATGGAATGACAAGTGCCAACTCTGAGTGTTCTGGGCACTCAGAAGGGGCCAGGTCAGCTGTGCTGGTGTGGTCAAAGAAGTCTTCCTGGGGGAGGTGGCATTTGAGCTGGGGCATGAAGGCATGGGGGCACTTGGCCTAGCAGAGAGGTGGAGAAGGGAGGCTGTACTGACCTGGAGGGCCAGGCTCCACCATGGCAGAACTCCCCAGGGTCACAAGAAGAGAGGGGAGAAGCAGAAGGAAGTGTGTGGTGTGAGTGATGGGGGTGGGGAGGCCTGGCCTGCACCAGCCCCCGTGGCTGCTTCCGCCATCGCCAGGAGCTCAGCTCAGAGGCTAGGCTGTCCACTCCCCTAGATCGTGGCCCAGCAGGCCTGGCCCACCTGCCCACCTGCCCACCTGGTCCTGGCCCAGCTCATTAAGCTGTTTACAACTTGCTGCCTGTCTCCCGAGCCCCATCTCTGGAGGCTGTCCCTGCTCCCTCCACTGGGGACTCCTCACAGTGCCTTCACATCAACAGATATCAATTACAGGGATCCCCACCTCCCTCTTTCCTTGGGGCCTGGGGCCTTGTTGGGGTGGTCATATGCCAGAGAACATGTCCTGAAAAATAGGGCCACTCCGCTCCGATGGACTTCATTACCAGTTAGGCAGGAAACCAGATGACATAGAACAGAGCCAGAGAATGAGGTCTCCAAGGGCTCCTGGCCGCCTGGCAGACAGCCCCTGGCAGGCCCAGCCTCCAGGGCGGGGCCTCTGACCTGCAGACAGGCCCACAGGTCTGGGGGCTGCAGAGCACCCCTTCTGCCTAGCGTCCGCATCCCTGGGCAGTTGTTTTACCAAACACGGTGCTCCGCAGACGGCCGCCTCGGCTGCAACAGGAGCCACATGGCACCATGCCCATCTGCTGCCCTGATCCTCTACCTCTAGCCCTGGCTGCCGGACCGGAGGTGCCCACACCCATCCCGGCCTCTCCTTGCCAGGGCCGGCCAGATGAGCACTGATGGCTACTAGCTTTTCCTTGAATTCCCATAGGCCTTGCTATCCCCTCAGCGTCGGGCCCCTCTCTGATCCCCTCGGTTCCTTCACTCTCTCTCCCTCCCTCGTGATTTTCCCACTTCTCCCAGCTTCCTCTCTGCCTACTTGACCTCCTCACTGCCTGTCTGTCTCGCTTTTCTTCCTCTTCCCTCCATCCCTCTCCACCCACCCCTCTCTGTGCTTTCTCCCACAGGCTCCAAATGGAAAACATCTGTTCCCTGGAGCTTTGCAACAGTCCCTTTTATTATTTTTTCTGAGGCATCCTGATCTAACCCTGCACCCAGAGCCCGTTCCAGTCTTCCTGCCAATGCCCAGCACCCCACCACACTGGGGGATGGACTCACTCTTCAGGGGCTATTTGCACACTCTCTGTGCAGGGAGGGCCTTGCCCTCGGCTGGTCCTGAGCTGAGGAGCAGGGTGAGGGAGGGCTCAGGGCCATGCCTAAGGCCTTTTAGGGGCCTCCCCAGGTGAGATGTGCTTCCTAGAGACCCTCAGTGAGACCTGAGAAAGGAGGGGAGCCAGCTGGGCTAAAAGGGCACAGGCCCCCCAGGGCAGGAGAGAAGTTAAGGTCATGCCCTAAACAGAATCCACCTTAGCTGGCTTTGAGTGCCAGAAGGGTCACCAAACTGCTTCCTAAAGGAAACAAGCATCCTGCCTGTGGAGCAGACCCTCCGGGCATATGGACACCCAGAACACAGGAGAAGGAAGGCTGGGGGAGGACGGGAGAGGAATGAGACACTGGGGGCCAGAAGGGAGAAAGACCAGGAGAGTAACAGGGAATCCAAAGGTCTAAACGGATTTTTAGGTTTGGTCTGAGACCCTCCACCCTGGGACCCTGAGAGGGGCCCAATTTGCCTCTGGCCACCAGGGGGTGGAGGCTCCGGGGCCTGGGCTCCCACTTCTTGTCCTGGAAGGAGTGCTCTCCTCACTATCTCAGGACACTGGGATGAGGGGATGCTGGACAGAGAGGAGCAAGGGAAGAGAGGACAGGGAAGAAGGCACAGAAGGCAGGAGGGAGAAGGGTGGGGAGTGGGGAAAAGAGGGGAACGGGAAGGAAGATGAGGAAAGGAATGAGGAGGAATGAGGGAAACAAAAGAATGAGGAGCGTGCAGGACCAAGGGTGAGACAGCTTCTCCCTCGACTATGATTTTATCATAAATATGACCTTTAGACACAGCTCTGGCTGCCCCACCCCACTCCCCAGTCTGCCCAGCCAACAGCTGGGGTGGCTCCCACTGAAGGGCCGCTGAATGAGCCAGGGCACCGGGTGAGACAGTGTCAGTCTGCCTCTTGGGAGCTGAGACTCAGGTCAACTGCCCCTGACCCATGAAAGCCCATGGCCCTTGGACCTCCAGGGCAGGGTGACTCTCCTGACATCCATCTCCCTCTCTCTAGCACACGGTTAGCTCCGAGACATGAGCTGCAGTGAGAGAGAAGGGTGGGCTGTCTCCTCTCCTGGAAAGCATCTCTTGACACTCAGGACCCTGGAGCATCTATGGGGCTGAGTGCCTCTCCCAACCTCACACAGACCCGCTGCCAAGAGGCAACATTCCCGAAACTCATCTCTCCAGCAGAAACCCTTGGTGAGGCTTCTCATATCAGACTGGAATGGGAAGGAAGTTTGGGGAGGGGAGGGGAGGAGGACAAGAGTTGGGAGAGGAAGGATACAACATTTCCCAACCTAAGAGTGGGTTCATGTTGGAAATTACTGCCATAACAGACTGGGATGCAATTTATCTTGAACCAAACCAGGGGGATTAGCTCATTCCAAAATGATAAAGGGGGATATTTTTCCTTCCTGCAAATTTGCCGCAGCTGGTGGAATCATTAGGTGGGATGGGTGGGTGGGGTTGCTGATGACAATACTCTTAGTCTGGGTCAAGTTGGGGGCAGGGGTAAGGGAGAAGTTATTGCTTGGTGATCTGCTGCTGGCAGCCCTTCACTCAATAACTAGGTACTCAGCACTTGTTTGCTGGTGGTGATGGTGGCCAGGAGGGGAGAGGGCTCACGGAGTACAGATTGCTCTATAATCCTCCCGTGCCCGGAATGAAGGACCTAGGACACCTTCTCACTTCCCTTTCTGGCTGTGGCAGCTATCCACCAGTCTAGCCCCACTTTCTTCTATAATGACAGATCCCCTGATTTTTAATAGGGCATTGGACACACAGAATCATGACATTTCCCAGAGTCCTTTGCAGTTAGGGGTGGTCACATGACTAAGTTCTAGCCAATGGATCCTGAGGAGGAGTGATGTGTGCAAATTCCAGGATATGTCCTTATAGGGAGGGGGTGTTCCCTTCTCCCACGCTTCCTAGTTATGCTTTGGAATGTGAACATGATGGAGACCCATCTTGGGTCACAGGGATGAGAGTGACACCCCAGGGAGAGCAGAGGCAACAAGATGGAAGGAACCTGGGTCCCTGGACCAGGAAAGCAGAAGTGTCACCCCAGTCCAGGCTGCTATCTCTGGAGTGTTACATGAGACGAATGAAGCGTGTACCTTGTAGAAGTCATTGCTATTCTCGATTGGTCACACACACCCAAACCTGTCTCCTAATGCCACATTGCCCAACCCTTAGCTGGCAGCACATTCAAAGCATTCGGATTCTGTTCTCAGAGTTCTCTGTGAGCGGAAAATCTAGGATAACGTCCAGAGAAGAAAGGGTGATGTGCAAATTACTGAAGGGTGTGTGTTTACACCACTATTCCCAAGTTGAATTACAGGCTTCAGGAAGGCCTTTAACTTTCCTTGGAGTTACCAGAACATACGAGCATCCCTAGCATAGGGTGGGATATCTGAGAAATGCAAGCACCTTGTGAAGCTCAAACACGTTTTCCTTTGCTGATGGTAGTAAACAAGGTATACCATTAAAACGAAAGGCCCCGGGAGCTCCAGAGCAGACCGCACACAAGTCTGGAATTTGATGCCCATGTTACTGACACAGTCCTTGAAGTTGGTTAAGGCCCCAGCGTGGGTGCAGCTTTCTAGCCCAGGCACACGTAGGGGCTGGGGCCCCAAGAGCCCCTCGGGAGCCAGTATGGCTCCACGCCTTGGAAGAAGACAGGGGAATCTTTGCCTAAGAGGAGGCCTTGTTTATTATTCCTCCGGATTTTTCAACATTCCTCTTCCTATTTAAGATGCAACAAGCTGACTGTGGAGCACAGCCCCCACACATCCTTAGCATCCTAAGAGACCCTGATATGCTAACTGGGGCAATGTGTGCATTATTAAAATGCTTCCATGTCTAGCCTTTCTGTGAATCCTGGTCCAATTTTTTTTTTCCCCAGATTCAGAACCTATGGTGGGGAGAGTGGGGGCGTACTGCATACTAATGTGCCCATATGTGAAATCCACTCAGCGGGAAACCTTAGATTCCCAGTTAAGCACCATCTAACTCTGACTTGCAAAATCTGCATGTCCCAGGAACTGATTATCTCCTTTCAGTCTCTTCTCTATCTCCCCTGGGGGGCTAACGGCAACACCCCCTCGGGAGAGAAGGCAGATAAGAGGGTCATCAGAAAAAGGTGAGGAGCTTCTCTGGGCAGTTCTCCATCACGGGGCATGCTGGCCTGGAGCATTTTTAGGATCCTACCCCTTCTATCGCCTTTCTCTCCCTTCTTCTCCTGCTGCCATTTTCTCTCATTCAAGCACATCATCCCATTGACTGCCCCTAATCCACCTCTCACACCACCATCATATTAAATTTTCAACTACCCCAGCAAGTCACTTCTTGGCTCTCCTTAGCCAAGCATTGAGGACACTCACTGTTGGTGGGGCCACGCTGCGTCTACCCCGACCACAACCACAGTGGACGGGACAGAGCTGAGCACCATTGACTGAGCACTTTCTATGCACCCCATACTGCACTAATGGCTTCACCCCCCTTACTCATGCTAGATCAGGATGGGCAGCAGTGAGCTGACCTTAGAACCCACCTCTAGGGGACTCTGAAGCTGCCTGCTCCCCAACATTAGCTCCCTCAAACTCCATGTGGCAATGGTGCCAATTACTATGAAGAGGGACTGTCACCTGAACAGCAACCTCAGTGTTACCAGCCTTCTGCCTTTCACGAACTCCCCCACCAGACCTCACTTTCCTGGGGGCCGCCATATCTCACCTCCCCTCTAACTAGTGCGTGAGCTCTCTGGGGTTTGAGTCCTAACTAGTTTTACTCAGGAGAAAATGAGCAAAAGAAGGAATGGGGCTTGTTGGTGAGACAGAGAAGACTATCCATCTGTATGGCCTTTCCTCAAATCCTCACATTTCTATTTGCTGCCAGAAAGCCTCTCGTAGGTGGTCAGGCGGGTGTTTTCCCTATTTGGCAGAGAAGGAAATCCACAGCCAGACAGATTAAGTGACTTTTTCCAGGCCTAGCAAAGAAGAAATAGCTTGAACTGGAGCTCTAGGTTCCTGATCCCCAAACCTTTCTGCAAGTACTGTAGCCCATGTGAGCCTTGTCAGGGGTCTCCACAACCCCACACCTCCAAACTCTCTTCTCCAGGGCAGGACACAGCTCTGAGTCACTGGGGCTGGGGACACTCACCAGCCTGAAGCCAGATCTGTTCCAGCGTGGTCCACAGCTGCATGGGGCCCTGCTTCAGGACTGAGCTAGGCATGGTCAGCTCCGACATGGCCTCCTCCAGCCGGGATGCTGCGATGGATGATGCCCGCCGGGAGCCTGCAGAGCAGAAGGCAGAGGCTGAGCAGCAGAGACGGAGTACCACACGCGGCAGGCCCCAGGAGCAGAGACTGAGCAGCCCCACGGGGAGAGACAGGGCATGCTGAGTCAGGACAGGGTGGCTCGGTCGGGCAGATGCAAAAAGGTTCACAGATCTACTAGGAAGGGCCCGCCTCATACCTTCACCCATGGCCGGGGAGAGGAGCTTATGGAGGGGCAATCAGGCAGCAAGCCCACTTCTGGGGGTCTATCACTAAGGAAGACAATCATAAATGTCAGCAAAGGTGCTGGTTCTGCCACTGCCTGTAACACCGAGAACAGAAATGACCCGAATATCCAACAATAGGGAGTGATTAACCATCAGTGAGGGTACAGTCACACAAGACTAAGCCGCCATTAAAATAACGATGCGCAAATATAAATATCAACGTGGAAAGATGTTCCCATTACACAGTTATGTGAAAAAGAGCAGGTTGAAAAGGAGGATGATCACATTTTTATAAAAAAGAAATATTGGTGTGGAAACAAGTCTGGAAACTCGTATATTAAGGTCTAGGTGGTGAAATTATGGATGATTTTTCTTTTCTTCCTTTTGCTATTTTGACTTTGTTTTCATAAGTGCATATTATTGTTTCTTCTTTATATAGAAATGTCCCCTTTGAGGTTGTGCTGTGAAGGATCCTTGGGCAGCAGCTCAGGTCAGACCCTGGGCCCTCTGGAGACCATCTCCCCATGGCAGTTCTGGGTGACGCGGTGCCTGTTCAGGACACACCGGCCGTTGACATTCACATGCAGGTGAAATGCAGCACTTTCTCTCTGAGGCCATAAAGGCTCCAACAATCTCAGGAGACCTTGGGGCAAACCGCAGATGATTTCCATTTATAAGACGAGTGCACACGGAGCCCTAATAATTTGTTCATGGTTCTTCCCTCTTTAGTTGTAAGTGCCCTCTGCTCTCCTTAACCAGGCCCTCCTGGGCGTCAGCAGCTCCACGTTCGGCCCAGTACTCCTCACAGGCACCTCTCCAGTCAGGTGCCAGGCTTGGCACTAGAAACTAACTCTGTCACTTGACAACGGAGGCATAGCTTGGTTCATGTCCACGGAAGTGGAAAAAGTGAGCAATGCCACTAAACTCAACACCCTCACACTTTCATTCCCGTGACTAATTCTTCTTGTGTCTCTGAGGAAGGGATTCTGCTGTCATCAGGTCCTCTTTGAATCAGTCAGCTCTGGGCTTAGAGTTGTAAATATAAGTGCAGCTCATGCCTTTCTATTAGACTGATCCACTAAGGACATTATAATGCCAACACTGGCCTGGGGCTTTAGCCTAAGGGGAAACAGTTTCTGGGCTCCACAGCCCATATTTCCACCCCAGGCTCCCCTCTCTCTTCATGCTTCACCCCCCAGCCCCCGCCCCCGGGTTCAAGAGCGGGGGTTCCTCCCTTGCCTACCCCAGCTGCCCACTTCCTACTCCTGGGCCAGCAGCCATCCCACCCCAGAGCCAAGATGGGCCCTGAAAGACGCCCGAGGGCAGCTCCTTAGCTCCTTAGTACAAGGCCCTTGGGCAGCAGCCAGCAAGGAGCAGGGTGGGTTTGGCCAGCCAGACTGGGCAGATGCCGCTCTCCCCATTCACGTTCAGGCTGGGAGAGTGAGCTGTGGAGCCACGTGGCCAGCTGCCCAGGGGCACGCTCTTACCAGAGTCTGCATCATGGGCGTCGGGCAGAGTCAGGTGCATGCCACTCTGCTTCTTCAGTGTGAGGCCCTCGCCGAGGCTGCCATCCTTTTCCAGGCCTCTGGAAGGCAAGGGAGGGCCAGGCCCTGGTGAGGCGTGGGGGCTGGCAGGGAGAACAAGGGAGCCTCATGGCCGGCAGGCTCTGGGGCTGAGAGTCCAGGCCAGAGAACAGAGCCAAAGCCGGGACCACTGGGAAGGATGGAGACAACCAGAAAGGCAGGACAGATAAGAGCTCAGGCTTGGGATTCTAGAACCTGGCTTGCCCTAGAGGCTAAACTGACATGTTACTCCCCATCACTCACACACATACACACACTGCCCATTGTGTGCCTGCGGGGGCATCAGTCTCCTCACTTTTCCCTAACGCTGACACATTTTGTTCCCAAAGCTACATGCTTGCTCATGCTGCTGCCACCAAGAATGTTCTCACTGTTCTTCTTGGCCCACCCAAATCCTCCAAACCCTCCATCCTTTAGAACCCAGCCGGAGTGCCCCTTATCTGTCTAGAAAGCCTCCTGAGACTCCCCTGCCCATCACGGCTCTTCCTGCTCTCTGTCAGCACAGATCCTGGCGCCACAGATGCTGCAAATTAGGAGCTCTCCCTTTCTGTCTACTCCCTCCTTGGAAGTGGGCGATGCTAGAAGCTCCCCAGGCCAGAGGGGTCTCTTCTAACTTTTGTTGCCCTCACAGCATCTAGCAGAGTGCCAGGCACAGAGCAGGCACTGTGGACTGGCTTCCAAGGAAAGCCAGGTCTTCACAGGCTACCAGAAGTGCCCCCAGTCCGCGCTCCAGGAAAGGAAGGTCCAGATGCCACACGATGCCTCAGGCACCCTACCTCAGGCTATCAGGGTGGCCTCAGAGGAGCCAGAGGGGGCCCCGGGGGTGGCAGACAGAGAAGCATGGTGATCCCAACCCCCCACTTCCCCAGGTCCCTGCAGCTCCCACACTGCTAGGGAGGTTCCTCTTTTCTCAGAGTGGGAGGTAGGGGGAGCCACCACTCAGAAAGGCAGCATAGCCTCTGTGCCCATGCTGGAGTGCACACAGCCCCCAGCCGCCCCTGCCTGCTACCCAGGATGCCTGTGGTCCTTGAACCTGCTGACCGGGGAAGCTTAGAGGAGGACGGAGGTGGACGGGGCAGGAGAGAAGGCAGGCCCAGTGTGGGGCCAGAGGCTTCTTCCCTTCAGAGGGGCGCTGAGATGATGGTGCCACAAAGAATGCCAGGACCTGGGGAATCCTTGCCATCCTAACGTAGGCTCTCACTGGCCTGAACTTGGGCCTGTGGATGCATAGTCATCTCTGTGGGCATTAGGGGAAACTGTCCTCAAAAACACAGTGTGCCCGGGCAGGGTGGGTCCTTTCCTCTCCCATGCTCTTCCTAGTCCCTGGAGGCAACCGAATGTGGTACCGAAGAGCCAGAGACAGTGGGTTAAAACCACAGGGCCACCCCTTCTCAGCTCTGTGACCTCAGTAATGCTATATAACCTTTCTAGGGCTTAGTTTTCTCATCTTGAAATGAGCATGGCAATTATGTGAAGTTCCTGAGCAGGAGAACGTCGATCTCATGAGGGAGGTCATTCTGGGGAGTACATGAGACAATATGGGCAGGTTCCCAGTACATGCTGGCCTGGAGCAGATGCACTGATACAGCTGCTTGTCCCAGCTTCCCTCTCAGCCCCTGAAGGGGCCTCTCCTAGGGCTCCAGAAACAGCCTCTCTTGGAGACCTCTTACCACTTGGTTCTAGGCCAACTTACAGCATTGCTCCTACCCTGAAGAACCTGACAGCCAGATGGGGAGAACAGACAGTCCAAGTTGAGCAATTAGCAAAGACCTAGATCAAGAAGGTTAGTGGAAGCATCAGAGGCTGACTGAAGGCCCCTGAAGGAGGGGCATCTGAGCAGGGCCTGCGGGGCAGTGTGGGCTGGCCCAGGCAGAGCAGAGGAAGGAGGGTGCCAGGGAGTATGGGGGGGGGGGTGGGGTGGGGGGGACTGCTGTACGGGGCAGATAGCCTAGACCTTCAGGGTGTGGATTCTGGCCTTGTTTCTCGGCACCAAACTAGATTTTACAAGCCCTAGTTTCTGCTTTATGGCTCCAGGTTCAGAAAGAATGCTCTCTATTCTTGGGAAAGCCAGGATCCAGCCCTCTGGTCCCAACAATTGGTGCGGGAGCTGTGGGGAGGTTTCCAGGAGAGGTGCCTAGGGGATTCCTATTGTGAGGAGCTCTGCTGGACCCTCAGATCAGAAATGAGTGTGCGGGCAGTGACTTGAAATGACCCCAAGGCCAACCCCACTGCCTGGCCCCTGCGAGAGCACTGGGCAGCCAGACAGTTCTGCTGCCTGGAGGGGAGGCACAGGCCAGGGCCGGGAGACAAGGCTGCAGTTCAGAGGGGACCCGCAAAGATCACCTGGATGAACAGCCAGCCAGCCAGCTAAGGGGCGGTCCCTGCCAGCTCTGGGGACAGCTCCTCTCTGTAGGGGGAGCCAGGTGTGCACCTGCCCGAGTGGCCACAGCCAGTGATCAGCAGAGCGAGGAGCGTCTGAATGCAGGTCCCTCTCACACCAGGGTCTGGCCCTCACCCTCACATCACCCAGCTGCCAGGCTCCCCATTCCCTTTCTGAAAAGTCCCTCACCCCAGAGCCGCCTTCTGGCAGCTTCCACCCACTGGTCCTGCTCTGCCTTGGAATCTCCCAGGCCCAAAGGCTGCAAAGAAAGGGCTGACCCTACCCTGCCCCGGGGCCTGTTCTGTAACTTTCACCATTTGAGCCATGCCTCTGGGAACCGGGAAGGCCTTCTGGGCTCCCAGAGTGCCTGTGAGAATGCGAAACATCCACCAGAGTGGGGGTCCTTGAGGCCCTGGGGAGATGACACAGCCAGCAACTCCAGAGAAGGGGCAGGGGTGGGGACCAGAGGACCAGGAAGAGGCAGTGCACCCACCCCGAATGAGGCCCTTTCCCGCTTTGGGCTGCACAGACTGAGTCCCGGCATCCCAGTGGGTTGGAGCAAAGACTTTCTGCAGATCCAGACTGGACAAGAGTGCCCTACTCTGCCCAGGAAGACCCCGGAGCCCAGGCTGGGGACTGCAGCAGGAGACAGGATGCACGGAGACAGTGGGTGAATGGGCAGAGTGGGGGCCCTTCAGGAACTCCGCTTCCTCCTCCCTTTCTAGCTTCCAAATAGAACCAGGAAAGAAGTGACAGGCTCCATGAGACCAGGTTCAAGCCCCAGCATTACCATTTACCAGGTATGTGGCTCTGGCAAATTATACAAGGCCTGAGTCTTGGTTTCGTCCCCTGGGGTGAGAATAAAATCTGATAGTGTATAAGATATAAGCAGCAAGCCCAGCATCTGGTCTAGATGCTCAGTAACGATTTCTCTTCCTTCTTACCCTCTGAACTTAAGTTTCTTAAACAGGTTCTTTATGTACTTCAAAGGATTGTCAAAAGCTTAAAATTAGACCAGGGATGTCAAAGACCACAGGGGCAGTAAGGGCCACACCCTCATTCAAACATCCTCACCATCCCCCACCCCACCAGGTATCATGGCCACTCAGCTGTGGGCTGTTGCCCTAGCAACCAGCCCCTGCCTATGCTGCCCTCCACCCTCTGGCAACCCCAGAAAGGACAAGGGCCACTCACCCCAGCTGGGAGAAGCTGTACAGGGTCTGCCACAGCCGCAGCATTTGTCTGCAGGTCACGAGGGCTTCCTCCGGGCCTTTTAGTACCTGCTCCAGCTTCACCTTGGTGAACATCAGGCTGCGGGGAGGGAGAGCGGCAGTCAGCATACCTCTGTGAGGGTCCCCTTTCCCCTGGTATTCCTCCCAGGCTGGGACCCCCAAGGGATTCTGCCCTCCATTCTGCCATACCGCTCAAGCACTTGTCCCCTGATCAGTGTGGTTACTAGTCTTGCTTTGTTTGCTCCTCCTGCCCACATCCTCAGCTCCACAGCATCCTCAGTGAACATGTGGTTATCACATGCGCTGCAGGCCCACGATGAGGCCTTGTGTAAGAGACAGACCCAGAAAGCAACTCTGAATCAAGGAATGAGGCTATGCAGGGAATGGGTGAAAAGGTCACTAAAGGGCAGAGTTTGGCTTCCCACCTTGCCAGCACATAATAGGTGTGCAGTTCACATCTCCTAAATTGAACTGCAGGCTTTGTTTCCTGACCCTGGATATGTGAGGATGGTCGTGTTTTACTTTATCAAAGGATTCTTCATTGAATTTCCTAAAATAGCCAGCTCCCCTTATATATTCAATAGGATTAGAGCAACAAAAAGTCCTATTCAGTCACCATTTAGGAACACAGTTACTGTGCAAAGGGAGAGAGCAGATTCAGAGTCTCTTTCAACCTGAAACAGGAAGTTCTCTGAGGTAAAAATGGTAAGAGGATGCGGTCCTGAGAGGGGCTGGCAGGAGAGGGAAAGGGCTGGTCCCACCGCAAGGCAGGACCACAGGAGAGGCCGAAGGCTCCCTCCCTCTGCCCTGGACACAGCAGAAACCATCAGAACAGCGGCTCACCAGAACCGGAGCAGGGGTCCTGGACACCCTGCTGTGCCAGGTGTCGGCCCTTCAGCTGTTGAGGTCTGGGGCCCTGGGGGAGGTTTTAGGTAGCTGGGGACACTTGGAGGGTTCAAGGCAGGAGTAAATACCAACGGGCATGGAAGTACTGCAAGCTTTTCTCCAGGGGTACTGCCAGCCACGCTGATGCACACCAGCTGCTGGGCAGCCTGTGGAGAACTTGGCTGAGCCACTGGGGCCCAAACAAGGCTGCAACTCTGGTTCTCACTGGGTGCTGAGCAGTGAGGCCCTTCTATTCCTGGCATCACTGTTGGGCAAACCCACATGCCTGTCAGGCCCTGAACCCGGTCGCTGCCTGGTGGTTCTGCCGGCCCATCTGAGGGTGGCACACACGTCCTCATGGGAGCTGAGTCCTGCATAGAGACAGGAGGCATCCTGGGGATCTGAGGCTGCAGCAGGGCAGATCCTGCACAGGAAGGGCAGCCTCCAGCTGGCAGCTTTCCCTCTGACCTTCTCCCTCCCTCAGGGCCCGGCCTCCCCGGCCTCCTAATGAGACCTGGGCCTCCAGCCTCATGACGGGTTTTGATGGCCCCACTCTGCTCCTTTCTTCTCACATCTTGTTTTTCTTAGATTGTGACTTGTTGGTAGAGAATGAAGATCACCGTGGAACTTGCCCTAGTTCTCTTTTCAGAGGAGGGGGTTTGGGTTCTGGGTAACTATTATTTTTCTTCCTCACTTTTCCTCAAAAATCCCATGTGACATTTTTACCCCTGCGCACAGCCCCCCACACCCCTCCCAAGCCTCTCCTTTCCATTTTCATCCATTTTCATCCCCAAGTCTGACTTTAAATCCCACCTTCCCCAGGAGGCCTTCCCAGACCCCCAGGATGCCCTGCACCCTTCTTGGAACTTCTACTAGTGAACAGCCCAGCGGCCTACAAGGTCCCAAGGGCAGAAACTGTGGTCCCCACAGTGTGGCTGCATGGGCCTGGGTAGCAACGTGGTCTCAGCACCCCGGAGGGCAGCTGCTGGGGAAACTGGTCCTGCCATCCCAACCCTCATCCCAATTCTCCTTTCCCAGATTCTTGAAGGGTCCAACACTCCACAAGCATTAGGAGCCTCTGCTTTAAGAATATGAAGTAGAAGACACAATTTCTGCCTTCAAGGTAACAATTAGCAACAAGCTAAAAATGACAAATTGCCCAGAAAATCAAGAGCATATTTTGGATCAGACTTAGTGCAAGAAAAGAACAGATAAAGGGTCCTGCTGGGGCTGGAGTTTGATGAAAAGGAGGGTGGGGTGGGATATGGTTGGGAGTTGGGGGAGAGAGGAGAAGTGTGGGGTGGGGGAACCAGTGCTGGAGCCGCAGGTGTTGGTGAGGTGTGAAAGGCCCTCCCTGGGGGGCAGGGAACACCCAGGCTCAGTCCATTCCAAGGGTGCCCCTCCCATCAGGCAGCCAGAGCAGCAGACCCCCCTGGGCAAGAGGGGCAGGGTGACTCCGGGCTGGGCCAGTTCCCGGGCCAGTTCCCAGGGCAGACCAGCCCTGCAGCATTCCCCAGGTACCCACTCTCCCCAGACACACTGTGCCTGCTCTTCAGCACACCTCTGCGCCTGGCCCCTGCCCCATCCTGCTCCCTGCAACTCTGAGAGCCAGGATGGGTCCATAGCAGACCTGACCACACCACGTGCCTGGAAGAGAAGTGGCCGAAAGCTGAGCTGGTGGACATTGACTTCTCCCAACTCAGGCTGTTATCCTTGCGGCTGCTGACATTCCATTAGCATGAGTGACTCAGAGCGGAATTTCTCACCCTACCACATCCTTTCTGGGCTGGGGAAAGCGGTCCAACAGCCCCCCTCTGGTAGGATCCTTCACTCCCAGAGGCTGGGAGGCTCCAGATGAGCTCCTGAAGAGATTTCCTTGGTCTCGCAGTTCAGCACTGCGAGAGGGATCTTCCTCAACAAAGAACCCTGCCCTGACTATCCGTGACGTCAATCCAAATGCTTCTGTGTGGCTGCCTCTCCCCATGACCTTGAGCACCTGTGCGTTGCTCACATGGGTATTAGCAGCCCCCTGAACTGCAGGATGAGCTCCTGGACTCATCTATGCTCTCTGTTATGTTGTCGCTCCTCCTGGGACTTGCACTTCCCCGTCTGACATCCAGCCCACTAGGAACCAGATGTCACCCTCTGACTTTCTGTGTGTCCCCACGGGGGCTGTACACACACCCCTTCTAGGACAGCCTTCACTGTGTGGGGTGGTGGTCGTCTGCATACCTGCTGGCGCACCTCTAATTCTTGGCTGCACTCTCTCCCCTCTCGCAACAGGGAGCAGCACCCTACTCGCTCTTCCGCTCCTCCAGGACAACGTGGCCCCAGCATGTGGAGCACTGGGCTCCCTCTCCATCCTGTCTGCTGGGAATGACACAAGGCTCCCTCTCTATCCTGTCTGCCAGGATGGGTGGCCCAGCTCTTTAAACAGTATGAGAGGCTGGCAGAGGCCTGGTGTGCCACTGTGGCTGGTGGGCGACACTTTTGGGCCCACATGATGGGCTGCAGCCTCATCAGAACGCTGTGCCTCCTGGGTGGGACCGTGGGGAGGCTGCTGGCAGTGGGGCTGGGGGATAGATGGGACAAGCCCAGGCTCCCCACCCGCTTTGACAGCCAGCCCCTGGCACACCTGTTTTCTACACTGAATGAACCTAAAACGTCATTTGAAGAAAGGATTCTGAGACTTTAAAAAAGCCCACTATTTTAATCTAGTGGCTCCAGCCCTCCTCTAAGAAGCTTCAGCACGACCACCCTTGCGCTTCTCTGAATGTTCAGGACAGTCTTTAGTCAGCACTTAATTACATTCTTTCTATCCAGCCATCCATCTATCCATCTATCTTTTTTGCCACATAGGCTTAATGAGTTTAATAAAGATAAACTCTAATCAAGCATTTTTAAATTCAGATGTTCTAGAAACAGTCTGCGGCCAGCCCTGCCTACAGACAGTAAAATCCCCATTTATCTTGTCCTGTGTCCTGCCATGCGTCCCCACCGGGATGGCAAGCGCCTGCAAGACAGGCTCTGCCTCCCTCCACGTCAGTGTCCTCCTCGCCTCTCCAGGGCCTGGTACAGAGCTGAGCACAGTGTCTGCTCAGTACTGTGAAAATGTGTGTTGTCACAACCATCGGCTACGTTCTGGGTCTCAAAATCCATGTTAAATCAGAGCCGATTTTGGACACCACCACTTCCCACTGCTGGGTCCTCGCTAGGAGGCAGGAGAGCAATCTGTTTACTTGATACCGCATAACTGCAGAGTGGGCTGGACTCCCGCAGCCAACAAGCAAAGTGCTGGCCAATTCCATTTTAAACTGTCCAGAAGCGAAGTTTCACAGGGTCTGGGACGGAGCAAGGAGTTCTGCACAGGACATGAGTGCATCTGACTCCTTGTGACTTGGGGTCTTCAGCCCAGAGGACGGTCGCCCAGGCAGAGCCAAAAGTACAACTGAGGAGTGTCTTTGAGACTAGAAGGCCTGGAATACCCAAACCCAGCAGCTCTCTAACACCCTGACAAAAGCCACTCTGGGAGAGGAATGGCCACATTGCTGTCCTCAGACCCTGCACTGGGATGTCACTCAGAGTGAACAGACACTGGAACAAGACTGAGAAACGAGCTAAAGTCCCAGCACTGTTGCCATCCGGTGGGGCATGTCGCAGGTTCCAGACCTGTGAAATAGCAGTGAAGTCTCCCACCCTGTCTGCCCAGGGACTCCCGGAGGACGAACTGCGATGAGCTATAAGCAGCAGCTGAGAAACACATGCTGCATTCAGTCCTGGAGCACAGGCCCGCCTGAGGCTCAGGGAAGGGACTCCTGCTTTGAAAGAGCAGGCCTGGCAGACCCCAAGAAGCAGTTTCCAAACCAGGTGCCTCTGAAGGCTCTCAGAAAGGCCCAGAGCTTCATGGCCTGTTTGGCAAGGCAGTCGGTCCCTCTTGTGGCTTCTGGGACCTAAGACAGGCATGAGAAAGGAAGACAATCAGAGGGGATGGACAGAGCCACAGCTGACTGGGTCCGGGCAAAGCAACCTTGGCTGTAAGCCCCTCTTGCAAGCGCTTTCCTGATTTTTAAAGCCATGGAAGCCCACGTGGAATAACACTGAGGTCTTTTACAGCCGAACACCCTTGCCACACTATCGCATCTGAGGGCTCTCTCTGGGGAAGGGGAAGGAGCCAGGGTCACGGTCAACGTGCCACGTGTTCCATTCCCACCACAGAGGTGAGGCTGCAGAGGCTTCAGGGAGGAGAGTCCTGGGTCCTGGACTCTCTGCAGCCCTGTCCAGTCAATGCAGCATGCATGCCCCGGTCTTAGCAGGGAGGCCTGTGCAGCACAAGCCCACTCTCCCGGAGCCCACACCCTCCCAGAGAATGCCACCAGAGCCTTGGTGGTCCACGCCGGCCACCCGACACCCAGGCGTGGTGCTCCCGTAGCCACTGTCCTCACCACACACCTCATCTACCACTGCGCACTGGTTAAGGCAGGGACCTGCCACCTCCCGCATCACCTGGCCAGCCCAGCACCCCAGGGGGCACAGACAGGCCCTCAGCCGACATGAACATAGCCACCCCTGCTGAACTGTGAACACCTCAGCCTTGCAGAGGCTATCTGTCTGTCTGTCTGCATCTGGGCCAGCCCCCGTCTTCTGGAGGAAGATAGATCAGCAAGGTGGGCGTCTCTGGGTATCACCACAGGCCATCATCTCTGCCAGTCTTCTGCATCACTCAGGCCAGGGGCTGATGGTGGAGGTTCCCAGGGGAATGCAGGGGTTGGCCTGGGATCCACCTCCTCTTCCTCCTTTTCTTCCAAGGGCTGGCATGGCCTGCACTCCTGGGGCAGGATCAGCTTGCTAGCTACTTGTCAAAAGGATTAAGACTTTTGAGGCAAAGTCTCATCTGAGGCAAACAGATCATTTCTTTCCACTGCTATAAAGAGGAAATATCTTAGGATGAACCTCCTCAGAACTGGGTGAGCATGAGTCTTTCAAAAAAAATTTTTTTAAAAAGAATTATTTTGTAAATAGGGAATATTTTTGTGACAATGGCTCTGGCAAAGCAAGCAGTGTCCTGGGGTCAGAGGTCACCTCATCCACACCCCCTTTGCAGAAGCCTCCAATCAGTCTCCCCTATTCCCCTCCCTGACTGCTCGCCCCAGGAGCCCAGTCTTGGTGGAGGCGGACGGAGGCAGAGCAGAGCTGGCTGCAGGCAAGGACATGGGCTGTGTCAGCAGCAAGCACAACGGGTACACATTTTTATTTTCATCTTCTGAATCCAGCTCCCTGTAAAATGACTCAGCATGTGCAATAAGCACTTCAACATGGTAACCGCCGTGTACCTGAGGGAGCTGCGTCTGGCCCCTGGCTTACTCCCCGTCACAGCCTTTGGCATCAGACGGTTCGAGTACACTTCTAGGCTCTGCCACTTCCTAGCAGTGCCTTCCCCTCTCTGAGCTCTACCTGCTGTCTGTAAAGCAAGGACAGTAATGGCACTGCCCAAAGAGCTGCTGGGAGGACTGAGGGCAATAGAGCCTGTGAAGGCAGCCCTGGCCCATGGCCACCCCGCAAGAAAGCTCAGTGTCATCCCCAGGTGGCTCCATCACTTCTATCTTCCCTACCAGATCCTACACTCGGGCAGGGACCACGTCTTTCTTACCCTTGTATCCCCAGTGCCTGACCTAACGTCACTCAACAGATCTTTGCTGAATAACAGAAGGAAGTTGAGTCACAAGGGCTCACTGAGGTCTGGAGAGCCACGGGCACTCCCAGGATCAGAGAACTCCACGGAAGTAAAGCTGCAGAGCGTCTCGCAGACTCTCCACTCTTCCTGGTCCCACCGGCCCCATCTGTGGGTTCACCAGGCCCTGGGTGGCTCTGCCCCATCCCTCTGGCTCCTGGCCATCACGGGAGCCCTCCATGGTGGGGGAGGGGGTCGCAGCAGGTGTGGCAAACACACAAAAGTGGATATTATCTCTTTAAAGGACAGTAATTAGTAATTCCAGCTGACGGCCGTGCCGGGCTGTTTTAATGAAGAGTTCTATTTTTACAGGAAACACATAATTGAGTGAAAAAGCAGGTTATTCTCTAAGTCAGGCGGCCATGCCTCTGGAAAGTCTAACTCCTCGGCCAGGAGGCCAGAGCCTGCACACAACACGGGGATCCACAGGAAGTGGGCCCTGTCCCTGGTCATCCCAGGTCCAACTCAGTGGTGAAAAGCAGGGTCCAAGTCTGACGACCTAAGTTCAAATCCCAGCTTCCCTTCTTCCAGCCATGTGACTCCAGGCAAGTTGCCTTAATGTCTCAGAGCCTCAGTTTCATATCTGTAAAATGGGAATGACGGTATCTGTATGCGCCAGTGATTGTTACATGAAAAGAATATAAATGAAGGCCTAGCTAGGGGCTGGCATTTGGCAAAGGGTTCATCCACGTTGGCCTCTGCCATCATTATTTACCTAGCCTCTACTATGTACAGCTGCTTGCTTCTGCCCTCCATGCCTCCGTCTCCTCATCTGCAAAGTGGGAAGAATGGTAGTTCCCATACCTCCTACGGCCGCTGAGGGGATTGAGTTAATGCACGTAACGTGCTGAGAGCAGAGCCTGCCAGAGCAAGCACTAGAACTGCTGTTTTGCTATTATCGAAGCTCATGGGGTTCAAGCATACCAGCGTTGTTCAGCCCATCAGCTGGCTTGGGTGCTAGTCCCTGCTCTGCCACTCATCAGCTATCTGACCTTGAGATATCATCAAGCTTTCCTACTAGTTTCTTTAGCTTTTCAAGTAGGAGGGTTGTAAAGACCAAAAAAATAAACAAACCAAAACAACAACAAAGCAGGGTGAGGGTGCAGTCTGAGGACTGTATGGTGGCACCATCCTGTATGTCCCTCCTCCCCGCAAAAACAAGTAAATCGACTCCTGGGGTCTGCCCACCGGAGGGTCTACTGGGGCGTGCTGTGTGCCCTGCTGTGGGTTCTCAAGCGGGGCTGGGGGGTGGGCTCCCTCAGACATGCAAGGGCTTCAAGGCAAAGTGGAGCCCGAGGGGAGTCTGAGGATGGGCAGGATTTGGAAGCAAAGCGAGGTGAGGAGGGCACCGCAGAGGGCTACACTGGCAGGGATGGAGGCCGGAGGTGGGCGGGAGGGGCCAGCCCGACCAGGCGCAGAAGCCTCGCCCCTAGGACAGGATGGTGGGCAGAGGGAAGGGGGGAGCAGCCCTTCTGAGCAGGAGTCAGCCCACCCTCTGACCCCTATTCAGGCTGTAGTCACCTGGCTCTCACGAGGGGCCCAGGCCCTGGAGGGGAAGTCCAGGAAGCACAGAGCACCGGGGCCTCCCAGACTCCTCCAAATTCCATGCCTCTGGGAGAGGCTCCACCAGGGCAATTAACCAGCTAAACTCACACACGTGTTCTTGGAGGGTATTATTTTAAAGCAACTCTAACAGGCGTGACCTCCCTGAAAGGGAGAGGGCCAGAGAGAGGCCCAGCTCTATTACCTTCTGACGGCTGACCCCCAACATGGAAGGGACCCTAAGGCATCTCTTCTTAGCCCTAAAAACCAATGATTTCTCCTTGGATCCAAAGGATTACACTGACCCACGTACCCTAACGTTTGAAGGCTCAGGCTGATCCTCCAGCTCTTAATGAATTCATTCAAAGTGAGCCTACTTTGAGGAGGCTGGCCCAGAGGTGTAGAGGTTAAGTTCATGCACACTACTTCAGTGGCCCGGGGTTCGCGGGTTCAGATCCCGGGCATGGACTTACACACTGCTCATCAAGCTGTGCTGTGGTGGTGTCCCACATACAAAACTGGGGAAGACTGGCACAGATGTTAGCTCAGCGACAATCTTCCCCAAGCAACAGATGTTAGCTCAGGGCCAATCTTCCTCACACACACACAAAAACAAAAACAAAGTGAGCCTACTTTGAAGCTTTAAAATCACCAGCCCCTAAACTTCTGCTTCCTGAAGTTAGCCCCTCCTTGCTCAGAACGCCCTACCCCTCCTGGAGAACAGACTCAGGGCCGGTCTGAGAGCGCTCATGGCCCGCCCTGTGGCTGCTGCACGGCAAGGCTTTCTCATCTGTGCTGACCCACGGCTGACCTGGCGGGCCTGGGCCTCCAGCAGTGGGCCCCGCTTTTCTCAGCTGTGGGCCACCTCCAGTTACCTCCAGGCGACTCTCCAGACACAAACTCTCGATCTTGAAAGACATGAACACAAGCCACACAGAGCTTTTCCATAAACACTCAGGGGTGGAAGAACTTCCAGAAAGAAGGTCCTCAGGTAGAACAAAGGCTCTCAGCCCGGTATAAGACACCAAGAAAACACACCTTGGTCTTGGTCTGTAATCTCTGCCCAGTGAGCAGACCTTGGGACCTGAAGACCACCCATGCAGAGGGGAGGCCAGCCCTGCTTCATGGGCATGAATGCCCCTCCCCGACCCTTGCTCCCAGGGGCAGAAAAGCTTTGTCTTGGGGCAGGGCCACTCCTGCTGGAGAATAGTGCACCCTGGGCCAAGCGCCTGCCTCCAGCTGTTACAAGCAGGGGGTCAGGGAGTGAGGACCAGGAGGCAAAGGGCTAAAACCACTTCCAAACAAATGAAGAATTCCTTTTGGAAAAACCTGCAAATACTTGCCTGCTTTTCTTTCCCCTCTCTCTTCCCCAAACAAACAAAATAACCTGGGTCATCTACCCTCCTGGGCTGAGGGTAAGCAGACCACTACAGGGATACTGAGAACTCCATCCAACAGCAGGGTCACACAGAGTGAGATCACAGGAGGCTCCACAGAACAACCAGCGAAGCGACATGCTGAATGTCAAACCAGCTTAGCCGACGAGGAACTGACCTTTGGGGAAGAGAGCACGGGTGCCAACGATCATGCCTGGCTTAGCGCTTCCCTCAACCACGTGGCCTGCGAGTTTAACCATGGCTCTTGTCCTCATGGGGACTGTGGCAGCCAAAAATGCTTAGTGAACCCAGCAAAGTGATGAACTATGTCTGTGCTAATACCTTTGATTCCAGCCCCTCACTGAAGCGTTGGTATTTTAAGCATCCTTTTGATCTACTACAAGTCTCTAATAAGAAACGTCCAATAAACACACCGGGTTTAACTCAGAAATGTTAACAGAAGCCCAGGACTCTGATCCCTTCTGCTTGGCAGAATGCACGAGAAATACATCACATGCAACCTGAGAAGAAGGTGAGGCAGGCCAGGTAGATCAGAGAGGTGCCCTTGAGGCCAACGCTAGCCTTAACTGGATTCAGTCAAGGTCTGGCCCAGCTAATGCCTAGTTATCAGCTCAAACATTTTCCAAAACAGCCTAGTTTCCTGAGGGAGATGGCTGTACCAGTTCCATTTGTTTATACACGGCGAAAGCCGGCTTGTGGAGAGGGCCGTATCGTTTCTGTGCTGGGAGTGTTCCCTGGGGCTCCGACACACCTTCCTCTAGGACCTTCAAGTCCCCCAGGACCTGGGCTGGGCGGGGCAGAAACTCCTAAGAGGAGGTGGCCTTGCCACCGTGGAAGGGGATGGGCAAACCAGTTGGCTCCTCTGCCTCCCTCCAGCCAGCCTGATGGCCTGGGCTTTCAAAACCAGTCTGGCAGGCTGTCAGGCATGGGGTGGGGGCAGTGACTGACAGGCTGGTTATTGGAAAGCTCCCATCATTAGCCCAGGAATGTTGTTTGGTTACCATGGTGACCTTCACTACAAGCAGCCTGACTAAGGCACAAGGAATCTGTTACCTAAAACCAATGCCCCACGGAGCCTGCAGCTTCAGGGACCATGCTTATCAGCGGCCTGTCCCCCTTGACCCCATATTCCTGCCCCTCCCAGGCTGGGCCTCCCAGCTGCCTCCCATACCCAGGATGAGGAGAAAGGACCAGTGAAGGCATCTCCAAGCTTGCACGAGACCTCTTACATTCCTTGGCCTCGCCTGGCTTGGAACCCAGGTCCAAATAGGGAGCCTGCTGCCCCCCTGAGGCCCCCTTCAGGCTGGCCAGGAACAGGCCGGCCAGCACATGTGTCCAGGGCTTAGTCGGAAGCCCTCAGGATTTCAGGAGGCTGTTCAGGGTGTCTGGTTCCTACTATGCCAGGTTCACACTGTTCCTGCGGGGCTGTCACTCTCTGCCTCAGCACGTTTCTGCTTTTTAAACCCAAGCTCCACTAACTAAAGGTCATCCCACAGCACGGAAATCAAGATCCTCTTTGCTTTGCTTTCTAATCCTTGAATTCAGGAGGATTTTCAAAAGTTCAACTCCACGAAAGCTGGGTTTTCCTCCAGGAGTCTTGAGACTGACTGTAGGAACGGTGGCCTCCTGCGCAGCCAAGGGGCTTAACCACCTTTGCACGGGGCTTCCCCGCTCCGCCTCCCTGCCATTACGCATGGGGCGCCCTCCTCCACCTCTCGGCCCTCGGTGCACACTGCTCCCCTCGGGTCCCATGTTGCAGTCTTACACTGTTTGTGGGCCATCTTCCAGACCCCTCCACACTGCTGCCCTTGAACACAACTATAAACCGACTGTGAGACCTTCTCTTGTCTGAGTCTCACAATAGACCTTGGAGGCAGAGGGGCACGAAAGATGTCAGTCTTTTGGCAGATGAGAAAACAGGGTCACAGAAAGGAGGAGCAAGCTCCTGGAGGTGGCACAGGTAAGTGACAGGCACGATCCCATGAGGGCAGGGACTTCACTGTGGCCCTCACATGGGGAAAGGGTCCATTCCATCCACCAGCATCCTCCCGGGCTAGACCTCCTCCACCCAACACAGGCCTGCCAGCCTCTTCCTTCACAAAGGCAGGCTGTGCAGAAAAAAAAGGCTCTCAGAGGCCTCAGCCACCTGGGACAGGCGTTGGGGAGGCACTCGCTGGCAGACGGACCCAGACCTTTAAGTGCCCCAGAACGCAGACTTTGTTGGGGACACTGACGTCAAGGTGAAGGGAATCTGATTTTTTTGTTTTGTTGAAGTGATATTTACTGGACTGGTCATTTAATTAATTGCGGTGGCAACAGCTGGAGCCACACACAGCTTGTCCTCAATGCAGGGAGCAGCTGGAGAAGCAGGATGCAGTTTCAGTTGAAGAGCAATGACATTTTTCAGTGATCCCTGACCGGTAATGGACTCTGTGACATTTCCTGCTAATCCATGGGCTTCTGTACTCTGGGGCTTCATCTGTGGTGAACAGTATTGACTTATTTGCAAAGAGCCATGGTCATATCCTATAGTCACTCCACAGAGCTGTGTGGTAGGTGGATTTTCCACCCACTCCCAACCATAAATATATATATATTTTTTCTTAAGGTGATTGTTTTTTTCTTAAAGTAACGGAAATGTATTCTCTCATAGTTCTGGAGCCCAGAACCCCCTATATTTTTTCCAGTTACTTTTGTAACCTTTTAGGGCCAGCTCAGGCCAAGACAGAGCTCCTTACAGTCACAGAGGTGAGGGTGGCTCAGAGGTAAAGAACCCACCACTGCTTCTCCATCACCTGCTACCGCCTGACAGGCAGACTGTGCAAAGCGAGGCACCCCTGGGGACGGGATGCTCTGATCCCCAAATGCTCTGCAGCCGGCCTCTCTGCAGTGACAGAGGAACAGAAGAACGCTATGGAGGCCTCGGGAGCTGGCACTCACTTTCCTGCCCTGGGTTCTGACCTCAAATGGGTCTCCCTGCTGCCAGCCCACAGCCCTGGCCCGAGAGCTCCTGAGGCCCCTGCAGCGCCTCTGTGGTGTCTGTATGCAGCAGCTCTGTGCCCATGTGGAGGCTACCCATTTAGAAGGCTCTAGCCTGCAGAAGTAGGGGGGACACAGCCAACACAGAGGGGCACAGGTACCCTGCAAACTGACAAACAGCACAATCTGTACCGAGGCTTCTCACTTTTTTTGGGTTTAGGGCCCTTCTGAGGACCTGCCGGAAGCCATGTCCCTGAATACATGCACACAGGAACAAATGCCATAGCTCAGGTCCAGGTGTTCTCGGAGGCCAGGAAGTCCACCCACGGGCCTCCCTGGGAGAGTCACCAACCTCACGGCAAGGCCCACGTCCCCCGCTCCCCTACGAAGACACTTGCCATGAGTGAAGCATTTCCTACTGAAGGCACTTGAGTGAGCCAGGAGGAAAGGGTAGAGAGTAGGGGGAAGCCTCGGGGGCAGAAGACGGCTCCTCACCCAGCCCAAGAACCCGGGAGGATGGAGGAAGAAGATAGGAGGCACCTCCCCTGGGGTGGGGTCGGGGAGCTGAGGGAGAGCCAGAGGGATCCACACACTGGACAAACCCATTCCCGCTGTGCCTCACACAGTGTGGGCTCCAAGCAGATTTTCAAAAAGGGGTGTTAGTCTCCCTACATCAGGCCAGGGGAGATGATTCTGCTAGCAGAAAACATTCAGCCCAGGAGTTAGGACAGGACATTGCGCAGTAAGACCCAGATGCTGGAAAGGGAGGCTCCGTCCCTGGGCACAAGGGTCCAAGGAGGGGCCAAGTGGGCAGTGTGCGAGTCCCCTTCCCTCGCTTCCATTGGGACAGCTCTGCTCCCATCTGTTCACATTCTCAACTTGCATGTGAGATTTCACTTGGAAAAAGGACTTGCTGATAAAACAATGTCTGACACCTAGCCTAGACTCTTCTTTCTTCTGTGATATACTCTGATTCAGGGGCTGGGCGAGGAGCACCCCCCTGCCGCCCTGCAGGATTCTGAGCCTTTCTTCATGACAGCGTCTGTTTCCACGAAGCCTGACAACAGAGTGAACACACGCATACACTCACACACAGGCACACACACACTCTCATACACACACACACATACACACACGCACACACACACGTGGCCAGCAGGTCAGATCCTGCCAGACAGGCGTGAAGATGGAGCTTGGAAGAAAGGTGACTGTTACTGGAAGAGCAGGATCTTTGTCCTTCGTGTATTTTCATAGGCCCTGCTGTACTGCCCTTGGGATTACCCCGACAAGGGAACTAATCCGTTGTCCACACAGCTGTGTTTTAGCCCGCCCTAAACTACCTGCCTTTTAAAGCGAAGTGATTTCAATTTTACTAACCTCTCAAATGCAGGGTGGTGGCCAAGAGTCGGGGCAGAATCTCGAGCACAAGGAACGGGCTATGCGGAGCCGGCCACGCACTGTCTCTGCTCACCCCTGGCTGTGGGCAGCTGGGACCCCCCTGGGCCAGGATGGTGGGAGACGGGTGGTGCCAGGGGTCAGGTGCTGGGGGGTGGACGGTCAGTCTGGACTAGGGTAGCAGCGCTGACCTGCAGGATGAATGCCTGCCCTTGGCCTTATTCCCTGGGGCTCCCTCTCCAGTGGGGACCTTGTGGTTAGCACACTGCCACTCTCAAAGCACCTTTCTTGAGCCTTGGTGATGACAAAGCCATCCCCAGCAGTCCAAGCCCACAGGCAAAGCCACTTGCGGAGCCCTCTGAGGGAGGGCAAAGGCACAGGAAACTGGAGCCTCACCCCAGGGGTCAGCTCTGTCCCTGACGGTCTGGGGATGGACAGAGGGGAAGCCCAGGCTCCCCACGCGAAGGAACCTCCCTGGGCTGGGACAACTGCAGCTTCCCTTCATCTCCCAGCACCACTGCGGCACCCACCAGTTTCCCCAAATTCCCACAAACCTGTTCCCACTGCCAGCACAAGCACCTCCCAGGGTGACCAGGGCCACACTTCTCTGCTGTCTGAAGCAGGACAGCCTTTGGCTGGTTCTAAAGGGTCTCGTTTCAGACCCTGAGGTAGAATGGGGCAAGAGTGCAGGTGCTCAGGGGCCCCCTCATCCTGGGCTCACAGTATCCAGAGAAACAAGGTCTGTTACACCCAAGATCACCCGCCCCAGAGGGGAGGAGGGCAGAAATCAAAAGTCAACCTCCCCCTCGTTCCCTCCCGCAGAGCACCGCACCCTCCTGCCTCAGCTGGCCCAGCAGGGCTCTTGTTCCCCAGTGTCCTGGTTGGGTGGAGCAGGGCCTCTGTGTATAGGTGGGGGCAGGAGGGTCTAGTCTTACCTACTTGCCGTGGCCTGGGCCAAGGATAGAGTGAACCCTGCTCCAAAGAGAGGGGCATGGGGTGACGTGGTAAACAGGGCATATGGAGGAGCTGAGGATGGAGGGAGACAGGACCACCCTGGACTGCCCATGGCCTGCTTGGAGGCAGGATGGCTCACCTGGCCTCCGCCAGCCTAGCGAGTGTTAGAATCCTGTCCTTGGCTGGCTGTGCCAGGGTTAACATTAAGTCACACGAGTTGGTGTGAGACAGTGCAGAGCCCGGGATGGGGTGGGAGCAGCCCAAGCATGTGTATTTGAGCACAGTCTCCTCTGTGGTCTAAGCAGCCCCTGTGGAGCCTGCAGTTGTCATACAGAACTCACCACACACCTCCTGGAGCAGAACACCAGAACCATTCTCCAACCCTATGGGTCCTCACCCTGCCTTGTCTCTCCAGCCAGGGAGTGTGCATGCAGTGGGCACTTAATCAGTGTGTGCTGGCTGGCTACGTGGCAGGGTGGGACGTGCACGGGCACCTGTGTCTGTGGCCTGCCAGCCCCCCAGCCCAGCAGTATCCACAGGGAACTCACTTGAAGTTCTCGGGATACTCCGTGATGGCCATGTTGACGACATCCAGAGCATGCTGGTAGTGTTTCTGGGCGGAGAAGAGGAGTGCCAACAGGTGGAGGGCGTTGGCATCATCCCGGCACATTTTCAGGGCCTCCTGCAGCTGCTCCATGGCGCTGGAGATCTGCCAAAGAAAACTGCCACCTTAGTGACCTTCCCCAAGGCTCACACCTCCCCCCGGACTTCAGTGCCAGGCGCCAGCCATGGAGAGTGCACCAGACTCAAGTGAGACCCCAGGCACTGGGGGGCAGGGCTGGTGCTCTGATGAGAAAGCATACCCCAAACACATGGTCAGAGAGATCTGCTGTCCCAAGTCAGGCCCAGGAAGCCACTGCTGTCCCCACTCTGGAACCAAGAGGAGCAGGTTTACAGGGCAGCATGAAGAATTTGGAAGACACCAGGAAGCACTTCCTAAACTGGAGGAGTGGGGGTTGTCTGGAGAGGCCACCCAGACCACTAGTTACAGACCCAGAGGTGGCCAGGCCAGCCTGTCTGAACGTGTCCCTGTAGTGATGGGGAAAAGTCACCTGATGTGGGGCTGACAGATAAATACCCTTCCTCTCAGAGGCTCACAGTGGCACGAGCCTGGGCTCTGGGGTCAGATGAAGCGTAGATCCCAGCTCTGCGACTCCCTAGCTGGTGCCTTAGGCAAGGTACTTCACCTCCCTGAGCTGCAGAAGGAGGATCATGGCCACCCCATTACAGGGGCTGAGAGCACAAGACGATGTATGAAATGTCCAGCAGAGGACTTACCACACACTTTGAAAACGTGAGTCTCCCTGTCAAGCCCCTCAAAGCCCAGGCAGCTAACAAATAGGTCTCTCCATGTCAGGGCCCCATCTTCCCAGGACCTTGATGAGTCTTTTTTAGAAAATCTTGCTCCTTACCAAACCTCAGACACCAGCCTCCCATGATCCTTAGGGGCCTATGGTGCAGGCCAGCCGGGACCTTGGGTCCCTGGTGTCCCTGGCTCCTGCCTGGTCTCCACCTGGCCTTGGCACGGGCTGTGGGCACTAGTGCCAGGCCCAGAGTCCTCCCACCTTCTTTAGTGGAAAGGTCAAGGAAAGTGAAGGAGGAAGCTAAGGTCAGTGTGGCTGCTGGCTTAGCTCGTCCATGTCTCCCCAAGGCTGCTCCTGCCCTGGTGATTCTCCAGAGCGGACCCCATTATCCTGAGCTGGGTATCAAATCCAAGCTGTCACTGCTCAGGCAGCCATACATGCTCTGGGCAGGATGGGCCAGAGGGTCTCAAAGACCCAGCAGGCCAGGTCTAGCTTACAGTCCACTCAGGGGCCCTCGACCCATGAGGCAACCCAGATCTGGGGTCCCCAAGGAAACTGGGCACCAGGCTCCACTGGCCTGGCTCAGCCATCTCTCTGGGAGGACAGTCGCCACTCATTAGAGGTGGCTGAATAATTAAAGATATTAAAAAATGCATCACCAAAGGTTTATTATGAACTTGATGGCAAGAAAAGCACTGGTTCTTTTACAGAGGGCTAAAAATAAAGTGGTCTCAGGTATCTTTCCGTCCATGTTCCTGGGAGCACCAGAGCAAGGTGAGGCTCCTTGGAGGGAGTGGCAGAGAGGTACCAAGTGCCTCATCCAGGACCAGGAAGTCAGGACCCATGGCATAGTGGGGAGGGGGGCGGGACAGGTGGCCTGGGGGTGGAGGAGGGGTGGGGTGGGTATAAGAGGAGGGGAGAGAAGCAGAGAACGACAGCAGGGCTGCTGGGGAGAAAATGGTGGAGAAGGAGAACTCAGAGAGGGAGACAGAGTGAGTCAGGAACACAGTGACAATAAGGGACAAATCAGGTGAGGGCAGACACAGGCACTGGCACAAGGGTTTGGGCACGGGGTGAGTGGGAAGGGGTCCCAGCGATGAGAATAAGAGTGCAGTGAGGGGAAAAGCCAGGCCGAGGCAGGGCTTGAGGGGAAGGTGAGGCAGGCAGTGACGGGGAGGCAGAGACCCTGGAGGCAGAGAAACAGCTCACTGAATTAACCAAAGATGAGACCACAGGCCAAAGGTTGACAGAGACCAGTAAGACCAACCGCCAGGCCGGTGGATGGCTCTAAGTGCCCTGTCCATACAAGTCGGGGCAGCGAGATCCCTAGAGCCCATAGGTGTCTAACTGGGGCAGGGTGGGGTCTGGGTTCAGTGCTGGTCCGCCAGTCCCCAGTCCCCAAGCTCACGAGCGCCTCTGTCCCTCAGGTTATAAAATGGGGCCAATAGCACCCTCCTCATCAGATGTGGGGCTCATGCAGGCCAGTGCGGGGGTACAGCAGCACCCGTGTTAGCCAGGGCTGCCCATCACCTGGCCATCCCCAGAGGCTGGGGGCTCTGCTGACTTCTCTACAACAGTCTGCAGCCCAGCCTGGTTCCCTGCCGGCACAGGTGAGGAGAGCTGAGCTGTGGGAGTCCAGGCTTATCTGCAGTCCCCAAGCAGTCCCAAGGCCACACTCACTGGGTCAAGGCCACCGAGAGGTCCTGCTTCGGAGGCCGGGTGTGTGCACAGAGCATCAGCCTGAGGGCCGAGGCACACTGTGAAAGCAGAGAGTCTAAAGGGCCTGGGGGCCGGAGCCCTGGCTCTTTTCTGAAAGGCAGACTGCTTGGTGGGCGACTCTCTGGCCTCACTCCCTGGACAGAGCAGTGTCCTCTTGGCACTAACAGCTCAGCTGCTCAGCTTGGGGAAGGAAGGCAAGTCGGCTTGGAGAGCCATGGGTGGTGGTGGTGGTCCCAGTGGGGTGAAGGGGGCAGTAGATGGGAGGCCCCCAACAGATCCTAGAGACCAAGGCTGAGAGTGGTGTCCACAGGGTGAGGGAAAAGCTTTGGGATCACACAGGAACAGTTCCATATGCCTGTCACTCTGCTCCCCACTCGGAGGGGTCACTCATCAACTTCTCGGGAGACTGAAATGTTCTAGAGGGAGTGAGGGCAGAGAATAATCCCTTCCTGTGGACCCACCATGGGCCAAAGCTTTACCACATTATCTGACTTGATCCTTACGAGGTCCTTCCGAAGTGGAGTACAAAGGTGCTCACATAGCAGATAAGGAAATAGAGGCTCAGAGAGGTCAAATCACTTGCAAAGGGCCACACAGCCAGTAAAAGCAGTGGTGCCAGGAGAAATCAGTAGCCCCCAGGAACCTGGAGGATAGGAATTGTGAGGACCCACCTGGCGGATGAGGGCTAGCTGCAGGGAGACATAGAGGATGACCTGCGGGTCGCTGGGCGCCAGCTGCTGGGCTCTGTATGGGGAAAGGGAGTGACAAGTCAGTCACTAATGGTGAGCAACCAGCGAGACCTGGGCCTCCAGCATGCCAGCCCTGTGCTGGGCTGCTGCAGGGCAAAATGTCAGGGATTCTGCCCTGCCCCACCTTAAGGATGCCCAGCCAGGAGACGATGGCTCAGGCAGAGAGCCCATGGGCAGCAGGCTCCGAAAGGGCTGGCTCTGCTGAAGTGGGGGGCCGTTTGGGAGGGTAGGATTTGGGGGTGTGTGCGGGATGCTCCTCACCTCCGGGCAGCTGTTAGCCTGGCTGTGGCCCTGCTCTAGCCTCATATAGAGTCTGCCCTCTCCACCCTAAGACAGAAGGGAACACCTCCCCGAAGGTAGAGAGGCTGGGGATGGCCTCTCTGGGCAAGAAGCCTCGGGAATGAAGAGCTGGCGCTGGGAACTCAGAGGGGGTTGGCCAGGCTGGGAATCGCCCACCTCCCTGGGTTCGGGAACAACCTGCCGCAGAGCAGGGTTGAGCTACATGTTCCCATGAAGCCGGCACAAGGAGTCCAGGGCAGGTCCCTCCCCGGCAGCTTCACCTCAGTGCTCGGAGGGAGCAAGACACACGGGGATCAGAGGGAAGAGCCCTGCACTGGACCAGAGGAGAGAGCAAGGAGGGATGCTCGGGGGCGGGTGCCCAAGGCCGTGGTGGGGAGAGGGGCTCAGCAAGGATGGGTCTGAGGGACGGAGGCTGCTGCTAAGGGAGGGACTTCCTCTGCCTCCTGCCGCCCACCCTCCGCCCTGACCCCTGGGCTGCCAGGAAATCTGTGTGAGGCCTGTGGGTGGTGGGTCCTCACAGCCCTTGGGTGGGGAGGGCCTAGGAGGAGGTGAACACCATTTTTGAGCCCCTGCTACATGCAGGGCACTGTGCAAGGCGCTTATCCTGCTTTATCTCACATAATTATGACAACAATAATCGTTCTTATTCCCATTTTAAAGCCCTGAGCTCAGGAGCAGAGGCTGAGTGTGGGGCGGAGGGCGGCTCCACCAGTGTTGAAGGGCTCAACCCAGCCACCCAACCCCAAAAGCCTGTCCCTGCTTCCCATATGAGCTCTCAGAGCCTCAGTTTCCTGGACAAGAAAAAGGGGTTAGAAACCTGTGCTCTGTCTATACCAGAGGGTCCACTGAGATAAAGCACGTGAATGGGCCACCCAGTGTCTCTGCTGTGACTCGGGTCCTCCTCACCTCTGCAGGGTCTGCAGTGCTTTCCGGTGCAATTCATCTTGCTTGGATTTCAGAGTTGCTGCAGGAGACAGGATGGGGACAGAGCCATGAGGGATGCTGATGGCATGCCGACCCACCTGCCCCATCCCAGGGCACACAAGCTCTGCAGGAAGAGACCCCAGCAGGGCCCTGTCTGGCAAATGCTTGTACTCAAGCAGTTCCAGAGTGATGCCACTCACTGCCCCAGTCACCAGGGGAGGGGGTGGGGTGTCCACCTGGCCCCACCCTCCTGGCTTGTTTCTTGGCACAACAGGTCCTTCTACTTCTTTGCCTTCTTTGCCACCTGGGCCACCGTGACCCTCTGAAAGGCCCCAGCCTTGAGAGAAAGGTTGCCACCTCTGTTCTGGTCATACGCCTCCTTGAGCTTCCTTACCCACAAGGTTGCTGCTTTTTTCTTTTTTTCTTTTTTTCTTTTGCTGAGGAAGACTGGCCCTGAGCTAACATCTGTGCCCATCTTCCTCTACTTTATACATGGGACACCTACCACAGCATGGCTTGCCAAACGGTGCCATGTCCACACCCAGGATCTGAACCAGCGAACCCTGGGACTCCAACGTGGAACGTGTGCACTTAACCACTCTGCCACTGGGCCGGCCCATTCTTCCTCTTTTTTCGTATGTGGGATGCCGCCATAGCATGGCTTAATGAGTGGTGTATAGGTCCATGCCTGGGGTCTGAACCGGTGAAACCCAGGCTGCTGAAGCGGAGTATGTGAACTTAACCACTACACCACCGGGCCGACCCCATTCTTCTTTCTTTAATGAATCTTAAGTGTACAATTCAGGGGATTGAGTACATTTACAATGCTGTGCACCATCACCACTCTCCATCTGCAGAGCTTTCTCACCATCCCAAACAGTGTGCCTGCACCCACTGAACACTATCTCTCCTCCCCCCAGCCTCCCCGGTCACCTCTACTTTCCCCTGAGGCTTCTTGCTTTAACCGGAACCAGGCACCTTTCTGGTAAGCTGAATCCTACTTTAAACGCGGTGGGACAGCGTTCGAGGCCTGAGCTGCACGGTGCACCACCTGGGAAGCTTTCAAACACCTGTTGTCCAGGCTCTAGCCAGCCCAGACCAGTCCTGCTGCAGGAGCAGCAGGAAGGTTGTCAGAGGTGCCAGCACATAAAGCAGCCCTGGCCCGGGGTGTGTGCAGCAGGGCTGAGAATGCAGTCCACAGAGGGTTAAAGGAACAGGAGGACCCTGGCTCAAAGTAGACCCGACTCTGACCAAGGGGCGACAGCTCCCTCTCTTGACCAGTGTGGAGAGACCCCACTGTTCCCTGTTGCAGGCTCATCAATACCCGGAAGAAACAGTGACCATTGTCTCCAAAGAACAGGGAGCTGGCTGCACCAGGACCTCTCACCTCTTCCTCCCCTTTTTGGGCAAGCACCACGTGCTGTCACCACTGGCTGTGCGGAGCCTCTGCAGCCCGCGCCCAGGGCTGGCATCCAGGGAGTGTGGGCGCGGCCAATTTCTATTCCGGGTTTGCTCTGGGTGGGGCCATCACTCCCTTCCCTCAAGCGGCAAAGATACAGAAGCAGAGGGCTGCCTGACCCATGGGGGGACACGCTGCCCAGCGGGCAGGGCTGGGGACAGAATGCCAGGCTCTGGGAGACAGGAGTGGAATCTATCCGCCAAGCACAAGAATTTATTAAACACCTGCTGTGTACCCAGCTCTATGCCATGTGTTGGAGGGGGTTTCAAAGCCCCAGAGGATCAGAGCCAGGCCTAGGGTAAAGGTGAACCAGAATGAAGACGCTGTGGGTCAGGGCTGGTGGCGCGTTACAGACTGCAGGCCCCACAGGGGCTCCCGGAGGCAGAGACCAGCACGGGCTCCGCAGGAGCTGGGCCTGGGCCTGGAGGGTGGGAAGAACTGGGTCCACAAAGAGGGCATGTCTGAGAGCGATGAAGTCTGAGCAAACTGAGCGGGCAAAGTGTATGTGCATGCACACAACTACCCCAGGTTGATGGAGGTCTGTTGGAGGGTGGGCACTGGTGGGACAAGATGCCTGGGAGGCCACTAGGAGGCCTGGGTCACCCCGAGCAGAGGCTCCTCGGCCCTGGCACTCACCGTCGGTGGCTTGCAGGCTGTAGGTGAGCCCCAGCGCCAGGTAGCCCTTGGAGAGGAACTCACCAGCTTCCTCCCCGAGGTCGATGACTATCGTGGCAAAGTGCTCCGCCTCCTCCAGCTGGAAAGAGGAGAGGCAAAGGTCACTGGGGAGGGAAGCTGCTCATAGTCGCCGGCCTAGGACACTCAGAACTGCAATTCCTCATGGGTGGGCAGCATGACCACAGAGGCCAGGTGGCTTGTCCAAGGCCACACAGCCACTGAGTGGGAGGATCAAAGCTGTTTCTTTGACCAGTGACTCCCTGGACCCCTTCCCCCACCGAGGGGCCTTATGTTCAAGGTCACAGGGCACTACCTCTCACAAAGCTTGCCCCAGGATCCCAGCTCCCTAACCTTTCCTCTGCTGAGAGCAGGGACCCAGGACTAGACCAGCCTCTTTCCTCATCTGGCCTCTGGAGGTACCTGTGTCTGTCCCTGCCCAGCTCAGCAGAGACAGGGAAGCTGGGATGGGGGGGCAGGCAGGGCTCTGGGCTTGGGCCTCGGGGACACCACCAACGCCGCAGATTGGGTAGGCTGCCACTCTGGCTCCCTCTGTGAGCTCGCTCCCTGACACAGGGAGCTCAAACTTTTCAGGGGAAAAAGGCCTCGGGCTGTTTTTGTACTGGGAGCAGGAGGGACTGGAAAGGGACCAGCTGGCGTGGGTCATGTGCACACATAGCATCATACACAACACGTGACACTAAGAGAAGGGCACACATAGGGCAGACCTCACGAGCCCTCTGGGGCACCCACAGCAGTCAGGCCTGTTGGGGAGGCAGAGCACAGCTGGGGGCCTCAGCCCTGCCCATCACAGCCCACAGGCCTCCAAGAAATGCCCTCTCCCTCCTACTGAACCCAGGAACGTCATCTGCCCACGTGCCTGGCGTGGCAGTATACTGGTTGTTCATGTCACCAAGCCCAAAGATCGGACGCACACCACAGCAAGGAGGCTGACGCAAGCACACCCAAAGCCCCACTGCCACCCGGATGTCAAGGCCCCTTGTGTGGGGTGTTTCCCCCAGTAGAGGCCCACACAGTCAGCCAACTGGGGAGCCAAATTCAAGCCCAAGTTGGCTTCTGGCACCCAAGCCAGTGTGCCCCTGCCCAGGCCCACCCCACCCAGCATGAGAGGGGCACTCTGTGCATCTGCGGCCTGACCACGGGCTGCAGCTGGGGCACCAGTGGACTCTCCCTCCCTGGAATGTGGAGTTGAGATGCTGAGACAGAGGCCATCAGCCATGGGGAGGCGAGTTGGGCCGAGTCCCCAGTCTGGGCTCAGTGGTGGTGAGCACTGTGCAGGAAAAAGACTGAAGGAGCAGAGAACCGACTGAACAGAAAGGGAAAAAATAAAACCCAAGTACAGGAGAGGCAGAACGGTGAGCTGACAGCCCAAAGAGATGGCAGGAGGGGGCTGCATCCCTCTGTGGCCCGACCACCATCCCTGACAAATGCTGGCCAAGGCAGTCCTCAGGCCCCTCATGGTCGAGCTCAAGCTGCTGGCCTGGGCAGCGGGCCACCTTCAGGTTGGTGGGCTGGTCACTGAAAGGACAAGGGTGTCTGGGGAGCGGGGCCTCTGACACCACAGGCCTGAGGACTTGGGGTTCGGGAGAGGTAGTGGCTCAGGAAACCCCACAGCTGCCTGCTGCCCAGCCTTGGCTGGCTGGCTGGGCCCAAGGCTGCAGATGCTAAAATCCGTCTACTGGAGCACCTGGCCCAGCAGGACTTGGGAGGGCTGTGGGGGCCTGAAGTCAGAGCCAGGGTGAGAGGAAGGAGCTGGAGGACAAGCTCCCACACACAGGCTCCCATCCCGGCTCAGTGCTGACAGCCATGGGGCCTGGAGCAAGTCACTCAGTTTCTGGGCCTCAAAGGTCTTCATCTGCAGAATGGGGAGTTGGAGCCCCTGCTCCCACTGCTCCTCCCTGCAAAGCTCCACTGAGGCTTCCGAAGTACCAGGCTCGGTGCTGGGCCCAGCTTGGGATGCCCAGTGACAAGGGGGCAGGAAACCTGGGTGAACAGGCACAGAATCCCTGTGAGCTGACACAAAGGAGGGTGAGACCCCACAGGATGAGGTGGCTCTTAATTAAGGGTCCCTGTGTGGTGCTGGCAGGGGGTTACGGGAGCTCCAAGAAAGGGGCAGTCGTGTGGCTGGGGCTGTCCAAGAAGACCTCACAGCCGCAGGGGGGACAGGAGGCACCACGGGAGGGCAAGTGAGCAAACAGCACGTGTCCTCCCTCACACCCCACGCTGATGTGGCCCAACTCACACGCCGTCCTTAGGCGTCACCATTCAAACAGGGGCCAGCTTTTTTTATAAACCATCAAGTACAAGTTATAAAAAGAATCCAGAAACCTACACACTCTTCCCATGGCCATGTCCTTCTACTCAGCAAACGCCAGCTTCTACCTCCTGCAACCCATGTAGAAAGGGCGCCAGGAACAAGGCTCAGCAATTACTGGAAAGAGGGAAAAGTTACTCCCCAGTTCATACACGTTATATGCTAGATTAATAGATCTCACCATCTTTTAGCTTTAAAAAGTGAAAACACACATCCTTAGGTTGTCTAACTTGTGGTCCACTCTGATCCCCAGATCAGTAGCCTTCCTTGGCCAGTAATTGCCTGCCTTTGTCTATGTAATTTAAAATGATCTCTATGGATGGAATCAGGATTTGTCTCAAATAAAACTCATAAGGCTTTAATGTACCATTTTCCTACATGGCCAACACTATTTGGATTTCTAATACCTATCACAAAGCAGCTTTCTGCACATGAGTCAGTGCAGTGATTATGAAGGAAAAGAAATATTGTCAATTCTATTAAGTATGACAGTATACAATGCAATAACATACAGTACTACTATACATGGGTGCTCTAGCCACAAAAGGGAAAAATGCTGTCACAGCAAAAATAAAAACACTTCAAAACATGTATGTATTTTAAATATAAAATATTTTTAAAACAAAAAATATATATATATTAAAGGGGCTGGCCCAGTGGCGCAGCGGTTAAGTTCGCATGTTTTGCTTCAGCAGCCCAGGGTTCACCAGTTCGGATCCCAGGTGCAGACACGGCACTGCTTGGCAAGCCATGCTGTGGCAGGCATCCCACATATAAAGTAGAGGCAGATGGGCATGGATGTTAGCTCAGGGCCAGTCTTCCTTAGCAAAAAAAAAAAAAAGAGGAGGATTGGCAGCGGATGTTAGCTCAGGGCTAATCTTCCTCCAAAAAAAAAAAAAAAGCAAGAAAACACTGTATATATAATGCACAGTTCCCCTTCATCCAAGACAAGAGTGGGAATCCTAAAGCCCTTGGGAATGTAGCTTTGCCACCTTGGGTCTAAAGGACTATAATCCCACCAAGTCCAGACTCAGCTCCACACCCATGAATAAGCTCTCCACACAGAGCAGGGCAGCCTAGTAGCTAAGAACACAACTTCTGGGGCCAGATTTCCTAGTCTCAAATCCTGGTTTGGCTACTTAGTAACTGTGACCTTGGGCACGTCACTCCACTTTGCTGTGCCTCAGTTCCCTCCTCTGTAAAATGGGTATAACAAGTGTCTGCCTCATAGGGCTGCTGGGAGGACCGAATGAGAGGAAGACATGGTGAATGCTCAGAGTGGTGTCTGAATAAATGTAAACTATTATTATTACTAGTTGCAATTTTATACCTGTAATTAGTTTAATTTTCCAGAATGTTTTTAAATCTCAGCCTAACAGGTGTGATAAGTGCCATGTGAGTCCCTCTCCCATAGCTACATGACCTCAATGACAAATTAAGAAGTGGCATCAAAGACCTTCTTGGAATCCAGAGGGGACACTATTAACCTGCCTTTTGTCTCTGGCCTGAGCCTTAGTTACAGAAAAGGAGTGAATCTACTCAAGGACACCCATGCAGACCACCATGCCGAGTTGGTCCAACTCTCTGACCCCGACCCATGGTCCAGGACACACATACAGGGAACCACTAAAGCGCCCTTGTCACAATGCGCACCCCCACCATGGGGAACACTCTCGGATATTTTCCAACCTAATCCCTGTTCGTCTATTTCATTTTTTTTTTTTTTAAGAGTTCCATTTTACAACCCAGTGACGGGGCTTACTTGCAATCTGGAAACCAAATGGTTGGCTGAGCAGCCCAGAGCCTGCCCATCTATGAGCACCCTAGCCATCTTCTCCCTGCCTGCCACCTCATTTGCCCTTTCCAGTCCCCAGACACTTCCTCCTGTGGCCTCAAAAGTCAACAGTTGGTGGCTCTGTAGCTGTGGCTGCTGCTTCTGTAAGACTAGCTCAGGTTGCAGCAGGAGGCCCTCCCTGCTCATCAAAATACTTCTGGGGTGAGGGGTTTTCAAAGCTCTTCTCAACTGTTCCCCTCCCAGGGAGACACTGCTTTGAACACCTCCCTCACCTATGGCAGCCATGTTAACTGGCACAAAATTCAGACGGAGAGCCCCTCTCTCTCCCTCCCTTGCAATTCTAGAGAGATATATGCCCAACTGACCTTTCATGGCCCTGCAGCCACCTGATGGAGTAAGTGTTTCACAGCTGAAGGGTCTGAGGCACAGGGAAACTTGGGACCTATCCAAGGTCACCTGGCTAGTAAGTGGCAGAACTGAGTTTCCGACCCACACCTCCTGAGTCTACCTCTGGAACTTTCTAAGCTGCCTGATTCACAGCTGCTGTCTCTGGTTCTTCATTTTTCCCCTTTTTGACCCTTTGGGAAAAGGGTGCATTGAAGGGTATACAGTTTCGACCCTTTGCTTTTGCTGTCCATGAGTAAGGACAGTGTTCCCGTGACCTTACAAGTTCCTGCATCTCTCCAGTTTTCCTAATTTGGTTCCCACATAGACAGGCTTCTGGCCTGCACACTTTGCTCAGCTCGGGCTGCCTTCCACTTCAAGGGCTGTCTCATTCATCTTGCAGTGGGCCAAAGAGGTTGTCCCCCTGGAACCTTCGCCTCTTCCTCCCTGCCTGGGAACCAGAGAAAGGTCCTTTCTGAACCCAGAGCTCTGTTTAAAGAGAGTCTCCAGTTTCTCCTGAGTCCCTTCCCACAGGGCCCAGGACCTCTTATCTGCTCTACTGAGAAGGAACTTTTTTTCTCCTGGTAGCACTTTTCCTAATTTTCACAAGCTAGTGGCAGGACAGCTGGCATTCTTTCTTCCTTGCCTCATAAATACTTAATCCATCTGCCTGGCTCTGCCTACCCCCGAATCTGAAAAATGAAGGCAAAAACACAAAGCACATCCTTTCTGAGAGCATGCTATTTTGAAATGGCTGTCACAGGGACACCTGCCATCTACCAGGTACCTACAAAGTGCTAAGCAGGGACACTCCTCAGCTCTGGTGTTTGCAGCCACCCGTAACAGGAGATCTGATTGTTTCCAGGTTACAGATGAGGCACAGAGGGTAAATTACTCTCCCAAAGTCACCCGGCTGCTAAGTGCGTAGGCCAAGATTTGAACCCTGTCCTCTCTGCCTCCAAAGCCCGCTCTGTTCCTACTACCCCCCTCACGGGAAGAGGCCAAGACAGCATTTCCATTTCCCAACCTCCTCTCCTCTGTGTGTGACACACAGCGCACGTGCACACCCCCATCTCTTATCCTAGGAGAGGTTCAACTTTTTTAGTTAAATGAATTTTAAATAATTGTGTTTGGAGGGATATCAAAAAATATTTACATCTCTGGGGCTGGCCTGGTGGCGCAGTGGTTAAGTTCTGCTTCAGCGGCCCAGCGTTTGCCAGTTCAGATCCCGGGTGCAGACATGGCACCACTTGGCAAGCCATGCTGTGGCTGGTGTCCCACATATAAAGTAGAGGAAAATGGGCACAGATGTTAGCTCAGGGCCAGTCTTCCTCAGCAAAAAGAGGAGGATTGGCAGCAGATGTTAGCTCAGGGCTAATCTTCCTCAAAAAAAAAAAAAATTTACATCTCCTTTTCCTCCTGCCCTAAATAACTGGTTGGGAACCCTGGCAAGGTGCTGGCCAGGTGGAGGCAGGAAGCTACCACACACTGCCGTCACGGGTCAGAGCCTGGGACACCCTCCCCATGTAGAGGAGCTTCAGGCTAGGCTGGGGGCCAGTGTTCTCCCACCCGCTGCAAACTCCATGTCAGCCAGGACGTGACCCTGCAGGTCCCTTTGTCCAGCCCCTCCCTACTTACTCTCACCCAGGGACAACCTTGCTTTCAGACTCAGACCCAGCCTGGGGCATCCCACACTAGCTCTGGGCACAAGGACAGGATGTAGGGACAGCAGGTGCTCCACCTCTGGCACGAGGCCACCTAGTTCTGTTTCACCCAGCACAACTCGTTTTTCAAATGTCCTAGTTTCAGCCTCCCTTCCTACAACCTGGGCCAAATCGTCCACCCCCAGATTTCTGTCCCCTGCTCCTGGGCTTGGCTGGGCAATGGCTGGGCTGCTGGAGGCTGACGTGAGCCAAGAGCTATGAAGGCAGGAGACGGAGGTGGCATCAGACGCCTTTTGGGATCTGTGCCTGTCCCAAGCACTAGCACCCCCCTGCCCGCCACAGTCAGACCCATTCTTCATGCTTGTGGCCTTGAGAACAGAGAGTGCCTGGCTTCCTTGGAGAACAGGCTGCCCTTGGCTACCCACAGCCTGTTCTCGGCCCAGCGCCAACCCAGGGAGCCAGAGAGAACCACCGAACCAGATGCAGGCCTCCCACACCCATCCCTTCCAGCCAGCTGGGGCTGGCGCCATTCTATAAGATATGGACAAACACCTACTGTGTGCAGGGTTCTTTGTGGGGGAGAGGGGCTCAGGGTGCAAGACATGGTAAGTGAAGAAGCTCCCCATCTAGTTGGGAAGACAAGTACCATATAAGGCAGTATTCGTTGCCGAGGGATTGTGCTCATTGGCAAGCAGACCTACCCAATCAGCACGAGGCATTAAAACTGTGCTGGGGTTTCAAGAAGGAAGAGAGCGCTCCTGCCTTCAAGAAACACACATACAACAAGAAATACAATGCAATGTGCTGCGCGTCCAAGGCAGGTGGAAACGGGGCTTTAGGGAGACGCAGAGGGCGAGGTTCCTGGTCAGGGAAGGCTGCCAGGAGCCCACCCCTTGGCCCTCCAGCGGGACCTCACTCTAGCCTGTACCCGATTTAAACCTTGGCTCCCAGCAGCCGCCAAACCCAAGTATGCTTCCCAGCTGAGCTTAAACAGCTCCCCCTTCTCCCCAATTCGGATGACAAGTCTGCGTGTTTAAGTTTCCTTTCGGGCTTTTCTATTTACGTTGTCATTGATTACTTTGCTCCTAACTCCTCTGATTTCAATTTGGACTGATTTGATCCTAATTTTATTACCATGTAATCTGAATGTGCAGAATTACTGTAATTATGCTGCTGAGGGAAACAGCTCCTCCACGGCGCGCAGACCTAAATTTAGGGCTTCTTGGCGAGGGCAGCCGTTGGCTGGGTGGACCCACAGCCGTCACAGAGCCGGCGGCCATTGGAAGCACAGACGCCCTCCCCTGCCTCACCCTTGGCGAGGTGGATATTTGGGGCTTCATCTTAGTGATGGGCTTGAGGTCCCTCTCAGGAGCCCCAGGAACACGCAGTGGTGTGAGCTGGGGGGCGGTGAGCCCACCCTCTCTGCATCCTCTGGCTCACACCACCCTCTCTTGCATGTGCTCAGCCTGGGTGTCTCCTCTCTGCCAGTACCCACGTCCCACCCACATCCCAAAGGTACCCTCCCTCTAGGGTGCAAGATGCTAACAGTCTCCCTAAAAACACTTGGGGAACAAGAAGTTATCCTGCTAATCCTGGGCTGAGGAAAGCAAGCTGACAGAAGGGCCCGCTGCTGGCCCACTGGGATCCTTCCCAGACTTACAAGCCTAGTCCAAGGCCTCCTCCTCCAGGAAGCCTCCTTGACCCGTCCAGCCCTTTTCATATTTTGTATCATTTATACACATATGAAAAAGAGACTACTATTATTTCTACTTTACAAATGAGGAAACCGAGGCACAGCAAGATTATGTACCTCACTCAAAGCCACACAGGGGGGCGGGCAGTGAAACTCCTACCCCCCTCATCCCACTGCCTCTTCCAAATGCCTAGAGCGTGTTAGAGATCAGTCTTATAGAACATTGCACAAAGCCTGGGGCCAGCAGCCATGCGGGCACTGCAGACATGGGGTTCTGAGGACCAGCAAGTCAGAGGGGAAGGTGCTGTTTCCCTACCCTCCTCCTGCTGAGGAGTCAGTCCTCTCTGCAGCAGAGGGGACGAGGCCCACGGGGGTGCTGAGGCAGGGACCCAGGAGGGGGTCCTTGAGAGAGCTGGTGGGAAGGGTTAGAATACAGGGTCTCCCTTCCCAGGGCTGGACACTCAAGGAGGGGGGAGCGGCTGGAGGAGCTGGAGAGGCTGCTAATTCTGAAGCGCTTGCTGTATGCACCTGGTGCCTGGCACCTGCTGCCTTGGAACAAGCTGGACACACAACCGCAGGGGTAGGCAGGGGTGTCAGGACAACAGGAAGGGGAGGATGGTGTATGGCAGAAGCTTCCTCTTTGGGAGATGCTGGGCCCAGAGGCCACATGAAGGAACTGGGCCTATTTAGCCCGAAGAGAGGCGATATGGGTAGGGCTGACAGCCAACTCGTGGGAGAGAGGATGCACTGTTCTGTGCTGCTCAAGAGGGTGGAAATAGGACCACCCCTGACATCAGGAGGCTGATGTGGACCTGCGGAAGCCAGGCTGTCAGGAAGTGGGCTCCCAGTGAGAGGAGAACCCGTGCAGAGGCCCCTCCACGAGAGCCGCCCCCAGGCCTGGAGCAGCAGCCCAGCGGAGCCAGGGGGAGGGAGGTACCAAGGCAAGGCCTGGGGGTCTGGGCTCCCAGCCCAGTGCTCTTTTGCCACTCCATGCTGTTCATCTCCAGCGCTTCAGGAGCCTGCAGTAAAGCCATGGCTGTGGACAGGGCACACCTTGCGCTTTTCTCCTAACAGGTCAGCTGCCTCTGCTGGGCCCAAGGCAGGGACCTGGGGGCTGGAGCCCAGAGGAAGGAGGGGGCTGGCAGAAGAGGCCACCTTCCCATTCTGCTGAGAGCTGGTTCTGACCAGTCAGAATGGCACCTTGCAGGCCCTCATGTATTGGATGTTAGGGAGTCTGAAGCCCCCACAACGATGGATTGGCCCAGGTAACTCCGAGGTCTTGCCTACTACCCCACTGCTGGGCAGGTGGGGACACTTCTACGTTTGACTCCGCATTTGGCTCCCTGGAGACCACATTTCAAGGCAGAATCACAAACCCAACAGCAGCCTGGGTTGGGGACATGCTGTTGGAGACAGAGGCTGGAGTTTTCTCAGAAGCCTTTCTCCACACAGCTTCCCATGCTCCCCCACCCTATACACACTGCACGCACCCTCACATACAAAGCAAGACATGCACACCCCCAGCTCATGCCCCCTGCCACCACCCTCCTGCAGGAAGCCAGCAGGACCTGGGCCCTGCCCGCCTCTCCTCCTGCAGCTCACTCACCCAGTGCAGGGACCCGATGCAGACCTTGGCAGCCATCAGGGGCACAGTGGGGTCCGAGGGCCGCAGCTTCATGCACTCCCGCAGCAGCGACACGGCATAGGCTGACTGCGGAAGAAAGAAAGGCAACACCATTACTCGCAGCCCTGGGTCGTGACAGACTGGGCGCCTGGTGCCTACAATTGGGGGAGCTCCCTAACAGCCAGTCCTTGCTCTGCACTCCTTCCCTCCCAAGATCCAGGAAGAGGGCCTAGCAGCAGGAGCCCAGGTGGTGCTGGCAGGCAAGTCCCTCCCGGGCCTCAGTTTCCTTGTCTGGAGAATGGAGGCTGTGACCCTTGCCCAGAGGTGATGTGACAACAGCTAAGGTAACAACAGATGGAAGCTCTTCAAAGGGAATTCAAAGGCGAACCACAGAAATCTTAGAGGTAGAAGGGACTTTCCCAAACTTCTGAGTCAACACCTTTAGTTTACAGGTGACAAGACGAGGCCCAAATCACATGGGGACCATGTGGAGGAGGCTGGGCTAGTGGCAGGGGGTAGGCAGACGCAGAAAGGCTGGCAGAGAGGGAAGAGGAGAGAAGCTAAACTGGCAGAGTCTCCAGACAGGAATCTGGGGACGCCCTAAGGCTTCAGGGCTTCAGCCATGGAGACGGGGCCAGACTGGACCAGCTGAGGATGGCCAAGTATGGAGGGAGGGCCAGTATGGGAGAGCATCCAGAGCCAGGCAGGGACATTACCACTAACAATAAGAAGAAGAACACCAGCTAACACTTATCCAGATCATACTATGCTCCAGGCATTGGTGTAAGTCAGAGGTCAGCAAAACACAGCCCACAGGCCAAGTCCGGCCCTCTGCCTGCTTTTGTAAATAAAATTTTATTAGAACTCAGCCACGCCCATCATGCTAGTATCGCCTATGGCTGCTTTCACGATGCAAAGGCAGTGTGGAGTAGTTCCCAGAGACTCTTTGCCCTGCAAAGTCAAAAATGTCTACTACCTGGCCCTTTACAGAAAGTCTGCCATTTTAAGTGCTTTATAAATATTAAATCATTTAATTTTTACAGCTTTCCTATAAGGTAGGCGCTATGTCTCTATTGAAAGAGAAAGTGAAACGCAGAGAAGTAAAGTAGCCTGTTCAAAGCCACACTGTCCATAGGCCACTCAGCTGGCGTTTGAACAGTTAGGCTCCAGGCTCGTAACCACTGCCTTATCCTGCCTCTGTGGTGACTACCTAGGTCAGAGAGGAGGCCTCTGTCTCCCTGATACACACACATATACACACAGACACACTCAGGGCTGGAACCTTCTGACTGAGTCCAGTGCTTTTCCACCAGCACGCACACTTCCATCCCCGTGTCACCTCCAGATAGGCAGGGGCGTGTGGGTGTAACCACGAGGATTCCCACAGGCCAGGCCCTACTGTGGCCGAGCTCCCCACCAGTAATGACCTCGCACCCTCCCCAGCACTCTGGTGGTACTACTGCGGAAATGGGGGCTCGGGAAGACAGCACACAGCACGGTGCGAGGGACCAGAAGACGCAGACCTGGGACCCCACTGGTCTGTGTCCACTCTGGGCCCCCTGCCTCTCTCTAGCTACCCCTCCTTTCTCTGCCAGCTAAGGAAGAGATTTTCTCCACCCAGCTGTGACAGACTTCCCTGGGCTCCGACTCAGACTTTCAGGCCAATTCCGGGGCTCTTAGCCAGGGCCTGCTCCGTGCCCAGGGCTGGGCTATAGGTTGTGGGGCCACTGCAAGAAGGGGAAGCAGCGGTGGCTGGAGCCTATCAGGTGCCACAGAAAGGCTGAGGAGAAAAGACAGACGCCACCCTCCCCCACAGCCTTCAGGAAACTAGAGGGTGTGAGACCAAGTCCTGGAGGGTGTCAGCAGGCCACCCGCTCCGGGAGACTGCACTGGGTGCCCACGTGAGCTGCAGCGAGGGAGGCTGCGTGAGGGGCTGCAAGGAGCTGCCGACCCCCCCAACTCCTCCTGAGACCCTCTCCTGTGAATGCCACTCCCAGTACCCCCACCACGGCCCCTCCGTCCACACATCCCAGCAAGCCTCGCGCCTCTCCTTGGCCTCCTTCCCTGGGCGGCTGACCTTTGCATCCTCGAAATACAGGCTTCTCTAACCCTGACCCTCTACGTCCCACCCCCACACAGACCACAAAACGCTGCTATTTAAGGAGCCATCTGAGGACTCCGCTGTTGGAGCAGCCGGCTCTTTTTTTTTGTCGTGCTGGTTACCTAGCAACACAGCCAATCCGCCTGTCTGCTGGGAGACCAAGAGAAAAAGCGCCCTAAATCATGCCGTGGGACTTCCTGCAGGCTGAGGTGCCGGATATATTTATACGGCCCAGCCTCACCTCCTGGAAGACCCCTTGGGCACAATCACAGGTACAGAACCCTGATTCCCACCTTAGGCTCTTGGCAAAGGTGACGTCTGGCCCCTCTTCCGAGGGCCGAGTGGGCCAACCATGCAGACTGACGTGGTGCGCAGGGTTCCCGAGGGGAGTGGACAATGAGCTTCGAGAACAACCTCCGGCACTGAATGCAGGGGTGGGTACAACCCAGTGTCTCCAGCCTATGGGGTCTCATGTGTGAAGAACTCACATATCGCCCTGCCTGTAAGTCCATTCTTGTGCCCTCCTCGCTCATCTGTGAAGGTGTTAAGCTGGAATGCCAGCTCCCCGGATCCTAGGATGTGCCAGGCTGTGTCTGGACCTCTCTGAGCCTGGCTACTTCTCAGTAAGGAGGCGGACGCCCCCCCGCCCCAAGCTAACGGGACCCCTTCTCCTGAGACTGGGGGACTTCCAGGAGCATTCCTAGAAACTAAAGCTAACTTCCATGTGTGATGCATTCTTCTGAGGAGGGGTCCCCAGCTTTCCTCATCTCCTCAAAAGGTCCACAACCCACAGAAGTGGGGAAGTCGCTGCCTGGCTCTGGGCCTCTCCTCCTGGTCCAAGCTCACTGTTACTAGACTAGAGGCACTTTCTCCGTTTCCAGGAGGCAGGAAGAAGCTGTCACATGCCACTGTGAGCTGTCTGCCTGGGCTCTATGGAAGCTCCAGCCCCACCCTCTCCCCTCCCCTGGCCTCACCTTATCTCTGTTTTGAACTCTCCCTGAGCCTTGACAGGACTGCTGAGCACAGAGCCAGGATTCACCATATCAGAATTTCAGGATGCTCCAGGATGCTCCGGGAGGTGGGCAATGTGATGGGAGAGGGGGAAGAGGTTTGGGAAGACAAATGCTCTGCAGGCCGAGGGGTCAGGAAGGCTCCTCACTTGAGTCTTGGCTGTACTCCCCTTGGCCCTTCCCACCTGCCAGGCTGCAGCACCTGCTCTCCCTCCCCGGCCGCCCCGCTCCGCCCCCCCCCCCCCTTAGGATGGGCCAGCATGCTCTCCATTCCTGGAGGAGGCTCCAGCAAGCCTATGAGGGCCCTCCGCGGAGAGACCAGAAATGGCAGGTGGTACAGATGGGCGGGGGGCGGGGGAGGAATTCCCTCAGCCCCACGAAAGGGCTCTGGGTGTTTACAGCTCTTGGAACGATCTGCAAACTCATGCCACCTTATTTCCTGCATTCACGGCATTCTCAGCCTCAACACCTTCGGCACCCAGCTCCGGAAAGGGTTTCCTTTCATGCCAACGCTTAAAATAGAGGCTTATGTAAGTGTAATTCTCATCTGAGGAAAAACCAGGGGGTGCTTGGACAGGGCTTGGTGGGTGGAAGCAGATGCAGTCTGGCGACCCGGGATAAGGTCAGCCCCCGCTCTGCGTGGAGTCTCTCCTGCCCGAGCCCACCACCGTGTCCACCACGCAGTTGTTCCTCCAAACTCCCCTGGGGGAGCTGCTGCTCCGCTGCCCCCAACCCCTTCCTCCGGACTCACGGGCAGGTCCCTTCCTGATACCACACTCGGTAGGCAGGACGCGAGCTACAGCCCAGCGGAAACGGTGTTCTCGCCTGGAACCCACGTCCCATCCCTGTCTCGTGTAATTCACCCAGAGAAACGCTACAAGGCCCCATGTGCGCACACATACTCAGAAAAGGCTCATCACCCTTGCACACTGGCACACTCGTAACTCACACATGGATGCTGGATTCACACAGGGGTCTGTGCGTGATCCTCTTGTGCCCTTACTGTCCTGGAGGTGAAAATCAGCTGCTGGGCAACATTTCTGAACCAATCCCCCCGCCCTCCCCTCACCTCCAGAGGGATTAGAGGAGAGCAGAGCCCCCTGAGGGTGGGTGTGCAACCCCCAGCACACCCAGGGCCTTACCTTCCCACACGCCACCATGGAGAGGGCCACTTGGTACCAAAGGTGGAATTCTCCGAACGCAAACTTCATGGCTCGCTCCAGGCACTGAGGAGAGGGAGGTGGTCAGCACTTCCCCGCCAGGGGTCCCACCCTGGTCTTCCCACCCCCAGCCCAGCCCAGCCCCTTCCAGGGTAACCACTGCCCAAGTCACTTTGCACAGGAGGCTGTAGGAGGCCCGGACTACTTGGTTCCCGTCGGAAAACTCCAGGGCTAACATGTCCCTGCCAATGGCATGCTGTGTGACCCTGTGCAAGTCTCCCACCCTCTCTGGCCCTGGATTCCCACCTCCATAACATGTGAGTGATCTCACGGGTGATGGTGAAAAGCGAATGAAATGAGATTTTCGAACGTGCTTTCAAAGTGTGGACATCCAATAAAAAGAATAGCAGTGACATTCATCCTTATTGTGCAAGGCCCTGTTCTCACCTTTTTACATGTATTAACTCATTTACTCCTCTCAATGACCCCTTGAGGTGTATTCTCTCATCAGCCCCATTTCTCAGATGAAGAGGCTGAGGCTGAATGACTTGCCAAAGTCACAGGGCCTGTAAGTGGCAGATGAGGCTGACGGCAGGGCCCACGGAGAGGATGCCGCCCAAACCTAGAGGCTTTTCTTCGTTCTCTTGTTCTCTACCACCACTGAGGACATCGCCTGCCCCACAGCCTGTCCAGTCCTGGGCAACCCCGCATGTGTGGCCAGGAGTCACTCTGTGGCCATGGTCAGGCACGGTTGGGAACAGAGGGGAGGGACCAGATGGCACGCACATTCAGAGCTCAGTGGTGTGGGTTCACGCGCTGGCTCAGCAGCACTTCCTGTGCCATCTCGGGCAAAAACCTCCTCTCTGGGCCTCACCTTTCTCGTTGGTAAACGTGAGAGATTACTGCTTATCCCTCCCACGTTAAGGAAGGTCTCCTCTGAGACAGCACCGTGCATGGTGCCTGGTGCGAGCAGGGGCTCGGCAGATGTCACTGTCCCTCCCCTCAGGAGCCCTCCTAAACACATGGAAAGAGCATGTACTGCCAAGAGGCCCAAATCCCATCACAAGGGCCCCAAATGTGTGTGCCCACGTGCACTGTGGCAGGGGGCAGGAGAGAGGGGCAGCTCAGGACCCGTGGTCCCCCCAGTCAGAGAGGCACACCCCCAGGCACAGCCCACAAAGCGTTGCCCCAGCAGGGTTGGCCCAATAGAAATGGGGGTGTCTGTCGGCCGGGCGGGAGGGGTCCCAGCTCCCAACATACACCCAGCTCAGAACCCTGCCAGAAGAGGCAGTCACAAAACGCCAGTGTTATCCCTGGGAGAAACTGAGGGTGGGTAATTTTCCTCTTGTGCTTCTCTATACAATGCCATGTGTTCTTTCAAAAGAAAAACACATAAAAATATTAGTAAAACCAGAAAACGCCCTGCCAGTGAAGGGCAGCACTGGAGGTGGAGCAGTCCCAAGGCCAGCCTCCCAGGAAATGGGCTCAATCCCCAGGTAGAGGCAGGGATGGGACAGTGAGGACAACTGGTGGCTCCATCTGATTTCCTCTGTGCGCCACCTGACTCCTGGGTGGGTGGGCCGGCCGTACCTCAGAGAGCATGACGTACTGCCCCCTCCTGCCCAGCGTGATGCTCAGGAGGTCGTAGATGGCCGCTGCGTTCTGCAGGCTCACTGCCCGGTCCTCTGCCTGCTCCGGCGCCCGGCTCAGCACCACATCCCGAGTAGCCTGTGGGGGACGTGGTTTGGGAAAGAGTGAGGACAGAAATAAGCAGGTGTCTGTGCCCACAGTGCCCCTGCCTTGCAGGCCCAGCAAGTGTCACCCTTCCGCTGCTGATCCACACTCCCAGAGACAGCCAGAGCCTTTCCCATCCCTACAAACGCCTTCTCAAGAAAGAAAACCCTCCACCCTTAGCTCAGCTTGCGGTAAGCGAGCAGTGGTAAGGACTCAAGCTCCAGGTGGTCAATATTTTATTCTGCAAAATTTCAAACCCGCAGGAACGTTGCAATAGGACCATAGCAGTACACCCAATTGTTAACATTTATCACATCTGCTTTGTCTCTCTACAATATATAATAATAATAATAATGTCAGGGCAACATGACCCTTCACCCCTAAATACCAGAGGACATTCTTTTCATAACCACAACAGAAATGCCAAATTCAGTGACTGTAACACTATTACTGTCACCTAACACCAGTTCATATTCAGATTCTGCCACCTGTCCCACTGATGGCCTTTCTAGTAGTTTACTTTTTCTCATCCCGGGATCCAATCCAGGATCATGCCTTGCATCCAGGTGCCATGTCTCTTTAGTCTCCTTTCATCCAGCAGAGGCCCTCAGCCTCTGTCAGGACAGCGGTGTTTTTGAGGAATACTGGCCAGCTGTTTTGTGGAACCGCTCCTTGTGTGTTTGTGACTGTCCACTCACAGAAGAGATCAGGGGCTTGACTCATGGGAGGGGAGCTCAGGCTGTGGCCCCTCGGTGCCCTCTTCTTTTCCTCTGCGGGTCCCCCAAGTCCCTCTGATGAGGACCCCCCATATCTCCTTCCCATCACCCCTGTGTCCAGCCCAGACCCTATCCTTGACTCACTCCAGTCACAGAACTCTCCTCTCTGTCCTCCCCAAGGAATCTCCCAACACTGGAGGCCTCTGTGCTCAGCGTCCAGCATCCGGGAGTTCAGTAGCTCAGAGTTGCCAGGTGGCTGCTCAGGAAGGGGAAGGGCGAGGGAAACCGTGCTTCAGGAGAGGCGATTCTGTGCAATCTGAAGCGGGGAGCTCTGTACCACCAAGCCTGGAATCTCACCCTCAGGGATTTGGGACCCTCTCGTTCCGTGGCCTGTACCATGCAGTCCTAGTCCCCGCCCCCACCCCTGTACACTCATACCCTGGGGACAGAGCTCAGGCTTGGGAGTAGCTGACCAGGAGTCAGGACACAGGGGGCTCTGAGCTGAGCAGTAACAGGGCAGGGACGGGGTTGGGGATGCACTGGGACCCCCATCTCCCCCTCACCCACACACTCTCTCAGGGCTGTGCCTGAGATGAAGCAAAGCTGGGTTCTGGCCAGATGCTCCTGCTGGCTGCTCCAGCATCCTCTCCTCTCCCATCTCATCTCCCCTCTGCCAAAGGGGTCTCTTCCCAGCATCCTCCTCCCTGTGTAGTGGGGTCTGAACCTCTCCATGTGTTGGGACTCGCCTTCTTCTACTTCCCCACACAGGACCTCAGAGCCAAGAACTCGGCCTTCCCGAGAGTAAAATGGAGTGCTGGCCCTGTAATCCCACATCTCACTGGTCAGATCCAGACAATCCTTTCCGTCTACAGATGGTTCTCTCATCTCCCCTCTGGACAGGACTACTACCCCTCCTCCAGGTCAGGAGAAGAGGTTTCCAAGGGCAAGTAGCTGCAGAGGCAGGAGCCCAGTGGCCTTCACTGTAAGCTCTGGATGTGTCCTGCGTGCGAGCCTGAAGCGCATTTCCACAGAGGCTTCTGGAAGCCAGAATGCCTAAGACCCAAGGAAGTGACTCACCCATGGGGGCATTTCAGGCAGTAAGGCGGCAGTGGCCAGGCATGTCCTGACAGCTGCCTCTCCAGCCACAATAGGCCAGGGCTGCCCACCACCCCCACGGACATGGACCAGCCCCTGGAGAGGGGCCTGGGGATGCCAGGAGATCCCCAGAAATGCTGAGCACTGGTGCCAGAATGGTAAACAAGAGTCGGCTAGGAACTCCAAAGGGTTAAGGAAGAGGAGTGGAGAAGGAAAGTGCCAGAGAAATCCCCCTCCTTCCTGGTGAAATCCACCCACACAGGCACCAACAGGAAGAGAGAAGAGATTCTAAGGAGAGGCATGGCAGGAGCTATTTCACTGAGCTGAATGGGGACACAAAACTGGCTCTGCGCCTGGCCATGTACCTCCCCACTCCTCCACCTCCAGCAACTCCCCAGCTCCCCATGCCCAGGGTAGGGCCTGGAGAGGTGCCTCCACTGGCAGCAATGGGGGCATGGGCCAGGGAGGTTACTGACACCTACGGCAGCAGTACACAAGGCGTAGACTGAGCGAAATCTGACCCAGAATTCTGGTAGGAGAAGGTCCTGATGGAAACCGGGGCAGGCAGCCTGCAGGGGTGGCTTTCCTGTGGGGTGTGGGCAGAAGCTTGGCTGGGCACATGCAGAATCTGGAGACCCGCCCATGCAGACCAGTCTCATTCAGGGGCTGGTGAGCAGCAAGCTGTCACCACAGGCCTCAGCATGGGTTGGCCTGTCCTCGATGTGTAGCCCCTGCCAGACCCCAACTCCCAACCCCCTCCCAGACTGCCCAGGATAATGTCTAAACTCCTTTCTGAGGCTGCAAAACCAGCCTCTTGACCATGAGGCCCTGCCCTCGTGGCTAGCTTCTCCTCCTCACCAGCTCCCAAGTCCTCCCCTGGCCACACTGGACGCCCTGCAGCTCCCTGTCCCCACCCTGGCCTGTCTTCATTCCCTGTCAACTTGGATGCCTTCTGGCTCCTCTGTGAAGCCAGGAATCTGTCCCTTCAGTGCTGTCTCTGACTTATCTCGCCAGGCGAGGGAGGGTTCCCATCGTCCTCTCCCAACACCGGGGACACACTCTGGCCCCCCGAAGCCCAACGGGTTCACCAGTTCTTGGACAGTGACGTGTCTCGCTCGACTCTAGACTCCCAGCCCTAGCACAGGCTCACACACAGCGCTCTCCCTGGTCCTTGTCTGTAGAACAAGTAACACACGAGAGAGATTTCCGGGCCTGGTGTGGAAACTGCCTCCTGTCGTCCTAGACTTTGACCTTTAAGAGAACAGTATCTCTGAACTTGTGCCCGGTGTGAGGGAGGGGTGGATTTCCAGCACTGGGCGTGCAGGAGGTCAAAGAACAGGAATGGAGGAGAGGATGACAGCAGCATCTCGGGGCCTGGGGACCGAGCTTCCCCAGTCAGCAGACAGCAGGGAGCATCTTCTCAGGGGTCCTCAGGACTTGACACCTGTGCCGAGAGGGAAGCGTGGTTCCCCAAAGGAGAGCCAAAAGCAGAAGTTTGCCCAGTGGTTGCTATGGCTTTGGGGCAGGGCTGCTGTGACATGCTCCGGGGCTGGCTGGGCAACACCTAAGTACGCAACCATGGTAACAGGGTGGGGTGGAGGGGGAAATGAGGCAGAAAGAAGGAAGTCTTGGGGGTTGGTGACAGGGTAGGAATTCATGTGCAGCTCAGGGGCCAGAGCAAGCCTCAGAGGACAGGGCCTCAGACACCCTGAGGCTTCAAGTCCCTCCTCAGGGCACGCCAGCTGTCCTGCTCGCCCTCCCTGGGCTCACCTCCCTTAGGCCACACAGTGCTCCCAGCTCCATCAGCTGCCTGCCCTGAACTAGTCCCAGCCACACTCTTTCTCTTCCACCATTTAAACGGTCTCACTAGGAAGTCCTCCAGATCAAGTGCAGTGACAGATATGCAGGCACCTATGACCCTTAAAACAACGTACAGACACTAAATATCCTTCTCACCACCATATTCCTTACTAGTCTTGGAATCATGGCAGGATACTCTCCCCTGATTTCTCCCCGCCATAACCTCCAGGCCCACCGCCAGGCCTCCCACCTCTGGGGCGCAGGGCTCTTGTCTAATCCACACATTTAGTCCCAGGCCCAGCTCGGCAGTTGTCCGGGCTCCCAGCCTTGGCCCCTCTGGCTGTCCTCCCAGTGGCAGCCTCCCCCAGACCAAAGGACGTTCACCCCAGGCCTCTCGCAGGTCAGAAGGGGGAAAAGCCAAAGAAACATGCTCCTCTCCATCCCCCTCATCCAACAGCTCATGACTGCCTGCAGGACGCAGTCGGGGTCTTTGGACAAGCATCCCTGAAGCAAACACAGGGCCTTAGGAAAAGGGCCGCAAGGGAATCTCCATTTCCCCAGGCGGGCCAGCCCGTTCGAGACCAAAGGCAGGCCGACTCTTGCTCAAATAGACGTCCCTTAGGTGTGTGCCATGCATTTCAGGAGCTGAATTCTCACTGCCATCATCTCATCTGGCCTCACAGTGACCCCAGGGAGGGGCAGGATGAAACCACTGACACCCCCTTTGCAGATGGGGAAACTGGGCCCCCTGAAGGTGAACTAACTTGTGCTAGGTCCCTGGGAGTTAAGGCTGAGCCTCCGACGGCCAGTCCCGGGCGGCTGCGCTCCTGCTGCCTCGTGGGCCTCCTCCATCAGCCCCAGTTCCGACCCTCTGCTGACTGCAGGGCCTCGGCCGGCACTCAACTTCACTCCCACCCAGCCCTGTTTCTCCTCTCTAATCCTGGACACACACAGGGTAAGAGATGGAAATGAAACTAACTCGAGGGGCACTTGGTCAGTGGCATTTCATAGTTCTCACAATGACCTTCTCACACACTGTTGTCCTATTTTACAGATGAGAAGACTGAGCGAGGCCTATGGAGGCCAGGTAGGCTCCCTAAGGCATACAAATGGGGGGTTGGGACCCAGAGCAGAACTTAGACATTCTGCCTTCACTCCTTGCCTCTTCCCTTGCCTCCAGGTGCCTCCAAGGAAGTGTCCTGTAGCCTTGTCCGTGCCATCAGAGGCCCTGGGATGGCTCTGCTTGTGGAAGAACCAAAGAAAAACACAGGCTGGGCTTCCCCATCAGGCCCAGGTGCTGTTCTTCTGCAGAGAATCAGCTTCCTGGGCAATGAGTCCAGGGCCCCGCTCAGCTCTGCCCTCAGACAGACCATCTCCACCCACCAGGGACCCAGCCTCAAGGCCTGCCGCAGACCTTCCACAACAACCACCCTGCAAAGGAGTCTCCTGGCAGCATCCGCGCCTGGCGCTTCCCCTCCCTGGAGGATGCTGTCATGTTCCGCTCGTGCTGTCGTCCTCCACCAGCAGACATAATTACCACCGCTCTCGGGCTGCCAGTCCACAGAGCCAAGAAATAACAGGCTCCGTGACATGTCCCAGCCAGCCAGCCAGCCAGCGACCCGGGCCGGGCCCACGCCAGCCCCCGCTCTCCTGCCCCGTCGGGCTCCTGCGGCAAATATCACAGCTCCTCCTGCCAGCCGGGGGAGAGGCTGTCCCACCTCCGCCGAACCGAGCGTCCTCAGCCGGCAGCGTTCTCAGACCCTTTACCATCGCAGCACAGCAGAGCAAGGCCTTGTGTTAGAACTACCCAGGTGCCAAACGCTGGAACTAGCTGTGCTCATCTGCCAAGACCCAAATAGAATCTAGCCCAGGAAGCACTTTTTTTTTTTAACCGACTGGTATCCTCAAACCAATTTTTCTACCAACCAGATCCAAACCTAAATGTTTTCTAAAATGACCGAGTCAGAACCAAGTATTTACCAGGATGAAATGAACACGTGCTGAACATCCACAATGTACCAGGCACCTTCATGTTCGTTTTCTCACTTAATCTGCCCAAACCCTGCAAGAGAGGCCTTATTAGCCCCATTTTACAGGTGAGAAAACTGAGGATCAGGGAGGTGAGAAACTCGCTCAGGCCGCACAGGACGTGAATGGCCAATTCAAGATTCAAACTGCCGGGTGCCTGCCATTGGGTATGGCACAAAGTCAGTTTATTAACCTGCAGGGACCCAGTACCCAGAGGCTCCCCAACCCACCTGACCCTAGCTCACCCCAGGCCTCAGTGCCTTCCAGTTCCCATGAGCCTGACACCAGCAGCAACTTCTCCCCCAGCTGAGTGAAACAGGGACCCAAGGATTCGGTTTGCTGTAGCACATATTTTCATGTCCCAGATTGGTATTTTAGAAATGGCCAACATTCCCGTAGCTTCTGGTTCCCCAAGTGTTTGAGAAAATCAGCCTGGTTTTGATACATGGTTCTTCCAAAAACTAGAATATGCATTTGGGGTTCAGCAGATCGAGGTAATTCCTTCTGATTTGGGGACCAGGATTTCCTAGAGTCCCTGGATACCTACTCCACTAGGCAGGAGTCCCCCTGGGACAGGGGCTAAGATTGAATCACTCACCACTATCTCCAGTGCTATCGGAGCTGCTCAAACAACACTGGATGGATGGACAGATGGTTAGATGGGCGGGTGGGTAGCTGGATGGATTTTAAAACGCCCTTTTGGCTCCAAAACTCAAAACTGGGTCCAAAACACAAATCTTCAACCAGTTATAGTTCATATCCCTTGCATTTCTGTGAAAGCATGTGTAAGGTTTCTATTTCCCTCTAGAAAGACAAAGACTCCCCCATTCATTCTCATCACTCAGTCAGCCGGTAACAAAAACCATATCCAACATACATCCCCACACCCAGACCCCATGCGGGCTACTCTGCTGAGTTCCAAACCACAAAATAGGGGCTGACGTGCCTAGGAAACCTGTAAACACCATTCCTGGAGCAGCTGCTCTGGCGATCCTGGAAGTGGAGAGCTATGATGATTATGCTCCTGGGCCGGCTGTGCTGGAATAGCTTTTCCTGAAGCATAATGAATTCTGCAGGTCTTAGGGGAACCCAAGCAACAGCCATGGCCGCCAGCTGCTATTCTAGAGGTTTCTCCTTATCATCTGCAGCCAAACCCAGCCAACATCAAAGGGAGATGAGGAAAACCCCGCAGATAACAGAGGCCAGGCTGAGCCTCAAGGTTCAGCTGGCGGGGTCAGAGCAGGAGCCTGGGAAGCTGGCACAGTGGCGCCCACACCTGATGAAGAATGTGACCCGCAGAGAAGGAGGGTGTGAAACAAGGGCAAGCGAGAAGTCAGAGGTGGTCTGGTCACTGAGAAACTGCTCTGAGCCACAGCGGCTAGACCCAGGTGGAAAGCTAAGTCCAACGCCAACGCTCTCCTCCAAATTCCTGAAGTTTCTAAATGTGTGACAGGCTGGGTGTGAGCAAGAGGAAACAAGCCAGCCAGTCCTGGAAGAGTGCCTCCTCCCAGCGACAGTGTCCCGGCGTCTGAGCACTTCCTCTGCTCTGCATGCTACAGGGAATTCCCAGGACACTGCCTGGCCAGCTGGCCTGGACCCCCCTACTCTCCTGGGCAGGTCAGACAGCCACACAAAAGGGAAAGAGCTGCTTGAAAGGAAACCACATATTCAGGAAAATTCACCTTGGCTCCAAGTGTGGACCACCTTTTAGAAAAAGGCCATTCTCCACCTTGAGATATAGGGCAGCTTGAGGGTTGGGGCAAGGGCCTGAGGGGAGAACAATCTTAATGGAAAGGTATCTGAACTCTGGTCCTGGGCACCCAGGTCAAGCAGAGGCTAGAGAAAATGGCTTGGGGAGACGAGCCCCGCCTCTATCCCTGCCAAGGAGAAAAATGATGACCATTCTCATACTGACAGGCATGTCCCTGTTTACAAAGCCCATCCCGAGCCCAGTCTCATCTGATCCTCAAAATTAGCCCCTTCCCCCTTTTACAGATGAGAAAACCGAGAATCAAAGCAGATGGTAAGTGTAGAATCAGGACTGCGACCCAGGCGCTCAGGGTCCATGGCCGGTGTATTGCAAGCTACCTGGGGAGATGGACGTGATTCAAATCATGGCTGCAAGGATTATTAGTGTGTGACCTTGACCAAGACATGTACCTGTCCTGGACCTTACTTTTCTCATCTGTGAGATGGGAACATAGTATTAGACTGAACCATATGAAACTGTTATTTTTCACATGGCTCAACATAATGCCACTTACATGAGATAATCAGCTTGGAACCTGGCAGAGAAAGGATCTAAGAAACGTTCCTGTTTTCACCCTTTTACCTCTCACCTGTGGACCTCACTGTAACCCTAAGCACAGGAAGGTGACAATAATGACCTGTGTTTCCTGAGACAGGTGACTTTAGCACAGTCTCACCAGAGGTTGTAGGTGGTAAGATGACCAAGTGAGGTGTGTGTAGGGCCAGGGAGGGGGTATGGTCTACGTTGAGGTGCCGTAATTAGAAACTGAGGTTCAGTCTGTGGTCAGAATGAGGGCCCTTTTTCTGTGAAAAGCACACTGTGAAAAAGCACATTGCTTCCTATGAGTCAGATCTGGCACTTGTCCACACTGGGCTAACCAGCTAAATGTCCCCTCCCCAAAGCAAACACCTCCCCCTCACAAGCACACACTTGCACACCTTTCAGGACCACACCCTGGCCGGTTTGCACTCGGGATCCAACTGTCCACGCCCCTTCACGGGAGCTCTTGAATCCGAATGGACCAGGCCTGGCTGAGGAAGGACACAATCTCCCGCCCCCAGCCCGGCGTCCCTCCTCCTGTCTCCCTGGCAGGGGACCTGCTGAGCCAGAGGTAACCCACTGACCAAAGTTCTCTAAACAAGCCCTGGCATCACATGGTCCTAAGTGTCCAAAGGAATACTCATTTCCAGTTATTCACGGACCCAACTCATGGGGTCTTGGTTTCTTAACCTTCACTTCCACACACTGCTCCCAGATGCCTTGTTTTAAAAAACCTAATTTCCAACCTGGGGGTTCACAGCTCACAAGCTCTGAAGGGCCCTTCCGTTAGAGGACACCCCACACCACCCCATGTGGACAGCTCCCCCACACCTAGTTTCTGCTTGTCCTGCCTACCCCTCCTCCATCGCCCTCAGACCAGATGAAGCCATCCTGCATCTCACCTCCTCCTGGACCACCCAACCACACCTCCTTCACTGATCCTCCAAAGCCCACGTGTGTGTATATACATGAGCATGTGTGTGTGCGTGTGTGTGTGTGCATGCCTGTGTGTGTTTGCCTCATCTCAGGGCAGAGGAAATGGGTCTTGTGAAAAAATCTAAAGAGCATTCCATGCGTGCTTTTTCCAGCACACCTTACCCACTCTGCTTTATTTTCCATGGCACTCAAACTCTGACACCAGGATATTTTCATAGTTAGTTAATTTATTGCCCACCTCCCTCACTAGAATGTATGGTCCACGAGGGCAGGGACTAATCTCCGTTTTGTCTGCTGCTGCGTCTCTGGCATCCAGAACATGGCCTGGCACAAAACAGTTGTGTGAATGAGTGAATTCCTTCTGCAGGCACTTACCTCTGTGAGTTACTCTCATCTTACAGGTGAGGAAACTGAGGCTCAAAGGGATTAGGCGATTTGCCCAGGGCCCTCAGCCAATGAGTGGTAGAGCCGGAACCTGAATCCAGGCCTTCTGCCTTGAAAGCACACGCTCCCTCCACTCCCTTACATCAGTCACAGAACACAGCACAGCGCTGCTCAATGCATACTACTGGCTTGCTGATAATCACCTTTTGCAATCCCAGAAGAGGTAGGTGGGGACTCCTTAGCTCAGTCCCTATTCCTTTGGGAGCAGGCTCCAGGCCCCCAAATGCAGCCTTGTGCACCAGACCCAAACCTAATGAGTGAGCCTCACCCCTCTGCGGGGAAGCAAATCCGAGAACCCGACTTCAGGGACATCCCTGGGAGGCTGAGCTCAACGAGGACCTAGTGGCCTGTGCCTGAGCCCCAGCCCTACCCCACAGGGTGGAGGAAGGCCCTGGAGCTTACCATTGACTCACTGATGAGCAGCAGCAGGAGGGCTTCCTCAATGTTGTCCTTAGGGCAGTAGAGGCTGAAAGACACAAGCACAGGGCCCTCAAGAAGTAGCACAGCACCAGACACACTGGCCCTTCTGCCCTGGAGTCACACCAGCCCTGGTAAGGTGACCCTCTCCTGCATAATTCACAGGCACTGGATACCACCTGCAGCTCTTTATCGTGTCTCAGAGTTTTGGGCCTGAAAGGCTGCGGTGGGTGGGAAGCCGGAAATACTGCAGATGCTCCAGGGATGGAAATGGCTCTTCCAGCACCCAGTGCTGAGTGAAGCACCGGGACCAGGAGCAGGGAAGAGAGAGAAAGAAGCTCTGCTGGGCCCGTCCCAGACCCCACCTTCAATTATTGGCACTAACAAGAGAGAAGGTGTATTAAGACTATTAGGAAGGCAGGTACTCCCCAAATAATTTGTGCGGCCTTTGGAACCCTTATAGGATCCTCCCCGCAACCCTCTCCCCGAGACCTGCCTTCTCTAGTCTATTACCAAAGAGCCTGCCCGGCAGTGACCTGTGGTGGCTGGAGGAGAGCGCGGGGCAGAGAGAGGGGCCCCAGCAGGATGGAACCCTGGGTGTGGCGTGAGACTGGTGTGATCCGGCAGAACTTACTTGTCTCCTTCGTAGAGGTGAGGTTTCCGCAGGGCCTGCGTGATGAAGGAATTCTCCTCCTTGCTCATGAACTCAGGCAGTGGGTGGGACAGGGGGCTCCAGTAGCACTCCTCACTCAGGGAGTGCAGCAGGACCCCTGCCAGGTGCTTGGCGGCCATCTGGCAGAGAGGGAGGAACTCAGACCCAGGCACACGTCGGCTCTCCCCTGATATGGCCTAGAGTGCCTTGCACTCCCCACCCAGCCTAGTCTGCCTGCCTGACAATGTGCTGCCCCTCCAGGGGGCCCACCACCCCACTCCCAAGGAGCCCCCTCACTTCTCCATGTCTCCAGCACTGAGCCTACCCGACCCCTTCTGTTGGCCTTTGATGGCTCCTACTTAATCCTTTATCCTCTCCCCTCTCCCAGACAAGAGGTGCCTTTCCTCCTTCTTCTGACCCCGTGGAGCCCAGCACAGCTCTGAGGATTCAGAGGCCCTTGCAGAGCACCAAGCCATAGGCACAGGCAGCTCTCTACCAGGTATCTTTCTGATATTTGACCAAATATTCTAGACTGAGAAGCAGCTGTGGTTCTGATTGGGGGTGAATGAAAGCCTAAGAAGGCAGGCCGGAATCGGGGCAGGAAAGCAGAGTCAAGGGTATTTACTAAGATCATAAACGAATCCCTAAGAAGTAGCACACCACTTTGCTAGGAAAGAATGGCTGTAGTTTTCAACATGATCTAACGCTAGGGGCTGTCTGCAGGGCTGTGATGAGAAAGATGCTGAGGATGCTTCCTAGGCTTAGTGGGAAAGATGCTGAGACGGATTAACAATGTCTGCCATGAGCATGGATGGGCAGAGTAGAAGCTTGCATGCAGTACATTGCCATCCCTGATGCAGGGGCTGCCTGCTGGGACCTCCGTTGTCTCCCACTGAAATCGACCCCTGAATAAACCAACCACAGCCAGCACCCAGCCCTGGGGCCTCCCGTGTGTTACCACTTTGAAGTTCTGAGTTGCTTTGGTCTCCACCGTCCGTAGGACCTCCCGGAGCTCTCTCATGCCTTTCACGATGTTCCTATTGGGAACACAGCAGAACCAGGGTCTTTACCAGCCTGGTTCCCACGAAGACATCCTCATCTAACCTGCAGACACTAGGAGAAGCCTGTCTGACTTTTACTTGAAAACATTCCACAATTGGAATGAAATGAAAGGTCAGAGCTGTAACACCAGGACCTCAGAGGGCCAGGACATCACCCATCAAAGAACAGAAGAATCCTTTCCCCGCAACGTCTCCCGGAAACTCAGGCTTCCAGTCGCCACCAGAAGGGAAGTAAGATTGAGTATTTCAAACACGATGTTATCTTGGTTTAACAGACCTGGGCTGGGGTCAGACTTTCTGACCTGAGTCGGCCTCAAATTCTCCATCTGCATCTACCACATCTAGTCAAGACTAGAATCCAGCCTCACCTCTTGGTCCCTTCCACCAGAGCCCTAGATGGGCCTGCATCACTGGGCCTGGATGACCACATGACAGTCTCACCCCCCTCCAGTCAGCCCTCTGCACCTTGAAGTAGTTTTCAAACTTTTTAAAGTGTGACCCATAGTAAGAAATACATTGGACACTGCAACCCAGTATACACATCCACCCTCCTTATATAAAGCTGAAGTTTCTTGACGCATTACCGATCTCACTACGTGCAGTCCACTCTGATATTTTCTATTTGATGTCTCCCCTTATTCCTCTTTTTTAAAATGCTGGTTGTAGCCCTCAGCCCTCTAAGCAGACCTTGTAACCCACTGACGGCTTGTGGCCTGCAGATTGAAAAACTGCTCCCACTGCCCCTTGAGGAGTCTATCCGACATGCAAAAGTCATCTTGTTCCTCCCCAGGGCGGCCCCTTTATCGTCGGTGGCCCCAGGGCTTACAGAATCCAGTCTAGGCCCTCACTAGGGTGTCCTGGGGCTAGCGAATCTGCCCCTTGCCTCCTTCCCATCTCAGCTCCCACCACTCAAGTCCTTTCTGAACAACTCACCACAGTTCCCTATGTCAAAGCTTGGCACAGCCTTCTCCCATGCCTTAAACAGCCTTTCCCCTATTCATCCTTCAAAACTCCTTCCAACATCACTTCCTCCTTGCAGCCCTCCCAGACCCCTCCCCATGCCCACCCCTACTAACCGTGTAGCTCTTATACCCTGTTAATTCCTCTTCTGAAGCAAGCACGACACTGTGTGGTCATTTCCTGTTTACAGGCTGACCCTTCATGTTCTGTGTGTCCCCCTGAGGGCAGGGCTCCTGACTTGTTCCTGAAGCTCAGCCCCAGCACAGCTCCTGGCACATGGCTTCTGCTGGGCAAATGTCAGAGGACTGCCTTTCTTATTTGCTCTGGGGGTTCCCCGGATTATAGTACACAAGGGAAAGCAGAGGCTGCCGGGCCAGTAAATTTAGAAATGAAAGATCAGAGAGAGTGAAAAGCCAAAGCTGGCCACAGGAAAGCCACATGAGCCCACCCTGCAACATTCATGCACAAAACAGACTCCTGAGGGCATTGGGACCTGGAGCTGTAAAAGGACAGGTTTGTAGATCAAGTCCCTGCCTTCTGGGAACCTTTCGTTTCAGACAAGCAAGCCCCAGACATGCAAACTACCAATATTATAAACACAGACCCTTGTTTGTAGGGCTGAGAATGGAGACAAACACTCCCGGGACAGAGTCAGAGCCCGAACGACCTTCCCTAGTCTACCCAGAGCTTCTGAAGAGCTGGGAGGGGCAAGCAAGACAGGGCACCAAAGCACCCTTAGAGACGGCTCAAGTCTGGGCACTGCTACTGACGGGCACGTGGCCAGGGAGGCTGGCTCACCTCTGTGGGCCACACATGGTCTCCTGCTCTGTAAAATCAGGCCTTCAGTTGGGATCAGTGTCTCCCAGACTTCTGTCATCTGCACACCACATTTACAATGTTTGCTACTAGCTGCACACCATCAGTGTTATTATTTAGGTAACTTTTCTTTATATCTTCTCTCTTTTTACTTCAGTAGATATCTCACCTTAATCAAAAATACCTGAGATTATGGATTCGGCGTGCTGGTTTTCTTTTTGCCAATAGATATTAAATACAGAAGTACATTTAAAAAGTTATCTGCATATCACTGAAAACCACCCTGTGTATCACTAGAGATACTCACCCCACACTCTGAGAAACAATAGTTTAGATAGAAGGTTCTCAAAGTGTGGTCCTTGGACCAGCAGCATCAGCATCCTGGGAACTTACTAGAAATGCAAATCCTGAGGCCCCCCACTCCAGACCTGTTGAATCAGAAACTCTGGGGTGGAGCCCAGCAATCCAGGATTTCTCAAATTTCCAGAGGGTTCCAATGGACACTCAAGATGACTGGTTTGGATGATCCTGTGTCTTCTAGTTCTCCTATGCTAAGAAGCCAGGTTCCACAGGGACAACCTGACACGGAAACCCCAGCTTTGCAGACAGATCCTAAATCTGTCATCTTGGGAAGCAAGGCAGTCTCTGAGTCCTAGTCTCCCCGTCTGTAGGAGGAGGACTCCTCATTGGCTCATAGTGCTGTCAGGAAGACAAATGTACAAGAAGCCCCAAGCACCTCCAGGTGTGTAGTAGAGGCTCACTAAATATTAGTTATTTTCCATTCCCCTTCTAATTCAGGTCTTGAAGATCATATTATTTACCTTAATTTGCCACATTATTTACATGGAAGGTCAAGAGCTAACGAGTAGGGGGAGGGACAAAGTCTGTGAGGGGATCCTTCAGCCTCGTGCCCATCTTTCTTCTTCCATCATTCTCTACCCCCACAGGGGACATAAGAACAGGATTCAAGAGGAAGATAGGCACGGATGTTAACTCAGGGCCAATCTTCCTCAGCAAAATAAAAAAAAAAGAAAGAAAGAAAGAAAAGAGGAAGATTGGTAGCAGATGGTAGCTCAGGGCTAATCTTCCAAAAAAAAAAAAAAGTACTAGCAAGAACAGGATTCCCTAGTAGACAAACCACACCCGGGGACAGGCTGGGAGCCCCGCAAGCCCGAGTAGGAAGAGTCTGCAGCAGAGGCCCTTCAGTCCCACTGAAGGCCCCGCCTTAGAAAAGAACCCAGAGTTGGGTAGCAGGCCATAGGCCATAGGCCAGCCAGCTGAGGGGAGAGCCCGGCACCAGCCACTTCCAGGAGAGAGGAAAAAGACACAGACAGAACGGGCTCCCAGCAGAGGAAATGGCTGGCTCTGGGAACTCACCTGCAGCAGAGCTCTGCCGCAGCAGCTGGGCCAATGGCCACAGGATGAGGCGGGGCTACTCCACGGCCCTATGGCCCAGAGGAAGCTGGTGGCTCCCGGCACCTATGGGTGACTTTCCACTCTGTGGGCTACCTGCCAGCTTCCTCCCTGGCAGCCTGGACCAGGAACCAAGCTGCAGCCATGAGGGGCTGTGGCCTTTCTTCCCACTGTAGCACACAGACTGTCCTCTCTCCGCCCGAAGTCTCTACACCATCAACTCTGGAAGAGCCTCCCACCCCAGCAGCCCCAGCATCACCTGGGGACTTGGGAGAAGCGCAGACTCTCAGAGACCCTGCTTGCGCCAATACACACACACAATTAAGGAATCAGAACTGCATTTTAACAAGATCCTATGCCCAAAAAGTTGTGTATTTTTACTATTTTCAAATCTATAAGGGATTTTGGTAACTAAATAAGCTCCCAGGAATTCATTAGCAAAGTAAATAATCACCCTTAGGCATCTTTTGGGCAAATCTCAATTTTTATTGAATGCCCATAAAGAGAAAAACCAACACAGAGGTTCCAGTGTCCAGGGCTGTACAAGGAGAGATTCGGGGTCCCAGCTGGAGCTGACCTGTTCTGAGATGTTGGGAACACCCCTCTACCTCAGCTTGCCCCCCTGGGAAATGGAAACCAGACGGGGTGTCTCACACCAGCCTGAGCAATCCTGCCCCAGGTCTAAGGCTGCCCCTGCCAGGTAGAGTTACGGCTTTTCCGAGCCCCGTGAGAGGCCAGCTGAAAGATCTCTTTGTTCTGGTCTCTCACACTGACCTTCCTGAGCAAAGCTGCCACTGTTAACAATATTCAAACAGGGCCTCAGACAAACCCTGGCCCAGAGTCAGGCTGCGTGTGGAGAAGCCAGGAGGCCGTTGACTCCAACTCAAGTACAGCCTGGCTGGCCAGGCGCAGAAAGAACGAGGAGGTGTGCGAGCCAGGATGGGTCAAGGAAAGCAGCTCGCCTCAGGAGGCCTCCAGGTGGGATGTGCAGGGAGGTGGCACGCTCCTCAGGTCCCCTAGTCAGCAGCTGGCAGCCATGGAGATTTGTCAAAGTGCTTCGGCTCATTCAGTTCTCGCAGCTTCTAATGAGGTTGGTGAGGCCAGCTTTGTTCACCCAGGTACCAGCACAAGGCTGGGCATATAGAAGGCACTCAAGAAGTCATTGTGGAATGAATAAACCGCCATTTCCAACGGGAAGATGAAAGCCTGGCAGACTTTGTGATGGCATGCCTGCCCAGGCCATCAATCACCCAAGGGGAGGTGGGCTTACGGCAAGCACCAAGGAGTTCCAATTTTACTCTCTTTTAACTAAAAAGGCTCCAGAGAAAGACACCTGTTTTGGGACCTGGCACGGCTACACGTTTCTTTCCTGGCCATTTGAACTCTAAGACTCCCAGGACTCAACTGACCAAGGCCTTACAAAGTGCCTAGTGCCGGCAGTCCTTGTCCTCAACAGGAATCTGATAGACACTGGTGGAACGAACTAAGAGACCGAATGAGTGAATGAATATCTTACTCATGGCTCTGCACAGAAGGTCTGTTAAATTAGGCCACACTCTTGATTTAATCAGAGCTTAGAAAGTGTTCTGTACACAGTAAGTGCTCAAGACATTTTTTTTTGCTGGGGGAGGGGTTTGGTTTGACTTGAACAGAGAATGAGAAACTGCATGGAATTTATGGCTGAATGGAACCTAAACAGACACTGGTGCCTACAACCCTGACCAGAAGTCCCCGTTCCAGGGCTGGCACTGCGAAACGTGAATGAGAGGTTTCCGGTCAAAGACCCAGAAGAGCACAGCCAGTTGGCAGATTCCAACAGCTGGAGGGTTGAATCAGGAGTCAAGGTCAGGTGAAGTTCAAATGGTTATCAAGCTGTCCGCTGCTGCCATAGACCCACGTCACCAGTTTCAAAAACTAAAGCTCTTCCTCTTCACCCCCAGCCGCAGAAAAAGGCTGTGACACTTCCCCTGTGGGGCACCGGGAATGTCCAGGCAAGGGGATCTTTCCTTTCCAGTGAGGTGGACAACATGTGGTATGGGCAGTAGGTACCAATAATAAATAAAGGCTGTGCATTAAGAGAGGCTAGGAGGGGCCCCAATGGGCCTCAGAGGTCTCCCTGTGTGCCAAAGCATGACACAGACCACCAGGAGGATCTCCTGGACTTCGCTGCTGGGTGATTCCGGCCCCTGAATCCCCCTTAAGGCAACCTGTCCCCTGTCCTCCCCCAGCACTGCAGATACGGGGCGGCTGCTGAGGATAAGACAAAATTACTGCTGAGTGAACACACCCACCACAGGTCATACGAAACAGCAGGCTGGGTTTTCTAAGGCCCCTCCTCATTCAACAGAGCCCCCCCAGCATTGCCGCCTGCAACCTGGCTGCCTTTGCTGCCTCCCCGACTCGGCACCAAGCTGGCAAGGTAGAGGGCATGTGCACACACACACAGAGCAGAAAGGGAGAGTGCTTTCACAAGGCTGAACAAGCTGCCAAGCCCTGAGAAACTCCCTTAGGAGATACACATGCTCCCTTCTCTATTGTTTGGTTTTGGTACAATGAGCACATATTGTTTTAGTAATTAAGAATATTTTTTTTTTATGCCCAAAACATACAGCCCACCTGGTTCAAAACACGTGGCCCAAGCTCACTCCCAGCCCTGAGCCAGCAATGGGCTCTGCCAGGCCTGGGCAGGAGGAAAGGAAAAAACCACCCCAAAGAGAAATGGCCCCTTGCCCACTCCAGGGGGAGGAGCCGAGTCGGCTCACATTCTTGTTCTTGGGAGATGCCCAGAGACTCAGTCTCAGTGAGGTCAGGGCCACCGACGGGACAGTCAGCTTCCCTGGCATTGCATCACTCCCTGCTCCCCGCTCCCCTTACTGCCTTACTCCTGGAGCTGCTTGGTGCAAAGGAGAACCAACCCTCCTCCACAGCCAGGACCCCGGGCCCAGCTGCCATTGCCCACCCAAGAACACGTCAGAAAGGCGCCCCCTCCTGGCGGCTGGCGGCCGCAGAACTGCCTGGGTGGAGGCTCCGACCAGAGTCCGTGGCTGCCCTCTGGTGGCAGCCAGGGGGAGCAAACCCCAGGCATCCCAGGCCCCAGCCCTTTGGGAGGGGGCCTCCCGATTCCTGACCGACCTTTCAGGCTAGCAATTTCAGTTCCAGGTCAATCAGAAACCCTGGCATCAGCCACAGAGCAAGGGGCAGGAGTCATTGGGGGGAATTCACTGCTGGATCAATAGGGCAAGGCCCTGGAAAAAATTAATGTCCCCTTGACACACCGAATGAATAACTGGGCAGAGGTTTCGGGCTTTGCCAGCACGAGGGAGGCCCAGGCTTCACTGAAGCTCAGAAGTAAAGGAGAAGAGCTGTCCAGAAGTAAGCAAACGCCACCCACTTTACACAGTGGAGAACACCACGCCCCTTAAATCATGTCAAATTCTCAAGTGGAGAGATGAGGCTGGACCCTGCAAGCAGGCAGTGCTTGTGGCCATCTGGCCCCAGGGACAGAGCGCTCTATTCTCAGCAGGGGCTCCTCAGGCGCCTCTGGAGCCTGGTCCACCCCAGGCCCACACGGGCATGAGCTCTGGCTCTCAGACTCTGGCCGGGAAGCAGGTCCTACCATCTCTCCCCATTCCCTGGGCCCTAAGGAACCCCTTCTTACACCCGAACAGCACCTCAGCCCCTGGCTCCACGCCACCTGGACTCCGGGATGAACTGTCTCCTGCGAGCCCACCCTGTCCCAGGCAGCACCCCCACCTCCCTGCCTTCCCTTCCTCCCTACACTGAATACTGTCTGAACATCTACACTTGGCTCCTTCACTGTCTGCTGGGATGTAACCTCCACAAGGAGGGACCTCATCTGTTCCCAGCTCCAAGCCCCGGAGCAGGGCGGGGCGCCTGGCTCACAGTGGGCTCTCAGAGTGAAAGGAAGTGCTGGGCTGTTCTCCGGGCTGTTTCACCTCAGCCCCATTCCCCCTCTGAACATGAGGGAGGGTTTCCCTCTTCCCCAACACCCCAAGAGCCCAGGGGAGTGGTGGTGAGTTTAACCAGCAGGAAATGGCTCCGGGGCTCTGAGAAGACTTTTCAGAGCCGTCCTAGGGAAGACGACCCGATGTCAGGTCCCCCTGATCTGCTTCTTACATCTTAGGCTAAGACAACAGTTCTCAACTGGGGGCAATTTTGGTCCCCAGGACATTTGTCAATGTCTGGAGACACTTTTGGTTGTCACACTTGGGGGCAGTAGGAGCTACTGGCATCTAGAGGATGGAGGCCAGGGAAGTCGCTAAAACCTACGAGGTACAGGACAGGCCCCCACAACAAAGGGTGTCTGTCTCAAAATGTCAACAGTGCTGAGGTTGAAAAACCCTGGGCTAAGGTGACTTTATATATTGTTTAACTTTCTAACCACAAATGTACAAGAAAAATACTGGAACTGGTGATTCACCTAGGAAGATGTAACTCTGACCTGAAGACATAATGTGTAATGACAAGAACTCATTGACAGGGACCCACTGTGGGCGGGTGTACAGTGGGCCCGGGACTGTGCAATGAGCATGACCTCGGGCTGTGGGGCTTGACAGACCCAGTTCAGCACAGGTTTGCTGGCCATAGTACCGGTTAGCCCCGTGACTTTGGGCAAGTTCTTCAGTAAAATGAGAATGTTGGTTCCTACTCCACAGGATTACATGTAAAGGCATTAGCATTCCGCCTGGCACCCAGCAAGTATTCAACAAATATTAGCTACTATTAAGAGGAAAGGTGTAAAGAAACTGTTTAAAGCCCAACCAGGCACACAGGGCTATAGCCCTGCTTTACATATCTGTCACAGCCGGGGCCACCTCTGGGCTGGATGTGGCCACAGGGAACCGAGAGAGGGGCTGAGTGGCTGCCACGTGTGCTGGGACTGCTGCTCACACTGAGGCTTTCAAATGTTTGGGCCGTTTGCTTGGAAAGAAATGATGATTCAATTTCCATTCCTCTCTATCTGGGAGGCCAGGCGGGGAGGCAGGGAGAGGAGTCAGCATCCTGGCTTCAGGAGGAAAAGAGGATGAAGGGAGGGGAGCAGAGTGAGAGGAACAGAAAAGTAACTGAAATTACTTGGACTTTCCCGAAGGGGTGATGGCCGGTTAATGCCTCTGCCCACCATTGGCACCACCACCATACACACACACACACACATACACAGCCTGAGTGTGCAGAATGCAGACAGGGGAGGAGAAAGGCCCCCTCTGGGGGGAAGTGGGACCAGGTTCAGGAAGAGGAGCCCCCCTGTGAGAATGGTGACTTGTCACAGAGGGACAAAGAGTGCCCTGAGTCAGCACACCAAGGATCAGCCCAACCACATCGGGGCCCTGTCCTTCTCTCACACCCCACAGGCTGCCCAAGCTGCCCTTCTATACTCCGAAAATTGGAAACGGCATGGGTTTCCAGGCCACTCAGATCTGAAGCTGGAATCCCAGTGGATGAGGTCTGGCAAGTTACTCAACCTCTTTGAGCCTCGTCCCCTCCCTAGTGAATTGGGGTCCCACGACCTCCTTTGCATAGCATTGTGCACTGAGCACGTGGTCCAGCCCGGCACACAGCAGGTGCTCAATAACCACTGGTCATCTCCCTCCTTCCCTCCTGGCTGTCCTTGACGTTCACCTTAGCTTCATCGCACCTGCAGAAAATGTGTGGGGAAGGGAGCAGACAGCCCTGAGGGGTGGAGGTAGGGGGAGCTCAGTGGAGAGGGAGTTCACAGCAACGTCTCCCGTGCTGAGCTCTGTACTCAAGCGTCTCTGCATTCCCTCCCTCTCCTTGGACCCTCACCGTCCCCTCCCCCATCTGCCATGCAGGACAAACAGAGCCTCCTGTTACAGAGCAGGGGCAGAGGAAGAACTTGCTCAGGGTCGCTGAGTGGCCTCCCACTCCCAGGCCCTGCCCTCATGGCCTCCAGGTGGTGAGGGCACCTACGAATTCTTCAAACCACTTATGACGCACAAGCACACTCACACCAAGGATCAGCCCCAACGTCACCGGGGCCCATCCTTCTCCCACACGCCTTGCAGGCTGCACAGGCTGCCCTTCCACACTCAGGCGAACAAATGCTAGGCTGGGAGCATTTGGAGATGTGGAGCAGGGTTGTAGGCAATGTAGCCTAGTGCTCAACAGCATCAGACGGGACCTGTACACATAATCCTGGCTCCACCCAGAACAAGTCACTTATGTTCTCTGTGCCTCAGCTCCCCATCTGTAAAATGGGGATGCTAACTAACAACAGCACCTACTGCAGAGGGCTGTTGGGAGGACTAAACACACGTGCAAGCAAAGCACTTAAGTGCCTGGCACAAATTCAGCACTTTTAAGCGGCACCTATTAGTACAGTATTAGTTAAATAAATGAATGAAGGGGACGGAGCACTGAAATTAGAATTGTCCCCTTCCCACAAAATCTACTCCACGGGCTCCCACACAGAAGGAGAGCACCTCCTCTCCTACAAGAGGTTGGGAGGGAGGACTTCTTAAACATAGAGCGGGCGTCAGCAAACTCTTCTGTAAAGGGCTAAAGAGTAAATATTTTAGGATTTGCCGTACATGGTCTCAGTCACAACTACTCAGCTCTCTGGGTGAGAACATAATAAAATAAAACTTTATTTGCACAGACAGGGTGCGGCCAACCCCTGCTGCAGAGGCTCAGCTTCCGCAGGTTCACCCTGGGCTTCACGGTGTGGACAAGCCTCTGGGGAACAAGCCTTGCCCCTTCTTCTAACCTCTGCAGGCAGCGGCTGAGGCTGGCATCTCTTCAGGACCCTCATTCATCCCAGAGAGCTCACAACTGCAGATGGAGGGGTTCCCCAGGGGGAGGAGGCAGAGCCAAGGCAAGGGCAGTCACCGGCTAGAGAGCAGCAGCCTGGTGGCAGCTGCCTCACCAACAAAAACAGGAACCAGCCCGCTGGGCCACCGTCTCTCTGAAACTGAAGTTCAGCAACCGAAAAAGAACAAAAAAAAGCAGATGGTGGAACTGGAGCAGAGGCAGGATGCTCCCCAGAGTCCCTGTGACATCCCCCAGGCCCCCCCTCTATGGCCACAGGGTGGCCTGGGGAGCCCGGGCTCCAGAGCCAGCCCCACTTTTGTGGGGTGAGCCACCTGGGCTCTCTGGGCGTCTTGATCCACATGTCCCAAACAAGGACACCAGTGCCTCCTTGGCCCAGCACTTGAGAAATAAAGAAGGAAACAAAACAAAAGGTATCAAGTTCAAGCTTGGACCAGCAGCCTGTCCAGCTGTGGACTGCCACAAAAAATAGAAATAAATGATAATAATGCCTTTCATTTTCTTTTTTTTCAACCAAAGAAACTTTTCTTTTTAAGATCGCCCTGAACTAACACCTGTTGCCAGTCTTCCTCTTTTATTTTTTCTTCCCTAAATTCCCAGTACATAGTTGTATATCCTAGTTTAAGTCTTTCTAGTTCTGCTATGTGGGACGCCGCCACCGCATGGCTTGATGAGCGGTGTGTCGGTCTGCACCCAGGATCTGAACCAGCGAACCCTGGGCCACCAAACTGGAGAGTGCGAACTTAACCACTACACTGCCAGGCCACCGCCCCCCCAGCCCCCCACCCCTCGCTTTCGATTTTCTAAGCAGCTGTGATGAATCGGGCGCCGTGGTGGGTGTTCAAGTCTGAGGAGAGAGTAGGGAGACAGCCTGTTCCTGGCTGGGACCTTCCTCCACCTGTTCTTACCATGTGTGCGATGCCTCCACCTCCTCTAACAGCCGGGCCTGCCCACCTACAGCCATCTCCATCACCTCTGCCTCCTGGGAGTGGCCTCGCCATGGCGTGCTCCGAATCCCGGACAAGCAACTCCACCTCACTCTCTTGCAGGCAGTTGAGGACGGAAGCTCAGGGCTTCCAACACCCCAAAAGAGATGGAGCTCTGATGGGACAGGGCTGCTGGCTGGACAGGGATGGCTGCTGGATGGAGAAGCCACCTGGGCCAGAACCTCGAGTTCCAGTCCAACTGCTTCCCTCGGGGGCCCAGAGCACTGGTTCCCGAAAAGTGGGCCCTCAGAGACCCACCTCCAAACAAGGGCTCCACGTCAAACCAAATCAGAAACTTTATATGTCTTTGCCTCCTCCTGGAAATGCACTACTTTCATTCACGCTCCTTCGAGTTCCTGTTCTGGAGGGGGGGAGTCTTTAACCAACTGTTGCCCAAACTTATTCGGCCATGGACCCTCCTGCAGATGCTCATCCTAGAACCTGGGCCTCCTCCTACCTTGTCCTCCTCTCCCAGACTCCTCCTTCCTCTGGGAATCTCCCCTTCCTCAGGGCTCAGCTCAAGGCCAATGTCCCCATCATAGGACCCACCTAGCCCTGAGCCAACCTGCAGGAGTGGGCTTGGCCACCTTCCCCTTGACCCCCACCGCGAGCACCATCATGGGGAAGAGAGATGAGCAGGAACAGGCAAGAGGCTCACAGCCCAGCCCTGAGCGGAACGAGCAGGCTGCCAAGCAGCATCCTTACAGGATACTATTTATTGTTGCTGTTTAAAAAAGAAAGGAAAAAATACACCTGTATATCTTTACATAGAAAAACATCAAAGATACATCAAAATTATCTAGAGCACAGGGTATGTAATTTTTTTCTGTAAAGGACCAGATCGTAAACATTTTGGGCTTAGAGTCACATAACTCTGCAGTTTGCTCTGAAGCAGTTGTAAAAATAGACGATACCTAAATGAGTGGGCAAGCTGTGTTCCAAGAAAATTTTATTTACAAAAGCAGGCCGCTGGCCAAGTCAGAATTTGCCAAACCTTGATATAAAAATTGAATGTGTGATTTTTATTTTCCTATTTTATATTTTTATGTATTTTCCAAAGTTTCTACTATAAACATTACTATTACATTATTTATGTAAACTGGGAGGGGGAAGGGATCAATAAATTATATATTTTTTAAAGGAGCAAATGGTTCTTAAAACATGAAAATATATTAACCTCACTCTTGAGAAAAATGCAAATTTAAAATGACACTGAGATGTCATATTTCACCAATCAAGATCGATAAAACATCAAAACACTTGCACTATGTTGCGAGGGTTTATGAAGCAGCCTCTCTCACATCCTGGTGGAACAGAAGTTGGCACAGCCTCTACAAGACCCAAGTTGGCCATCTCCATTAAAACAAGCTTTTGACCCAGAACTTCCCTGTCTAGGGAATCACCCTACAGACTCCCACTGTGAAACAACACACAGGCATGGTTCTCTTCTGGACTCAGGGCCACTGAAAAGAGCTCGAGTCTGGAAAAGACCTAACTGTCTATCGGTTGAGAACTGATTAAACAAATTAAACAAGAACTGTGCCATAGGATACTACGGAATATTACGCAGTGCTGTAAAGGAAAGGCAGCTCTGGTGTGGAATAATCTCCAAGAGACGTATTTTAAATAAAAAAAGGAAAGGGGCAGAATATGTGTAGAAAAAAGGAGGAAAATAATATATGCATATAATTGCTTGTGTATACTGCTGATTATCTTAGGATGATATAGGAGACTAGTGACGCTGACTACAGAGGAACCAGAAGGTGGGCGATGGAGGCAGAAGAGAAACTCTATACTGTCTATTCTTTTGTACCTTTTTAATTTGGTACCATGTGCAAGAATCGCCTAGTCAAAAAAAGAATGTTAAATTAAAGGAATGAAGGGCTGGCCCCGTGGCGGAGTGGTTAAGTCTGCATACTCTGCTTCAGTGGCCCGGGGTTTGCTGGTTCAGATCCCGAGCACAGACCTACACACCGCTCAAGTCATGCTGAGGCAGCATCCCACACAGAAGAACTAGAAGGACTGACTTACAACCAGGATACACAACTGTGGGTGCTAGTACTGAGGCTTTGGGGAGAAAAAGAAAAAAAAAGAGGAAGATTAGCAACAGATGTTCGCTCAGGGCCAATCTTCTTTACCAAAAGAACAAAAAAGCATACCTTAAAATAAAAAATTAAAGAATAAAGTGAAATTTAACAAAACAAATTATACCAAAAATGAAATTTGGGCTTCAAGGGACTCTGGTCCATCAGAGCAAAGAAAGCTCCATGATCCTGACCCTGTTTCCTCACCTGTGAGGAAGAGGTAATACCTGTTTGGCTGACCCACTGCCACCTGGGAGGCTAGAGTGAGTGACAGATGTGCCAAGGCTCCAAGTGACTGGCTGCACTCAGCACATGGGAGTCCCTCCGCTTGCCCAGGATGTCCTCATGGCCCCAGCCCACAGTGTCTGCAGAGGTGGTAATGACACCGAGGTGGCAGCCGATGGGGCACAGGAATCCCCAGCCCCCACCTGCTAGTCTCTGGACTGGTAGAGGCCTTCCTGGCAGGCAGGACTGACCACTGCGGGACCACCTAAGAGCCATGGTTGCCTGCAATGCGCCCTCCTGATTGTGTGGCTTCTCCCTGCCTCACCACACCCCCCATGAGGCCCACTCCAGGCCCAGCGCCCGTACCACCACCCCCTCCTGCCCAGCTGGAAGCATGCCCTGCACTCTTCACAGAGGGAGGGTGCCCTGCTTAACTCCAAGGAGCAAAAGAGTAAGGAAGGGGTTCCGGGCACCATGGTTTTTGGGTCTGAAGGAGGCGAGTATTCGCAGGACCCTCCAGTCAATGCATCGGAATACGAGCTTTCTGCCACCTTGTCGGCAGGGACAGTCACTCCTCCAACATGAGGCCAGCCCTTTATTTTCACATCACTTCCCCTTGCATCTCATTGCTCCTTGAAAGTTGGGATAAGCAGGAAATGCCTTTTCCATTTGATTTTTGGGGAGAATGAGGCTCCAGGAAGTGAAATGACTTTACCCAAGGCCTGAGTGACAGTGACGACCCCCAGACCAGCACCCACGGCCTGCTCCCTGTCCTTCCTCTTTCCACATCATCCCCTGGGCTCCCAGACCTCTCCCTTCTAAAGATAACCACTCTCACTCCTCTTCTCAGCGGTGCTCCCTCGGCAGCTTCCTGAAGCTCGGCCCCTCCCTCGGAGAGCGCCTGGGCACACCTTGGTCTGACAAGATGTGAACCAGCCAGCACCCATGGGTCCTGAGAGGGCGCGCACGCACACACGCAGGCCAGAGAAGAGGGAGGCCAGACCTAACACAGCCCACGTCACAGCACCCCAGCCCAGAGAGAAACGTCCAGGTCCCGCCTGGCCGCCAGCGACCTACCCCTTCTTCAGGTTTGTCACATAAGCGCTCTGGAGGGCGGCTTCCAGGAAGTAGGTGAGCTCATAGTCAAGCGGGTGAGAGCCCTTCAGATGCCGTGATGTCGTGTTATTTGTTATCTGGGAAGGGGAACACAGAGAGAGCCACTGTCTCAACATCCCGAGGCATGGGGCCGGGGTGAGGGTCAGCCCAGGCAGAGGGAGCGACCCCATCAACCCCCCAAGTCCCCAGCCACCTCAGGGACCCGTGGGGCAATCCTTAGACCAAAGTCAACTTAACTTGCTTTAACTAAAATATGTCTAAAGCACTCTCCCCAGCCAAAAGCTGGAAGGTCACAGCAGCCCTCCAAGGCTGGTTTGTCTGCATTTTGTAGATGAGGAAACTGAGGCTCAGACAGTGCCTGTGTCACAAAGCTGGTGTGCACCTGGACCTCAAACTCAAGTCTGGCCAGCTGCAGATTCTAGGCTGTTTCTAGTACTTATTGGTTCACTCATTCAACAAACACTTGAATGTCTACCAGAGGCCAGGCACTGCACTGCCCCTGTCATAGGACCACGAAACATTGAACAGCCCAATGCCGGGACCCCTGGTTCCAGAAAAAGCTGAGGAACAATTACATTATTAACTGAGCTATCCTTAAGCGTCAGCTCTAAGAGGGTCTCCCAGCCCCACCACAATAGCCTGCCTTTACTGTGCCATCTCCCTTCTCTGATCCAACAAAAAAAACCAATGAGCCATCTACCTTATCTTTTGGAAATTGAAGCAGACTTGAGAGAGGTTCTTAGTTCCTCAGAGGTTGGGGCTGGGTCTTAGGAGGGAGACACAGCATTTCTGAGAATGCACAGGATTCCATGGCCTACCCTCCCTCCACCCGAGATAACCAGCTCTCGGGGACCATTTGTCTGCCCACTGCCACTGGCATTGGTTCCAGCCCCGGACATCACCACAGCTCATCACTCTAACCCCCTTTTAAGAGTCCAAAGCCAAGGCTTCTAGCTGAATGGGAGGCTAACTTTTTCATGAAACTTTCCTCCAAACCACATGCAATTCAAATGTGAAGAGCTCCTAAAACACTGCCACCTTGCAGTGATCCACGTGATCTTGGCGGAGGTCAACTTAACCCCGTCAGGTCTCCATGTGGACCTGAGAATGAACTCAAGTCCTGTTTTCGCTGAGCCCCTCCATCACGTCTCCATTCCACTTGAATCCACCCCAGCAGAGGGACTCCAGGGCAGTGACTCTCAACACAGGGCAATCTTGCCCTCCAGGGACACTGGCACTATCTGGAGGCATTTTTGGTTGTCACAATTGGGAGGAAGGGGCTGCTGTCATGTAGTGGGAAGGGGTCAGGGATGCTGCTGAACGTTTTACAATACACAGGGCAGCCCCACAACAAACAATTACCTGGCCCCAAATGTCGACAGTGCTGTGGTTGAGAACCCCTGCTTTAGGGGAACTGGCCCGGCCTGAGGAGGAATCCGAAACGGCCCTTCACAGAAACAGGCGTGAGGCCGAAATCCCGGCATTCGTCTCCTGGGCTCTGTCTCTAAGCTTACGACTACTTCCCCGCTCAGGACACCAATCCTAATCCGCTCTGCCATAGCCCCTAACTCTGCCCTGCCCTGCCGTCTAACAGCTATTAAACATCTACTAAACAGAACGCCTAAGACCACCCCCAGGTTCTCCCCCACAAGTAATCAGAGCCACACTCCCAGGGTTCAAATCCCACCAATGCCACTCACTCACTGTCTGAATTCTGGGAAGCTTTGTAACTCCTCGCCAAACCTGAGTTTCCTTGCTTGTAAAATGGGAACCTCAACAGTGCCTGTTGCAGCCGGTCGTGTGAGGGCTGAACGAGAGAATGACCGAAAGTACTCAGCGCAGAGCTGCCCCCGAAGCAGGCGCTCAGGAACTGTCAGCAGTACTCTGTGGAAATGGCTGCCTGTGCTCCCCCCATTGAACTAAGAGCCCCCAGAAGGGAAGAACTGGGGCACCATCACAGTACGCTGCTGATACCTGAAACTGCTGTCGGGCAGACGGTGCACACAGGCCCCCCGAGGGGAGCTGGGAGATGAGGAGGCCAGAGAATTCCCAGACCCCTGCTGGCTGGCTCTTCGTTGGCCTCTGAAAGGCTGGGAGAATGGGTCCCAAGACCTCAGCTCCCCTAGGGGGTCCAGCAGGGGGCTTCCGGGACATCCAAGAGCAGGGAAGGGTGTCTAAGTGCAAGGAGCAGCCCCACTGCACCCTCCCCCCAAGGGAGGGTGGTGAGCACCGGTTTCACCTTTCTAAACCTCATCTATTCAACAGGGATAAACACAATACCTATTTCACAGAGTTGCTGTGAGGAGCAAACAGGTGAACAGATACAAACAACACTGTCACATTTGGTCGTACAAGCTGAGCTTACCAAGGAGGTTTCCGGTCCCTCACAGATGGCGTGCACTCATCTGTTTATTAAAACTATTTTCTGGCAGGAGAGGGTCTCGTTCTAACAGAATCAGCATACTATAAGGTGTTTTCCAAACCACAGATAGAACGTGTTTGGAGGGATGGGGGAGCCTTTCTCTAATCTGCACAAGGGTCACCTAGGGGCTTAGTGGGGGCCCGTAGATACGGTGCTCAACAGAGGGCAGCTATGAACACGGCGCTGCGATGCCCAGCTCACCTTCTCCAGCTCCTGCAGGAACACCTGAGCGATCCAGGAGGCCCTCTCGAAGCAGGCGATCACCTCCTCCTCCCTCTCGGTCAGGCGGTGGCGGGAAGCGATGGAGTTGGGTAGGCGTTCCAGGGAGAGGCCTGCAGGGGGAGGAGAGCATCTCAGACCTGCCCTGCTCAGGCCCCCCAATTTCAGGCCCTTCCCACAGGCCCAGGGTGGGCTCATCTGAGGAGACCTACACTCTGGAGCAGCCAGCAGGAGGCAGAGGTCCATGGAAGGGAAGGAGGAGGCCAAGCAACGGTGGTATTAGTGGCAGCGGGGATCAAGCGGTGGGAGGACAGTGGGCACCCATGTCCCACATGAGGAATCACACTGTGGCACCCTCATGTCCAACGCCCGCCTATGCTTCCAGGCCGGCTCCTCCGGGAAGCATTCTTGACCCCCTTTCTGTTGCTAGAAGAAAACATTCATTCCCCGGGCGCTCACCATCTCTACATCATATAGTGGTGGTTTAACACAGCTCTTCTCTTCCAGTAGCAGAAAGCTCCATATGGGCAAAATGTGAGCCTTTTGCACGGCCACAATCCTGGCACACAGTAGATGCTCATGTTATGCAGCATTTTACACACACCCTTCCCGTGAAACCAAACAGTAAGCTGAGTTATCTGCATGCAGGTCTTATCTGCCTGAAGTGGACATCTGCTGATTCTGCCTCCCCAGCATCAACTTCCCGTTCTTTCAGCTGCAGCACCTCACCTTCCCTTTGAGCACCCCTCCTGTAGTCTCAGTCTGCATGGTTCGGAGGGCGATGACCCTGCTCTACCTCCAGGGCAGGCACATGGCCCGGACTAGGCCAAGAAGAACCAAGCCCAGAACTTTTACATTTTCCACTGGGCTTGGTAAGCCGGTAAGAGGCCAGCCTGAAAATGTTAGGGAAAGCCTGGCTTGAAACGAAGCTACAGGGCTGGCCCGGTGGTATTGTGGTTAAGTTCATGTACTCTGCTTCAGCAGCCCAGGGTTTGCAGGTTCGGATCCTGGGTGTGGACCTACACACTGCTCATCAAGCCATGCTGTGGCAGCATTCCACATACAAAATAGGGGAAGATTGGCACAGATGTTAGCTCAGGGCCAATCTTCCTCACCAAAAAAAAAATTAAAAATGAAGCTACACAATATGAATGCAGTTGGCACGACTGAACTGTACACTTGAAAATGGTTAAGACGGTTAAACTTTTATGTTATGTGTTCTTTACAATTAAAAATTTTTTTAATTAAAATAAAGTAAAAGCATCACTCTAAAGCCAAAAAATACCCCAAACCCAAAAAAGCCGTAAGAAGCCAAGAAGGGAAAGCATTGTTATAATTATTAGAAGCAAATGCTATAAAGAAAAACAACTCTATTTTTATATCTTTTTTTAAGACAGGAAAAAGATTGAATAAACTCTTAGTCATGGAATAAAAAATGAGGCCTACACAGAGTAAAGATGAGCCATGATGGAAAAGGGCAGCTTCCTAAAGACACTGAAGTGCTACCCACTGACATTTTCCAGCACATGAGCCAATAAACACCCCCTCCAGCTGCTTTCTGGGTCAGTTTAAATCGTGTTTCTGTCACTTGTCACTCACACAGACCTGACCGGAGAGGGCTGTCCTTCTGGGCGGTCAGTTCTCACCAGGCAGAACCCAGGTCTCTCATCTTTGTGCCTCACACAGGACTTTACAGGAAGTAGGAGCTCAAAACGAATTTACTGAGGGAACTATAAGAACAGACCCCTCAGCTCTTTCCTGCCCCATGGCCCCAGCGTCCAACTGAGGACCAAGCCCTTATCATTTCAAACCTCCCTCCCCTCCCCGCTCTGATCCCCTCATTTCAGGCTTTCTCTCTTGAGTGGACGAACACAGCAGCCTCTTAACAGGTTTCTCTGCCTCCAGGCTCACTCTAGCCCATCCTGCACATGGCTCCCCGGGTGATGTCTCGAGAACTCCACCCCTAGAAACCCTCCAGGGGTCCCCACCACTATAGCGTAAGGTCCAAACTCCTGACGCTCCACGCCAGGCCCTCCAAGATGCATCCCCTGTCACCTCTCCAGCCGTGTCTCCCACCATACGCTGTAGACTGTATGTTTGTGTCCCTCCAAAATCCTTATGTGGAAATCTGGTGCCCAAGGTGACGGTATTAGGAGATGGGACCTTTGGGAGGTGATTAGGTCTTGAGGGTGGAGCCCAGAGAGATCCCTCACCCCTTCTGCCATGTGAGGACACAGGGAGAAGTCGGCAGTCTGCAACCTGGAAGGGACCCTCACCAGAACCCAACAATGCTGGTGCCTTGATCTTGGACTTCCAGCCTCTAGAACTGTAAGAAACAGTTTCTGCTATTTATAAGCCCCCCAGTGTATGGTACTTTGCTATAGAGCCCGAGCTGACTAAGACTCCACACCTGTCCCACGTACCCCCAACCTCCTGCTCCCAACTGCTGACCTTGTTCAAGTTGCTCCTGCCGCCTGGAATGCACCCCCGCCAAGTCCACCCCAAATTACCACTCCCCTTCTGCCTGAGTGCCACCTCGTGTATGGAGCGCCCCAGTCCATAGTACTCCTGCCCAAACATTTCTTATACTTATTTGTTCACACGTTCACCCAGCCAGACTGTAGGCTCCTTACAGACACCCACTTTATCATGTCACCCCTCTACCAGCTGGCACACAGTAGACACTCGACAAGCAGCAGCTCATGGGCTGAAGAACAGCAAGCCTGAGCACGTCTGACAGAGTACAAAGGGCTCTGCAAACACAGGGAAGGAATTACTGTTTTCCTTGGCTGGATTCCAACTCATACAGCTTCAGTGACCTTGCCCTCTGCCAGGCTAGGGTGTGAACAGGTCCAAAGCTCAGGGTGCCTCGGCCTGGGGGAGGACAGGCACAGAATGTGAAGGCCCTTGCTCAACACAGAGACTCAGTTACCCGTTCAGTGAGTGTCAACGTGGCTCCTGCCAAATGACTCATGACCGGGAGGGAAGAGCTCCTCACCCAAGAGGATAAAGGGGGAGGAGGCATGGAAGGGGCACCGGAGGAGACGCAGAAGGCAGGCAGGAGAAGGCAGGCCCTGCTGCTCACCGCTGACCCAGACTCGTGGCCTGTGCACCCTGCAAGAAGGCAGGACAAACACACAAACTGTTCAGAGGCCTGGCCTGGGAGACCAACTGTGGATGGCAGGAGGACATGGCCAACTCCAGAAGACACAGAGCGGACTAGTTTTAACACGGCTGCCCTGTGGCCCCTAAGAGATGTGCTGCTGGCCGGGTTCCCTCCTGCCCCACCTCTGGGCCCAGAACTGGGATGGACAATGCCAGCTGCCCGGCAGGTTCAGCCAGCCCCAAGCCTCCAGCGAGCTGGCCACTGCAAACCGGTGGCTTTAGCGTCTGTGGGGTCTCTGCCGTGTCGTGCTTCACTTGTTCCCTCTGCTCCCAGCAGGGGTCCTCCACCATGCTTCTCTGAGAATCCTGAATCGGGTCCTTCTTGAAAGCTCCCAGCAAAACCACCTGCTCTCTGAAGCCTTCAGCCTCCTGACCTCAGAACCAGCAGAACGTTTTAGCTGCGTCTCCTTTGCGTGTGCCTTTTTCCTGTGTTGAAACCACCTGTCTGCCCACGTCTGACTGATCTTCGCACTCAGCGACAGCAGGGCCTGGTGTTCGGTGAGCAAGTGGACGGACGCATAGACGAACGCGGGCACTCACTCATGCTGCGTGCAAAGCCCAGCGGGGTTTCTCCCTCTCCATTTAAAAAATGGTTCTTGCAGAATTCATAAACAACCTGTGGTACATTTATGCAATGGAATACTACTCAAAAATAAGCCAAAGGACAAACTCTTGATATACAGGCGACGTGGACGACTCTCTCAGAAATTATGCTGTGCAGCAGCAGCCAGACATCAAAAAGTACATGCTGTATGACTTCAGTCACATGACATTCAAAAAAGGGCAAAATTGCAATTATTAATAGAAACCAACCCGTCATCGCCTGGGGTCGGGGTAGGGAAGAGGATCAACTGGGAAAGGGCCTGAGGCGACTTTCCGGGGTGATGGAAACGTTCTTTGTCTTTATTGGGGCGTTGGTTACATGGGTATTTACACTTGTCCAACTCATCAAATTATACGCTTAAGATCTGTGTACCTCGCTGTATAAAAATGTATCTAAAAATAGTAGATACAATGTCTTTTTTTAAATGAAGCAGTTATGATTCTGGAGAACTAAAAGATCAAAGTAGAGAAGCTACACTCATTGGGGTGGTCCCAACATACCCAAGGCTGAAGAGCTTCCGGTAGCTGGCAATGGCTTTTCCTCATGAGGGTCACAGTCTAGGCACCCAGTTCTGCCCATAAAAGGGGGCTTCGTTACCTTATTTTCTCTTTGATTCACATGAAGGTCCATTTGCCTGTCCACAAACATCTGATCAGAAGAAACCTACCGGGGTCTCCAACCCCTGGGTTCCTTCACCGTCTGCCCCGTGAGCATTTCTGCACCAGGGGCCAGCCACAACACTAGATCCAAGATGGAGACAGGGTGCTTCTGAGCTCGGCCCTCAAAGGACCCCCTCCCAGTAGTTGTAACACAGCCCCGAGAGTGGGCAGGAAGCCAGGGGCTGCCAGGAAGCTCCAAGCACTGCACAGGATTCCCACCAGCAGAGAAGCCTTTCTGTGAAAAGACCCAGCTCTACAAGCCAAGGGAGGGCCCCTTTCAAGATGAGCGCTTGCTTTTTCATTAACTCCACACTTTCGGTTTGGAGGCCGATCCTGGCACAGCCCCGGGCTCAACACCCAAGCTGGTCCAGCCTCTTCAGTCAGAGATGACTCATCACATCCCAGACAGCCGCCCTTCCAAGAAGCCCTGCCCTTGGAGCCCTGGGCCCTGGACGCAGAGGTGGAGGACACAAAGCTTCTTCTGCAATGGAACTTTCCAGACGGGTGGACCCCTTCCCTCCTGCCTACCCATCTGGTCCAAGACCACAGGGCACCCACAGCAGGCTAAGCCCAGGTGGGTACTCCAGGTTGAGCGGGGGAGCGGAGAGAAATGCAAGTCACTGCTGCAGCCCTCAGGGAGGAAGCCTTGAGGACAAGTAGGGAAGAAGCCCATAAATCACACTCAAAGTGGGCAACTGTGGGGATGTAAAATGGTGCAGCTGATGTGGAAAACAGTCTGGTAGTTCCTCAGAAAATCAAAAATAGAATTGCCATACGACCCAGCAACTCCACTGCTGAGTATATACCCAAAAGAAAGGAAAGCAGGGTCTCAAAGAGATATTTGGACACCATGTTCACAGCAGCATCATTCACAAGAGCTAAAAAGTAGAAGTAACCCAAGTGCCCATTGATGAATGAATGGATAAAGAAAATGTGGCATATGTATACAATTGAATATTGTTCAGCCCCCAAAACTAAGGAAATCCTGCCATATGTGACAACCTGGATGAACTTTGAGGACATTATGCTAAGTAAAATAAGCCAGTGACAAAAAGACAAAGTAGGCGCTGGCCCGGTGGTGCAGCAGTTAAGTTCGCACGTTCCGCTTCTTGGCGCCCCGGGGTTTGCCGGTTGGGATCCTGGGTGCGGACATGGTACCGCTTGGCAATAAGCAATGCAGTGGCAGGCGTCCCACGTACAAAGTAGAGGAAGATGGGCATGGATGTTAGCTCAGGGCCAGTCTTCCTCAGTAAAAAGAGAAGGATTAGCAGTAGTTAGCTCAGGGCTAATCTTTCTAAATTAAAAAAAATTTTTTAAAAGACAAAGTATTACTTCTATGAGGTATCTAGGGTAGTCAAACTCATAGAGACAGAAAGTAGAATGGCGGTTGTCAGGGGCGGGGGGAGGGGTAAATAGCGAATTTCAGTGGGTAGAGTTTCAGTTTCGCAAGACGAAGGTTCTGCAGACTGGTTGCAAAACAATGTGAATGTACTTTACACAACTGAACTTTACACTTAAAAATGGCTAAGACAGTAAATTTCATGTTAGATGCATTTACAACAATTAAAAATAATAAGAATATTTTAATGGTTAAGATGCTAAATTTTATGTTATGCATATTTTACCAATTGAAAATTTGAAGGGAAAAAAAAAAGCAGGCAAATTGACTCCTTGTATCAAAGTCTTCAAAAAGTATATACACTTTGATCCAGTAATTCTACTTCTAGGACTTGATCTTTAAAAAAAAAAATTTTAATGATGTACACAAAACTTGGCTGCAAGGATATCCACTGCAGCATTGTTTATAATGGCAAAAAAACGAGATTTAACCCACAGGCCAATAACAGGGCACAAGTTTGCTAAACTACAATAGATTCTTACAATGAAATGCTATGAAGCCACTGTAAGTAGTGATGTAGATGTATATATTGGGAAATGGTTCATAAAATATCCACTTTAAAAACAGGTTATAAAATATGATTGGGGGCTGGCCCGGTGGCGCAGTGGTTAAGTTCACACGTTCCGCTTCTCGGTGGCCCGGGGTTTGCTAGTTCAGATCCCGGGTGCACACGTGGCACTGCTTGGCACGCTATGCTGTGGTAGGCGTCCCACATATAAAGTAGAGGAAGATGGGCATGGATGTTAGCTCAGGCCAGGCTTCCTCAGCAAAAAGAGGAGGATTGGCAGCAGATGTTAGTTCAGGGCTAATCTTCCTCAAAAGAAAAAAATGATTGTATGAACTTATTCTTGTTTAAAAAAACACATAAAAACCTACAGGAAAAAAGACTGGAAGGATATACCTCAAAACGTTTACAGAGATCTAAGTCTCAGTTTCTCCAAGCACAAAATAGGATACTAACAATGCCGAGCTCACAGGCTGGCCATGAAAGTTAAATTAGATGGCATTATAAAAAGCAGGACGTATGGTCTCAGAAAACATTTTCAAGTGATGCTCACAATGACCTCTTAGTGAGAAATCTAATTCAGGGAGAAGAGATTATTCCAACACTCCTCAGGTAAAGGTGCCAGACAACCGACAAGATCCAGGTCTTCTGGCTTCAGCACCCTCTGCTCTCTCCACCCAGACTCCACGTGTCTTCCTTACCCGCCATGACCCACCAGGGGTTCCCAAATCTCAGGCTTCTGGCCAGCCCAGAGTGGCTCATCTTTCACGTGTCTATCTGATGGCTGAGTTATAGCTGTCTACTCTGGCAGGGGATGGGCCCTCGTGTCAATGCTGGTTCTTCAAATTCACTCCTCACAGCCCTGTCCACACACCATACCCCCAACCAACTACTTTCCGGGGTAGCCTCCAACGATGGAGAAAGGGCTGCCAGGAGAAGATGTGGGGAGACCACACCAACTTCTTTCTCTCCAGCCCTCAGGTTTTCCTCCTGTGAGTCTATTTATCGCTTTGCCCTGCTTTGTATCCCGCAGCCCAGGAAGGCATTCAATGAAGGTTTGGTGAACACACAATTAACACACCCAGCCTCCTCCCAAGACACTCCAAGAGCAGTCTGCTCCTCCCTCTGCATCGGGAAGCCAGGTTCTCACTCTGTGGAGGACCACAGCCTGGGGCCAGGGCAGCAGGACCAGAAGAGCTGACCCGCTTCCCCACAGAGCGAACAGCCCACACCCCTTTGAGAAGGAAGCCAAAATAAACAGCTAATTCCTGCCATACCAGGACTGAAACAAGCAGAAACCAAATATGCCACCAGATCCCGCCCTAGGAGCAGCCTGGTGTTTTTTCTTTTATTTTTAAGTTTTAATAAGCCACAAAATTCCAGGTGAAATCAGAATAGCTTGGGGTTGCATTGACTGAAAGAGAACAGGAAAAAAAGGGAAAGAAACCTTGAGGGGTGAGGAGAAGAGAATTTGCAAATCATAATTCTCACAGCTGCTTAATGTGTTTCACATTTTTACTTTTCACAGCACCTTCACAATTTAGCATCTCGCTGCAGTATTTTGGGTGAACTGGGCCATTTTTCTCCACAGCCAGGCCAATCTTCTACCAGGCAGCCAGCGAGCGAGCCTGCCCGGAGCATGGACCGCGGCTTCCCTGGTGCTGGGCTGTGAGCGAGAGGAAAAAGGGGGTTGGCTAGGCTGAAACACAGGGCAGAACTGGTTTTCAAGGGGCCCATAGCCCATTGCGGGGCCACGATGAGCCCCAAATTAGGCACCAATGACTAAGGTCTGTGGGGATCAGGGCAGGACTCATGGCTGGAGAAATGGGCCATCATTCCCCACGTTATTACCACATTGAGCTAGCGCTAGAGAAACAGAAGCCACACAGGCCTGAGGGAAGAGGGAAGCCATTTGCCACGGAACAGCCCTCTGACGGGTGGACTGAGGCACTGGGGCTTTTAGGGGCTGAACTGGCTAAGGCTTGAGATGTCGAAAGAGCGGGCCCTGATGCACCCTGCTCGTCTGTCAAAGCTGGGGATACCCCTTAGAGCTCAGACCAACAGAAAAGGGGACAGTTTGTCACCAGGATCCACAAAGCCTTCGTCCTAGTCTAGGGCCCAAGGCCCCTCAGCTCCAGATGGGCCCAGGCAGCGTGCTGACCAACAGGTGAGCCCGATTTTAGGGGAAACAGGCTGTGCCACACTTCGTGGTGTGGCTACCAAGGGCCAAAGTTCTAGAATACCAGCAAAGGGACTCCCTGAGTCTCACTACTGGGCTCTCAATGCCCCTCATTTCCAAGTCTCTCCCACACACACCCCCTCTTAGCTCCAGAAAGGTGTGATTACACCCCACCTCCAAACAAGCCAGCTCCATTTCCCCAGGGCTTCCCTTTGAACTTTCCTTTCCCTGGAAGGCACGTCTTCCACCCATCTGCGGACCATTCCTTCTCAAGTTCCGGCTCACCTCCCAGTTCACCTGGGAAGGCCCCACACTCACTTCCCTCTTGGGAACAGAGCAGGTCAATCAAACAAGTACTCCTTGGGCATCAGGGATGAGCCCAAAAGCCAAAACCAGAGAGAGCCGAGTTCAAATCCCATCTGGGTCACTACTGGTGTAACCTGAGGTGAGTCAGTTCTGCCTGAGCTCCAGAGTTCTGCCCTCTGTACCTTTCACCTACTTTGGTAACAGCACCCTGATTTTACTTTGAGGAACTATTCCTCCAACTCAGTCCACAAGATTCAACTGGGGAAATCCCAACCCTGGCACCAACCCAGCCACCTAGATGCTGGTCACCGTAACTGGTTCCAGGGTGGGCATAAGATCAAGCCAGGTCAATGAGAACCCTCCCCGAGGCCCTCTCTCCTTCTGAGGTTGTGAGTGCTATGCTGCAGGACCATGTAAACCTGGAGCTGCTGAGAAAGACCTCAACACACGCAGCCTCTGGATCCAGCTATACCTGATGCCACCCACCCTGATGACTTTCTAATTACATGGGCCCATAAATTTCCAGTCCCCTCCCCCTTTTTGTTGTTGCTTTTCCAGCTAGTTGGAGTTGCATTTTTGTCATTACAACCATAAGTCTAGTTATATGGAAACATCCGCAGAAGCATGATGTCAGAGGGGACAGCTCCTGAAGTGCAGGACTGGCTGAGCTGAGGTCAGGTATGGCAGTGAGGATTTGGAATCTCCCAGCTAAGAAAGTGTAATTCCAGATACACAGCAGCATCCCCGGCTGAAATGCAGCCTCTTTTGTCTTGAGGCAAGACCTTGGGCCATGGAGGCTGGAGCTTTAGGGCATCTGGCAGAACACTTCAGGATATCAGCCTGTGTTAGACACTTTTTAGGGCCTATAGTGAGGCCTACAAAAAGGGGCCAGCTTCACTCTGGCAGTCCCTCTGGGCAACACGGTTTTACTAAGGGGCCCTTTCTGCCTGTGGACAACAACCCAAGGTGGCTGAGGGTCAATGCAGATAATCGGGGTTGGAAATCCTCTGCACCTGCTGAAGGTAGTGGCAGAGAAGGCAGGAAGACCGGACCCCGTTAGGAGCTAAGGCTGGGGCCTGGGAAAGGCCTGACTTGCCTAGGATCTTACAAGGACCCTGTGCTGTGGCTCTCATATGCTGCTAGAGAGCCAGACGCAGCTTGGGGGCAAGGGGCATGTGCACTCCCAGCCCAGCCCATTGCTTACCCACTAAACTGAGGGCTGGGGAGCTGAGAGGAGGCCTCAGGGACAGAAACTTCTAGGCCTGGATCTAGAGCCAAGGGCTCTGAGTCACACAATCTTTGGCTCTAGTTTCTCATCCGTGGAGAAGAGCTGATACCAAACACCCAGAGGCTTATGACTAGGGAGCTCTGGGGAACTGTAGGGCCAGACGGACCCCAAACCTGGCCAAGAAGCCCTCTGACTGCTCAGCTCATAAGACCATCCCAGGCATGACACCCCATTTGGAAGTGGGCTGCTGGGGAGCTGCAGCCCCAGGGGGGACTTCGTGAATGGTCCTGCCAAGAGGTCAAGGCGGAGCTCCCCACTGAACAGAATTAGGGGCAGCCATGTGGCTGGGGCACCATGGCCAGGCAGGAAGTCTGCTGTCCTGCCCCAGTGGGCTGCAGTAATAAGCTACAGACCAGGCACCTGGGGTGTTTCCATTTCCTGCTTTTTCCAAATGGAAGACTTCACCAACACCATGGCCTGTCAATCAGGGACTAGGCAGGAAGGAGTGGCACCAGGGAGCTTATGACTCATCAGTTCTGCCAGAGCAAACTGCAAGCTTAGCTCCTCCTCCAGAGCCGCTGCTTCTCCTCGAGCCGCTCACCTGCCTGCCCCTGCCTCAAGGAAGGGACCCTAACTGTTCACTGTGGCACCCCCAGCAGGCACACACTGAATCAACTGCTGGGAAATTTTACTTTCTCCTGTAGAAGCTGGGCCAGGGACCTTGAGGGGTACAACTACGAGAGACCAGACCCCTGGCAGGAGAAACACACTGACCTCTAACTGGGGAGACCAGGCCAAGGTGCAAATGAGCTTGAGGAGGAAGTGAATGCTACAGGCTGTAGCTGCAACCGAGGGAACCTCCTGGTGGAGAGGCACCCGACCTGAGCGTGATGGGAGTGTTAGGGCAACCTGCGTGCAGAGTAAGGAAAAAAGGGCATGTTAGGCAAGGACAGTGGCTCGAGAAAAGGTGGAGACAGAACTTTGTAGATCACGTTGGAGTCTAGGAGCAGACCTCATTCGGCTGGAACACAAGGCTCTGGGAAGGGAGAAGAGGGAGAGAAGATTAGGGGTGCAGAAGAAATGACCACCTGTCCTCCAGGGGCTTCAAGTTCAGAGGGGAGAGAGGGCTGACAGCCGGGAGCAAGCAGATCAGACAAGCAGGCTGTGCCAGGGACTTCCTGAGAGCAGGTGGCACTGTGGACGGGCCTTCTGAGGAGGACCTTGAAACCAAATGACTCTAGGTTGTTGTTTTCCTTTTATTTTTGGTGAGGAAGATTTTCTCTCAGCTAACGTCTGTTGCTAATCCTCTGTTTTTTTGCTTGAGGAAGATCCACCCCAAGGTAACATCTGTGCCAATCTTCCTCTATTTTGTATGTGGGTCACTGCCACACCACGGCTTGACAAGTGGTGTAGGTCCATGTCTGAGATCTGAACCTGCAAACCCTGGGCTGCCAAAGCGGAGCATGCTGGACTTAACCACTACACCACAGGGCCAGCCCCTCTAGGTTGTTTTTTAATACAAAGTCCATGGAAGATGTTCCCCCCAAACAAACCAAGACAGTGGTGGGGCTGTGCCATCAAAAACAGATATTTATCATCTGCCCCGGAAATGGGCGGGGAACATTTCCTTTCCAGGGCCTTCCCCTGGTCTGACACACTTGGTCAGGGGGCAGTGGGCTGGCAGAAGTCACAATGGGCCCACTGCAGCACCAGGGGAATGGGGCAGGAGAGGGGCAGACTCCCCATTCTGGACCAAAACGACTGATGTTGACATATGAAAGCAATTTTCTGAACAACTCGCGCACCAACATCACTGGCTCTGGGCTGCTTCCACACCAAGCAGGCCCATGGGATGGTGGTGCGGGACTTCACCAGCGGCCACGGCTCCTACTCTACCCAGGGCTGAAGGAGGTTGGAGAGGCTGAAGTCCCCATCTCCCTACTGCCCAGTTAGGGGCCCCTCTGACTACCCTCAGGGACAGAATGACCATGCCAAAGGCATCGTCCCTCCAGGAATCAGAAAGCATCTTCTGGTCTAACCTACATCCTCCCGACTTCAGAGGAAGGCCGAGTCCTTGTGAGTGCTGCCTCAAAGGGACACAACGCCAAGTCCCTCTGCTCTGCAGGGGAAAGCGGGTGAGTCGAGTGTGTTTTTCTGTCTTTTGGGAGCGGGGGTGAAGAGACGCAGAGCCTGCTCCCACTCCTCCAACAAGAACAGGTGCTCCATAATGGAGACACCCACACACACGCCCCAACTGAGCCTCCAGGCCTGCCTAGCTCAGGCTCCCCCACGACGCAGGGCTCCGTCCTCTTCCCTCCGGCCAGGCATGCTTGAGAACCAAACTCCCGGCCCCACTGGATGGTACCAAATGGAACCATGGAGCAGAATCCAATGAAAAATGGTAAATAAGCTGTGGTGTACTGGCCTGGCCAGGCGGAGTCCTCGTGAGGAGGCCGGGAAGGCTCCAGGGGGAGGCCACATGGAGTGTGACACCGTGAACCTGAGAGGCAGCCAGGGCTGGAGCATTCCAGTTCAAAGGCAAGCTAACCGTCATCTCAGGTAAGACGCTTGACTTTTGTCAGCCTCAGTTTCCTCATGTGTACCGTGAGGGATTGGCCTAGATCATCGCTATGATTCCTTTCAGACTAGAATCCTGAGCAGCACCATCACAGGGTGTTTACAAGCTCTGGCTGCCTGGGTTCAAGGCTGCCCCACTCGCAGTGAAATGCGCATGAGTCCCGTCAGCTCTTCAAGCCTCACTCCTTATCTATAACACGGGAATGAAGAGAATACTTACTCAGGGGCTTGATGTATGCATTCAGCAGGGGTACACTGGCACGGAGTGAGGGCTTAATAAGTATTATTCTGTGAACTCTGTGGCCTCCTGCTGCCACCATCCTTTCTATGGACTGAACGTTTGTGTCCCCCCAAATTCACATGTTGCAGCCCAAACCCCCAATGTGATGGTATCTGGAGATGGTGCCTTTAGGAGGTGATTAGGGTTAGGTGAGGTCATGAAGTAGGGACCTCATGATGAGATTAGTGGCTTCGTAAGAAGGGAAAGAGAGAGGGATCTCTCCACGCGCACACATGGAGGAAAGGCCATGCAAGGACACAGTGAGAAGCAGCCATCTGCAACCCAAGGAGAGAGCCCTCACCAGACCCCAACCCTGCTGGTCCCTTGATCTTCGACTCCCAGCCTCCAGAACTGAGAAACAAATTCCTGTTGTTGAAGCCAGCCAGTCTCTGGTGTTTTGTTACGGCAGCCCAAGCCGATGAAATCAACCCCCTTGCTCATAAATGGAGTCAGGACCAATGACCAGCCATCCCCATCCCCTACTCTCTTCATGGGGAGACCCACTGGATTCCCCCAAACCCAGGAAGGTCAACCTCATGCACATCCTGGAGGCCACGTGCAAGTCTCAAGCACACGCAGGGTCGGGTGAACCTCGGCATGCCAAGCAGCAGGGCGTGGTCACTGCAACAGGACACAGAGAACAGGCAGAGAGGAGAAGGGAGTGGGAGGCCACGTGCAGTCAGTGTGGGACAGGGAGCTAGCGCAGCCCATGACCAAGCAGCCCACGCCAGTGGCGCCTGGCTCCTTACCTCCCCTGCAGGACCTCTGACCACCGGCACTGTGCTCCCCCAAGAAGCTGGAGGCAGGCTGGAAAGAGTAAAGAGCAGGAGACAGGGAGCAGTGGGTACTGAGCCAGGTCTACAGGAAAAAGTGCTGGAAAGGACCCCTACGGAAGGGTGTTAGGTTCACGGAGTCTGTGGCAGAAATGGTTTCCAAGAGGCCCAAGAAACCCAAAGGCCAAATGAAGATCACCCTGAAGACAGGCCTGTGCCAGAGAAGGGAAAGGGAGAGCAAAGGGACAAGACCCCACACACTGGACCATCCCGGGTGGGCACCTGCCCTCCCATAGTCTGGCGCCGAGTCTGTCCAGGGTGGCAATTTCAGCAGGTTTCCTGGGATGGTGTGAACAGTCTCTCAACAAGGAAAGGGGCTCAGGGACCTAGAGGTGGACAAACAGCCCTGGGTCCCACCAGCCAGGGTCAAAGGAGGCTGTGCCCTGCACAGATGTCATAGTCAGTCCCCCAGGACCTAAAGGAGACAGAGGAATGGGGGTGGGAGGCTCATAATCCAAAGCCCATGTCAGAGAGTAGAGGTTCCAATCCTGGCTCCACCATAAATCTCTGGGTAACTTTGGGGAAGGTACATATCCTCTCTGGGCCTCAGTTTCCCCATATATAAGATGGGGAGAATGTCCCTATCTATAATGGAAAAGAAGGTGACAAATATTCTACCAACGCCAGACCAAATCCCCACAGGGCCACTTGCATTTCTAGACTTTTCTCTCCGGGTTGGTTTGTGCCGGAATAAGGAGATGATCAAAACATCCAAGGTTCCTGGCAACGGTCTGGTCTGAGGCGCTCTGAGACGTCACTGCCACCAAGGGTCACCCCTCAGGCTACATGATCCCAGGGTTCAGGGATCCAGGGAAGGAGCCTGAAGTGCAAAGTTTGGGGCAGGTCTCTTACTAACATGTAACACCATCAGGGGCGGTTCAACAGCACTGTTTCCCCAGGTGGGCCACCCACAGTCCGTATCGTGAAACTTCTACATCACTGACCCTGTGTGCCCGGGTCCCCACCAGAGCATCCTTCACCCTGGGAACTGGTTCGGACCTGCTCATCACTGGATCCCAGCACCACAGGTGCCCACAAATACCTGAGGAGTGACAGACTGCTCTATAGCATAGAACACCCGATTTGTAGCCAGTGTCAGTCACCAGCACCAGCCTGACAAGGAGCTGGCACATTTTTTACGCCTTTCTCAACCTGGTTACACAACTGATTCCTCTTGGTCATGGTAACCCCGTGAAGGCAGGTATTACAACCCTATCTCACAGATAAGTCAGCTGAGGCTAAGAAAGGTGAAGATGTAATTCACCCAAAGGCACTCAGTTGGGTAACTAGCTGTTGACAGCGCCGGGGTGAGAACCTGAGTCTTCTGACATCCCAGCCTGGTGCCTGCCATCCGTCAGTATGCACTGGCATGGCTGGTTACCACTGGAGTCCCCTCAGCTGGTCAGTGCCTGGGCAGTACCAGGGGATAAGTATCTGGGACATCAGCCCTGCAGGCCCATCATCAACAGAGCATCCACTGACCTACAGCTGCCACCTGCTCCTGCTACATGGGGGCCAGAGAGTAACGAGCCAGGCCTGCTGATGGGGAGCCCCGTCCGGCGCCCACACTTACCTTTGATGACAAAGGCCTCTGCCAGCAGCCGCATCTGATACAGGGGCTTGTTCTCCATGCACATGTCATCAATCCCAGCCCGCGCATACATGCTGATGGCATCTCGGTACGAGCCCTCCACGTAATGCAGCTTGCCCAGGATCAGCATGGCCTCACACATGTACTGTGGCTGAAAAGACAAGAAGCACATTAGCAGGCTCCTGCCCCCATCTCCACCTTGTACTGTGGAATGAATTATCCCCCAATGAACCATGATGATTTGCCAAAGACTCTGCTCAGAACTCCCTTCCTCCTCCAGGAAGCTTTCCATGACCCTCAAGCACATGCCAACCACTCCCTCCTCTCCACACCTGCAGTCCACGGCCTACATTGTGGCTCTCACTGAAATTCTTCCATGAGGCCCTAATTGCTTCACATGTGTCTATCTTATGATCACCCCCCCCCCCCGACCAGACTGCAGGCAGCTTGCAGACTGGGCCGTCTTCCCTCTCCTGAAGCCCCCAGAGGCTGGACTCAAGGCTGGTGCTCAGGAGTCCAGGCACTTATTCTCAAGACAAGTGGGGAGTCAGGGACCCAGGCAAGTTTGGTGAGGCCTAAAGCTTTATATTTGGGGGGTGGGGGGGCCTCTTCATACACATATATGTACAAATATACAATTAGGTGAAAGGCCTCAGAAAGAGCCCATGCAGATGAGGGGCCTGGAGCTGAAGCCCCCCACCCACAGCAGCAGGACCCTTGAAGGGAGAATGGCCACAGCAGCAGCATGGGACAGAGACAGGAGAGCGAAGGCCAGCCGGGCCACGGTCCTCGTCTTATCAGAAGCACGTGAAAGTGCAGGATCCAGGATGCCAAAACGGCCTAAATTCAGACCTGTTTTCACTCCCCTACTTTCTCAAGTGCTGCTGACACCCAATCTCCACCCCATACAAGGACTCTCACGGCCTCCTTCAGGACCTGAGGGGGTCTGGCCAGCCCTGCCCGAGAGCCCTGGCCTTGGACTTGGGCCCAGCCTGGCTCCAAGATCTCCCACCTTCTGAGGCCACTGGCTCCAACCCACTGCCTCCGTTTCTGTGCTCAGCCGGCCCCCACCCCTTTAGGCCAGGCTCTGGGCACCACCCCCACGGCACAGCAGCAATTCTGTCCACAAAGCTCCCTGGAAACATAGTGCTGGCCCCCATCCCCCACCTCTGTCACTGGCAGGAAGGTGCTGCCCCGACTCCCTGCGGGGAGAGCAAAGTCTGGGGTACCTGTGACCCCAGGGAAGCCTCCACCACTCCCACCATCTACTGCCCTCTCAGAGGCCAACTAAGGGAAATGCAGCCCAGCAAAGCCAAATTCTCCTTCCTCACGGGTCCTTTCAGTTTTTGTAGATACACATTCCTCCTCTGCCTTTGCTCACACAGGTCCCCTCCCTGGAACAGTCTCCCTTCCTCTCAGCCCACCCAGATCCTCCTTCATCCTTTGGGGCCCTGCTCGGGCCCACCTCCTCCTGGAAGCCTCCCCGACTACAGGGAGCCCCCTTCTGCTGAACTCCTACAACGCCTCTACCAAGTGTACCCAATCGGCCCCCGCACACCTGCCCTGCTAACCAGTGATGACCTCTCAAAGGCTGAAGTTTTCAAGGGCATTTGCCAGTCTCCTCGAAGAGGCCACCCACTCGCTGGGCCAGGGCCACAGATCACACCTGCCGAGGCATGCAGCCCACGGTCCCTCCAAGCTGGGCAACGACTCTGCCATTCCCCCAACACGGTCTCAAGCCACAGGCACATTTCCTCCCTGCTTGGGCCTCGTCTTCCCCTTGTGAGGGAGAGAGAACAACACCCACCCCTCACCTCCCATCACAGTGATGCCAAGAGCATTAATAGGGCAAAGTCCAGAAAAGAGCTTTGAACTTTTCTTTAGAAAGGAGTTAGATAAATACAGGGCATGAGTAATCATTATTATTATCCTGTCCTACTGTAAATGGGGAAGAGGGCAGCTAGGTTCAGACGGACGATGAAAGGCTGTAAATTACAGTGAGCGGTTCCTGGTAGACCAATGACAGTCTACAACAGGGCTTCCACCAAGCTGGGGAAGAATTGAGAACAATGTGGTGCATGTTTCATAAAGCCAAATTTATACCATTTTTTTAAAGTTGCCCTTAATTCTGAAAGCATATCTGTCTTGCTTTTTGGTATTAAGATCTATTTTCTTTTATGGAGTGATGGTACTAGACAATGGTACAGTTTTGCTATTGTTTTTATTTGCTTTTTTAATGGCCCTATGTGGCAGAATTAAAAGTTGGCTACACTCTGCAGGACTCCTGCATTTGGATTTGAAATGTTCTTGGCCAGTCAATCCAACAGTCAGGGAACCACAGAGCCCTGGCCCTGTGGAAGGATGCTGTGCAGGAGGTCACTCAGTGTGGGGAACCATCCCTCCATTGTGTGGAGCCAGCATGTCACCTAGTCTCTTGGTACCTCATTGTCTCTGTCAATAGAAAGGAAAGAATGACCTCATGTGGATACCCAGGAAAGAGGAGAGAACAGATGAGGAAATAATTCACAGATGCAAAATAGGACCTCTAAAAGCAGGCATGTCATCATTGCTAAGATTAATCCAGTTTCTGTGTCATCATTTTATCTCTATTCCAGTACGCTGGGAAATAGCATCAAGAAGTGGCAAAGAGCATGAGAACTTGGGATGTGGAGGCAGACAGGCCTTCAAGTCCTGCACCTGCTACTGTGGTCCTTGGCTAAGTGACTAACCTCTCCTGGGTCTCAGTTTCTTCACCTGGAAAATGAGGGAAATGGTAAATACCATTGCAGGTTACCGTGAAGCACCAAAGAGATGGCACAAGGCCTGGCGCTCAGTGGATAAGTTATGACAGACGATTTGTTTTCACCAACCTCCACAGAAGGGAGCTGGACAGGATCCCAGAGTCCACTGAGAGAAGAAAGTTTCAGACCACCCTGAGGACATGCCTCAGGACCCACCTCTCCTGCCTCTCATCCTCATCCCATCAGAGCTACTCAGGATACACGGGAATCTGCCTGAGATTGCATCTGTTGCCCGGAGAGATCGCCGCCCACCACACCCTGGCCTTTGGGGTAAGACAGAGAATCCCACAAACCACTTTTAATATTTTATTTTGCCTGATCAACATCAAGTTTTTAGCTTTGGCCTAGATAACAGTGGATTTCTCAACGTTATTGGTGCCTATGTACATGTTTGATTAATAAAGCACGGTAAAATCTGTACGTAATAAATGTGATTTGGTAGACAAAACAGTTGTCACAACAATACATGTGGATACTATTTGGCCAATACAAAGAATGAGGTATTGGCATGGAGAAAGCTCCAAGTGAAAGTTCTCGGTGCAAAAGAGCAACTTGTAAAATATGTATCCTGTGAGTTAATAAGAAAACAAAGCTGTATATGTGTCTACGTGTGTTTGTTAAGGCAGAGAGAAAGGAGTGTGGGACACACACCAAATGGTGACCAGCACTCAACTCTGGGGATGGGGGTGGGGGTGGCAAACATGGCAAAAATTATTCAAACTACTTATTTAGTGAATTTTTTATAATAAGCCTGAGCCATTTTTATTCTAAAAACAACTTTTAAATATTTAATGGGGTCTACTGGAAAGAAAAAAATTAAAAGAGGTCTTGGTAGGAAAAGCTTGGGACCTACCAATCAAGTCTAACTCTTTCGACTGGCAGATGAGGAACTGGAGGGTCGGAGAGGTCAGGGAACATGCTCAGGGTCAAGGAGCTATTTAATCCAACACAAAACCTCCCAAAGCGACAACAATCCCTGCCAAGGAGTGTAAAGGCAGTAACCCTAGGCTTCCAGTCCTCTCCCCCCTCTGCTTACAGAAAAAGCCCACACTTCTTGGCCTGGTGTTCCAGCCCCAACTCTGGCCCCAATGCACTTTGATAACCTAATTACCCACCATTCCCTTTCACTCCAGCTCACTGACCTACTTTAATGAAATTCTATTTTTTTTTCCTTTTTCAAAGATCGGCACCTGAGTTAACACCTGTTGCCAATCTTTTTTTTCTTCTTCTTCTCCCCGAAGCCCCCCCAGTACGTAGTTGTATATTGTACTTGCAGCTCCTTCTAGTTGTGCTATGTGGGACACCACCTCATCATGGCCTGATGAGTGGTGCTAGGTCCTTGCCCAGGATCCCATCCGGAGAAACCCTGGGACGCCAAAGCAGAGCGTGCGAACCTAACCACTTGGCCATGGGGCCGGCCCTGTAATGAAATTCTTATAAGAGGAACCCTCAGACTACACTCTGCTTCCTTAGTTTGGAAGGCCCTGTCCTATCTCTCTATATCCAAATCCCTCCCCACTTAAAGATCCAGCCCCCACAAGGGTCTAATTCTCATACTTGCATCACCCTGAGTCGATCCCCCACCTCACTCCAGGGAGTGTGCCCCTCAGACTTGCCGCCTCATGGACACCACTCGTGCTGCATGTGTCACAGCCCACCTTGAACAATTTGCCAATGGGAATTACTTTCCCAGTAGACCTGCAAGCTCTTCAAGGGCACGGTCCATACTGAACTCATCTTTATCGCCCTCAAAATACAGAACACAATGCCTTGCGCATAGTAGGTTGCAATATAATGTTTAAGTCAGTGAATATATTACATTACTTTGGAACATCGCCTGGAAAATCACATCCTCTTTGGGTCTCTAATAACATACCCATACCTCTATTATAGCTCAGGATACAATGTAATCTAGAACAGTCTCAAACTTTAATGGGCACATGAATCACCAGGAAAGCTTGTTAAAATGCAGATTCTGATTCAGATTTTGCATTCCTAACCAGCTCGCATACTGTGGATAGGTAGACCATGCTTTGCATAGTAAAGGTCTAGAGAAAGCTGTGATTATACTTCCCTGTATACCTCCTCTTGGTGCCTTGCATACAGTAGGTGCTCAATAAATGCATATGGACTTAAACTGGCTTGCCCTGTTACTGAGCTCTTCTGTCGCTAGCCAACTCTGCATGTTTGCCTGTTTCCAACTAGATCACGGGTTCCCTGAACTTTTATTTCCGAGACCGTCAAAGAGCCCAAAGGAGCAGGCACATAGTAGATCAACCAAGCACTATCTAACAGAAATATAACTTCAGCCACATGTGTAATCTAAGTTTTTCTAGTAGAATTTTCTAGTCACATTAAAAAAGGTAATAAAAATAGGGGCCAGCCCCGTGGCCTAGTGCTTAAATTTGGCATGCTCTGCTTCAGCAGCCCAGGTTTGGTTCCCAGAGGCAGACCTACACTGCTTGTTGGCAGCCATGCTGTGGTGGAAACCCACAGACAAAATAGAGGAAGACCGGCACAGATGTTAGCTAAGGGCAAATCTTCCTCAGCAAAAAAAAAAAAGGTAAAAATAGGTGAAGTTAATTTTAATTAACATTCTGTTTAACCCAATTTATCCAAAATATTATCATTTGAACATGTAATCAAGGTAAAGAATTAATGATTTTTTACATTCTTCATTTTCTTCTAAGTCTTTGAAATCCAGTGTGTTTTCACACTTACAGCACATCTCAGTTTGGACTAGCCACATTTCAAGTGCTCAAGAGCCACACGTGGCAAGTGGCTACTGTACTGAACAGAACAAGGCCAACCCTTAACAAGAGACTTGCTGCTCAGGTCACCAAATGACCCAGGGAAGGCTTGACCGCAGACAGGAGGCAGGAGAAAGGAGAGGAGGCCCCAAGCCCGGGGGGCTGACAACTTACCAACAGCCTCCCCTGGTTAAGGATACTACTCAGATAGTTTCTGGCTTCATTTATCTTCGGCTCATTCTTCTCCAGCAAAGGGATGGAGTCTTTTATCTTGGCATGGTTCTCCTTCAAACACTGCTCCAGGAGGGCCTCGGCCAGCAGCAACTTCCCAAAGTCATCTGAAAAACAGGGCGGCGATCCCCTGAACACAGCAGATGTGGAGACTGGTACCCGCCCCTGGACCCACCAGAGCACCCCACCCCCGCAGGCGAATGGCCCAGATCCGAGAAAAGACAGAAAGACATGGTTTCCATAAACTTCAATAGCTTAAAAAAAACAACCGGTCACTGTACAAATGGCCCCTTTGGGTTTATTTTCTGTAGTTTAGTGGTTGGGGAGGCAGAGTTCCCAGGACGTGGGACAAATTCCCCAAATTTCAGAATTTAAAATGAGGGACAAAGTTACACGCAGGCCCCACAATGGGTAATAAGTTCTTAAACCAAGGAGGATTCCCCTTAAACGACTGAAGGGGAAAAACATACGAGGTGGCTTAACCATGCATTTTCACATGCTTCTAATTTCCGTCTAACCATAACCGGTTTTCTAGGTTTTAAGGTATTTATTTTAACATAATCAGGGATAACCTAGCAACCAACATGAAGAGCTAAGGTGGGAAGCGGATTTACCTGCGTGACAAGGAAAATCCTTGACCACGTTTGGTACGGGCACTCTCCAGAGTTCTCTCACATATGTTAGCGTATCTGCAGCCCTCACCACCTGGCAGGTGAACTTAGACTGCTTGGTTTAATTTGCTGCATCCCCCACAGCACTGAACACTCCAGTCTTGTCGCTATATTCCTGCTACCTACCCAGAGGCAACCTGGCAGGGGTGGGATGTGGGTGCTCAGGGTGCAGGGTTTAAGTTGAATGTGGTTTCACAACAACTTCAGCTGGCTGCTGCTGTGTGTGACTGCTCACTGCTCCTCCCCTGCAACCAGGACGAGGACCAGCCCACCATTCAATCTGACGTCCAGTAAACAGCTGCTGAGCTAATCGGATCCTCTCCCCACCCCACAAGGAAGCCCGAGGCTCAGGGAGCTCCCTGCCAATCCAAAATGACTCCAGAAATGTGCGCCTGGTCCCGTCTCCGCACAGAGCTCTTTCTGCTGCCAGGATGGCCTTCTCAGACCTACCCGAGGATGCCACTCACTCCTTACTCTCAGGACCATCACCATTTGCTCACAACTCAAAGCCACTGGTACCAAATTGCATGCCTCTGAAGAATCTCCCTCCCTGCATAAGGGAGATGCCTCTGGGAGAGCACCCCCAAGGCCCAGGGAGCGGTCACAGGAGAGTCTCCCTCTGAAGAGGCCACAGCCTGTTAGAGGTTGCCTTTGCTGCCTACCTTATGATTTTTAAAATTAACATTTGGAGGAAATGGTCCAAAAAGTACCTGGTTCAAAGCATCATCCATTGCTGGTAGAGTAGAAGTTGGAAGAACCTTTATAAAGGGCAACCTGCCAACATATATCAAAATTACTATTTTTGTGTGTGTGACAAAAGTTGGGGCTGAGTTAACATCCATGCCAATCTTCCTCTATTTTATGTGGGATGCCATCACAGTGTGGCTTGACTAGTGGTGCTAGGTCTGCACCTGGGATCCGAACCCACAAACCCCAGGCCGCTGAAGTGAAGCGCCTGAACTTAACCTCTATGCCACCGGTCTAGCCCCACAAAATTATTTTTGTACAAACCCATCGACTCAAGAATTCACTCCTACAGATGTGACATCCCTGCACATGCATAGAATGACCTATATCGAAGGTCATTCCTGCGGTATTCTTTATAACAGCAGAAAATTAGAGACAACCTTTATGTCCTTCAACAGGAGGCTGATTAAATAAGGCATGGAAGATCCATAAAAAGGGACGCCACACAGCCATAAAAAGGAATGAGGAAGCTCTGGATGTGCTGTTATGGAATGAACTCCAAAAAATGATAAGAAAGCAGAGCGCACACAGTGGATGTCACAGGCCACCGTGTGTTTATGCATAAAAATATGTGAAAGGACAGCAAACGTCTGAGAACCTTGCTGGCTTCCGGGGAAAAGGGGAGAAGCCGAGAGAGGCTTTCCACGCTTTACTTTTTGATACCTTTGGAATGTCGACCCATGTTAATCTATCACCTAGTCAAAAATAAAGTCAAAATCAACTGGGAATAAACGGCACTCTTCTCCTTCATTTCCAAACCTCAGCCAGGAGGAGGGTGGGCTGCTTAGGAGTGGGTCCCTGAGCGGCATTCCTGAGCTGCGGGCCTCTGCACAAGCTGCTTTCCCCCCTAACCTGTTCTGCATCTGTAAAACCAGGGGTAGGAGTAGGAACCAGCGACTTCCAAGGGAACCGCCCCTCCCCAGGCTCCGCCTCCCGGGCTGGTCCCCGCCCTCGGCCGTGGGGAGCACCTGCGCGCGGGGTTCGCGGCAAAGCCATTGGGCTACCAGGCCCCGCCTCCGCCACCCAACCGCCCCGCCCAGAGCTCCCCACAGCTCGTTGGCTCCATTCCTTTCAGGCCAAGAGAAACCAGCTTCCTTCCGGGGCAACCCTCAGTCTTGAAATACTCCCCGGGGTGCGCACGCCCCTCAAAATCATGGGAGTGTCCTCGAAACGTGCGCGTTCACAGTGTGCTCCGTGGGGGGGAGCGGGGGCGGGGGGCGGCCTGGGGGCGGCCTGCGAGCGTTTGTGACCCAGTCCCCGGAGATGAGTGGAGAAACTTAGAGTACACGTTCAGAAACGTGGATAATAATGTGACAGGATAATTACGAATCTGTTGGATGGAATAATAAAAATTCAGGGGGTAACAGTTTATGTATTTTATGGAAGTATCAGAGCGTAACAGATTGGGAATTTAAAATAAAACCGATCCTTCACCACAGATCTTTTCAGAAGCACTGCTCTAAACCACAAGAGTGCCTTTTAATGCAAAAGGGGGACTAAAATTTGCTGAGGGCTTACTGAGTGCCAGGTACTTTATTATATAGTATCATTTTATCTGCATAGTCCTAAAATGTAGCTGTTATTCTCATTTTATAGATGAAAATTAAGATAAGCAATGTTGTTATGGTAACAGCCCATAACAATAACATAACACAGCCAAAGAATAGTCTGTCTCCCTTGCAGCCCATGCAGAGCAGAGCTTCTGGTAGTTTAGAAATAACGATCCATCTAAGAGCTGTAAACAGTAGGTTACATGCTAAGAGTACGTAATTCTAAGGACAGAGATAAGAACTGTTCTCAGGGAGTTTTAGACCATTTTGTACACTAACACTTCGGGTCCCTCTCCCTCTGCACTCCCCACTCAGTCTCCGCTTTTTGTTAGGCAGACACTGAGCAGGCATTGGGAACTTACCTTCTTTTCTTCCTTGACCAACTCTCCTCCCTGCTCCACTCTTCCTCTTCCTTCCCCTTTTCTTTCCATCCCACTAATCTCATCTGGCCCGTCTGTGGAACTGAAGGATGTTTTGGAATTCCAAGTGCTAGATTGTCAGTTGTTAAATAGGAATCCAGATAAGGCTTTCCTGTCCTTCTCCAAAGGTAAAACAAATTGCTTTTTATCCTCTCGTCTGAAACCTACTCTTATCCCAGTTTGGGTAAAATGTTTCTGCGTCTCCCCTCCCAGGGGCATTAGGAAGATGTTCCTGACACAGTGAAACAGACTCTGGGAGCTGGGTGCTGATTCTGGCAGCCCAGCCCAGCCCCCTTCCCTTGGCAGAGGCCCCACCCCTCTCCAGGCTTCTCTCAGGGCTCCAGGTCACAGGGACCCACTTCAAGGACACTTGCCTCCCCCTCAGAACCCACATTTACAGGGCAGAGCTCCCCTCTCCACAACCCGCCAATTCACAGTCAGGAAACCTGGGTCCAGCCAGCTGCGCCCAGAGCTCAGAGCAAGCCCTTCCCCACTGGGTCAGATGGGGACACAGTGGTCCCTGCAGCTGCTCACCACACAGGTCTGCAGAGGGCTGGGACCTCCCACCCACAGCGAGAGCCACCTGCCTCAAACACTCTCCCGCTAACGTTAACTGAAGAAATGCTCAGAACCATCTCCCGTTCGAAACAAACAAAAAAATCATTTGGCTAAAAAACAAAAGATGGGGGGTGAGTACAGATTAGGGGAGCCTCAAGATGGATGGAGACAGGGCAGACACATGAGAAAGCAATACAGTAAAAGAATATCAGAATCTTGTTGATGAGTTTCCCGCAAAATTCTTTCGGCTTTGCCGCATGTTTGAAATTTCCATAATAAAACGTTGGAGAGGAAAATAAAAGACCCAACCTATTAACCAAATGCAAGGTGTGGCTGCATTTGGATCCTGAATCTAACAAACAAACTGTAAAATTTAGTCATTAGACTTTGGGGGGGGCTGTGATAATGGGATGGTAGTTATATATTTTTCAAGAGTTCTTATTAATAAAGACATACTGAAATACTGCAGTGCGGGGCAGAAACAGGTCCGGGTGTAGCTCACACAAGATTGTTCGTGAGTTCACAATCACTCACGCTGGTTGATACTTGGGATTCATTCTTCTCTCTACTTCTTTGATGTTTTCCAAATTTTTCATAATAAAGTTTTCTTTCTGCTTTTTTTTTTTAACCCCTTGGATGGGCTCTTTGTTTTTACACAAACAAACCCCATCTCAGCCAGCAGCACTCCGGGGTTCCCCTGCTCCATTTTGACCAAATCTAAACCGGATGTGAGTTTGAAAGAAAATGTACAAAGAGTAGCAAGCACCTTCCCCCTGGGTGGGTGGTGGCTGGGGAGCAGCCTCCCCAGACAGGAAAAGGGGGTAGAGGCCCCTTCTGCGAGAGCATCTCCTGATCCTTATCGCCCACCGACCAGTAAGAGGCCCCCCACAGCTGGGTCCTCCCCTCCTACTCCCTGTCTTGAAATCAATGGTCTGGGAGCTATTTTCAGTTTCTACAAACCCCACAGACACAGCAAGGCCTCGGTGTGTAAAATAGGGCTCCACTGGGATTCAGCTCCCTCCCTCAGGACCTTCCTCCTCTCTCCCAAATTCTGGTACTGTTGAAGTTTCCAGTCACTGACTCTAAGAGTCTCTTCTAACAGGCCAGGTGGGACTTGGAGAATCTTGCTCCTGGGCTGCAGGGGGTCAGCACCGACACCCACCCAAAAAACAGGCTCTCAATCCCTCGAGTGATCCGGGAACCGCGTGGAGAGAGAACCAAAATAGCCGACAATCCAAAAAACGCCCTATGCACGGGCTTTGGGGTCATTTGCTTTCCTTCCTCATGTGCGTGTGTGCATACGCGTGCGTTTTGGGATAGTTCATCCGGATTGAACAGTGGGAGAAAAACTGCTCATAGAACCAAACCCAAAAGTCGGCAGGAGAGACTCCACTGTCCCTCCATCTCCTTCCTAGTGCTGGTCAGTTCCCATAGCAAAGCCAAGCCAGGCTGCAGGACCCCCTTCTGTCATTTGGTGACAGGGACTCAGGCCTGGGTACAGGCTCTGACACATACATATTACATGACCTCTTTGGGCCTTGGTGTCCCTATGTCTAAAATGGGGACAATAATTCCTGCCCTCCTCACAGGCTTGTTTACAAGAATCAAAATAAAACTGAGAAAGCACTTTATAACTATACCATACCATTTATAAACTATGCCATACCAGTGCTTCCCAACAGCGCTTCGTAGAATATGATCAAAGTAAGTTTGAGAAATGTAGTATTTTTATTCTAACCTTGGTTTGTACATCACAGGCAGGTGAGCATATTAAAGGCTCTGAGAAGTCCTGCAGTTTTTTAAAAAGCCTGTTTAACCATACTGAATCCATTAAGTTCAATTTCTTAACTTTTTTGGCTCCCTAAACCTTTTCTTCCTGGGATACCAATTAATTAATTACTCAACTTCCTTGAGACCTCTAAAGAACAGCTTAGGAAATACCGTCCTGTACAGACTTGAGGAGGCCCTGGTTCCTATCTTGGGCTCGGAGTGATTCTCAGTGGTGCTAATGTTACTCAGATTCCCATACCTCGCCCAGGTCCCAGTGCCCTCTGTGGGGGTCAGTTTCCTTTCTCACACTCACCAGTCCCACCCCGCCACATCAACCCACCCAGGCAGGGAACAGAGGGGAACCTGTAATTTTGTCCTGGAAGAGGGGCTCTCCCCAGCTTCTCCCACACATGCACCTTTGGCTCTGATCACTGCCCCTCACCACCACACTGAGACCTACCTCAAAGCTTCAACCGGACTGTCAGTCCCCAACACCTGGCCAGCCCCCTGGGTATCCTTCCATCCTTCCTCCTCATTGGGCAAACACGCTCTGCCCTTCCCAACACCAGTCAGAAGCCAGGACACGTTCGGCTGCTTCCCGAAACCTTCTCAATTGCCCTCTGATCACCTCCTTGCCTCCCCATCCATTTTGGCAACAATTCAAGCTGGCATTTTGTGCTACACATCTTTGAGAGGTAAGAATGCAAGTGGTTAAAAGGATGAACTCAGAAACCTGGGTTTAAATCCTGGTTCCATCACTTATTGGCTGGATGATCAAGTTATGTCTCTGCGCCTCAGTTTCCTTATCTCTAAGTGGGGCAGACAAGAGTACCTGCCTGCAGGGGTTGTTGGGAGGAATCAATGAGTTGCTTAAAATGCTTAGAACAGAGTCTGGCACACAATGAGTGCTAGATAAGTGTCAGCTATCACTATCACTATTATCATCCCGCCTGCCCTGCAGAGTCTTCGCAGGCTGGGCGGTCTTTGAAATTCTTTCTATCTGTATTTATTCACTGTCTGCCTCTTTCCACAGGGCTCTGAAGTGGCTTGAAAGAGGGGGCTCAGGGAGGCCTCTCCAGGCTGAGATGAAGGCTCGAGAGACAGGATTTGAGGTTGGAGACTGGGGTGGGGTGTTCCCCACTGCCATATCTGGGTGCTTTCCTACCCCAGCACGAGAGCCCAGCCCAGCCAAACCAGCCCTACTGCTAAAGCCACCGACTGCCAGGGCCGGATGGGTCCCGAGTCCGACGACAGATGAGAAAACTGAGGCTCATTAGGCCTCGTTCCCACTTCTCCACCACCCTCGCCGGCGCCCGTCAACCCCCACAACCATGTCTGCTGTGGACAGGGCTCCGTTGTCAATTTGACTTGGGGAAAGAGAGGGAGGGCAAGGAGGGACAGATACAGCCTTCACCTATGGAGTTTAGGGCCGGGGTGCTGGTGGCGGGGCGGCGCAAGAGTCCAGCCCATGCTTTGATCTGATACGTGCGGATAGCACCATTTCACAGCAGACACAGTTGCCCACAAGATCCTAAAGGGCAGACAGCAAAAACCGTTTCTCTCTCTCTCCCAAAGCACCCAACCTGCATGTGACTTTTCTACTGGGGCAGAAGAACCTTCCTAACCACCCTGGTAACTCCTAACACCAGCACTACAGGAAGGGTAATACCGAACGCGGCCGTCGCCGACGGGGGGCAGTCGGGGCGCGCTTCCTGGAGGAGGCGGCGCGTTTCGCGCGCTCCGTCCTTAGGAACCATCCCCTTCCCTCACTTACCGGTGTCCAGAGAGGTGAACGCGGCGCTCGGGCTGGCTCGCCGGCCGCCTCCGCCGCCGGGCACGACCAGCGTCTGCATCTGCCGCACCAGCTCGGGCATGCGGTCCCAGTGGCCCTCGGCGCGGCAGCGCTCCAGCTCGCTCTCCATCTTCAGGTGGGAGCCGTGCGCGCCCTTCGCAGCCATCTTCGAGCGGGCGCTGTCATGGGAGGTGCGGCCGAGAAGTGGAGACCTGGCCGGGGGCGGCGTCCGGGCTGGGGCACACTCGCGGGCGGGGTCGACGGGGGCGCGGGCGGCGGCCGGGGCCCGGGGGGCAGCGGGGGCCCAGGCGGCGGCGGGCGGGCGGCAGCAGCAGCACCCAGCGCACCGCCCGGCGCCTCCGGGCTGGGGCTCTGGTTGCGCGGCGCGGCCGCGTCCCGGAGCAGCCTCCGCCTCTGCCGCAGCAGCTCTAGGCGCTGCCGCCGCCGCCGCCGCTGCAGCTGCTGCCACAGCCCCCGCCCCGGGCCCCGGCGCCGCCAGCTGCGGACCCGCCCCGGGCAGCCGCTCCACCCCCGCGGGGGCGTGGCGCGGCCTCGGCGAGCCGGGCGCGCGGGCGGCCAGCGCGGCCACAGCAGCCAGGCGCGCGGTGGGCGCTCGCGGCCGCCCCGGCGCCAGCCCCCCGCGGCCCCCGCCGCCGCCTCGACGCTCACTTTAATGCTGCGCGGAGCCCGGGCGCCCGGGGGCACCTCGCTCCCCGGCCCCTCCCCATCCCATGGGGGCTCTCGGCCTGGGAGAGCCGTGCCCAGACGGGCCGGCTTTGTGTGGTGGCCCCGTCACCGCTGCTGCCCCCGGCACGTCACAAATCCAGGCAGAGGCCGGCCGGCCAGTTGCCCCCAACTCCGACAGCGAGCCTCCCCCGGAGCCATCGGCCGCCGCCCGCTCCGGCCCTGCCCTGCCCTGCCCTGCCGGGACACGCGGGCCTGGCGCGCCCCGCGGGGACTCGGGGGAAAACAGGCCGGTGCCGGGGCCCTCGCCTCCCGGGACGCCTCCCCTCGGAGACTTCTTATTTACTGTCTTCACAGCGGAGTTCCTCTTTCCAGCCTGACTCCCCCCCATGCTAACTGGCTGGCCTGTCCTTTGCGGAATCCCGTTGCCCTGGATTTCTGAAAGGGTTTAAGCTGTTTGTCCAACTTGGTGTTTCTTTCTTTCTTAATTCTGATGTCTAAAGACTGTGATCAAGCTGCCCCGAGCTCTCGGCAGGGCTGAGCCGGGCGCGTGGGGTGCTAAGAAGTTCAAAGAATTACCGGGCGGCCCGGAGGAAGGAGCGGAGGGACGAACACCCCCTGCTGGAGACGAACACCGCCTGCTGGAGACAGTTTATGGTGGCCCCGCCTCCGGGGCGACAGTGCTCACAGGCCGGTGTGGGAATTGAGGCTATCACGCAAGAAATCACTGTCAGGCCAGAAAGCAAAAAAACCCTCTGTATTTGAAATATATTGCATGACACAGACGGAAGACTCCAGAAGACAGGAGAGTCAGGGCAAGCTTTTAAGTATAGACTCCTGAGAGTTAGAAGGTGTCCGCGTTCCTTCCCAACGTGGAGGTCTCCGCCACTGCCTGACACGTGACCTTAGAGTGCCCTTGACCACTTTCAGTGTCAGGAGCCCCACTCCTTTGTGCTTCTGGACATCTGTAACCGTGGGAAGGTTTTTGTCAAGCGGAGCCCAGGCTCCTGGTGCTTAGTCCTCTGCAGCCTCAAGGGGTTATCTGGTGAAGGCAGTCTTCCTGGCACCCCTCACCCCCAGCTGCCCCATGGATACCCTCCTGTCCAGGTTACAAATGCAGCTCCAGTCCTTGCTGAGGGGGAGGAGCGGGGGACAGGATTTCCTGACCTTGGGTGCTGCTCTGAGCACCTGAGGTCTCTTCTGAACTCCCAGAGGCCAGGAGATGGGTGAAGAAAAATTGAGGCAGCTCTGGCAGTTGGAATTGAGAGCCAATTTACTCAGTTTGCACAGGTTCCTCTGGCCTACCCCTGTCAACTCCTCTAGCTGGCTTTGGGTTACCCTTTGGCTGCCCTTGCTGGTCACCAGAACCGGATTTGACTTGGAGAGAGCCATGCTTGTCCTTTCAGCGAAGGTGGCCTGAGAACTTGGTGTGATTTGCCCCAGATCTGGCATTCCCCAGAGTCACCCCTGGGGCAGGCAAAGAAAAGCAGTGTTGATAAGAGGGGGGCCATCCTGCCCTCCTCCCTCTTTTTGCCCCAGTCCTTTGCCAACCCTGCCCCCAGGTTGCAGGACTCCAGGGAACTAAGCAAAGGGAATTGCTGCTTGTTTTTTTGAGGGGTGCACCAATATTTCTGTGGGCATGGGTGGGGGGGAGGGGGTAACAGACTATTATGTTCAAACTGTAAGGAGCTTCTCCTGGACACTGCGGAACATGTACCAGACCCCTTCATGGCTCTTTTCCGGCAGAGACGGGAACCCAGCCGCCAGTGAGCAGCATTTTTCAGGGGTGTGAGAGACTGCGAGAACAAGAATGAAGAACAACCATGATTGTATCAGTGATATTTGCCAAAACAAAAGACATATAGGAAGTGTGGTGGTAGTTTTCATTTTTTAATAATCTGAAATCTCTCAGATGAGAGTTTAGGATGAATTCTGATAAAGACAGCTGTCATTTGCCAGCTCAAAAGTCCTACCAAGGGGCCGGCCCAGTGGTGTAGTGGTTAAGTTCACATGTTCCACTTTGGGGCCAGGGTTTGCAGGTTCAGATCGTGGGAGCAGACTTAGCACTGCTTCTCAAGCCACACTGTGGCAGCATCCCACATAAAATGGAAGAAGGTTGGCACAGATGTTAGCTCAGCAACAATCTTCCACAAGCAAAAAGAGGAAGATTGGCAATGGATGTTAGCTCAGGGCCAATCTTCCTCACACACGCAAAAAAAGTGCTACCAAAATAGCTTGATCAGGTGAAACAGAGTTCAATGCTTACCAGAGTGAGGGAGGGCACTGCCTTCACAGTCTGAGGAGCATCTCAGAGGAAGTAATGACCTTCATGGGAGGTAAATCAACTTGCTGAGAAATGTGTATCTTCAAGGAGCAACAAAGATGGTACAGCATGAGGGACCATCTGGTTTAAAGGGGACCTTGAAACCAAGCCGACAGAGGACTCCACGAGTTCAGCTGCTGCCCCGGACAAGGTGGGGAGGCTCTTGCCACCGGATCCTGAGAGAGGCTGTGTTAAGATGTTGGTCTTGGTTCTCATGAAGTTAAGGGCTTGGTGAGATCTCTCATATATGTATAGGTGAAAGGTGTATGATATTTAGTTAGGCCCAGAATGGGAGGGTATTGAAGAGCTCATTTGAACTCACAAAAAGTCTGTTCAGGGGCTGGCCCCGTGGCCGAGTGGTTAAGTTCGCGCGCTCCGCTGCAGGTGGCCCAGTGTTTCGTTGGTTCGAATCCTGGGTGCGGACATGGCACTGCTCATCAAACCACGCTGAGGCAGCGTCCCACATGCCACAACTAGAAAGACCCACAACGAAGAATATACAACTATGTACTGGAGGTTTTGGGGAGAAAAAGGAAAAAAAAGTCTGTTCAGGGACTTGCCCAGTGGTACAGCGGGTTAAGTGCGCATGTTCCGCTTCGGCGGCCCGGGGTTCGCCGGTTCAGATCCCGGGTACGGACATGGCACAGCTCGGCAAGCCATGCTGTGGCAGGTGTCCCATATATAAAGTAGAGGAAGATGGGCATGGATGTTAGCTCAGGGCCAGTCTTCCTCAGCAAAAAGAGGAGGATTGGCAGCAGTTAGCTCAGGGCTAATCTTCCTCAAAAAAAAAAAGTCTGTTCATGTTTGGGCTCCCAGAGAAAAGCTTTGGTTATCATGGACTAGGGTAAGTCACGTGATGGCACGGGAATTTCAGAAAGTTGGGAACGCACTGCCTGCAGTGGCCAGTGAGACCCAGGAATCCTCATCATTGTCTCAGTTATCGTCCAGGGACCTTTTGCACAGCTGGGTGTCTGGAGTAAGGGACTTACCTGCATGAGATCAGTCTGGTCTTGGGTCGTGCACTTTCCTCTGACAAATTGTTAACTTCTCTATGTAACCTGTATGCCCCCTCTGAGCTGTAAGAGTAAGCAGACAGATGAATCAGTCTTAGAACTCACTTCGTCTTTGCAACACAAAAGATTGTCCACATGTTGGATGAGAATAGAATCACAGGGCAGTTTAAAGCGCTCGAGGTCCTGGTTGAGGACCTGTGAAAGGTAGCAGGGCAGCTCAGTAAACTGAGGCATAGTGGGCCAGGGATGTTGTTGATTTTCCCTGGAGTAAACAAACAGGCATTGACTTTTGATTTAAAGAGATGCCAAAGAAAGCACAACATAGATCTATAATTGCAAACATGTAGTCAGGCTCCTGAGGCCTTGAAGATAAAATAGTATTTGAGTGTGGTTCTAAAGGGAAGTGCAGAGGATTTATTCACGGCTCCGGGGTCCTAAGCGAATCTATAGTCCTGCCCACTGTCTTTTTGACTAGGAAGATAGGAGTGTTACAAGGAAGGGGACAAGGTATGAAGACTTTTTTCTCTTTAAAGCTTTGGCTTATTAGTTTTATTCCTTCTTTAGTGCGTTGTTGTTGAGGCTATTGTGCAAATTTGGGTACAGGTTTAGTTGGGTCAGTTTGAACGTTGATGAGTTTAGAATTGTTTGCCCACAAGAGAGCTTCAATTTACACACAAAAGTACTGGGAAATCAATATCCAAATTAGCCAGGACCTCATTATGAATAGAGAGATCCTCGGGGACTGGAAGGAAGAGACTGTCAGGAGAGCCTTTAAAGTGGCAATTCCGTTCACACAGTAAGTCCCTCGCTGGTAGGTTAATGAGTGTAGTGTCACAAAGGAGAAAAGAACATTCCTCGGCTAAAGGGTGCAGGCGGACAGTTACGGGCTGGGCCTGGGGAAGGTGTGCTGAGGATCGTTAGGTAGATGCGTGACACGGAGTCTCATTTGACTCCAGACTACCCAGAGTAGTTTGTTGACTCCAAAGCTTGTATAATAATGCCTGGGTATAAGATCGATGTTATTTGTCCATATCAATCAAAATTTTGTAAGGTTGTCATTTAATTTTTAGAGAAATGTTTCCTTGTGCATTTAAGAGTAGAATGAGAAATTGAACACCTTCATTGATAACTTCTATTTTTCATTTTCCTTTAGTTTCTTAGTTCCGGACCTCTTTCAGTGTTTTGGAGGTCTGGCCATGGGGCTATTTCCCACTCTACTTTTTGCTTGCCTGTTAAATTCCCTGTTTCTGGTTTAAGGCCATTCACGAAAGGCAAGAGAGAGCCAGAGTCACATCTGCTTCAGGATCCACTCCTGCTTGCTGTCCTTGGCGCTGGGTGTTAAAGAACCTATCCCTGAAGTCTCCATCAGACTTCTTTTTTGGCCTGAAGAACTGAATCAGACCACGAATTATTTTCACAGGAAAGACAGAGGTTAGCCTCCAAAAGACCCTGGCCAGCATCTACAGCTTCTCTAAACCTCTGTGCTTTCTTGTGCAATTCAAGATCTTGTGTGTCACCATGGAGGGTTTTCCTATTCTGACTTTTTCATTGAAATTTTCGCATCTGATGTTCCTACTGACACATGAACTGATGGGTATACATCTGGCCACTCTGGATTATATGTCTCCCACACGATTCTAAATTCCTCGGCAATGTTCTCTCTGTCTTGTCTAGGTCTTGGAGAATCTTTGATAGTGACTTTCAGCTGAGAATGAAACCAGAGCTTAAAATCCACCATAAGAGGTCTTCTGTGTGCTGAAGGAGGTTTACCTTAAGGAAGTAAGTGAGCTTGGGGGTGTCTGATTGGCCAGGGGGGAGAGGCAGTGGGTCAGAGGGAGAGACAGGGTGGCAGGAGATGGAGGAATGTAGGATGGGAGATGAGGAGAGTAGGTTAGATGGTGATTTGGGGAGATCTAAAGACAGATAGTTTTAAGTTGTTCACAGTTTCCCTTTGCTTTGGCCAAAGAATCTGTTAAGGAAGTAATTTTGGAATCAAATTTCTTTTGGATGCTTCCTCATGCTAATAAAAAAATGAAGACCATTGGATGTTTGGAATTGTGTTTCCTTTTCATTCTAAGGCACTTCTCAAGTAAGTAACTTTGTTCATATCAAAAGTTCCTTGTAGTGGTCACTGTCATTCTAAATTCTCCTTGGTGAAATGATGCTATTTAGAAAGATAAGTGCACAAATTTGGGCTATCGCATAAACACACGTAAGAAGCAGAAATCAGGCCCAAGGAAGGCATGCACTGAGATTGATACCATGAGAGAACCCATGAGAGACTGGGTATGGTCAGTCGAAAGATGCTTGTGCATCCTGTGGCCCAGGGCCCCCCCAGCCTCACAGCTAGACCTTATCCCACCACAACTCTGATAAATTTACAGTTCCCAGAAGATGGAGGGTGTGCAGAGATCTGCTGAACCCAACTCTCACAGACAAAGTAAGTTTGAGGAAAGTTCTCATAAGGTGTCTATCAGTGGCCCAAGACAGAATTTGTCCCTGGACCGGCTTAGGGACAGACTTATTGGACCTACACTTGTCCTCTTCACTATAAACTTTCCTCTTGTAGATGCACAACAATAAATGACCAGGACAGACATAGAAGAGTAGTAGCCTTGTTAGTAATAAGGCAGATATCCACCGAGGAGAAAAGACTTTCAAATATGGTGAGATCTTCAAAGGATTCCTAAAGAGTGTTTCTTATTGCTAGGAGACAAAATAGACTCAGTGTTTGGGAGGTCAATAAAAAGAAGAATCAAAAAAAGGAATTTGAACCCAGGCCCAAGGCAAGCCTACATCCCTCAGTGGTGTGGTCTGAGAGACCCCGGATGGGCTCGAGGGCCTCAGAGGAGAACACTGTGTGTGAGTCAGGAGTCTTGCGCCAGAGTGGTGAGGAGTCTTGTTTGGATCTCAGTGTTCCTCAGTAATCGAATGCTGGCTCCCTGAAAATATCATCAAAACAGCTTTGTGATGATGCAAAGCTGAGTTTGTTCTCACTGCAGGAAGAGAGAATACTGCTCTGCAGAGCCGTAGTAGCATCTAGAATGGGGAGGCGAAGTCGGGACATTTAAGAAGTGTTGGGATCTGTTTCAAGGTAGCTCTTCCAGTGAGGGGGCTTAATTAGGACTGGGCAAGAATCACGACCCGATAGCTGAAGGTGGGGACAGGGCAAGAGTTTCAAAGACTCAGGAAAGAGTCGTTGACGCAATCTGTTGAAAAGTTGCAAAGTTCATTTAAATGGTTTCTGCATGAAATTTCTGCAAAAGACAATAGTTAGTTACAACTTTTATCACCCCAGGCAAGAGTTTCCTGCAATAGTGAAGTCAACTCAACATCAAGAGTAAGTTGTTTGGGTATAGAAAGTTTTGGTTCTTCCTGTGTCCTGACTCCAAGATGTGTTGTGTATGACTCTTACCACATCCCCTCGCCCATATCAGATCACTCTTATTTACACTGGCTGTCACAGTGGCCGTGAATAGACAGGCCATCCAGAGGCGGAGACATCTTCTACTCCAGCCTCTTCTGTCCTACTGTTGTATTTGCCTTTTGGAGTGCCCAAGAGCCCTGTGTTCCCAACAGGAACCCTAAAAATTCTAAATTGGAATCTGAATTAAACCTTTGCTTCATAGTCCTTTCATCCGTGCAGGTCATCAGGGTGTGTGATGTGGAGCAGAATGACCAACTGCCTCCTCAATCTTCTGTAGTCACATGGCCCACAATCCTGACATTCGGAAATCACCTTTGACTTATCACCATGATTATTGGCTCATAGCATTTCTGGCCCATGGTGTCTTATGCCTTACTTAAATATCACTGCTGTGGACTGGCTGCCTGTGTGGTCAGTCTTTCCCTTTGACTGCTGCAGGAAAACTGGAGCTAATCATCAGGCAAGGGATAAGGCCCTACAAGGGCAAGCTGCAAAGCCATGAAATCCTTGTGCTTGTGCACTGTAAGACTCAGTAGTTATTTGTTGTGTTAATTTTAGAATCTTAGAATGTTAAGGTTTCCCCAGTCCCGGGAGGTGAGAGCTCTGGGCTGTCTCCTGTCCCAAAGACCCACTTCATCATTGAGATGGCAGCACCTCCCTCCATGCGCTGACCTTCCTCCCCTGTCCCCGTCCCTTCTGTTCCCTGGGGCCTCAAGTGACTCCTGCTTCTCCTTGGTGGCTTGTGTGTCATCTTGCAGGACTGTTACAATGGTTCCCTTCCAAGAGTGGGAGCCCACGCTTGCTCCCAGCCTTGGCCAGTACTGGTTCTCTGCCAATACTGCCATCCTGGTGGGAGGGAAGTCAGCCCAACCCACCAGAGCTCAGAGCCTTTTCAGCTCACCCCATGCTGGTCTGGTTTTAAGCTCCACCCTCCCAAGGCCAACCTGAGTGTCTGCCCTTCAGTGATTATAGCAGTGTTAGGCCTTAAACTCTAGCTGTGGTCTACTAACTTTTCAAAATTTTTTTCTTTCTTTTCTATCTTTTTAACACATTTTTGTGTGTGTGAAAAATAAGATAATTAAAGGAAAGTGCATAAAACATAATTATTATGAGGCAAATTCTTGTTAACCACAAATTAAGAGTCAAGAAATAGGGCTTTACTGGCATCCAGAAGCCCCTAGTACATCCCTTCCCAAACACAGCCTTCTCCCTCCTACAGGTAACTGCTGGCTTTTGTCCTACTTTTCCATTGCTTTCTGATATCCTTTATCACATTTAGGAAGTTCCTTCTATTCCGAGTTTGTTAAGAGATTTTTTTTTTTAATTATGATTGAAATTGAATTTTTCAAACACTTTTTTACATTTATTGCGTTGGTCATGTAATTTTTCTCCTTCAAATTTATTAATATGGTGAATTACTTTGATTCTCAAATATTAACCATCCTTGCGTTTCTAGAATAAGATCGGTTTAGTCGTATTATTTTCCTATTGCTTCTGTAACAAATTACCAAATACACAGCGGCTTAAACCAGCGCAGATTTATGACCTTACAGTTCTTGAGGCTGGGAGTCTAACGTGGGTCTTGTGAGCTAAATCCAGGTATTGGCAGAGCTGCATTGCTCCTGGAGGCACTAGGGGAAAATCCATTTCCTTGCCTTTCGCTGCTTCTAGAGGCTGCTGCATTCCTCGCCTGATGGCCCCTTCCTCCGTCTTCATAGCTCTCACTCCAATCTCTGCTTCCATGGTCACATCTTCTCTCTGACCCCGACTCTCCGGCCTCCCTCTTATAAGGACTCTTGTGATTACACTGGACCCACAAGGATAATCCAAGATAATCTCCCCATCTCATGGTCCTTAATTTAATCACCTCTACTAAGTCCTTTTTGCCGTGTAAGATGACATATTCGTAGGTTTTGAGGATTAGGATGTGAACATCTTTGGGGGCCATTATTCTATTTCCCACATCGGTCATAATGTATTTTCCTCTCTATATATTGCTTGAATTGATTTGCTAATACGATATTTTATTCAGAATTTTTGTATCCATGTTCTTGAGTGAGATTTGGCTAAATATTTGCTTCTGGAACTATCTTCATTGGCTTTGGTATCAAAAGTTATGCTAGCCTTATAAATGAGTTGGAAGGTATGACCATCTTCTTTCTGTTCTCCAGACAGTTTGTTTGTGGTAGGCGTTATTTTCCCTTAGCTATTTATGGGAAGGTTTTTAAATACTGATTCAATTTATTTAAAAATTATAGGACTTCAAATTTCTATTTCTTCTTTGATCAATTTTTAGCAGGTTATATTTTCCTGGGTATATATTTGCTTCATCTAACTTTTCACAATTTAAGTGTGAAGTGATTCATAAAATTCTCTTATTGTCTTTTTAATGTTTATAGAATTTATAGTGACATCTGCTTTTTCGTTCCTGCCATTGATTATTTGTGCATTCTGTTTTTTATTTTTCTTGACAGTTGGCAAGGATTTATACATTTTTTCAAATTGTATAATTGCTCTTTTCAAAGAGCCAACTTTTCTTCTTTGAAAAAACCAACTTTTGGTTTTATTGATCCTCTCTATGGCATGTTATTTTCTATGTCATTGATTTTTGCTATTATCTTTATTATTTCATGATTTTACTGTATTTGGGTTTCTTTTGTACTTGTATAACAGGATAGGCCAGATTATGCTGCAGTAACAAATGGTCCCCCCAAAATCTCAGGGCTTTCAACAACATAGTTTATTTCTCACTCAGGTTGGCTGGGTTCTTCTCCACAGTGTCTTCACTCTGGGGCTCAAGCTGGCAGAACAGCCACTGTCTAGAACATTGACGATCATTATGGCAGAGGGAAAAGAGTATGGTGAGCCATATGTTTGCTGGCTCTTAAAACTTCAGCCTATATGTGACACCTCACACTTCTGTACACATTCCATTGACCAGAGCAAGAAATACAGCTAAGCCTGATGCCAGTGCCTAGAGATGGGCAGTGAATCTTTGTGAATAATAATATAGTATTCCATATCTTATTTCTCTAACTTTTTGAGATAGAATCTTAGCTCATTAATTTTTAACCTTTCTTATTTTCTTTTTCTTTCTTTCTTTCCTTTTTTTTTTTTTTTTTTTTTTTGCTGAGGAAGATTCGCCCTGAGCTAACATCCATGTCAGTCTTCCTCTATTTTTTAGTATGTGGACTGCCAGCGGACTATGGCCACTAACAGTGGTGTAGGTCTGTGCCTGGGAACCAAACCCGGGCCGCCAAAGTGGAGTGTACTGAACTTAACCACTAGGCTACTGGGGCTGGCCCTTATTTTCTAATATATACATTTAAGTCTATAAATTTCCATGTGTCAGCTGTATCCCATGAGAACTGATACATAGAAATTTTGTTAACATTCAGTTCAAAATATTTTCTAACTTCCTTTGTGATACCTTATTTGACCTATGTGTTATTTAAAAGTGTTTCTTAATTTCCAAATAGATATGGAGTGTTTTAAAGTGTTTTATTTTTCGGGTGTAACTGCAGTGTATAAGAGAATATGCTTTGTGTGATTTCAAATCTTAGACATTTTTTAGACCTCGTTTTCAACCACATGATCTTGGGAAGAGGACCTTGAGCCTTAGAGGAGACCCCAGCCCTGGCCAGCACCTTGATTTCACCTTGTGAGCGTCTGAGCAGAGAACCTAGTTAATCCCCACCTGGACTTCTGATCTACGGAACTGTGAGGCAAAAAATGCGTGTTTTTTTAAGCTGCTAAGTTTTAGTAATTTGTTATGCAGAAATAGAAAACTATTACAGTGTTTTTGCCAGTGAATAAATCACTCAGTTTTTGTCTGAAAAGGTCTTCTCATGCTTATTCTTGAAGGTTATTTTAGGTGAATATAGAATGTTAGACTAGCAATTTTCTTTTAGCTCTTTGAAGATATCACACTGTTCTCTGGCTTCCATTGTTGCTGTTGAGAAGTCGGCTATCTGTCTGACTGTTGCTCCTTTGAAAATAATTTCTCCCCCTCTCCTTATCTTTAATACTTTTTCTCTTTTGCAGATTTATTTTAAGGTGCCAAGAATAGGTTTCCTTAAATTAATTTTGCTTGGGATTTGTTGTTCATCTTGATTCTGAGCTTGAAGTCTTTCATCAGTTCTGGAAAATTCTGTTATTATCTCTTCAAATATTATCTCTGCTCATTCTCTCCTCTCCTCCTGGGACTCCAAGTAGCTATAAGTAAGATCTTCTCACTGTATTCTCCATGTCTATTACCCTTGCTTTTGTATTTTCCATCTTGTCTCTCTTTACTTCATTCTAGATGGTTTCCTCTGCCATATTTTCTTTTTTTTTTTTTGAGTTCATAATAGTTTACATCATTGTGAAATTTCAGGTGTACGTTATTTCTTGTCTGTCACCACATAAGTGCTCCCCTTCACCACCTGTGCCCATCCCCCACCCCCTTCCCCTGGTAACCACTGAACTTTTCTTTGTCCATGTGTTTTTTCATATTCCACATATGAGTGAAATCATCTGGTGTTTGTCTTTCTCAGTCTGGCTTATTTCACTTATCATAATTCCCTCCAGGTCCATCTGTGTTGTTGCAAATGGGATGATTTTGCCTTTTTTGTGGCTGAGTAGTATTCCATTGTAAATATATATACCACATCTTCTTTATCCAATCATCAGCCAATGGGCACTTCGGTTGCTTCCATGTCTTGGCTATTGTGAATAGTGCTGCAATGAACATAGGGGTTCATATGTTACTTTGGATTGTTGATTTCAAGTGGTTTGGGTAGATACCCAGTAGTGGGATAGCTGGGTTGTATGGTAGTTCTATTTTTAGTTTTTTGAGGAATCTCCATTCTGTTTTCCATAGTGGCTGCACCAGTTTGCATTCCCACCAGCAGTGTATGAGGGTTCCCTTTTCTCCACACCCTCTTCAACATTTGTTATTTTTAGTCTTAGCAAATAGCCATTTTAACAGGTATATGGTGGTACCTTACTGCAGTTTTAACTTGCATTTCCCTGATGATTAGTGATGTCGAACATCTTTTCATGTATTTATTGGCCATCTTTTTTTTTTTGAAGAGGATTAGCCCTGAGCTAACGTCTGCCACCAATCCTCCTCTTTTTGCTGAGAAGTATTGGCCCTGAGCTAACATCTGTGCCCATCTTCCTCTATTATAAATGTGGGATGCCACCACAGCATGGCTTGATAAGTGGTGCATAGGTCAGCACCTGGGATCCCAACCCACAAACCCCAGGCCAATGAAGCAGAGCCAGCACACTTAACCGCTGCACCACAGAGTCAGCCCCTGCTATATTTTCTAATTCATTGATTCTTTCTTCTCGTGTGTCCAAACTGCTACTGAACCCATCCCTTGACTTTTTAACATCTCTTAGTATATTTTTCCATTCTCGGATTTCTATGTGATTCTTTTTCCAGTCTGCGATTTTATCACTGAGGGAAGTCGTCCTTGACTCCCCGCATCCTCACCTCAGGCTTGTTTAAGTGCCCTCCCCAGGGGCTCCCATGGCAACCTGGGCTCTCACAGGCATTTGCTACATTCTCCTACATTCTCTCCCCAACTAGACTATAAGTGTCTTGAGGACAGTGTGTATCATTTGCCCTGTGTCTCCAGTGTTTAGCACGGTACCTGGATAATAGCGGCCACTCAGTCAGTGCCGTGGAACTCAACTGAGCTTTAAAGAAACTCCCTAACCATCTCACACTGCCCCACTCTGAGGGGACGGAAAACCCTCTGTAAAGTCTCCAATACTCCCAGCTGCACTCTGTGCGAAGCGATTCTTCTGTGGAGGGAATGCTAAGAGATCCTGATTTCTGCATCCAGGCTGATGCAGGGAAAGAGTGAAAAGCAAAACAGACACAGAAATAAGAGGCAAAGGGCACCTCCGGTGAGTAAGCCTCTGGGAATGAGCAGAAATTATTGACAAGCTCGAACTTTTCCAGGCTGTGGAATTGGCTAGGGCTGACCCCATTATACACAGACCTTCAAGGACTAAGGGGCTCCTAGCTGACATCTGGGTGGCACTCTTGCAGGGAATCTGTGACCTCAAGGCAGGGCGGTTTTTAAGGAAGGAATCTTGTACAACCAGTATGCTGAACACAACAGGACTTGTGGATTGTTGGTACCAAAGCCAATTTATTTTTGTCTTCCACTGCCTTGTAATCCCTTCCAATGGGGGTTAGGATGGTCTTTTCCCTGGCTGTGTGTAAAAATCCCACCAAACTCATAAATTTTTCTGGGCACCCCTAGGTAAAAATCCAGGGGTCACTTTAAGTCACAAATGCAGACTTAATTGCCGTCTAACGTACTAATCAATATTTAAGTCTTCATTCAAAGATAAGATTTCTCTCCCGTTCCCCCAAAGCTAGGGCCCATGGCAGGTGGGCTGTCTGCAGCCCGGGAGGGAGCTGTGTTCCTCTTCTTTGCTTTCTTATTAATTTCCTCCTTGTTTTGCTGATGTTTCTGATGTTTAAGGCTGAAGTGGGGATAGGAAAGTTCCTGGTAAAGTGGCTTTACAGGTCCTACACCTGGGGACCCATCGGTCCCCTGGCAGATGTTTAAAGCTGACTTCTGGGGGCTTTGCTGGGGTCCTGGGAGACTCCTCTGCTGGGTTCTTCTGACTCAGTTCCCTCTCCTTCAGTGGGCTCCTCCTGCTCCTCTGCTCCCCACAGCCTCTGCCATAGCAGTCACCTCCCAGCCTCTAACCAGTGGGACCCTCTTGTCCTCACCGGCTACCCTCTTGATTAGCCTCTACCCCAGGTGGATGTTGCCTCTGCCCCTTCCTCATCTGGTCCCCAGGATTCTTGTCTCATTTGACCTGTGCTCAGAGGGTAGAGCACTTCATCCCCAGACACTGTTCTCTTGGCCGAGGTTGCTTAGCCTTCTGGAGCTAGCCAGCACCAGGCCATTGTGTGTGCCCAGCAGCAGGAGCCAACCATCTAACCCCCTAGCGGTCAGTCCCTTTGAGGGGAGGGAGCAGATGACCCCTCAGATTTCCCCAAAGAAATCCTCCCTACAAAATCTCTGCTGAACTTCCCCTTTTCTGACTCCTATTTGCTCTGAGTGAAGGATTCCCTGGGCGAGAGGACGAAGAGACAGGTAACCAGGTTTTGAAAATTCCCTTTGAAAATTTGCATCTTTGTGGTCTGCTCACACCTTACTTTGATGCTCAATAAATATCATATCTTGGCATCTCAATCAAAACTTCCAACTTAACATCCTGTTGCGCTGGTTCATTTTTTTACTGAAACGAAAACTTCATTAGTGTTTTTTCTGATTATAAAATGAATGCATGCTTCTTATAAAATTAAACCAACACATGCATATAAAAGAAAGTAGTGGCCCAGTGCAATCCCATCTCCCAGGGATAACTCAAAGATAAGACTTTGCTATGTACCTCTCCAGACTCTTTCTCTTTGACACACTTGAACTTTTTTTAATAATGAAAATGGGATTGTACCAACTATGAGCTCCAAGGAGCCTTTTCCCTACTACTGATGAATGAATGAAAATCAATAGGATATATTGGAGTATATGAGAAAGCCATTTGGTTTAAAATTAGTTCAGCTTGACCTTGTTTTTCCAGAAAGGCCTGATGTGGCCTCTTGAGCATGCAGTGTACATCTGCTTTAAACATTTACAATGTCCCAAAGACAAGAATGATGCCCTTGAAGATAGGGATGTAGCTTCCCCCCATTTCGACATTTCCTTAAGGATACACATCCCTTTCTAGAAACCAAGGATTAATTACTGGGCTGCTGTGCTCACATTGTGACCACTGACCTGCTGTGCCAGCAAAGTAATCTCATGACTGCTGTAAAAGGGCTATCCCTGTCATAGGTGATGTGTGTGCTCTTTGTTCCAAGCCGGTCCATAACCACTCTGTACACCCCACTTCTTTGGTGCCCTTCCTTCCTGGGGAAGGAAGGCCCTGGGCTATAGTCCTCAGACCTGGCTCATAATAAAGTCACCCCAATTTTTTTTTTTGCTTTTCTCCCCAAATCCCCGCAGTACATAGTTGTATATTTTAGTTGTGGGTTCTTCCAGTTGTGGCATGTGGGACACCGCCTCAGCATGGCTTGATGAGCAGTGCCATGTGCACACCCAGGATCCAAACCATGAAACCCTGGGCCACGAAAGCAGAGTACGCGAACTTAACCGCTCAGCCATGGGGCTGGCCCCACCCCAATTTTGATTCAAAAATTGGTTGCAGGTTATTTGCATTGACACTACCATAAGGATAAGTAAGCCCTACCATCTCATATATGCCTAAAACTATCTTGGAGTGGAGTAGAAGAGGAGAGAATAGCTGAGAGACTGAGCAATGACCTGGGTAGGCTGAGTATCTAATGGACAGTTTACCTTATGGAATTAAACAGTGATTTAGCGGAGAGGACTAAATTAAGTTTTCTCTCACTTCCCATCAAGATGGGTGCTTTAGAGGAAATAATATCTGTTATAGAAGGTCAAAGAGCTGCATTTGTGTTTTACACCAGGAAGTTATTGTGTAAATTTGTGACTCCCCACTACAAATGAAATCGCTGGGTTGGAGGGAATGCACCTCTTTAAGGCTTTTCATATGCATTTCCAGTGTGTATGAGCATATACCCTCTCATACACTTTCCCTATACCCTCAGTAACACAGGATATTTACATTTTTGCTAGTCTAATAGGCCAAAAATAATAATTAAGCCTTTCTTTGATTTGTAATATGGTGAGCAAATCTTGCTTTAGGATAGGACACTTGCTAGTCACTAAGGCAATATGCTCCATCCGTTTTGATCTCCCAATAGCATTTTAGTAAGTTTTGCCCCCGGCTCAGTTTTTAAAGAACCCAGGCTGAAACTAGTGGGCTCCAGAGTGGACTGCAAGAGGCCTGTTCCTCCCCCAGGCCCTGGGGGGAGAAAAGGCTGAAGGAGATCCTTCCCCGAGGGACTTTCAGAGACTGCCATCAAGGCTGCTTGAGGCCTGAGAGTCACCCTCCTCCCTTCTAGGAAAATCTGCCCTATATACTCAAAGCCCCAAACTGTGCCTAAGCAGCCTTATTCCATGTCAAGGGACCCTGTCGCTTTAGACACTAGTGACCACAAGACCAAAGTGTGTGTAGGGGGTTCCTGCCCCTAGGGAGGCCAGACCACCCATGGACCAATTAGCTGTTACAGATGGCTTGGCACAAAAAGATGGGCTCAACCAGATTCTTCTTCCCTGGGATTTCAACTAAGAAACTCAGAAAGAATTTGCTTGTAAGCAGTGAGGCTAAACTGTAAAGATAACGAGAAAATAAATTGAGCCCTGGGCAAGCCCAAGCCTGGCTGAGTCAGCATGGAGAGGAAGATATGCAGAGTAGAAGAGCTGCTCCCCTTGACATAGGGACCTCTCCCAGGGAGATGCTGGTCTCCTCCTGCAAGTGGAGCTGCAACCTTAGAGCTGCAGCCACCCTGCCTCACTGAGAGCCAGGGGCAGCCCAGCCCTCTGCTGCGAAGACTGCAGCCCCTTCTGCTCTGTCCCAGCTTCACACTTGATCTTGTGCGTGGTACCCAGCGGTTATGCAGATGTCATCTATGTCCATCACAGTGGGCAGGTGTAGACTGTCGATGCAAATAATCCATAACCAATCTATAAATGAAAATTGGGGTGAGTTTATTCTGAGCCAAATGTGACGACTAGCTTAGCCCAGGTCCTTCCCCAAGGAAAGAAGGGCACCAAAGAAGTGGAGTGTACAGAGTGGTTACATACCCTCAAAGAGTATGTTTCAGATATGATTGAAATGTCCCTTTTATAATAGTCATGAGACTGCTCTGTCAGCACAGCGATTGATGGGCACAGCAAGGTAGCAGGTCTCTTGTATCCAGCTGGGTGGTCACAGGGTGGGCGCAGCAATCAATTCCCAGCCTAGGGAGAGATGCTTATCCTTAAGGAAATGCCAATGTGGAGGAAGTTGCACCTTTATCTTAAGGGCATTTGTTCTTGCCTTTGGGACATAGGAAATGCTTAAAGCAGATATACAATGCATGCTAAACAGCCCTTCAGGCCCTTTTGGAAAAACAAGGTCAAGCTGAATTAGGTTTACACCAAATGGCTTCCTCATATACTCCAATATATCGTATTGCTTGCCATTTATTTGTCAAGATAATAGATTCTTCTGATAGACTCTCTGGATTGGGCTTCCCAAGGCACTCAGAACATCAGAGAAAAGGTTTTGATTATAAAGGACAAAGAGTATGCGAGCTTTTCTTGAAACATTTTGAGTAGATACAGAACAAGTTTATATGGATCTTGCAAGAAAAATAAGACAAAGTACACAATAACATTTTATAGTAAATTCTCATCTTAATCTTGGATGAGAGAGGGTTGTTTATTGAAATCCTCTTGGCAATTCTGGTAATAAACCCCTAAGATGGAATCTAAGATGGACCTGCCTTATCCTCCTCTTCCCCTAGTCTACCTCCCAACTGTGGATGGTGAGCCATAAATCAGTACAGAGATATATAAACACTCTGGATCATTCTTTGGATATAAGGCAGCTTCTAAAACCTAATATTCTTCCAGAAGGATCAGTTTCTATCATTCAAACATTTACCCTTTTCTGAAAAAGGATGCTCTGTCGAAAGAAGTCCCTTTTAATTTTAATGTGTTCCTTTTCTCCACGTCAGGTGTGGTCCTCGAGTGTCCCATAGACCCTGAGAACACTTATCCTAATCACTTACAGAGAATAATGAACCAATTGATGGCTAAGCAGAGGGATTGAGCTAATTCTTGGCGTAAACACTGTAGCTGGAAATACTCCAGAAAAAGTAACTACCTCTGTTCATGCAGTAACTATGACGCTGAAAAGTAACATGTCAATTGAAGTTTTGTAAATTAAATCTCATTAGAAAGGCAGAAATGATCGTCATAGAAAATGTCCCCCAAATGAAGAGACTTCATAATGTGAGTAGTCAGACTGGAACCCATAGTTTACTGTGTTTGTTTATCTAATGGCCTGTATGGATCCCAGTGTCATGACTCAACAGCCAGTGCTCCAGCCCAACTCCCACCTACTTGGTGAAGCCTTCCCCTTCCACGTAGGTTTAGAATTCACTTTCACTCATCTCTGAACTAAGTCTTAACACTGTCTCTGTCATACAGCTCAGCTCTTTTCACTTTCAATATTCAATTCCTTTTTTTAAGAAAGAGGTACAATATTCAATACATTTTAAAATGCTTCTCTTGCATTTTCCCTTCTTTTTTTTTTTTTTTTTTTTTTTAAGATTTTCTTTTTCTTTTTCTCCCCAAAGCCCCCGGTACATAGTTGTATATTTTAGTTGTGGGTCCTTCTAGTTGTGGCATGTGGGATGCCGCCTCAACATGGCTTGATGATCAGTGCCATGTCGGCGCCCAGGATCCAAACCAGCGAAACCCTGGGCCACCGAAGCGGAGCGTGTGAACTCAACCACTCGTCCACGGGGCCAGTCCCGCTGCCTCTTCTTTTCTATGTTTCTATCATTGCAATCTTCACTATATTTATAATGATCAGAATTCCAGGTGTAGGTCAATGGGTGTCACTATGAAAAATAAAAAGCTTACTATTCTTTTAAAATTGATTAACTGATTCATTTACTCATCCGTCCGTTCATTTATTGTTATTAAAACTGTGTTGGATGTTGGGTTGAGAAGGGAGAATAATTATTAATGTTGCTTAGAGAAAAATAAAACACAATGGTGGGTTTTTTGGGGGAAGGTGGGAAAGAAGTCAGGAACTGGTTTGTGAATTGCCTTTTCCCACCATTCATATTACATTTATATATGAATATGTTCAATAAATGTATTCACTTCTGTTTCTTTCAAAACATCTCAAAATGATGGTAAAATAAATCAAGATTTTAGTTAGTTGGACAGCTGAGCTCACAAGAAATTAGGGAAAATTCTCAGTGGTCAAAAAATTAAGAGGGAGCTAAATTGAGGGGTCGGGGAGGAGTGTGGGTGAGCTGATACAGTAGCTCCCTGGGGGTTTACCCGTCTCAGGAACTAAGGACTCTGAGTTTGACTTGACAGGAGGAGAGACCTTGGGTTAACAAGAGTGAAGAGATGGACTTGATACTTTGACATTAAATCTAGGACTCTCAAAGGGCTGGACCTTTGGTGAAAGTATGAACCAGAAACTAAATCTGCAGAGATGCAGAGGGAAACACAGTGAAGCTGTATCTCTTGGTCTAGGCTCTTGACTGGGAAAAAACATGTCCCCCGAGAATTTATAATTACATTCTATCCTTATTCAGGTCTGGAGTTCAATCTTATACTACCTGTAGAAAACAGGGACTCGCAAGTTGAAAATTAACTTAAAAAGGGATAGCAAGCAGAAAGAAGCAAATATAAAATCTCCTTGAAGGAACATACCCTCCACCCAGGCCACACAGGATTCTCATAGACAAAGCCCCACTAAAGATGAACTCATCACCCAAAAGTATAGAATGCAGGAGGAAATTCGGAGGAGGGAAGTGGTATAGACCTGCCCTAATATTATAGCATCAGCCTGGCACAAATATGCCACAGTTAAAATCTCCAAGTTGACAAAGAATCTGTCACTCACTGAAATTGTTCCTTTGCTCACTCTAGCCAGCCTGTTCCAGAGCCCACTTCATAGACTAGACCCTCTGCTAGATGCCAGCTGATCAGTTAGCCTCCACCACTCAAATACCAAACCAGAAAATCCCAAAACTTACTGTTCCCAGAGCATTTTTAGTTTTTTCTTGTCTCTTATAAATCCCTTTTTGTTGACAACAGTCTAATGACGGTTCTCTTTAGAATAAGTGAGTACATCATTTGCATGCAGATAACTCAACATCTCCGAGTTACAGTTTGACAGAGTCCAAAGAACAGACGCAACAGCAGGATTGGACCGTAGTAACTTCAGATAATAGAATTACCAGACTATAAAAAAACTATGCCTAAAATTATTAGACTTATCTCTAAGTGTTTTATGTTTTGAAGTGCCTTTGTAATGGTATTTTGCAAATTTCATTTTCCATGTGTTCATTGCTAATATCTAGAAATACCACTGATTATCGTATACTGACCTGTAGCCTGTGGCCTTGCTAAATTTACTTGATAGTTCTAGTAGCTTTTTGTATATTCTTTAGGATTTTCTATGTATGTGATCATCTGTGAATAAAGACTGTTTCCCTTTTTCCTTTCCAATCTGTGTGCCTTTTACATCTTTCTCTGCAGTGGCTTGAAGCTCTCACATAATGGTGAAGGGAAGTGTTGATGGTGGACAGCCTGGCTTTATTCTTGATGCTAGGGGAAGGTATTGAGTGTCCCACTGCAAGAACATTATCTGTGGGTTTTCAATAGATGCCCTTTATCGGGGTGAGAGACTACCCTTCTATTCCTAGTCTGCAGAAAGTTTTTATCATGAACAGGCACTGAATTTTGTCAAATACCTTTTTTCCCCTCATATTTTTAGAGGATCATATAGCTTTTCTTAGGATCAATTCTTTATTTCTTTATTTAGATACTGAAGGAAAAGAATTCTGAACCTGAAGTTTTATATACAGCCAAATTTTCATTTCAATGAGAGAGAGTAACAAAATTGTTCTCAGGCACACAAGCCCTCAAAAGTTTACCACACAAAATCCACAATGAAAATACCTTTAAAGGAAATGTTCAAGTAAGAAAAACAAACCCGGGAGAACCTTTGAGAGATACAGGATGTCAGGGTGATCAAATATTTTGATAAACTTATTGCTGTTAAAGAAAAAAACCCAGGGTGGGCCCAGTGGCACAGTGGTTAAGTTCACACACTCTGCTTCAGCGGCCTGGGGTTCGCCGGTTTGGATCCGATGCAGACATGGCACTGCTTTGGCAAAAGCCATGCTGTGGTAAGCATCCCACGTATAAAGTAGAGGACGATGGGCATGGATGTTAGCTGAGGGCCAGTCTTCCTCAGCAAAAAGAGGAGGATTGGCAGTAGTTAGCTCAGGGTTAATCTTCCTCAAAAAAAAAAAACCAAAAAAACCCTAGGACTAAAGAAAAGGTTTATGGAGAAGAAGTAATGTCAAAAATTCCAAACAAGACAACGTGATTGGGGAGGAGAGGAAGACAAAAGGGATATTAAGAAATGCTAATATATTTAACTGGTTAGGGGGAAGGTATATATATTTAGAAGTTTAAGAAATCAGCAGTCATGGGGCTTCTCATGGGAGTGATGTGTTCTTTGATAACAGCCAGGGATGAGGAGCGAGGTCATTAAATACAAATGGTCGTCATTTCCACTGCCCCAGTTTACAGTATATCTGAATTCAGAACATCCCAACAGAAGCCAAAATTTGAAGCTTCTGGCACCATGTTTCACCTTTCTCAGAAATATGAATAAGAGAGGGAGACACACGAAGCTCTACCCCAGTGCCTTGATTAAAGCCGATTTTACTGACATCAGTATCTTGAGTTGCCCCTTCTGTGGTTATCTTGAGCTTTTTACACCCTGAGACAATGCACCTTAGTGAGATTCTGGATGGGATCTCATTGTTTAAAGGCGGGGAGGGAACATGATTGTGAAAGGGTCAAGTGGCGTGATGTTCTGAGGCAGACCCTTGTCAGGCAGGTCAATTTTGCAAAGAGTATGCATGAAAATGGAGGATCTGGAATATAATCTCTAAAGCTACCTGTGCCTGGGCACCCCCTGGAAGTTCTCACGGACCCTCAAGTACTCGTGCTCCAGATGAACAGTGACGGGTCGTTATGATGGAAATGAGGAGCACAAAGAATGTAAGATAGGCTAGCTGGCTAATTCTGATGGCTTTAAGCATAAGAGAGCTTTAAAAAATTAAATTAAAAACATCGTCAACTCAGAATTTTAAATTCTTGGTTTGAACCACAGTCAGAGCTTCTAAAAGTGTCCTAAAAGATCCCTTTCCTCTTAGAGTGGCTGAATATAAGCAGCTAACATCCAGATGCAGTGTCTGATACTGTGGGAACCTGTATTACAACATAAGATGAACTTACAAATGAATCATGTCTCTTATGAGAAATTTGTGGCATTGACTAGGAACATATGGGCCCTTGGGAATTAGAATAGGGGAATCTAGGTGGATTTCAATAATCTGAGTACCTGGAATTCCTAAAACTCACTGGGTCTCCCTTGCTCCTAGAAGCAGCTTCATTCTTCCTTCCATCCTCTCATCCCTTGCTGGTGCCCTCTGTTAGCTGAGCTAGCAGGAAGCCAGCTGAAAGGGGAGGCTAGGAAATACAACCCACCGGAGTCAGCGCCCTTGCAATGCAGAACCCAATGAGAAAGAGTGAGGAATGAATCTGAAGGCAAGTACACCTACGATAGGACACCCCCTGTACTTTCTGTGATACTAATGTCCCAAGTCCCACTGTAGGCCTCATTGTCAGGTAGACGTACTTTGCATTCTCCTCAACCCAATCACCAGGTCTCATCTAGTTTGCTTTGCTCTCACACCTGGCCCCCTTGGAGGGCTTAGGAGTTCTTGCCTTCTTTCACTGGACCATGCTGGGGATTGCAGGTCCCCTGGAGAATGCTCTTAGGCCCATCTTCCTAGACATCACCCTCAATATGGCTTCTCCATTGTTCAGGTCCCTTATTGGACCCCAAGGCACTTTCCATCTCCTGGAAAACACCCAAAGAAAGATGGGACTCTACCCTGGACTCCTCTTAAATGTAACCCAAGTCATGAGCCATTGAAGCAGCTTGGGATCATTTTTAAAGGGATTCTGCTCCAAAGGGTTTCTGCTGGAGTGCTAGGGGAAACCAGGTATTGAGAGAGGTGCTGCCCATGGCAAGGGAACTGCATGCAGTAAGGGCTCCAACAGAGGAGCCACACAAAAGCCTCTGGGAGTGAATCAGCATTAAACAGCAGTCAGATGGAGGGTGGAAGGAAGAGCCAACTTCTACTGGTCAAGTAAGAACTTCCTCATCCCCCTTACGCTCTCCACTCCTCCCCACTTCTTAACCCCGGTGTAGTCATAAACAGCAGCTAGTAGGAGAGGCAAGACTTGGTAATTGAGAGAGAGGAACTTGGTTTTTTATTAGACAACTTTCTGTTTTTTTCTAGCCATGTCTTTGTGTAACTTAGACGCAAAAAAATTTTTAATTAAAATTCAAGAAATGTACATTAACCATTGTATATAATCAAATCATTATGTGAACGGTACCATTATAAATGAACATTCTCCGATTTCAACTGGGCCTTCAACTCGGGCCAGAAAGTCTCCTGTCTCCCCCAGGCAACTTGCTTTCCCAGTTACACAATGATGATTTCAAACTTTGACCCACTCAGTGTCCCCACCCCTCCCTCAATCACGGCACTCTCAGAAAATAGCCGTGCCTCCCAAATCTCAGGCTGACCCCCATCTGGGCTTTGGATCCATTCTCTCCTGCCTCCTCAATAACCTTATCCTTTCAATTTTGTGCACTCTGCTGTCTCTTCAATCTCATCTTTGCTGTTCCTCCCCCAAAGCATTTAGACATACACAAGGCCCTCATCTTGAAGATAACTCTTCCTGGATCCTGTGTCCCGCTCTCCCTCTAGCTACTTTCCTTTCCCTTTACAACCAGTGCTTGAAAGACTTGCCCATTCTTGCTGGGCCCAGGGCTTACCTACCAGCCAGTGATCACCCACCGTAATTTGGCTGCTGCCCAGTACTCCACATAAACTGCCCTCTGAGCCCTCAGTGACCTCACATTGATAAACTCAGTTCCTATTTGAGTCTACATCTTGCTTGACCTCTGTGTCACTTAGGAATGCTTTGGAGAGCAAGCAACTGTCTTAGAGTGGCTTAAACAAACAGGAGTTCTCCCCACATCACAGGACATCTGGAGGCAAGCAGCTGCTGGTGCTGGTTCAGCAGCTCTACAGTGCTGGGGAAGACTTTCTGAAATTCTCCACTTCCTTCACGGTTGAGGATGACTGCTGAGGCGGTACACAGCCATTCCGGGCTGGGACAAGGGGAAAGGTCTGCCCCAGTCACTTGTCTCTTTTATAAGAAAAGCAAAAGAATTCCCAAGCACCTTTTATGTCTCATTGCCCAGAACTGTGTCACGTGGCCATCTAGCTGCAAAAGAGATGGGAAAGTGAGTGTTCGATGTTTTTTAGCCTTTATTGTGTAGATAGACAAGAGAGGAAGGGGTTGAAAATGGAAACTGGGCTACCACCCGGTCTACTCACCAGAGTCGGCCCAGTACAGCTCTTTAGTTACCTAAAAACCATGCACACCCCTCTTTCCTATGTACACATTTGATACGGGATGTACTCACTCCATAATGGAGATAATCCTAAAGTCTCAACCAGCTCTTACATACAGCTTGGAGTCCAGGTACCATGTGCAGGACCCTCTTTCAGGTCCAGATGTGGCTTCTCATCATCCAGTGATTTAAGCTAAAGGACAAGTTCATTTTCTGCTAAAATGAAAAAGAGGGAAAGTACCAAGTGTAGGGGAGAATAGAGAACAATAGAGCACTCATATGCTCTTGCTGGAGTATAAACTGACACAGCACCTGGGAAAGCTTTTGGCAATATCTAATAAAGATGCACATCTGCATTCCCTGCGAGCCAGCAGTTCTACTCCCAGGTCAATCCCTGACAGAGCTCTGAGCAGATGTGCAAGAAAAGACATGTTCCACAACGTTCCAGCAGCATTGTTTGTAACAGCCTAAAACTGGAAACTACTCAGATGTCCATTGACAGCAGAATGGAACAGCATATAGAAAGGAGAATGAATCACCTAAATCTACACGCCATGGATGAATCTCAAAATAATGCTGAGTAAAAGAAGTCATAGACAAAAGAGTATGTGGTGTGTGATTCCACTTACAGAAAATACAAAAACAGGCAAAACTGCTCTATGGTGTTCGAAGCGAGGACAACCGTTACCTTTCGGGGAGAGGGTGGTGCATGGAAGGGAGCACAAGGGACCCCCAGGGTGTTGGTAATTTTCTGTTTCTTGATCTGGGTGCTGGTTATAAGAGTATGTTCATGGGGAGCCTGGTGGCGCAGCAGTTAGGTTTGCACGTTCTGTTTCGGTGGCCCCAGGTTCCCCGGTTTGGATCCTGGGTGTGGACATGGCACCACTTGGCAAGCCATGCTGTGGCAGGCATCCCACATACAAAGTAGAGGAAGATGGGCATGGATGTTAGCTGAGGGCCAGTCTTCCTCAGCAAAAAGAGGAGGATTGGTGGCAGATGTTACCTCAGGGCTAATCTTTCTAAAAAAAAAAAGTATGTTCAATTTCTGAAAATTCACTGAGCTACATGCTTTTCTATGTGTGCACTTTTGTGTATACTGTTGTGAAATAGAAAATACATATATATATTGTTCTCTGCCTCCAGCTCCTAGCACAGAGCCCCTAAAACCCCTGTAGTTTCCTAAGTGATAAGAGCACTAGGAGCACCTTTTGTTCTAATATTTGGTCTTTGACCCTGGTTCCAGACAGTTCCTAAATCCCTTGGAATTTCCTGGGTGACAGGAGTGTCCTTTGTTCTAATGAGGTGACTCCTTGGCTCCTTGATAGCTTCAGGATGGCTCTGGTCACCAGAAACCAAGCCATGGTTAGAAGCTTGGAAGTTTCACCTCATCCCCCATCCTCCAGGAAGCAGAGAGGGGCTGGAAATGGAGTTAATGATCAATCATGCCCAAGTGAGGAAGCCTCCATAAAAATCCTAACAGGACAGGGTTCCGGGAGCTGCTGGGTTGGTGAACACATCCATGTGTTGGGAAGGGGGACACCCCAACTCCACAGGGACAGAAGTTCCTGTGCTTGGGACCCTTCCAGACCTCACCTTACATATTTCTTCATCTATATCCTTTATGATATAACAAAGTGGTGAATGTAAGTGTTTCCCGGAGTCCTATGAGCTGTTCTAGCAAATGACTGAATCCCAGGAAGGAGTCATGGGAACCTCTAATTTTTTAGCCAAGTTGGACAGGGGTGGTAACCTGGGGACCTACTACTTGTGACTGGCATCTGAAGTGGGTGACAGTTTTATGGGACTGAACCCTTAACCTGTGGAGTCTGCACTAACTCCAGTTAGTGTCAGAATTGAATTGCATTGTGGGACACCCAGTTGGTGTCACAGGGAATTGCTTGGTGTGGGGGAAAACCCCATATATCTGCTGTCAGAATTATTGTGTGTGTGAGTAAAGGAAAACACAGGATTGTGGGTTTGGGGTTTTTTTTGTTTTGTTTTTTGGTGAGGAAGATTGGCCCTGAGCTAACATCTGTTGCCAATCTTCCTCTATTTTGCATGTGGGATGCCACCACAGCATGGCTTGATGAGTGGTGCGTGGGTCCGTGCCCAGGATCTGAATGCACAAACCCTGGGCCGCCGAAGCAGAGCATGCTAACTTAACCACTACGCCACCGGACCAGCCTCAGGAGTGTTTTGTTCATGTACAACTATACATCAATAAAATGTAAAAACAACAACACCAAAACAACCCCAGAGGGAAACACATTCAATACACAATGTAAAAAAACAATAAAAGCTTCCTTTCAGAAAAACAGAGAATGAAAAACATAGTATACCCCAGTCAGCAAATGCCATCCAATCCCGCTGGACAGAAACAGCAAGGGTCTCTGCGTGGCAGAGTGTTAAGTCCTTGGCTGGGGAATCTGGCAGCCGCTCCCTTGTTAAACAATAAGAGACCGGGGGCTGGCCCTGTGGCCGAGTGGTTAAGTTCACGCGCTCCACTGCAGGCAGCCCAGTGTTTCGTTGGTTCGAATCCTGGGCGCGGACATGGCACTGCTCATCAAACCACGCTGAGGCAGTGTCCCACGTGCCACAACTAGAAGGACCCACAATGAAGAATATACAACTATGTACTGGGGGTTTTGGGGAGAAAAAGGAAAAAATACAATCTTAAAAAAAAAGTGGAGAAATAAAGACTTCCTCAGACAAACAAATACTGAGGGAATTTAAAAAAAAAAACAAAAAACAATAAGAGACCAGTGTTGACCAGGCTTGAGATTTTAGGGACACGGGACTCCCTCAATTATCTGTTAGGCTTCTGGTCAGTTCCACATGTGAGTAATCACAATCAAATAACATATCCAGGGAGTCTTTAAATGGTTTTCTAATGAAAGATTTAAAAATTATTTTCCCCAAAGAGGTAATATATTTACTTTGTTTTTAAAAAAATCAAAGCAGGGGCCGGCCCCACCGCTGAGTGGTTAAGCTCGTGAGCTTGGCTTTGGTGGCCCAGGGTTTGCTGGTTCAGATCCTGGGTGTGGACCTAGCACCACTCATCAAGCCATGCTGAGACAGCACCCCATATGGAGGAACTAGAAGAACCTACAACTAGGATATATAACTATGTACTGGGGGACTTTGCGGAGAAAAAAAAAGATGGGGCCAGCCCCGTGGCTGCATGGTTAAGTTCGCGTGCTCTGCACAGCAGCCCAGGGTTTCGCTGGTTCGGATCCTGGGCACAGACATGGCACTGCTCATCAAGCCATGCTGAGGCAGCACCCCACATGCCACAACTAGAAAGACCCACAACTAAAAATATACAACTATGTACCAGGGGCTTTGGGGAGAAAAAGGAAAAATAAAGTCTTTTAAAAAAAGAGGAAGTTTGGCAACAGACGTTAGCTCAGGGCCAATCTTCCTCACCAAAAAAAAAAAAAAAAAAAAAAAAATCAAAGCAATACAAAAAGGTGTAAATTGAGGTCTTATTATCACCTCTGTTCTCTTTTATTAGTTTCTTGTGTATACTTCATGTTTCTTTTTGCAAAACAAGCAAAAATAAGTATTAGAATGTTTAAATCTTCTAGGGGCTTGTCTCTGTGTGCTTAGTTGCAGTTGAGGCTGTTCAAAACAACAGCTGCAGGTGGAGATGCCACCTGTAGTCCATCTTTTCTACTTTGGGCCTCACTTTTATCTCCTGATAAAGCTGCCTCTTTCCCTTCTCCACCTGCACTGGCTTCAGCTTGGGTATACAAAGAAAATTGTTTATTTCAACTTGGCAAGGCTTCAAGTTGAGGGACTTGACCAATTTAGGTTATCAGCTGCAGGTAAGGACTTTCTCTCTTACCAAGGCCTTATTTTCTTTAATCTCTGCTTTCAAACCAGTTATGTCTAATCTAGATTTGCCACTCTCTTGAAAGACTTTGCTAAAGCCACTGGAAAAAAAAAAAATCCAACACTCACTAATGTTCTCTATTGTTCCTGAGATTTCTCCTACAATACAGCCTTGGTTGGCATGTGGTTTGCATCCAAGGCCTAGCAAGTGACAGCAGTTCAACAGTTTCACTACTGCTTAACAAGCTGGTCACTAACTTTCTAATTTGGAATAGAAAGTCACCACCACTGGCTACCTTAACCTTCAGTTAGCCAATTCCACATTTTAGTGTCTGTTTTTGGTGTCCTACTTCTGGTGCCAAATATTTGCCTGTTAGGGAATGGCTTCAGCTACAAGTCATAGAACACTCCCCTATGAATGACTTAAATAAACGTATGGAGTAGAATGGGCCAAGAATGGAGGCAGGCAGGGTGGTCAGGAAGCTGTCGCCATAGTCCAGGTAGCAGATGATGGTTTCTTGGATGTCAATTTTACCTCGACAAAGCTAGAGGGGAAATAAGAACAGTTGTTAGAATTTTGGCTTCAACAACTAAATGCGTGGCAGTGACATTGACTAAAATGGACAAAACAGAGAGGTATATGTTTGGGGGTAAAATTAGTATTCTGGGGGGCCAAGTTAAGTTTGAGATGCCAGTTGGACATTCACGGGGAGATGTCAAGTAGGCAGTTATTTAGAGGAGTTAGGACTTACAGGCAGAGGTCATCATTAGAGACATAAATTTTGGAGTCATCTGCTAATAAATGGTACCTAAAACCACAAGACTAGATGAAATCATAGGAGACTGAGTAGGGAGAGAAGAGAAAGGGACTCAGGATAGAACCCTGGGCACTTTGATATTTATAGGTTGAGCAGAAGACACAAAGTCAGTGAAAAGAACTCAAGAAAGAATACCCAGTGAGGTCAGAAGAAGATCAAGAGTGTATGGTGTCAGAAAACAAGAAGAAAGTGTTTCAAGGCGGAAGTGGTTGACTGTGATGAGCAGCACTGAGCGGGCAAGTAAAAACAGAAGGTACCACTGGATTTGCATGGAGATTGCAGTTTCAGTAGCGTGGTGGCGAAGAAACCAGAGGGCAAGCTTATATGATGACGGGAATGGTCTCTAATAAGAGAGGGAGCAATTGGTGATTCAAGAGAGAGATGACAGGATCAGATCCACAGAAAAAGTGAATTGGTTAAATAGAAGGAGAACACTTTATCCTTCTATCAGACTGAGCTTCTTGAAGGAAGAGACCATGTCTTCTTCGTATTTGTATCTTTAGTAACTCCTAGCACAGTGCCTAGTACATATGAGGTATACTCAAGAAATGTTACTGATTAATGATGAGCAAATGGAAGAATGGATGGATGGCAGATGCAAAGCTGGAGAATGAACTAGATCAAACTAATTCAAACTTCAGAGTGAGGAAAGGAGAAGGGGTCTTGAATTAACAAGGTTTCTTCAGGGACTTTGGGATCCTGGGATTTTTCTCTGGGAAAGAGCTGACAGATTTCCAACTCAGATGAAGGTGGGAGAAGGAATGAGGCAATGCCAATGGCAGTTGCCTTGGCCAGCTTTTCAAGGGACTGATTTGCTAAAGCAGGCTGCAGGGAGGGCTCTAGGATCATCTACTTACTTAACCACTTTCTTTCTTTCCCTGCCTCTCCTTTTCTGGACCCTCGCTCATATGGAAAATGATTATCTATTTTTATGGACACAAATGGGAGAAAGGATTTAAAAAATGACAGTCCCACGTTCACTTACCCATCTGGTCAACAGATATTCACTGAATTACCGTCTTGTATAGGAAGAACGGTGTAAGAGCAGAATTATTGCGGGGCTTATCTATTCGTTTCCTTATTTATGCGTCTGGTTATTCTGAAGTGCTTTGTCTTCAATCGAGATAGTAGCTGATTTCACGAACTGCACAGGTAAGGTGGTATTTGCAGTGAGCTACCCATGTAGTCTTAGTGGGACTCCTAGACGAGCGATTAGGTATTGCAAATAACGTGGCTTGCAGAATGGAGAAAGCAGAGGCTGGAAGCAGGCCAATCTTGCAAATGCAGGACCTAAGGCCGGCTCCGCCGTCTTTTGGCTGTTTCATTAGGAGAGGAGTTAGGATTCCTATTACTTTCCTCACACCTTGCAGTCGGAGGAGCCGAGGCTCCTATAAAAGTGGAGGAGGTGGAGGCGGAGCTGGAAGCCACGGTTGGCATCCTCCCCATCCGTTTTCGGAATCCCACGTCGCACGCCGGACTACATTCCTGGGGTATTCCGAGGTTGCCTAGCAACCTGCCGGGCCCTGGGGGTCAGGTGGCCCCACCCAGGCTGGAGTCGAGTGTCGCCTTCGGGAGGGCAGGCAGAAGAACTGCGTCTGCCCGGCCCCCGCTGGGCCCGAGCCCGTTACACGTGGACCCTCCCGACTCGCCAACAGCGCCGAGCCCCGGGCAGGGGCGGGGCCCCGCGACGCCAATGGGCGGGCAGAAGGGGGCGCGCGTGCGTACGGCGGGGCGGGGCGGGGCCGAGAAAAAGCGTTCTGAGGACGGGGGCTGGTGAGGCTCACGCGGGAGGTGTTCGCGTCTGCAGAAAGCTCCTTGGCAGCCAAAAACAGCGAGGGTGAGTGGACCCGCGAGCCGCGAGGCGAGTCACTCGACACTGGGGAGGAGGTCCCGGGGGCGGCACTCGGGGGTCCGCAGCGGGGCGGGATCGCGGCGCCCTTCTGGGGAGCTCGGGGCCTCGGGCTCAAAGTGGGAGGCAGGAGCGGCCTGGGTGGGAGTCTCGGCCCCCACGCAGCCTCGGGAAGCTCAGCCAGCCGGGACCAGAGCCTCTCTCCCCGTCTCCCGGGGCAGAAGCCGCTGGGCGCTTTGGAGCCAGATGGTCCCGGCAGGGGCCGATGCCCACCCGCTGGGAGGACCTGCCATGGACCTGCCTGCGTGCCTGGGGCGTTACTCTCCGTCAGCTGCTGGTACCCTCGGGGAGAGACAACAAACAGGTCCTGTCCGGCCGGACGAACGTGGCCGGGCTGTGCAGGGGGAGCGGGAAGGCGGGGGAAGCTGACTTCCTCTTGTATTCCCTGTCCGGGCATGGCACTGCCATCCACCCAGTGCCCAAGCCAGAAACCTGGGCATCATCTCACCTCCTGCTCCTCTTTACCCACCCATGTCGAATCCTTCACAGATCTCTCTAGAGTGCGTCCACTTCTCCGTTCCCAGTCCCTCTGCTCTAGCTAGGTCAGGCCACCGTCATCTCTCCCCTGGACTACCTCAGTAGCCTCCTGACTGGTCCCCTGCATCCTTCTTGATCCTGTGTAGTTTGTTACATACTGGAAAGCCAGCGTGATGGTCTTAAAACACAAATCTGGTCATGTCACCAGACCCCTCCCCCTTCCCTTTCTGCCTTTCAGTGAATTCCCACTGTTCCTCCAAGTTACTGAACAGGGCTTACAAGGTCCTATATGACCTGTCCTCTTTCTACTTTGCTCTCGCTTATCCGTCTCCACTCTACTGTGTCTTCAGCTATATTGAACCTTTTTTAGTTTCTGGATTGGACCAAGTTTCTTCTAGGCTTAGGTGTGTGTTACATTGGCATTTGTTACATTAGGTGTTTGTTACATGTTCTCTCTACCTGGGGTCCTATCCTTTAGTTGAAAAAATTTTTCTCCTCCTTCATGTATAGTCTAGGTGTGGGTTGGCTTCTGCAGTACCCCATGGATGTCTGTTTGCTGGTGTCTCTTTTCTGCCAGGCTGTAATCAGTGTGAGAGGAGCCTGTCTGTCTCACAGTCCTGTCCTCAGAACCTTGTGCAGCACCAGGCTGCTAGTAAAGAGTGTGTTAGTTAAGTGTATAAATAACGCCCAGCAGCTCCTTGGGCTCCCTAAATGAGCAAGTAGATCAGGCTATTAAATGCCTGCTTTTCAGAAAGTTCTCCACCCCCAATCCATGTCGCTGTTTCTTTGGCATAGGAACCTGGTTCTTTTCTTGCCTTTAGTCCAGGACCATGGCAGTGGTAAATGGGCAGTACCGGTCAGAGCTTTTCTTTTTTCGTTGGCTCTGGGTACAGGATGTTTGAATTTGGTGAGTGTGGCTGCTTTGAGTTTGAATTCTTAACTGAGGGCCCCTGGCATGAAAGAAAAGCTGTTAACAGCTGCTGTGGTCTTTATGGAAGGGAAGGAAGGCTCGCTCCAGACTGTTACGTGCTGAGAGACCCAACTAGCAATACAATGGGAGGGAAGGGTGGGCCAGGCTAAACCACTGGTAGGAGAATTCCAAAGGGAAGTTATTTCTCCAGCTTAGGCCAGATCCTCTGTGATAAGGAACAGCACACCTAGGTGCTGAGACCCACTGCCCTGATTCAGCACGAAGGCATGCTGTCCTCAGGTCAGCTCAGGGTTTTGCGATGAGTTCAGTAGTGTAAAGGAGAGACAGAGAAGATAGGTACCCGGCCCTCACAGAGGGAGGAAAAGAGAAAAACAGAAAAGGAGAACCGTATGTGACCATATGTTACGGCCGAATGAGTGTGAGAGGCCGCAGAGTGAGGTCAGAGGAGGGAACAATTGGTCTTGGCTAGAAGAATCTTGAGATGACATTTAAACTGGGCCTGGAAGGAAGGGGGAGGACAGACAGACGGAACCAGTGGGAGCAAAGGCTCTGGGACTGGAAGAGGCTGCTGGAGCAGTGAGGGGAGCCCTGTTGGAGTCTAAGGCCCTGTGGGAGGCCCACTACTGACAATGGTCCAGCGCTCCCCTCCTGGGACTGAGGCTTCTCCTGGTGAAGGATGTCTCAAAGCCTGCGTTGTGTTCTGAAGTCTCCGTCAGAAATCTCTCTCTGGATTCTTCTCCAGCCTGGCCTTTACAATCTCTTGGCGAAGGCCAGTGAGCTCAGGACTCCAGGCTTATCTGCCGGGCTCTTGGCTCACGGCCTTGAGCTGAGCGCTTAGGGTGTGGGTGATGCAACTTGTTCTTTGGATGAAGGGCAGTTCCTGTGTTTCTTTTCAAGTGTGACAGTTGAATTTGCTGGGTGACAGTCAGATTCCCTGTTCCCACTGCAGAGCTCGAAGGGAGAGTTTCTCTTCTGTTTGTGGATTTGGCTTTTGTTGTCTTCTAATAGAAGCCTACAACAACCAACCCAAGTGGGACACATTCAAAATCAGTGGTTCTTGGCCTTTATTCTGCCTCCCTTGAAGAAGGGATAATTTGAACCCATAGTTACTGTATTACCAATCACTTGGTTGCTTTTTGGTGTCATTTGACTAGAACCCCCTCCACACACACACACACACACACACTCCAATTTGATATACTAAACATCCACCCCGTAATTATAGGAAATGGTACCATGGGTTCAATGATCACTCAACTCTCTGAGAGATATCTGCAAAAAAAAAAAAAAAAAAAGTTTTATGCTCAGTTACGTTGACATCAAAATTTAGCAGCATATCTGTGAAAGTAGGAAGCCCCCCAGCCCCCAAGGACCACATACAGGCTAAGAGCCACCAACCTCTGTGCCAGGCGCTGTGCCCAAGGCTGGGAATATGGATTCAGTCCCTGCCCTCACAGAGTTCAGTCCAGCAGGGCACTTACAGGTAATCAGGCAGTGTTCAAGGTCAGTTCACAGCTGTCGTCAGTGGTCAGTGACAGATGGGACCTTTCCGGAGGGAAGCACTCAGGAGCATGTGGGAAGAACACCTAATCCAGACTTGGAATTGAGGAAGGCTTGCCGGGGAAAGAGACAGCTAAGGTGTATAGTCTGAAGGGCTTCCCTCTCTGGTCCCTCCTGTCCCAGGGCTCTAAGGTGTGTGCTCAGAACCAGCTCTGCTGCCCTGGCCTAGGCAGTCACTCTAAGAGTCACTGGAGTCCTTCTTTTCTAGTACCAGGTACAATGGCAGTGGCCTTGTGGGTATGGACACTTTTATTTGGTGAAATTGGAAATGTAATTTCTGTTCCCGAATTATTTTCTAGGGATGAGAATTAAACGGAAACCCCTTTTTTAATGCTATCCATATAGTATTGGAACAAAATTGTGGGATAAATTGCATTAAATACATGTTTGTAAAGAAAAAACATGTTTATAGTAGAAATTTTAGAAGCAATAGAAAAGTGAGAAAAAGAAATATCAAAGCCACTCCTCAGGGGCCAGCCCTGTGGTCAAGTGGTTAAGTTTGTGCGCTCTGCTCGTTGGCCCAGGGTTTCACCGGTTCAGATCCTGGGCGTGGACCTGGCACTGCTCATCAGGCCATGCTGAGGCAGCGTCCCACACAGCACAACCGGAAGGACCTACAACTAGAATATACAACTATGTATTGGGGCTTTGGGGAGAAGAAGACAATGAAGACGACAAAGAAGGAGGAGACGGAGAAGAAAGATTGGCAACAGGTGTTAGCTCAGGGCCAATCTTTAAAAAAGAAACAAAACCACTCCTCATAATTCAGAAAATAATCTTTGTTAATAGTTTTTAGTCACTGTTCTATGTATGAAATATACGTACCTTTTTTTATAAAAGTGAATTATTCTTTACAGACCTTTACAGCCTGCTCTTTTTTGTTTGATATATATTGAACATCTTTTCCTATTACTAAGTATGACAGATTGCATTACAATGTCCCTTTTCAGTAGTAAGACTAGGTGCTGCTTTCTAGCACTCTGGAAGTTATACATCCCAGTGACTATTGTCCCCTTAGGGTGAGGGCCATGGGAGGTGATATTGCTGATAGGCAAAATGGGTTTGGGAAATTTTCCTAAACATTGTGGGGATGACATTCTCCCAGAGTCCCACCCTAAAGAGCCTTTTTTCTTTTTAAGTTTTTTTTATTGAGTTCGTAATAGTTTACATCATTGTGAAATTTCAGTTGTACATTATTTCTTGTCCATCACTATGTAAGTGCTAAAGAGCCTTTTAGGATGGGTGAGAGAGTAGACATGCTCACAGCTTCATAGCTGAGCTCTGTGTGTAGCATGTGCAACGGTCTGACCGGCACCTATGCTTTCTCTTTGCTGCTATAGATCTGGGGCTATGGCCACAGTTGGGCCCTTAGAAATCAGTGGCCCCTGTTATCCTGCAGAATCTGCATTGCTTTTTTTGGAGTAAATGTGTAAGTCAGGTCTTTTCTCTGTGTTTGTTTGGAGGTGTCCTGGCTGTCCTTCACCTTCCTTTTTGAAGTCAGTCTATGAGCCCCCGAAAGGACCAGGGCATTCAGTTTAACAAAAGTTAGTGAAGGCCTGCCTGAGCCTTGCTGGGGAATGTTAATGGGAGCAAAGGCTTCCCTGCCCTCAGGGAGCTTGCTCTGTAGCTGACTGTGTCTTCTTGTTCTTGACCACAATTCCAGCTCTAGCCAAACCCCAGGAGTACTTGATGGAATCCAAATGTCTGTGTAATTCTCCTTTCTGATGCTCTTTCAGTCTTTAAGTTACTTGCCTCTGTCACAGCCCTGAGAGATGGACAGGGCAGAAGTTAACATCTTCTTCTCCGTGTCCACTGCTGCACGCCTTAATCTGGCCGCCCCATCCCTTCCCTCAACAACCACATTCCTGACTCTGGTCTTACACCACTGCTGTGCTGCCACATTAGCCGTTCTGAAACCAGTCTCTGATCTCATCTTCCATTCACGAATCCTCAGTAGCTCCCATGTATCCTCATGAAACTCCAACCCCCTTGGCCTAGTGTGCAAAGCCACATCGATACGACCTGGTCAACCTTTGCAGCCTATTGTCCACTATTCTGCCTGCTTTATGCCCTGTAGGCCACAGCCTGACTAAACGACTTGGCATTTCTTTTGCACTTGTCTGCACCTGCCACTCTGCTCGAACCATTCCCTTAGTCCTTCAGTCCCTGCATGTCCACAGCATGCTCATCCATCCGGGCCTAGCTGAAGAGTCCCCATGTTCATCAGCTTTCTCTGATTTTCCCTCTGAAGAAAAGAGGACATTTCTTTCATTGAGCTCTCAAAGGGTTTTATCCTTCTTTGTTCCACCTCACTTGCTGTCTTTATAAGTGCTTTCAGTAGGAAGTATTTCTGTCGCTAGACTGTAAGCGTCTTGTAGGCAGGAATAATCCTCACATCCCTTTCAGCTCTCATTGAGTTGCTCGGCATTCTGAAGATGCTTCAGGAAATGTCATGGACGTGCCCACTTGAGTGATAGGGACCTGGAGTGCCCAGGTCATCCCACAGTCGAGTGACAGAGCTGGCCTTGGGCCCAGTTTGACGTGTTCTCTTCCCCAACCTTGCTTCTTCAGTGGGTTTCCCAGGAGTGCACTGTGTCAAGTCTTGAAAGAACCTTAGCTCTGGTGTTCTCGCCTTCATCTTCTGTGTTCTCCACCTCCCAGGTACCGGTGACCATGAGATCTCTGCAGCTGCTCAGAACCCCCTTCCTGTGCGGCCTGCTCTGGGCCTTTTGTGTCCCAGGTGTCAGGGCTGAGGAGCCCGGAGCCAGCCCTTCCCATCCCAGCAGCATGCGCTTGGATAAGAACACAGTGCATGATCAAGAGTATGTATTCAGCCAGGGCTGGGGTCCATCCCTGACATTTCTCAAGGATGATATTTAGTCCTTATTGTGACTTGTAAATCAGATATTCTTTTTGCATCATCGTATCACAGATGAGGAATCTTGAGGCCTAGATGGGATAAATGACTTGCCTGAATGCAGTCCATTTCTCTCTTTCACCGCAAATACACACACACACACACACACAGACTCACTCACACACTCCCACTATATACACACACACAGTAGTAGTGGCAGAATCCAGGATAGAGCTAATAAGGTTTCTTGACTCTGACAAGACTTTTTTCTTTTTTTATGGAAACATTCAAACATTGAATCATTTGTTGCAACTTTTGTCCCAGGCAAGTTAGCCTCACACGTTATTGTTATCCTTAAATTGCTTTTTAAAATTGGGGGCTTTTTTTTCCTGCTTTTTTCTCCCTAAATCCCCCCAGTACATAGCTGTACATTTTAATTGTGGGTTCTTCTAGTTGTGGCATGTGGGACACCGCCTCAACGTGGCCTAATGAGCGGTACCATGTCCGCGCCCAGGATCCGAACCCTGGGCCACTGGAGTGGAGCGTGTGGACTTAACCACTTGGCCACAGGGCTGGCCCCTAAAATTGTTTTTTTAAATTGATAGCCCTCCAAAATGTTATAACAACATTCAAATAATAAGGAAAAAACAGCCATTATCTTGCCAGCATAACAGAGGAAATGTTTGACTTTTTCCCTGCTCCGTTCATGGCCTTGCCTGTGTCTGTCAGCCTTGAGTGTGGTCTGCCACTGTTTCTGTTTGTTTTTCTGAGATGGATGAATTTTAAGATCTTGAACTTTTCAGTCCTTAAGATTTTGGCATAATCCTGGTGTCGCTGCCAAGTAGTCTGAGTCTAACTTTGTTTTTAGGCATATCATGGAGCATCTAGAAGGTGTCATCAACAAACCAGAGGCGGAGATGTCTCCACAAGAACTGCAGCTCCATTATTTCAAAATGCATGACTATGACGGCAATAATTTGCTTGACGGCCTAGAACTCTCCACAGCCATCACTCACGTCCATAAGGAGGTAGGTCAGGCAGTGGCTCAATGGGCAGCATCTCAGAAAGGCCTCCCTTTGGTAATTCAGTCCCCAGTCGTGATGACCTGTGCTGTCCTTGTACAACAGTGTTGCTGCTTCTCCTTTTTCTGCACGCCACTGTTCTGCCTCTTTTCCTGTGCAGTGCTCCTTCTCGAAAAGAGTGACCTGCTGTGGCAGAAGCCCCGGGGCTTTAAGAAGTGCTACAGGCATTTCTGCTGCACCCCAGAGTTTGTGAACCAGTGCCTAAAAGACAGAGCTCGTTCCAAATGCAGAGCAGGGGAGAACTTGTCTTATTTGAGAAGAACGGTGGAACCTGATTCCAGGGGTCGAGAGCCTTGGCAGTAATTGAGGATTTATGTGATATGGTGCAGTGCTCTGTACAAAGCAGTTTACAAAGCACTTGCAAGTAGGCTGGAGATCTCATTTGCTCTTTGCAACAGCCTGCGAACGGGCAGGGGCAGGCATTGTTGTTACTCCCATTTTAGAGGTAAGGAGACCGAAATCAAGATCTTCTTCTCCAGATGTAATTCTGTCCTGCTCTGCCACACTGCAGTCTGTAGAGAGGAAGAAAGACAAGGTTGGTGAGGTGTGTGTGCTCACATTAGCTGCCAGGAGAGCAGGTGTGGGTTTGCTTGGAAGGCAGTGGGGAGCGCTAACAACTTTGCGTGGAAGAATGTCATGACTGTGTAGTGTTTTGGGAAGATCCTTTGCTGCGGGAGGCAGTGTGGTGGATGTGAGGAGAGACTGGCGTCAGGGAGAGGAATTGGGATTCCACAGTCCTGGCAGGCGAGGATGGTGGTGGCACTAGGAGAGGAAAGGGTGGACGTGGCACAGAGAGAGTCAACCAAGGACGTGAACAGCATTGGCTTAGCACTCAGCACAGCCTGAGTGCTCCACCTGCTTTGGGAGCAGGGAAATGCCTTCACCTCAAAGATCCTAGCAGGTTCTACTGGTCAGCAGTGCCTTCTTCCTCTTGTTCTGACCCTGAGGTGATGTCCAGTGCAGAACATCTCTGCTTCATCAGGGCAAGTTGTGTCCAGAGCTGACCCTCGGGAAAGCCTAGTCTATGAGCTTTTCTCTAGGATGAGTTTGTGGGTCATGGAATTCATGAAACTCAGAATTCTGTGTAAGCCAGGCCTTGCTTTCTACGATGAACGTGTGTTACTCTTATAATTAGAAAAGAATGAAAAGTCATTTTTAAAATAAATAAGCAGGGATCTACTTTGATTGCCTCTTTCTTTTAACTGGAAAATATAATTTCTAAACCGGATTATTATCAATTGACTCTATATCTGACATATGGTTTGTGGATTCCTAGAAGTAGCCACATACTACATTGAAGGAGTTCTTGGACATGTATAAGCATGGACATGTTGGAAATTAGCTAAGCACTTCCAGGAAAATGTGCAACTCATTATTATCTAATTTATATTTTGTAGGAAGGGAGTGAACAGGCACCACCAATGAGCGAAGATGAACTGATTAACTTAATAGATGGTGTTTTGAGAGACGATGACAAGAACAATGATGGATACATCGACTATGCTGAATTTGCAAAATCACTGCAGTAGACCTTATGTGGCTGTCTCCTAGTTATATGCAAATGTGACCCGTTCTAATGTGATTGAACACTTTCGGTAATGCAAAATAACTTGTTTCCAACTACTGCGCAGTATTTTGGTGAAAACCTATACCAATTTGTTACACTGGGGTAGGAGAGAGAGAAATCAAGAGAAATGGGACTTGTAGTCCCTAAGTACTGTTAAATCTCTTTTTGGACCAGGGCTTGATTAAAGAATCTTTTGAAGAACGTTGGATAATTGGAACTGAGTACTCAGGAAATTGACTGTGGAATACTGCTAGGCTCTTGGTTTTAATTCATGCTACCTGAAAAGTAAGATAAGCTTTGCCAAGTGGACGCACTTTTCAGTAAAAGTGAAGAATTGGAGTGAATGCCAAACGTTTCCCCTGGTGGGTCCTGTCTCTTCAGGTTAGTGTGGTCAGTGTTCTGTAACGTTCCTTTGGCCTAAATGACTACTTGCTTTGGCCAAGTGAGTATTTATTAGGCTATTTCAAAGCCACATCATAAGAAGAATGTCAAATATTGAGTTCAGCTAGCCACAGATAAGATTCTCTGTCTTCTGGAAATGACACACCACTGACCTAAGTGATTAACCTTTTTTCAGTTTTTCAGTATTTTACAGAACTACTGCCACATCCTTATTCTTTATTTCTTTTAAGTCTTCTCCCACCTAGGAGAAGCCTTGAATTTAGAAGTGTTCTCCAATCAGTAGCAAATGTTTTAGCTTTCTTAATGTTCGTATTTAACTCTTGTTTCTAGAGTTCCGTGTCTGCAGTTTAGACACTATGAGGAATGTAAGGACTTTATCCCTCTGTTTGATCCCGCAGGGTAAAACCACCGGCTGTTCCCGCTGGTGGAGAGACCATTCACCCAGCGCAGTGTCTAGCCTGATACAAGTTATATTTAGAAGGAATGTTGTTGAAATTACCTCTTCTAGCCTGAACACGTGAATTCTTTCAGATCAGGAAAGATTAGAAAAAGAAGCGTAAAGACTCTTAACAGTGTGAATCTCAATGGTGGCTGAAACTGAGGAGCAGCAGCAGACTGTAATTCAGTTTATTGACATGACAGACGTGCTGTGATAGAAAACCTGAAGTGATGGCTGAATGGGAAAACTGCATAAAATTTGCTATAAGATGTATAGAGACTTATTTTCTTTATTAAAGTATTCTTATAAGAAAACATATGTATTTGTAAAGATGGTTTCCTGTGTCAAGTATTTGTGCAATCAGAGCTGAATTGTAAACTATTCTTGTAATATCTAGTTATTTTGAAAGATTTATATAATGAATTCTGAACATATGACCAATAAAACTGACGAAACAAAATAAGGAGCAGTTGATTTTGTCCACGTAGGCTTCTCCTGCCACAGGAAGGCTGTTTATTGAATACAGACATTTGTGTGTGCCAACTCCATCGCGGGCCCTGGGCCCCTCCCTGGCTCTACCCTGTTCCTTTTTGTAGGGGTAGATTCCTAGTCTTCAAAGTCACTTTCTCCTTTTAGGCATTTTTTTCCTTCTGAATGAAATCACTTTTTGGACCTTTCTTCTCTGGCCAAGTTCAGATTATGACGGCATCCTCTAGCTTAGGAAAGTACAATGTTTTCTCCTTGAGTCTGGTGACTTTCTTCTTTTCCAGAAAATTTAATCAGATAGCATTATTGAAAGCATCTCAGGCCCAAGCGAAAGCACAGTCTCCTCTGGCATTTTGGAACGACTCTTGTTCTGCCAGTTGAAAGCCAAGAAGGAAGAAGTTACCATTGCCTTTTTTTCCGCCCAAGACCCTTGCTCTGGCCCTGCATCCAGAGCTGCCTCTCTGATGGATCCACTGAGGGGGCTCACAGAGGCAGGAATCTCATGCTGTTGGCAGCTAGGAAGGGAGTCAGCGAGGCAGCTGGCGAGGGGGAGGAGCAGATCCTTAGGAGGTAGAGTCATTGTCCTATTGAACAGACAAGACTGGACACCTCCTTCCTCTTCCACAGCTGGCTGCTATTGGTAATTATTCTAGCCTTTGTGGTCCCGACAGCTCACCTTTCATCACAGAAAATGTCCCTGGTGGGAGGTGGGCCCTGCAACATGAGGGCAACAGCATGATTTGCCTTTCCTGCATACGCTCTTTATCTCACCTCCCCTACCCAAGGCCTTGGCCTTCTCGTCGCCCACCTCAAGGATTCTTAGAATTTATAAGGAACACCTCTGCATCTCAGTTTCCTGATCTCTAAAATGGAGATAAATATACCCAAGAGGAGGCCTTATATGAGCACAAACTTTGGACTCAGACCAGAGTTGAAATCCTAGGCCTACCACTCCTTAGCTGTGAACTTTAGTTTCTCATCTTAAAAATAGCTCTAGTAAAATGTACCTGCAGAGTGGTGAAGACGATTAACAAAATGAGAGAAAATAATATGGGGGCCGGCCCGGTGACGCAGCGGTTAAGTTCGCACGTCCGCTTCTCGGCGGCCCGGGGTTCGCTGGTTCGGATCCCGGGTGCGGACATGGCACCGCTTGGCAGCCATGCTGTGGTAGGCATCCCACATATAAAGTAGAGGAAGATGGGCATGGATGTTAGCTCAGAGCCAGGCTTCCTCAGCAAAAAGAGGAGGACTGGCAGTAGTTAGCTGAGCGCTAATCTTCCTCAAAAAAAAATAATAATAATAATAATATGAAGTATCTAGTAAGTGCCCGGCATAAAGCAGAGCTAAACGCTGTCAGTCGTCTCTTGCTCACCCTGGCTGCTGAAGAGCCTGGGCCCCTCCCTCGCTGAGAGTGGGCGCTGGAGAGGCTGTAAATAATTAATGAGTCCTTAGGGGCAGGCATCAAAGAGTCCTCAGCTTCTTATATTCCTCAGTATAAGTGCTGAATGAGTGAATGGATGAATTCTCTCCCAGGAGTGAAACTAAGGGTCACGTCAAGGGCAATGGTGAAAGACACAAAAGCATTGACATCAGCACCAGACTAAAGGGGTTTCCTTGTCTCCTGGCCTCAGTTAATCCCCCCTGAAGAAGGTGGGGACCAGACCCCCTCCCACAGCCCCTCGTCAGCACACGGAGAGCACCCGCCAACAGCAGGAGTAGTACGTTTGCCTTGCTCCTTAGAAAAACCTAGAAAACAGAGAAGGTGGGGTGCCAGAGTGTGTGTGAGGCTGTGGATGGAGACTTTTTCATCTGAATGGCGCTTCCCAAGGGAGATTTTGGAGGTGTACAGGTTTGAGAAAGCAACAGACATGGATTTTCAAAGTAAATGGCAGCTACAAGATGACCCAATAAAGACATCTGTATCCCCAGCTGAAACTGAAATCATGCCGGGGCTAGCAGACAACTTAAAAAATTATAACCAGTGTCCTCAGAGAAGTGAGACTTGATCGTGTCCATGAAACAAAATCGAGATGCCATAAAAAAGGAACAATTGGGAAAATAGAATCCAGAAATAAAAAATGTGATACTGAGACCCCCCCATCCCCATATTTTTCATTAGAAGGGTTAAAAGGTAAGGTTAAGGACATCTCCCAGGAAGTAGAACAAAAAGACAAATAGATGAGTGATAGCAGAGGAAAAAGGAGAAAATAAGAGGATTTTCTGGGGGGATCCCACCTCCAATTAATAGGACTTCTTAGAGAAAACAGAAAACATGACAGGGAGGAAGTAACCCCAAATCAACTCAAACTGGAATAAGGAAAAAAAAAAGAATGGAGGGGGAGATGGGGAATGTGAGAACTTGTTGGCCACATTACTGCGCCGGCTGCAGACATGACCCAATTCCCTGCTCACCGGGCCGCCAGCCAGCATCTGCTCTCCTCCCCATCGGCAGCTCCGCCCTCTCTGCCTGCGCTCCACGCTCCACGGTCAGTCTCATGCAGCAGCAAGGATGGCAGCAGCATCCTCCTCCTCGGCTTCAGGAAGAAAGCCTGTCTCTGTCGCTGAAGAGCATAGTGTTCAGAGCATGAACTCTGGCATCAGACAACCTAAGTATGAGTCCTGGTTTTGCCACTCAATAGCTGTGTCACTTGGGCTTGTCGCTTACTGCCTCTGTGCCTCAGTTTCCTCATCTGACAACCGGGATGATAATGACAGTTTAACCTCATGAGGCTGCTGTAAGGACTAATTGAATTAACATACGGTGAAGATAGGTAAAGCCCTAAGAACGGAGCCTGGCGCAGAGGAAGCACTTTATCAGTGTCAGCCAGTACTATCATTCTGAGCCCATCACTGAACCCATCTCTGAGGCCAAGGCCGTGCCATACGGGCTGGTGGGCTCAGGCCTTGGTGGTATGCTGCAGCCCCAGGGAGGGGCTTGGAGGCCTACTCGTATAAAATGACTGACAGTGAGGAGGAAGCACATCTGTGGGCGGATCGGGGTCCCATTACCAGAAGAGGAAGGTGGGTAGCTGCTGTGTGGCATGCCCTAGGGGGGTCGGCAGGGAATATTCACTTCTTTCAAGGAAATCTCCCCACCAGCCAGTGGCCTGGCCTCACAGCTCTGCTGAGATGTTTATAATACTGTATTTGAAGGCACAGCAGAGGCTTCAGCAGAGCGGTCCCGGGGCTTCAGGCTCTCTGCCTGTGCCTGCCCAGGCCCCTGCCACCAGCAGGAGGGGAAGCTATGTTCTTTATTCCTCCTTCAGTACATCATCATCCAACTTGGACCCCTGACTGCCTGGAATCACTCACGCTTCCCTCCCAAGAGCAAACAATATTTTTCAGACACAGTCCAGTCTAATACCATTTTGGGGAAAAAAAACTTCAGCTGTGCAAGGGCTCGTGGGAGTAGGGCCGTTTGAACCAATTAACACCTCTTGACATCTCCACCAGAAGCGTCTACACTGGGGTTAGTTCCTGCCATCCTAGGTGTTCCCTAGGAAACGTGAATGTTTGCCTTGCAGCCCAGGGACTGACGCAGCCCCTCCCACGGCTGCTTCCTGAACAGGGAGAAGGTCTGCCCACAGAAATGAAGTAACTCACCTAAGTCCCACAGCCAGGAGGGGAGCGTGGAAACGTGTCAAGGACGCACAAGAGAGGCTAGAGAAACAGAGAGGGCCGATAGGAAGGTGGGCAACACTCCGGTCTGTGTTCAGGACTCAGTGGGGACTAGCGAACTGAACTGAGGACGGGCTCTGGCTGGGAGTCCACAGGCTGTGGTGTGAGGACGAGTCTTTACCAGCAGGAACTCGAGGGAGGGGCATTTGGATGTCAAATGTAATTGATTTTCACAATAATGTGCTTTAAAATGTGTAAATGTGTCAGCTTCATTTTCCCACTCTGTGCTTGACTACGGACACAACCACAATTCACTCCCTCCCTCTTAGTGCTACAGGAATAAAATGCTTGCATTTTATTATAAATATAATACATTTTCATTAAAGATAATGTGAAAATCCAGAGTAGCAGAGGGACAAAAATATGGTCTCATTCAACAGAGCCACTGTATGATGGTGTATTTCATTTTAGCCTTTTTTTCTGTTTTTCTTTTACACAGTTGTAATCATGGTATTTATACAATTTGTATGTTTTTGTCAAAGGCATGTTTGTGTCTTATGACATAGTCCTTGTAAAGTTCATTTTTAATGGCTGCAGGTTATCCCATTGAATGGATATATCATGGATGTCCATCCATTTGTCTATTGAGGAACTAGATAAGTTAGAATGTTCTAATTTGTGGTGTAAAAAATTGCATTATGATGTCTACCTTTGTGCATAAAGTCTTTTCTATCTTTACTATTTTTTCTTGAGGAAATTGAATTACTGAGGTTTGAGCAATTTTAAGCCTTGGTAAGCATTGCTAAATTGCTGTCCAGAAGAGTTGTGCTAATTAATACTTCATCTCTGTTGTATATAAAGAGCCTGTTTCCTTTAGCTCCACCCACAGCATATCCCAACAGGTTTCTCTAACTGTAAAGGACCGGACATCAGTGCTTTTAAATTTTTGGTCAAAATAGCACTACCATACTAGCACTATATATCTCTACTGTTTTATTCAGTGATGCATTTATTCATTTGTTGATTCATTCATTAGATATTTATTGTGTGTTTGCCATGTAACCTCTCTGGTCTAGTTTCTTGATTCCAGTATCTTCTGGAGAAGAGAGAAAGACAAAAGCCTTTGCGTCACATGTCAGACTTCTCCTGAAGGTGCTGAGGGGGACACAGAAATATTCTTGCACAGCATCCCCAGTAAAAGAAAGAGCTAAATCACGTTTCTGCCTCAAGAGGGATCCATTATATCAAGGACCCAACCAAAGAACTAGCATTTCAACCAGGGAATTAGTGGCAGAAACCATGAACAGTATGTCTGAACTTTTTGGATGCTAAAAAAAAAAATACAGGGTTTCTGCTTCCGGGAAGATGGTGTGGATGCACTTCTCCCTATTTTTCTAACTAAGCCCAACAAAACCTTGGGACGTTATGTATAAAACACGCGCAAGAAGACTGAAGGGTGGAGGGAAGCGGCAGGCTGGCGAGGGGCCTAGAGACCTAAGCAACAGCATGGTGGTGAGTTTCCTGTCTTTTTGTTTTTGTTTTTTTGTCTCATTTATTCCAGACTTGGAGCTAAGGAAGCCAGCAACCCGGAAATGCCACAACTAGCAGACATAAACACAAAAAAAATAAAAACAAAAACCTGCTCTCTGTAGCCAAAGGATGAAGAAAAGGACAGCTTAACAAGGCAGAAAACTTTTCTACAATAACTGTTCCACTCCAGCCAAACACCACAGGGAAAACCGCGGTCCTGCCAGCAAAGGCCGAGCGGGGAGCCCAGACTTCTACCCTTGCCTGGCGCCCCTCCTCCTTCTTGTATTGGAGGTGATGCCGAGGAGGCCAAGGAGGGAGCTGGGTCTTTCATTCCCCCCACCTCCTGGGCAGTGGCAAGGCGTTCCTCCTGCCCATGGGAAGTGGACCTGGAGTTCCACCCCCAAGTGGCCTAAACAGGGCTCCCCTCCTGCTTCCTGCTGGGTGTGTCCAGGAGGCCTAGTGGAGGGTCAAGACTTCCACCACTGCCGGGTGATAACAAGGCCCCTCCTGCTGCAGTGTCCATAGAGACCACAGGGGGAGCCCAAACTCCCACCCCCAACAGTGATGAGGAGCTCCCGGCCCTGGGTGTCAATGGAGGCCAAGTGGGGAGTCTGGACCTCTTCCTCCAGCTGTCAGCAATGAGACAGCACACTCCCCTTCTCTTGCCAGAGTGCTGTCATAGAAAACCAGTTAAAACAGAGGTTTAAATAAGATCCAGTCTCATTACATAATAGGAAAATGTCCAGGTGTCAATCAAAAATCACTCACCATACCAAGAACCAGGAAGATCTCAAATGGAAGGAAAAAAGAAGCCGACACTGAGGCAACAGAGTTTGTCTGTTAGATATCTGCATTAGCTGTTACATATGTTAGAATTATCTGACAGAGATTTTAAAGCATCCGTGATGAAAAATACTTCAATTACAAACATGCACGAAGCAAATGAAAAAACTAAGTCTCAGCGAAGAAATAGACATTATAAGGAAGAACCAAATGGAAATTCAAGAACTGAAAAATAGCATAACTGAAATAAAAACCTCAACGGCTAGGCTCAACAGGGAATGGGGGGGACAGAGGAAAGAATCAGTGAACTGGAAGACACAGCCATTGATGCCACCCAATCTGACTAACAGAGAGAAAAGAGGCTGGAAAAAAAAAATGCACAGAGCCTCGGGGACCCGTGGGACTCTAACAGAGATCTAACATTCTTCTGTTAGCAGAGTCCCAGAAGAACAGGACAAAGACCAGCAGATTCAGGAAGCTGAGCAAACCCCAAAGAGAATAAGCCCAAAGGAATCTATACCAAGACTCATCATAGTCAAACTTCTGAGAACTAAAGACAAAGAAAAACATCTCGAAAGCCATGAGAAACTAGGACTTACCTATGAGGGAAAAACAACCGATGGGCAGCGTATTTCTCATCAGAAACCACGGAGGCCAGGAAGAACTGGCCAACAGTTTTCAAGTGCAAAAGGGAACCCTCAATCCAGATCCCGTGTCTCGTGCAAATATCCTTTAGGAGTGAAGGGAAATCAAGATGTCCTCAGACAGAGAAAAACAGAGAATTTGCCACCAGCAGACCAACCCTAAAAGAAGGGCTAAAGGAAGTTCCTTAAACACAGGGAAACGATAAAAAAAGGAAATTGAGGACATCAGGAAAGAAGAACATGGGAAATAAAAATACACGGAAATGCGATAGACTTTCCTTCTCCTCCACAATTTTCTCAATTCTGTTTAATTAGTAGAAGCAAAAATTATAGCACGGGCTGACATGGTTCTAAGTGTATGTAGAGGAAATACTTAAGACAATTATATTGAAAACGGGGGAGGGTAAAATAGTGTAAAGAAAAGCGAGTTTTCTATACTTTACTCGAACTGGGAAAATGACAGATGCAAGATGGTACAGGCACCCTGGAAAACAATTTGTCAGTTTCTTAAAAAACTAAGCATGTAACTACCACGTGACTCAGCAATTGAGTTCTTGGGCATTCGTGTTCGCACAACGTGAGGAAAGCTTGTGGTGATGAAATGTTCCGCATCTTGACTACATCAGTGTGAATATCCTAGTTGGGATATTGTATTGTTGTTTTAGAAGATGCTGCCCTTGGGGAACTGGATCAAGGATGCACTGGATCTCATTATTTCTTACAGCTGCATGTGTGTGAATCTACAATTATCTCAAACTTAAAAGTTTAATTTAAAAAAAAAAGTGTTGGGGCTGCCCTAGTGGCATGGGGGTTAAGTGCGTGTGCTCTGCTTCGGCGGCCCAGGATTCGTGGGTTCAAATCCCGGGCGCAGACCTATACACTGCTCATCAAGTCATGCTACAGTGGTGTCCCATATACAAAATAGAGGAAGATTGGCACAGATGTTAGCTCAGTGCCCATCTTCCTTACCAAAAAAAAGAAAAAAAAAGCTTTGGAAGACATAGTCTTTTCAACACCACAATGGCAATTTTATACTTGGACCTCTGGACAGTGTTAGAATAGGCCTGTTGGTTGGTGTTAGACCCCAGGGCTGACGTGGCTGTGCTCACAGTAGAACCTGCTTTCAGAGAATTCACTTTGCTCTGCCAGAATCAAAAGGAAACATTGTGCCTGGCATTTTCTGTCCATGAATTTCTAATTGCCTTCCAATGAGTGGCTGGGGAAGGATGTGTGTGTCATGCCTGCCAAGGCTAAAAGGCCCTGCTGCCCAGGGAGGGGAGAGGGAGTATGAGGAGGTCCTTGCACCCCAGTGGAGGGGGAGATGTGGGGCTGGCCTAAGTGGCTGGAGTCCCCCAGGACTGAAGCAGGCTGAGTGTCCCTTGCCCCTGGCTGTGGGTACAGCCAAAGAGGAGCGGAGTGTGGGGAGGTGTGGTCATCGTTGGTGAACCCGAGAGGAGAGATCCAATGAGTGTCCAAATCAAGATCTTGGGGAGAGATCTTGAGCTTCATGAGGGTCAGAGAAACAGAGTGCAGGAAATAGTGAGGGCTTATCCGTGAGGAAGGCTGTGGTGTCCACAGCTAAATTCTGTGGGCGCTGTGGAGTGTGAGATGGGAATATAGTGACCATATCTGAAGGGACAAGGGTGCTGAGCCAGATGTCCCTGGACTTGTTTCGAAGGGTTTTGGAAGTGCCCATTCTCACAGCCCATGGGTTAGGGGAGCCCATGACCCCATCAATAACAACCTCCTCAAAACCCATCTTGGGTTGTTGGAGCAAATCATAGGGAGGGAAGGAGATGCTGTAGATGGAGCAGAGCAAGCAGCAGCCCAGATGGTGAAGTCGTAGGGCCACAGTCAGAGACCTTCTCTGACTCAACATTGGGTGTCCTGCCTCCAGCTTGGCACATGTGTGCCTCCCCGTTGACTATTCTCACATTTCTCGCCCTCCAAGAAGGTGGACACACCCACCTTATAAGGCCCTGCTTTACTGACTAGTTTCAGAGCTGGGCCTGGATACCCACTTGAGTTGGGCCAATGCATCCTCTCTACCAGGATCTGATATTTGGGACTGAGGGATGCAGCAGCAGGGAGCCACGGTGGTGGAGGCATGTGAGTGGTGGCCTTGCTACTCAGTGTGTGGTCCACAGGCCGGGAGCATCCCCTGGGGGGTTTTACGAATGCCCAACATCAGGCCCCACCCCAGATCTGCCAACCGGAACCTGCTCTTTAACAGACCCCCACTGAGCCGTGTGCTCATTTAAATTGGAGAAGCACTGCTCTCGAGAGAAGGTCCCCAGACACCTATTGCCCAGGGGCCTAAGCAGCCCCATACCCACTCCTCTGAGAAGGCTGGTTCCACTCTTCCCTGGACTCCAGTGGCCTCCTATTAAATTGTCTTTTTCTAAGTCTAGTCTCTTGGTTTCTATATTGTTTATAACCAAGAGAATCTTACTAATGCATATGAGCAAGTCTGGGGTAGGTGCTGTGTAGTTCAAGGGTGGGCTGACCCAGTTTGCCACAATCCCATCAACAGAGGGTCAGTCATCTACGTGCGAGATGCTTTGAGTCTGCTTAACTGAAAATCCTCCTGAAATGAAAATGTTTTCTATCATTTGTCTTTCAGTATGAAATACCTTCTCAGATTCTTTCCAAAGGTACCATTTGCTGGGCTGGACATAGGAAAAGTCATGGAAACCTTCCCATGCTTACACTTTGACAAAGCATGGCTCTGCTTCCCCAGATAAGGCCTGTATGGAAATTGCTCTGTGGGGCCCCTTTCAGTGAAGTACAAAGAAGACATTCGTCCCTCCTCCTCTGGGAAGCCCTCCCTGACTAATCCAGTCCGTGGTCACCTGTGCCTTCTCTGAGTCTCTAGAACAGCAGTCTCTGACCTTTGGTGTGCCATTGACCCTCTTACAGAACGATGTTTTCAAATGCGTAAAATAAAGAAAAAAGCATTTCAAAGAAGCCATTATATTGAAATACGGGTATCAAAGTATTTAAAAAAGTAAGTGGTTTAGTAATATATGTGCTTCTTAATTAACACTGATAAGATCTAGCAGCAGGTCTAATAAGCACTGTAATTTCAAGATAGTGTTGAGGAAATGATTTGATATATCGGCAACAACTGTACTGTGATAGGAGAGTATTTTGTAATTTCTATGAATGATGAAGTCGCATACCCTCATGGTTTGTTGCCTATTTCATAATTGAAGAAAATGCTGCATGTCAGTTTGAGATTCATGAAAATAAAGATGTGCTTTTTTTCCCACCCAAGTTGATAGATCCCCTGAAGTGTATCTAGGAAGCGTCGGTGGACCTGAGGTCAAGAACCCTTGGCCTAGAGAGTCGATGGTCAGTAACATGCAATAAATTTATTATCACCATTGAAATAACGTATTTTTTGTTTTGTTTTTTAAAAAATAATTTTATTTTATTTTTTTGTTTGTTTCAGGAGTATTAGCCCTGAGCTAACATCTGCTGCCAATCCTCCTCTTTTTGCTGAGGAAGACTGGCCCTGAGCTAACGTCCGTGCCCATCTTCCTCTACTTTATACGTGGGGCGCCTACCACAGCGTGGCTTGTTTTGTTTTATTTTAAAGGTTGGCACCTGAGCTAACACCTGTTGCCAATCTTTATTTTTCTTCTTCTCCCTAAAGCCCACCAGTACATAGTTGTATATTCTGGTTGTGCGATGTAGGACACCACCTCAGCATGGCCTGATGAGCGGCGCCGTGTCTGTGCCCAGGATCTGAACCGGCGAAACCCTGGGCTCCGGAAGCGGAGCGCACGAACTTAACCACTCGGCCACAGGGCTGGCCCCTAATGTTTTTTTAAAACGCAAGCAAATAGATGTACATAGAAGTAATATTCCAGTCCCCATTGCTCCTCCACTTGCCTGCCCTTTATCCCAGTCCACTCCTCTTCTACATGGCATGGTTTTGGTGGGGTCCTGTGTTTGGTCGACCTGAGTGTATCTTCTCTTGTACCCTGGACCACCACCCGGGCCCAAGTGCACAGCAGGGGCGGGGCCCAGAAGGAGCACTCAATCAGCATTTGTCGGCTCTCTGCCTGTGATGACTCTTTGAATGCCAGCATTTTAAGATTCTGAGGTTTTTATTATCTATCCTGACCGGTATTGAACCCCTCTGGTCTCTTGATACAAAATTTGTCATTTGCGTGTTTACCACTAGATGGCAGCACCATCTCACAGAATGTCCTTTCCCAGCCCTTAGTATTCCATCCAAAAGCTATTTTTTGAGTCAGGTCTATTTCACTCCTGGAAAATCCAAGTTCACTCCCTGTCCTCACATCCTCCCACCTGCGTGGATCTCTCAGAGAGGATCATCACTGCATTATTTTGTTCCTTCAGTCAGTAGGCAGTACAGATCAAAGGAAGGGCATGGGTAGGTAGATGGAATGTCCAAGGTCATGTACAAAATGATCTGACTGGTCTGCATGGGGAATTTAATTCCTCCCAGCATTTACTGAGCACCTATTATATGTCAGACCTAACACTATGTTCACTTACATGGATACACTGTCCCTGTCACAGATGTGTTGACAAGTACCGAGAGCGAAGAGAAAGTGTAGGCTGTGGTCTTTGGGGATGGAAAAAGGTTTAGAGCTGCCACTGAGAACCAGGGCTGGTATGAGCAGAAACACCCCCACTGGGTTGTTCACGCCACTTGGAAAAGTTAAGTTACAATAGATTCTGATTGCAAAGAAGCTAAAACATGTATGTGGACGAAGCCTTAAAGGTGACATACAAACATGAAATTATAGTTGTGATGCAGTTGAAAAATGATGGTCTGTATGAAATGTTCTCTATACAAACTGTTCTGTCATACTACCATTAAGTATTTTCAAAATTAAAAACATTAGGGGCCGTTCCGGTGGCGTAGTGGTTAAATTCATGCACTCTGCTTTGGTGGCCTGGGGTTTGCAGGTTTGGATCCTGGGCTCAGACCTACACACTGCTCATCAGACCATGCTGTGACAGCGTCCCACGTTCAAAATAGAGGAAGATTGGCACAGATGTTCGCTCAGGGCCAATCTTCCTCACCAAAAAAAATGTAAATAAATAAAATAAAAACATTAGAAAATATACAATTAATGATGCTAGTATGAATTAGACCTTAAGCCAGCCCCCAGACTTATTACACATGCCGTTTGTAGATGAATCAGGTTTGGTGAGAGGCCTGACTGCAGACTGTGTTGGGGTGCTGAAATTGGCAGGAAGACAGAGCGCTTCCATGGGGGGTCGACTGCTTTGTTTGCTTCAAGGTGGAACAAAAGCCTTTTAATCTTCAAATCCAAGAGGCAGGCTGGCCGACATCAAACGCCTCCGTGTGTTCCAGAGCGGCAGAGCCTAATCACACCGTCTCTTTAATTGGCTGTGACTGTCCCTTCCTTACACACAACTCTTTACACAGGCAAAAAAATGGGCTCACTCCTCTTCAAATCTCCCTGTATCAAACAGCCACCAGAACTCACCCCTCCACAAAACAGACGCACGGTCACACACACACACACACACAAAACAGCAACAAAATCATTCAAAAAAAGAATAAGAACTTGAGAATAAGACTGCTTAGACTGAACTACGTTGGGGAAAGGCATTATGAAGCTTTCTCCAAACAATGGAAGTGATGACCAGGAAGGGAGAGGCCACAGTGGTGCTGGGGACCCAGGAAACTCTGAACCAGCCAAAGCGTTGTGTGTCAGGACCCTGGTGAAGGAGTCCAGGCTTTATCACCTTCTGTGCCAGTGTGCTTTCTGTTCCTAACACAAGTGTCCTCTGACATATTCCCACCTGGTTGCAGCTGAGCAGAGGAGGGAAGGTTTCCCCCATCCTCACTCTCCTTGGGATGGCTCTCCGGCAGAGCAAGGCCACCCTGAGCCTGTAGCCATGTGGGGATGGGGGCGGAGAGGCATGGGAAGTGATGCATACAACCTGGGTTTGGAAAGAAGGGGGTGGATTGACAGAGCCCAACCGGAGGGAGAGACGGGGGTGGTGGGTGGCAGGAGCGCCGTCTGTGCCTCGCTGCCTGGAGTTTATGCCCTGCCATTAATCCTTAAGGTCTGATTCCAGCAAGCCCTCCAGACATCACCAAAGCTGAGAAAATCCTCTCGCCACCGTTTCTCTTCAAAAAGTCTAAGAAAGCTGAAAGCCCAACAGAGGTAAGAAAACTGCTTTTAAAAAAATGTTATCCCTCTTTTTGCAACACAAGCACCAAAGAGAAATTAAACTGGTTTATTTATTGTCGAGCCTGGAGGATCAGACCAGGGAAGCGGCGCTGTGCAGTTCGGCTCGGTGAACATGTTTGAACATCTCGGAGGAGCGGGTGTTGAGAAGGGGCAGGAGGCTCAGACCCCAGGGTTAAGGTCCAGGCACGAGCTTTAGGAGTTATGTGGCCTCTCAGATCCACAGTTACCTCCTCTGTCAAGTGGGGATAATCTGGTGCCTGTTTCCTAGGCTTGTCATGGAGATGAAAAAATGTGAAGTGCTTAGTGCAGAGTCTGGGGCATTTATTGATGGCTGATCAATGAATTGTGTATATTGATATGCTGCTGGGATGCATTTATTCAACCAAGTCTGATGGATCTCTGAGGACATAAATAAAGATGAGTGAGGCCCAACCTCACCCTCAAAGATAGAATATTTAGTGAACTATTGTGAACCTGAACATGTACATGAGTGTATGTACACCTACATATATCATATTTCATCAGTGCTAAAATGTATTTTTCATATTTTAAAATCTTTAAATTTGGAAAACTTTTCCTTTCTTGGTGGTAAATGAAATAATGGTGTGGCTTATGATCAGTGGAATCTGAGATTTGGTGAAAACCATATAAGCATAAAGACAGAACCGTCAGCTCGCCACCACGGTGCAGGCCCTGCACAGACTCCCAGAACCAGAATCTCAGTACAGGGCACTCAGGATGCTGTCTCTCCTCAGATATGTCGGCTCCCCGACTGCCTTTGGGAGACAGGAGTGGGAGGGGACCTTTGGGGTGATTGGACTGGTCACCTTCTTAGTGTCTGAGGGCTGGGCGGTACCCAAACTCCAGTGCATGAACAAGTCGTGTTTCGAATGCAGGTCCTTGGACCCTGCCCCAGACGATCTGGCTGGGTAGGTCTGGGGCTGGAGCCCCAGCTGATTCAGCCAGCCCTAGGCCCTCCCTGGTGTGGGGATTCTCTGCTTGTGGGGGTCGTCTCAGTCGTGGGTTCAGGAAATGATCTTTCCTTGACACCAGGACACCTGAGTTTGCTTCCAGAGGCTACTGGTCCAGGAGTGGGCTAAAGCTGGCTCATCCTGGCTAGTGTGAAATCAACCATGGGGGCAGTATTTACACCACAGCAATTGGTAGAGCCTGCAAGTCAAGGCCTCTTTTTTTTCTTCAGAGAATCAGTTCACCAGCACACCACTGTGACTTCTTAGCCGGGTGACGTCGAGGAAGGATGTCACTGAAAATCACTCTGAGTCTCTGTCTTTCCGTCTGAAAGGGGACAATTCTATTTCTCACCTCATAGAGCTGTGGTGGATAAAAGAGTCTTCACGAGAAAGCATCTAGCCCAGTGCTAGGCTCTATCAATTTGCAGTTTATTTTTGTTTGCTTCAGAAGTTTCCTACAATGTTTTCTCCTTGGGAACTTGCCAGGAAGAGAATGAAATGAAATGAACATTCATCATGATACCATTCAAGTCTCCATGTGGATAATTAGCCTTTAACAATAAGGACAATAGTAATGAACTTTGTGTAACCTTTTACAGTTTAAAAACTGTATTCAGTGCGGCGTAACTTCACGTGGCAGCCACTGCTCTCCCCATTTTTTCAGATGAGGAAACCAAGACTCAGAGAAGTTAAGGGACTTGCTCTGTGTCATGTGACTTGTAAGCGAGGCAGGGACCACAACTTTTGATGTTTTTTTCTTTCTCCCCATCTCATCACAGCAGAGCCTGTGTGAAGAGTCCTGGGTGGGCGAATGGTGTTAAAACAAACCTGCAAGCCCCACAGGTTCCTGCCCAAAGCTTAAAGTTCAGTTGGAAAACTTAAACACCCATAAGGGGAGTCCTTGGGGATGATGACCAAGCGAAGTGGCACAGGGTGCCATCAGCAGATGGTTTGGTGAATTCATTAACACGGACACGTGGAGGGCAGTGCAAGATCATCTCAGACACTTCAAGCTAACAGCCCTGCACTGATGCTCCCCTTGACCACGCTGCTTGCCGTGCCTCCCTTGTTTGCAGGGGAAGCAGAGCTCAGGGCGGGGGCAGCATTGCTGTCTCTTTCCCTTGGCTGCTCCTAGGCTCTCGGTTTTCTCCAAGACAAACACTGAATTCTTGAAAGCTGAGACCGTCCACCCTGGGTGTGAATGCGGATGGTGATTTAGTCTTTGGTTTCTCAAGTATGAACTTTATTGCCCAAGCTGCTTATTGACTTACGAGCTGATTAAAAGGAAGGAAAAAAACCCCTCCCAGTTAAAGACGCGCACTAGACCTTTCCAAAGTTTAAGTAAAGTTGAAATTCAGCAGCCGTTTGGCTGCGGTTAAGGAAAGGGAGTTTGAACCAAACTCAGCCTTCGAATTAAGAAGGTGTTAAAGGGTCCAGCCTTGAAGCTCCAAGGAGTACAATGTCTTCCCTTAAAAAGATCTTTCAAAGTTGATTCCCTCAAGCTTGGGTTTTGCTGAAAAGATAGAAGCAATTATTTGAATAGTTCAAAAATCCAGAAGAGACCTGACCACTAGTTTCTGGAGAGGGTGCTGCATGATGGTCACGATCAGCCGTCCTGATCATGTCACCCACAGGCCACCTGGGCCCACAAGCCCTCAGGGGCTCCGAGCTCTCATCTCTCAGTGAAGGGATGGCTTTTCAGGGCCTCACATGGAGGGCTGGGGCTGAAACTTGCACAGATGTGTTTGGCCAGCACAGAGTTTTGACTTTCCTTCCTTCCTTTCCCTTCCCCAAGTGTGTGTGCCGGCAGGAGGGGCGTGCCACTACAATTCATAATTCCCACTGTTTCCTGATTTTTATACCCATGTCGCACACCCACAGAATAGGAGCCTGTTAAGGACTCTTTCAGCTTTAAAGATTCTATGATTAAGATATTTATGATTCATCCACATTTTGAAATACTAAAATCACTTGTTTGAAAAATATTTGTTGATATGGGAAAATATTCACAATGTAATGCTATGTATAATAATAAGAATGCTGATACTGGAAAGTCATGTATGAAAATATGAACCGTGGGAATCTCGCTGACTTGTGTTTTTTATCTTTCTGTATCACATGACATCGTAATTATTAGTTTCTATCTGACGCCTGGGTGAACTGTAAGCTTTCTGAGTGCAGGGTCTGTGTCTCAAATATTTCTTTTTTTTTTTTCTGAGGAAGATTAGCCCTGAGCTAACTACTGCCAGTCCACCTCTTTTTTGCTGAGGAAGCCTGGCCCAGAGCTAACATCAGTGCCCATCTTCCTCTACTTTATACGTGGGACACCTACCACAGCATGGCGTGCCAAGTGGTGCCATGTCTGCACCTGGGATCCAAACCGGTGAACCCCAGGCCACCGAGAAGTGGAACGTGTGAACTTAACTGCTGTGCCACCGGGCCAGCCCCTCATGTATTTCTTGATTTTTCATAGTGCCAAGAACCAGGTCAGGTATATAGAAGGCACTAGATAAATAGCTGTTGAATGAATTAGTGAGTATTTTTCTGACTTGCATGAGTGGTTGCACAATGAGCATATATTACTTCTATCATCGTTGAAGGATAGGGAGAGCAATAAATGTTAATGTAAAAAAGTAAGCTGTAGTCTGATGAAAATTCATATCCTTACATGTTTTTACTAGAAAATAAACAACAATATCAACAACCCACAGAAGTTTGAATATTGTATAAGTGACCAAACGTCGAACAGGGCTTATGCTGTAGCGTCCGTTTAGGAGGAGACACGGTCAAGTCCACGGACCCTCCCCCAGCCATGAGGAGTCTCTATGAGCACGTGGAATCTTCCTCAGAGTCAACGTGGAACCCTGAGCACCCCTGAGAACCTGGACCACCTCTGGGCTGATCTGGCTGGCAGTGGGGGTGGGGGGCTAGATTCTAAACTGGGTAAGCGTTTGGGACTTAGATATTCAACTGAACTAGACTTTTATTTTTAAGGAAGATTATCCCTGAGCTAACATCTGCTGCCAATCCTCCTCTTTTTGCTGAGGAAGACTGGCCCTGAGCTAACATCCGTGCCCATCTTCCTCTACTTTACACGTGGGACTCCTACCACAGCATGGCTTGCCAAGCAGTGCCACGTCCACACCCAGGATCTGAACCGGCGAACCCTGGGCTGGCACACTTAACCGCTGTGCTACTGGGCCGGCCCTGAACTAGACTTTTTATTATAGAATATGGGATTATTTATTAATACCCAAAAGTAACCAGAAAGCTATGGAATCTGCCTGTGGTTTCATGGGAAGAACACGAGTTGCTGGACGGCTGTTCTGAGCCTCGGCTTGCATCTTCCTGAGGCCGTTCATCAAACGAACGGATTCCACTTGTTAAGTGATAAGAACTGCTGCGTCCTCGAAGGAGCCTTGTTGGCTCCTGTGTCCCTGCTTCCTACTAGCCCACTGCCCGGTGCAGTCCGGTTGCTGCTCCTTACGTGCCCTAGGCGGTCGGCAAATGTTTGCGGATGGAATGAAAGTGGATCCTCGGATCTGCTGCTCTCGGGACATTTGGTGAAGGGCAGAGGAGGGAGAAAGCAGGACCAAGAGGACGCATGCATGTGTGACGACAGCATGGGGGAGGCCATGGTCACGTGCATTGGTGGGAGCCCCAAAACAGATTCAGCCTCTGGGCTCAGATCGGGTGCAGCTGCCACTCCTCAAGGTAACACATCCTGCACCCGGGGCTCCTCCCAGGGTCTCTATTGCCTGTGTGGTATGAGGGTCAGCAATATGGCTTCATGTAAATGAGCCTGGACAGAAACTGTGTCCCATTCCTGGTTCCGCCCACCAGCTTGCACTTGCTAAAAGCTTGCTGTTTGATCCATTGATTGGCAGGGCGGGCAAGCTCTCAACCTTGGCTGTACATCAGAGTCACCTGGGCAGTTTTTAAAGCTTCCAATGGTAAGGCTCCACTGGACCAATTGCATCAGAACATCTGGGGGTGGGACCTGGGCGACAGGACCTTTTAAGGCCCCCCCCCATCGTCACCCCCACGGTTGATATCTACCAGCAGCAAAGGTTTGGAGCCAGGGGTACACCTGAACCCTGGCCCTTCCTGCTGCCTACCCTGGGCCTGGCTGACCCCTGAGCGATCCCTGGAACACGGTCCTGGGGTTTAATGAGCTGGCGTGGCAGGGAGACTGCCTCTGGTTGTGCCTCTGGATGTAACCATGGTCACCAGCAGTGCGGGCTCATTGCTCACAAGTGTGATTTACGAGGCAAAAATTTCTCTCTTCATAAAAATGTCCTATGTTCCCATCACGAAGGGTAATTGAGCCTTTTAGCTTCTGTGTCACAGTCTTCACCCATTTCCTCACGTGCGGGGTGGTATTGCCCATAGGGAATTAAGTCATAGTGTGGGTCAGTGAGTAACAGGCTATGAAACGGACGTCCAGGCCAGGTGACTCAGCCAGGACTCAAGTTCCCGGAGAGCAGCTCTTCCTGTCCCAGTCCCTCAGCTCACCCAGACTGTACCTAGTGGGGCAGCATGGAAGGAAAACTTTGGAATGGCTTTGGGTCCTCGTCTGTGAAAGAGGGTGACTGTATTTACTTCTTGGGGTCCCTGTGAGAGTTCAAGGAGGTCATGAGTGTGGAAGATGTGGTGCCGAGGGGGCAATGGGTCATTTGAGCCCCATGACCACTGCTCCCTTTTCCATTGTCCCCCCCTTTCCCCACTGGACTCCAAACACACGCGCAGATACAATTTTATCTGCAGCAGGAGCTACTCTGAGTAAATGCTCGTGAACTGAATTCCAAACAGCTGAAGTAGGGCCTGCGCTAACACTGTTGGAGGATTTCAGGCCCATTCCCTTTGCCTGCCAAGAGGCCCTTGTCCTCTCTTTAGGGCACACAGTCCAAATGAAGGGCTCTCTGCATACCTGAGATGGGAGCCCCCAGAGTGACTGCATGGTCCTCATAACCTCCTAGGTTGTCTTCTCGCCTCATCTACAACCCCATGTAGTAGTTAGATCTGGGAATAAAATACATATCATTCTTCCCACTGACAGATGAGGAAAGGGGGCTCAGAGAAGCTAAGCTGGTTCCTCTGTTCTCACCATTTTCCTAGCTCTGCGCCCAGTGGATGACCCTCTGCCCCCAGGCCCTCTGCACTTGGGGAAGTTCTCCTGGGAGCAGAGTCTTGGAGAGAGAGAACTCTGGCATTGGGATCCTCCCTCCCCAGGGTCAGGGTACAGAGCTCAGAACTCCTAGGACTGGAGATGGGGGAGCAGGGTCCCCAGGAAGAGAGAAGACGAGGCTTGAGGAGCTGGGGTTGGTCCAGACTGGGTCCACCGCTCCAGTGCAGCAAAAACACCAATTCACCTGTAAAAAAATGACCAATTGTTGACAAACCCGTGGGTTTTGTCTTCTGGAAAGAGCGCTAGAGAGGAGCCAGAGACGCCTGTATTGCAACTTCAGGTCTGCAACTATTCCCGTGGTGGTCTCAGGAGACGCAGCAGGAGTGTTGGGGAGAGTGTGTGAGAGGTAGTCAGGGACACAATCCTGCCTCTCCCGCTTACCAGCCAGGTGATCTTGGGCCCAGTTACCTAGACTCTCGTGCCTCAGGGTTGCCATCTGTAAAGTGTGATAATAGTAACTATCTCAATGGGCTGTTATGAGGATTAATTGAGTTAATACATAAAAAGCACTTGGAAAGTTTCTGTCTCAGAGCAAACACCATGTGTGTGTCTGCTACCCTCCTGATGTCCATGAAGGGGCAGGCACATGGCAGGTACTCTGTGCTCAGTGAATCTGAATTTATCGGTCCTTTTCTAGAGAGCAGAGGACAGCGGAGCCCTCTGACTCTAGATGCCCCTCCCACAGTTCCACTTTCCACATCCGTGACCCAGCTCTGCACAGTGGAGGTGGGCAGCAACGTTCAGGCAGCCCAAACCAGGGCTCAGGTTTAATTTGATCAGGTATCGAGGACATTCTGCACCTGCATTTTGTTTGTTTGTTTGTTTGGTGGTGTTCGGCTAATCTGATATGGATGCAATACTGTATTATTTCCTTTTTAATTTGCATTTCCCAGAATTCCGGTTCTAACTCCACCGCTGTATTTACTTCACGTCCCTTCTAACCTCAACCCAGAGGCACACGTGAGTTTGACTAGCATGTGACGAGCCTTACAGGTCACAAAGCACCCTCAGACACAAGAGCTACTGCAGTCCTCCGGACCAGGAGCGGAGTTCGGTCATTGTCCTACTCCAGGGACATGGGAAGTGAGGCTAAAGATGTTAAATGATGGCTGAGATGCAAGTGTCCTTGAAGATGGATCTTCTAAGGTCCCAGCCTGTACCATTCTTTCCACCGAGACACCTGTGCACCTGATTTTTAACAGTCCACAAAGTTGCACATCATACATTCTTTTCCTACTCAATGTTATTTCAGAAATACGGTTCCCTTTTTTTCACTGTCATTCTGGTTATCCTTTGAATGGCTGCATAATATAACATTTTACCATAATTTACTCATCAGCCTCAGGTCATTGCTCATTTAGGACATTCTGGTCTCGCTGTATGAGAAGCAATGCTACTGTCATCTTTTGGGGCCAGACCACTTTTATTCCTCTGAATTATTTTTGTACAGCGAATTCACAAGAATGGGATTAAGGACTCAATGAGTATGAACATCTTGATGACTCTTGATTCACCTTGGTATTATTGACCTCTAAAAGAACCAGAACTATTTACTCATTATCTATCCATGTATGCATTCATTGCTTTGTTTAGCCAGTGAGCCACCCATCCGTCCATCCATGCACCCATCTACCCATCCATCCACCTATCCACCCACCCATCCACCCACCCATCCACCCATCCACACATCCATCCACGCATTCATCCCATCCATCCATCCATCCATCCATCCATCCATCTATCCATCCATTCAATGTATACTTCATTTCCTCTGAGCCTTAAATACATTGCAGAAGTCCCAGAGAGACTGTGTGTTCTGGTGGATTGGTGGATGTGGGTATAGTGGAGGCAGTTTCCGCCCCACCCTCCATTCTATCCCCAAGTTTCTACCCTTTTCTTAGACCAGCCTCTGCTGCTCCTCTGGCTCCCCCTGAGCAACACGTTCCCAGGCTCTGTCCCCCTCGCACCGACCACCCCCCCCAACTGCCCTCAGCTGACTCCCTGCTTGATGCTGGAAGTCCTGGCTCCCTCGGCTTCCCTGTGCTTATTTTGGAAGGCCTGGCTGTTTAACTGCAGCCGCTGGAGTCATTTGGTTCCAGCTGTTTCCCCAGGGCCTGGCTGGTCGAGGGTCTGTGCCGGAGACAGTCAGCCTGAGTCAGGGGAGGTCAGGTCCCTGGGGGAGAGAGAGGCCAGCAGTAGCTCTGGGACATCCTCAAAGGCCAGTGGCCTGTTGTGGGAGACTTGAATGTGGGTGAGCTTGGCTCCAGCCTCCCCATGGAAGGTCACAAGATGCTTCTGAGATGTTCTGCTCCCTCCTGCCTGCAGCCTGTGGCACACCAACCCCAGGCTGTCACAGTGTGTGTGTGTGTGTGTGTGTGTGTTTGGGGACGTTAGGAAACACTGGAGGGAATTCTTTTTTTTCTCCAAGAGAATCTTGACGAGTTTTTTTTAAAGTTAAAAAACCCTCTGTTTATTAAGTAAAATATTGCTGTGGTAGAAAGTACAGATAACCAATAAAAACAATTCTCTCAAATCCCACATCTAGCACTGTGTGCGCTAACATAGGGTGTGCACCCTTTGAAGGGGACCAGTGTGGTGCAGGGGCTTGGCCGGGTCAAGGATGGGATGAAGCTGGAAGGTGTGGGTTAGAGCCAGATTGTGCAGTGTCTCCAGGAGCCATAAGGAGAGAGAGCGCAGGCCTTGTCCTCAGACCTGGGGTCAGAGCTTGACTCTGGCCATTTCCTGGCTATGTGATCATGGAGAAGTCACCCAACTTCTCTGAACCTTCACTGGCTCATCTGTCAAACGGGAACAATAATATCTACCTTGTGGGATTAAATGAGAATGAGCGTGTCTCGTGCCTGGCACGTGGTAGGAGCTGTTCCATAGGTGTCAGTCCTCCTCAGCGAGTTTGGCTTTTCTCCTATGAAGCCCTATTGTAAGCAGGGGAGGGAAAAATCTATTTCTTATGACAGATTGAAACCCATTTGCAGGATCCTAGGACCTCGCGCCGCTGAGGGGTGAGGGCATGTGCGCTCCTGTAGGCTGCTGGAGAGCAGCGAGTTTGGTTGGTACAATCTTTTCTTGGGGAGCAGTTAGGTGCTAGGCATCAAAAAATCTTAAAAACCCCAGTGCCTCCCCTTTAGCTGAGCAATGCCACTGTGAGGAACTCATCCGAGGGAGAGCATAGGTCAAGACGCGTGGACAGCGGTATTCATGTGTAGTGTTCTGTTCAATGTAAAAACGACAAATAAGTAAATGTCCAACAACAGGGCACGTGTATCTAACTCTGACATTCTTACAGTGGAAACACTGCCAGCAACTAATGAAGCTTTAGATCTAGGTTTATTAACATGAAAAAAATGTTGGTAACATACTGTTGAATGAAAATAACAGGTTACAAAAGACAGGATGTACAGTTTGATTTCACATTGGTAAAAACGTATCTATTTGTTTAGAAAGTGTTGGGGAGATTTCAAAGGCTCTCGTCCTGCGTTTAAGACACCCTCGATTCCTTAAGCTGAGCTCCCTGAAGCCAGCCCCAGGGGGCGTTAGTAACTGGTAGCCAAACATCATAACCCAGCCAGAAGCAAGCCCTGCTGCTTGCAGGGTTCGTGTTCTCCAGGATGCTCCCACAGAGAACAGATGCCTCCTGCCTCAGTTTCCCCAGGATAGGGTCAGGGGACACATCTGAAGGAGACCAGCTGCTCTCCACCCCATAAGCCGAGGGGATTCAGGCTTCCACAGAGGCAGGAGACACCAAGGTTAAACCTGGCTCTTTTCACCAACCCTGTAGGGAACAGAGAGGTCAAGGTCAACACTGGCCTTGGGACATCAGCTCAGCAGTGTTTACGCAGCACCCGTTGCGTGAGACACACTGTGCTTGGTGTACAAACAAGCCACAGCTCCTTTGAGGAGGTTGGGACACAAAATCCCACCTCAGTGTGACTGGTGAGAAGACAGGGGGTGACCCAGAGGAGGAAGGGGTGCCCTGCGTCAGGGAGTAGGGAAAGGAGGTAACCCCTGGGCTGGTCCTGTGGGACGAGGACAGGGTGTGGGTGGGCAGGTGTGGGAGCAGGGGAGTAGCAGGTGTGGGGAGAGGCCCAGAAGGGCTGTGTGCTTCAGGAAGCCTCTTCCCTCTCGGCTCCTCTGGGCATCTGCTTCCTTCTTCTCTCTCCTGCAGCTGCTTTCTCTGCTCTCCAGCCCAGAGTGGGGAAAACAGCCACCCAGAGCCCCAGCACTATATGGCTTCTGGTCAGGGGAACAGTTGGACCGAGGCTGGAATCTTAGTCCCAATTCCCATTTCCCAGTCCTGTGTCCCCTCCTGGTCTTGTAAACTGTGTCTGGGTGTGGGGGCAGGGGACAAGGTCGGACAAGGTCAACAAGTGGTGGGTGGAGGGCAGTTGGTTCCCAGGCAGAGGGAGTGGAATGGATGCAGAGCTGAGCAGATGGGGCCTACATTCCCACCGCACCTCGAAGGGAGGGGCTCCGCGGCTGACGCCTGTGCAGTCCATGGCCCTCTTATCTCTAAGACACAAGCTTGTGAAGGCTAGTCACTTTTTTCTTTTTTAAAAAATTTATTTTATTGAAGTCATATTGATTTATAACATTGTGTAATTTCAGGTGTACATTACTATACATCAGTTTCTATATAGACTGCATCGTGCTCACCCCCAATAATCCAGTTTTTATCTGTCACCATACCTGTCTACCCCTTTACCCCTTTCACCTTCCCCCCACCCCCTTCCACTTTGGTAACCACTAATATAAGGAGGACAGTCATTTTTACCCCAAATGTGTTGGGAAACAGTAATTTTCAAGGCACGTGCTGCCCCACGTGCACTCAAGGGGGTCCAAGCACTCACGTCCACACACGCACACACACACCGCACACACGCATGCACACACGTAGACTCACATACCCGGAGCGAGACGAGAAAAGTCAACTTCTCCTGCAGCCTGACTGCTTCCTGCCCGGGCCATCAGCACAAACAATGCGGTGACTCATCACCTGTGACTCACGCCGCTGCGGGGCCTCAGATCCTGCCTGCAAAGGGCGAATGTCTCCTTATTCGCCCTTTATGTCCTCAGAGATGGAGGGTCCCCCAGCCTGGCCTCCACCTCCAGCCCAGGTGAGCCTGGAGGGGAGCAGCTTGGTAATTTAGAAGGTGGGGGAGTGTCCCAGAGAAGATCACCTGATCTGTGCCGTGGGGGGTGTTACTGTACAAAAGGATTTACGGAAGATGTGTTTCAACACAGCGTTCCCCACTGGGCATTCAGAATAGGGTATGATTTCCCAAAAACCCATTTCCTTGGCATCTTTTCAGGAATCTGTTGATTGTGCAAAGTGAGGTTGGAGTGTTGGGAGTGAGGAATATCCTGGTGGCGGGGAGAGCAGAAATTTCCAGTTGAAAAGTCAGAGAAGATCTTGGATTGTAGGGGCCACTTCCTACCACCACCTCCAACACAGTCACATCACTGATTCCCTGATATCATCTGTTCCCTCCTCTGCTCCTCCCTTACCTTCCTCCTCACCTGGCCCCGGGCTCAGGGCTGGAGGCTGCTGGGAGAGGCTGCTCTGGTGCTTGTGGGCAGCTTGATTCCCTTCAGCTGTGCCTGAGTACATTGCTCCAGAGGATCAAATTCCTCTCTGCCACCAGGGTTTGTCAAGCGTTCGCTGTGGGCCCTGCGATGTTCGAGGGTAATGCGGGGATGCAAGAGGCTGGCCGTTTAGCCAAGAGCCAAGAGTCACACGTGGGGTGCCTAGGGAAGGGAGGCTTTAAATTCTCATCCTGGAGTGGAGGTGTGGAGAAAGACTGGCAATTGAGGGCCAGGCTTCAATTTAGAAAAGACGTTGCAGCATTCTAGAGCAGGTTCCACAGTTTCTGGGCAGCTAGATACCCAAGTATGAGGTTAGTAGCCACCTATGGTTCTGGGGGATGGTGTGTCTGGGTATTCTGATCCATCTGGGCCTGGGCTCCAGTCCTGTGGGCACATGGAGCTGTGTCACCTTCTGCCATGGTCATAGAGACAAAGAGCCTGGTAGTCGCTTGACGAAGTGGTGGTGTTGGCTGCAGTGGGGGGGTGGCAGTGCCTAAATTTGCATACTAAGCCTGTGGCCCTAGGAGAATTAAGATCTGCTCTTGAACAATCTGCTCTCTCTGAGGATTTAAGTTACTGAAACAAATCAGGGTGTACCAGGTAGTCCTGGGACTGAGACCCAGGGGCATGGAAGGTCTTCAACATCTCTGAGATAACATTTGGAGGGTAAAAGGAGATGAAAGCAGGGCTGGCCCTGTGGCATAGTGGTTAAGTTTGGTGCACTCCACTTTGGCAGTCCAGGTTCACAGGTTTGGCCCTGGGCATGGATCTACATCACTCATCAGCCAAGCTGTGCTGGTGACCCACATATAAAGTGGAAGAATATTGGTACAGATATTGGCTCAGGGCTAATCTTCCTCAAGAAAAAAAGAGGAAGATTGGCAATAGAAGTTAGTTCAGAGCTAATTTTCCTCAGCAAAAAAAAAAAAAAAAAAAAAAAAAAAGGAGATGAAAGCAGTGGGCTTGCCCAGTTGACCAAGAGTTAGGAGGATGCTCTAGGCTGGTGTCTACCTAATTAAAGAATTTCAGAACTGGGAGTTGAAGTCCAGCCTGGCATGAAGCCCATGGCCTACTGTGACTCTGGGAAATGTCTCCTATGTAACCTTGAGGACCCACTGCCCAGCCAGTGGCTTTGGTGAGCACACCCCCCAGCAGAGGTAAGGATCAAAAGTTTTTATAATTTGAATGAAAATTATAAGGACTATGAATTTATTCTGTGTCTCAAACTGGTCAAGTGGGACATCCTTGTTGCTCACACCATGTATCAGTTAGGATGGGCTAGATTATGCAACAGTAACAAACAGCTCTAAACATTGCAGTGGTTTAAAACAACAAAGTTTTAATTTTTGCTCACAATTACACATCATCACAGATCTGCAGGGGCTCAGTCTGTTGCAGTCAGGGACCCAGGCAGCCATTATTGGGAGCTTAGATAGTTGTCATGGAAAAGTACATACTGACTTTAAAACTATCTTCCTGGAAGTGACACTCACCATTTCCACTCACATGGCCAGTCACGTGGCCCCGCCTGAATTCAGGTGGGCGGGGATGTACACCTCTTCCAAGTGTCCAGAAGGAGAGAGAGCCAGAGCTTTTGTGATCGGTCTCAATGATGTCCACACACAACCGGAGGACGTGGCATGTGGCAGCTTTCTGGTACAAACTTTATTTGCCCCAGGAATTCTGGGAAGGGAGGTAGCACCACGCCAAGATTCAGGGAAGTCTTCCTGGAGGAGGCGAGATCTGAGGTTAGACTTGGAGGACGGCCAGCTTCAGAGGTACTGAGCTGGACAGAAGGAGGATGAGATCAGAGGGAACAGCCCGAGACAGCAGGTTGGGAAGGAGACGGTCCTGTACCAATGCCTCCTTCCAGCCCTGGGCTCTCCAAGCTCCAGGACTCACAGAGGGGAGGGAAGAAAGAAGGGCTGGGGTCAAGCAGAGACGAAAATTCTGGCGGCTGCCAACCAGATCAGGAGAGGAGACAGGGCGGAGTCCCCTCTGCCCTCGTCCTCAGCTGCAGGCTCAGCACCTGCCATTGCATGAGCCCTCGCCTCCCACACCCACGCTCGCCTCCAGGCACAGGGGAGTTGCCTCTTCAGAGAGGGGGTGTCTGGCCAGATCTGTGGCTGTGCTGTCGGTACATTATTGACTCTCCTCCAGCCAGTGGGCCCCAGGGCCCCATGGTCAGGCCATCCTCAGAACCGAATAAAGGAACTCATCTGAGAGAAAGAGACAGGAGGCAATGAGTCCTTCGTTGCTCTGCTAGTCAGTCAGTTAGAAAAAGCAGCCTCTGAGGGGCTCCCGTATAATTCTCTGGAGTGAGCAGTGTAAGGAGTCTGGAGAGATGGGGAGACAGGGCCTTGCTTGGGGATGTCCCATTTGGAGGAGCTGCCAGCCTTACCTTTGAGACAGCCATGGGCAACGCCTTCAGGCCTCTCAGGTCTGAAACGGAAGATGGAACTTCTCCCCTTCCTGTTGCCCATCCTTCATAGCAATTAGTTCACACTTGACACAGGAGCCCAAGGTGGACAGAGGAGTCTGGAGCTTTGCACTCCTCCCAGGTGGAGCCACTCCCAAGAGAAGCCTTAAATTTGGCCTTATCTGTCAGGTTTTGCAAGGCCTAAATGAGCCCTTTGATGAGAAAGTGCTAAATAACAAAAACAGCATTAATTACAGATCATTTAAAAACCAGGGCCCACAGATTGCTTGTTGTGATGTCAAGGTCCCAGGAATGGTCCATAGACTGGGCCTCCCCCTGCCCCTGGCGACGGTCAGCCTGTGCCAGACCCTGGGAACAGGAAGTCTCCTGCAGGGCCAGCTTCGGGGGAGAAAACAGGACCACAGGGCAGAGGTGAGGAATAAAGGAGAGGCCATGGGACCACTGGGCTGGGGGCTGGGGTGGGGCAGGAGGGGGATGGAGAAGAAGCCAGGAACTGGGAAAGAGAAATCAGGTACAGCACCCCTCGGTAAAGTTGATGGAAGGGGCCCAGTAACGTGTCCCAGGAAGCGATGGAACAAAGTTATGGTATCCAGGTAGAAATCTTGTATCTAGAAATCTTGTTGTCTAGAAATTCTTGTATTTCCATGAGGACTGTGGCAGGAGACTGAACTTGCAGTGAAATGTGTGCGTTTCAGATACATAGGGACAAATGAAGAAAAAAATGGAGAACATGGCAGCCTGAAGCGGAAGGCCAGCCTCCTCAGCCTCAGGACCCGAGGGGCCCCCACCCTCTGCCTGGAGGTGTCTCGCACACCTCCTGGGGGCTGTGGATGTGGCCGTGGGAAGGTGGGGCTGGGCGGGGAGAGAGGCTGGCCTGCAGAGCACAAACAGTTCCTGGCATTGGGCAGCGAGGCCCGCCATCTCTCTGTGGACCACACACAGGGCCAGGCTTTGTCACACCCCGCCCCCCGTTTCAAGAACTGTCTGTTTACAGCAAAGAGCAATATGATTCTTCCCCAGAGTGGGGCCCATGGTGGGAGAAGGAATAGGACAGCCTCTGCCCCCAAAACTGTCCCCTACCTTATCTGGTCCAATCAGCATGGGACCCACCCCGGGGGTTGACTGGGGGAGGCTGGCTTTGGATCCGGCCAGGAGGGGAGGTGGTCTTCATCCCTGCTCAGACCCCCTGGGGGGCCGAAGATCAGGACTCTAGTGCTCAGGCTTCACAAAGGAGCACTAAGACTAACAGCAATAATAATAGTAATAATAGGAGCTACTCGTTGCTGTTGAGCACTTGGCTCTGCTCTAAGTACTCTGAGCTAGAAGTCCTCACTACAACCCTGCTCCTACCCTCCCCACCCTTCACTCCCCATGTTACCGACAGGAAGGCAGGCACTGAGAGGAGAAGGAACTTGCCTGGGGTCACAGGGCAGGAGGAGGAACAGCTGGATTCCAAGGCTGACGGTTAGGCTCCCTCAGGCCTGTGCTCCAACCCCAACAGGAACTGATGGGAGGGAATGTTACCCTTGGAGGACCGGTCCTTACCTCCAGCAGATGCTGCCAAACTCCAGCTGGGCACTGTGTGGGCTATGGGCTGTACACCGGGCTCAGGAGGCTGGGCAGAGGGATCTCGGGGGTCCAAGTGTCGACAGAGCATGGGCCCGAGGGTGGGGGTGGGAGGAGTTGGGAGTGGGGGCAGGGTTAAACCAACAGCAAACGCAGGCCCATTTGGTCTATAAACAAACATAAGTGAGCCGCAGTGGGGCAGAAACAGTGTCCTGGAGACAGACCGGCTTTCGTGTTTTGTGTTTTGAATAAGTTGCCAAAACACCCTGAGTGAGGCCAGGAGAGGGTGGGCTCAGGGCTGTTCCTGACAGACGCTCACTTGGGCCCCAGTGGCCCACGGTGTCTGAAACGTCTGGACACAGTGTAAGTTCCAAAGAAGAAAAATTCCCCTAGCCGCTGGAGTGGGGGATGCTGGGAGCGGGCAGGAGGGAGTCCCTCAAACTCAGGCAGGTGCTGCCCATCAGAGAGGACTCAGAGGTCTCCTGGGACTCTGTCCCGGAGGGCACACAACAGGCTGGACCTAGGAGGCCGGAAAGGTGGGCCCCAGGCTTGGCCATGCCCTGCCCCTTGGGGGACCTTGGGCTGGTCACTGCCCCTCTGGGCCTCATCAGTGCCATGGGCCCATGGACTCTGACTATGGCTATTATCAGGATTCCTCTTATCATTGGAGCCCTTCCTGGGAGCCCTGCCGGAGCATCTCGCCTCCTCCTGGCTTCTGTGGGCAGGGGCACCCCGACACCCCTGTGTAAAGTCGCGTTTCTCATTCTCAGCTCTATAGACATTTGGGCTGGATGGTTCTTTGTTGTGGGGGCCTGTCCTGAGCACCTCAGCATGTTTAGCAGCATCCCAGCCTTCTACCCATGAGAAGCCAGTAGCCCCTGCCCTTCAACACTACAACCAAAACCATCTCAAGACTGACAAATTGTCCCCTGGTGAGAACCACAGGTCTAGAGGGAGGGCTCTGGTCGAGGGGAGCCTCGGGACAGGAAGTTGCTGGACTGGCAGGACTTTGGGTGGGTCCCCTCATCTCTCACCAGGTCCTCAACTTCCTGCCTCTTGTCATGGGAACCAGAACTCTGGGCCTCTGAGGCAGAGGGAGGAGGAAGTTTGTTTGGGATCCAGAAAGCTGCTTTAGGTCAGGTTGGGTGGGCTGGGGGTCCCAGACTCTCCCACCAGGAGGGTCCTAGGAGGGAGGGTGTGGTCAGGGAAGGTGGCAGGGAGCCCAGCTTTGTTTCCTCGGAGAACAGCATCATTGTGCAAAAATGATCCGCACCTATAGTATGGAACGCACCTCACTGTCTCTGGCACCTTGGCAAGTCTTCCTTCCCCAGCCGCCTTCTGGTGGTTTCCACTCCTTCTGCCTCTCTCTCCTGGATGGCTGCTGATTCCACACCCTCCTCTCCATTCCTACCATCACACCATCGTCCAGCCCTCCTTGCTTCTTACTGGGGCTATTGCAATAGCTCCCAATAGCTTTCCCTGCCCCTATTCTCTCCCAGCACCCCCCCCACCTCCCCCGATTGGTCCTCCACAATGCAGTGTTTTTCCTGAGAAACAGATCTTCATGTCATATGCTCCTGCCTGAAACCTTTCAGTGGCTCCCTACAGCCCTCAGGATGAAGCTCAAGTTCTGTAGGCTGCCCACCAGGCCTTCACGCTTTGCCCTCCCTCACAGCCTCAGCCTCATTCCTCATGTTCCTCTCCTCTTCATATTCATCCCATTTCAAACCCTGGCAATGCTCCCATGGACTATACTGTTTGATACCTCCATGCGTTTGCACAGTCTATTTCCTCACCTAGAGGGTTTTTTGTGCTTTGGTTTGCTTGTTGAACTCCTATTCACCCTTCAAAACCCAGTTTAGGAACCATCTCTTCTGTGAAACTTTCCCTGAGCTCCCTGGCCGAGTGAACTGTTTCCTTCCCTGACCTGCTCTCTTACCCTTGTCTCAGTGAGGTTTTATTGTCTGTCTCCCCTACTAGACTAAGAATTCCTGGAGGGAAGTTCCTTGAGCTCAATGATGCCCAGCACAAAGCCAGGCAATGGCCCAGTCAATGTTTATTGAGTTGAATTTAATTCAGAGGCAGAAGGAGATGAAATTCAGCCCCTGTTAAGAAGGCAGAGGCCTCTGCTCAAGCAGTCCTGACTTGCTGAGGGAGACAGCTGCCCTTTCTTACCGCGGGAGCTTCAGGACACCCAAATATAAACCAACGTAGGAGTACACAACAAGCTGGTAATGTGGCACCAACTGGTTCCAAAAGTGGAATTCTAGAACGTTGAAGTTGAAAGGGGGCTCTTGTTTACAGGCAAGGAAACTGAGGCCCAAAGAAGTGACATGCCCTCGCCTGCCACATCCAGATGGTTAGTGTCTCAACCGGGGCAAGAAGGCAGGTCCCTGCAATCCCGGTTTGGGGACTGTGCTGCCTCAGAAAGCAAGCCAACCCCTCTGAGCAGTAGCCCCGACTCTGAGGAGCTGCAGGGTGGGGCTGAGCCTCTGCCCCTTCCCCGCTGGGTGCTCATCTGCACGTGGGAACGTGGCGCCTGTCCCCAGGGGGTCCGGGCCGTGTCCCGCAGCACAGCACCCACCCGCACACAGTAGATCTGCACAAGAGGCAAGTCCCTCCTCCCGCTCTGCATGGGGAAGGTGCCAGCACTGAGGCCACGCAGTTCAGAATCAGGAAGTTTGTCAGAGGCGAGGAGCCAGAATTTACGACAGGAACTGCTGTTTCCTGAGAACGCTGTGTTCCCGGAGGCCTCTCCTCCTCTCTTTTCAGAGCCCCGTCCGCCCCCACCCGCCCCCACACAGTCACCCATTACTGCAGGTTCAGCCTCTGCTTCCAAATGTGCATCCCCAGCTGCACCTCCCTCCTGGGGACCCGCCCCACATTCCCACTGTCCCACTGGCCAGCTGGACCTTGGCCTTGGCTATCACATCCTCACCCCGAAGACCGAAGGTCTGACACCATGCTCTGGGCTTCCCTATGACACACGGCGGTGTGTCAGAGCCGCCTTGATGTCATCAGAGTTTGGATTACAGGACATGAAAGGATCTGATCTAAGTCCATGTGCATAGGTAGCTCCACAGACACAGGCCCCTTCTCCACCTCTCCATCACCGCTGCTCTCCCTCTGCCCAGAGTCAGTCCTCCAACCCCCAGTGTCTGCATTTTTCTTGGACTCGTCTCTCTTACTAAGTGAGTGCTGTTGGCATGGGAGCCACATGTCTGGAAAGTGCACGGGCTGTTCAGCTACAAACTCCCAAGGGCCTAAGGCACAGCCTTTTTTGTCTCCAAAGGCTCAAGGACACAGCTGACCCTCCGAAATTCTCTTTACTTCTTTACCTCTTCAGTATAGCTGCCACCACCCACTCTAGACATCACGGTGAGACTGTGATGGCCATAAGATGGATCTAATGATCGGAGGACCAGGAAGTGCTCGACTCTTTCCCAGCCTCCCAGTGCCTCACAGAAAAGGTAAAGCAAAGCAATAGGAGACTTTGTTGTTGGCTGGAGCTTTGACCCCAAACTAGGTTTGGAAGTCATGCCAGCAACACCAGACCACCTTTTCCCTCAGATAGTCAGGCCCCAGAGCCTTGGACCAAAGGGGCTCTTCCCCCCAATGCCCCACCCAAGTCTCAGGTGAGCAGAGGCTGGCACAGAAGCAACGGGGTCCCGACATGTGGGCCTACATGGCCCTGGTAGCCTGTCTGGGAACAGACTCAGGCTCACCTTATCTGAATGGAGCAGGCTTCGGGCGGGTGGAGAAGAAGGTGCAAGAAAGAGCTGTCCAGGGCTTCTCACAGCAAGTGGGGAGAGGGACACACATGGAGAAACATCCGCTTTAGGAGAGCGGTCCCTGGGCCTTTCCTTTCTGGACTCCTCCCCCAGCTCTGCACTGCTCTGGCTAGGCCTGCAAAGGGCCAGGGCCTAGTTCATGGGGCCTTTTAAAGAGGCATAGTGACCCCAGCTGCTAGCACATTGGCCCAACTAACATCCTTGAATAGGCCCAGAAGGGCAGTGGGAAGGGATGGAGTGGGCCACACCTCTCCGTCTCCCGGCCCTGACATTGGCTTTTTGTTTCTCAGCCTGCTTCCATGAGGTGACCCTGGAGGCCATGCTCTTTTGACTAAGTTTCCTCACAGACAAAAGCCACAGTCCTTGGAGGCCTGAGGGTTCAGTGGTGGGAGGTCTGAGGGTTCTGTTGTCCTCGCTTTCTTTTCTCAGAGGACGCCTGGTGACCTCTGGAATTGTGGCATTGTATCCCAATTGGGTGATATCCCTTTTCCACATCCCAGATTTCTCCAATTTCCCCAAACTCCTCCCCCAAAAATTACTCAGATGAGATGGAGTTGCAAGGCAGTTGGTGGAGTGAAAAAGTGTTGGCTCTGGACTCAGCCAGACCTGGGTTGCAACCTCCCTTTTCCCATGGTCTGGCTGCAAGAGCTTGGACAGTTCCTGGCTCTGGGGCCTGGGTTTGCTCGTCTGCGGGATGGGGTGCTGTCTTCCATGGGGGTTGTGAGGATCCCTGCGCTACCACGTGGAGGCAGCCTGCGTTGTGATGCTCGGTGAGCGGTGACCAACAGGTACTCCAGATTAGAAGATAAACACAAACACCGTATTCACAAAAACCCAAACATTTAGAGAACACTTACTGTAATACGCCAGACACTAAGCTAAGGACTTAAATCCAATCCTATTTAATCCAAGAATAGCTCTATGGGGGAGGTACTATCATTGTCCCCATTTTACAGAGGAACTTGGGACACAGAGAAGTAAGTAACTTGTTCAAGAAGTAGAACCGGGATTCGAACCCAGAGACCTGGACTCCAGTGTGGTTGTTCTAGGAAGGGGCAGCAAAAGGGGGCAAAAGTGAAGCTGGGGTCCCCATCAAACATGGCCCAGAGGTTTGTCTGTTCTTAAGACGGGCGCCCTCTGAGGCACGTGGTGAAGAGATCCTTAGGAGGGAGGCAGTCCACCACCTTGACTGCAGACACTATCCCACGTCGGGGGTGAGAGGGGAGGGTAACAGCTCTTGTCTTTCAGAGTCTCTGCTGAAAGAGATTATCCAACGTCTTGCCCGGCTCTGATACCTCCCTAGCAGCCCAGCCCCAGCCAGTCGGGGTGGAGGGAAGGCCTGGGATCTCAGAATGTGGAGGGAAGGGTCCTCAGCAGTACTCATGCTGGGAATTTGAGTGAGGAGCTGGGATGGCAGCGCTGCTGACTTGCAAAAGATATCTGTTGGCATGCGGACAGTGTGAAGGAAAGCTCGTAATTGTAGCCATAAATCAAATGCGGACAGAGGCAAAACCGTCAGACTTTTGGAGTTACTTTGTATAGAAGAGGTGGAAAACGCAGCTGTGGTGCGATAGCTAGGCTTGGGGAATGTTGGCAGAAGCGGGACTTGGGGGGTCCCCATGGAGTGGAGGGGGGTCCCCTGCTCCAGAAAGCTGTTGCTGTGGGCCTCATTTTCAGAATAACAAAACAGGCAGTTCCCCAGGGAAGGAGGCCCCTTCATCATGGGTCTGTCCTGGGGACAACCGTGATCGAGCCCAGTTTATCTTTAGCACTCTTGTTCTCTTTGTGGATTTGAGTTCCGGCTCCACCACATAAAGCTCTGTGCCTCATGGCAAACCACTTAAAGGGAAATGACTACATGTATTTGGTGCCTGCTATATGCCAACTCCTGGGGCTGGCCTTCACAGCTTGAACGTAGCTTCTTCCTCACTAACTGAACCTGATTTAAATCAAGTGGCCACTTAGCCCCAGCCAGCTTTGTGCTTCAGCCGGGCGGGGCCATCCTTAGCTGGAGAGGTTGGGTCCTGACTAGTTCCAGCCAATCATTATGGTCCCATTCCTCTTGCCTGTGATTGGCTCAGACGTGGACATGTGACCCAATTCTGGCCAATGAGATGTAAGGGGAAGGCTATTGGGTGCTTCAGGGGAAGGTTTCTCATCTCATTCTCATAGGAGGAGATGTCTGTTAAACCTCTGGATGTTGTGCCTGGAACCACAGCAAGCATCTAGCTACCAGCCTGAGGCTGACCGCAGCACGGAGGATAGCAGAGCAGAGAGGTGGAAAGAACCTGGGTCCTTGGTGACGTCATTGAACTGCTAAATTAGCTGTTGCTGGAGCCGGCCTACCATGGGATTTCTTGTTATATGAGATTGTTTAAGCCACTTTGAGTTGGGTTTTCTGTTATTGGCAGTTAAGTGTCTCTACCACTTCTTGCTTCACTGAAAAATGAGTAGAAGTATGTTCCCTCCCCCATGTTGGAGGGTCCCAGAGCTGGGTTGCTTGGTCCCTGTGGGTCATTCTCTTTTAGCTTTTCATATAACAAGTCGCCCCCTCAGGTGCAAACTCCTCCCTAGGGTGTCAGGATGGGTGGGTTCAAGTAACAACCACTTTTCCCCTCCAGTGCTCTGGTCATTTAGCTGGTGAGGCCTCATTATGGCAGCTGTGTTCTTCTCTCAGGCAGACATAAAATGATCTTAGGAAGTGCCTATCCAGTAAATGTCCCTCACTGTTTCCTGGGTGCCTTGCATGAGTGTGTGCTATTAATTGGAATTATAAGGTATTTTACATGCAAGCACGTGTTGGACAATCTTGGTGGGTTATTTAGCATCCACTGTCTAGTTTTGCCTCAGGATGTCTTGTGCTCCCTGGATGTATATGAGATGAGGACTGAAAACTCCACAGATGGCTGTTGGAGATGTCTGGCTTTCTAATGAGGGGTAGTGGAGGAACGGCGGCACCTGGGAGTCTCCCGGTCAGCTCTGCTTGGGGGAGGAGCTGGTTCGTGCGGGACTGTCAATTCTTTCTGGTGTCAAGAAGAGGGAGATTAAAGGCCCACATCTCCGCTCCTCCACACACACACCTCCAACCCATACAGCTGGGACCACTGAGATGCTTGTCCCGTGTCCATTTTCTGAGATGCTGGGGGGTCAGGCGGTGGTCGGGGGGAGTCTACTTCAGCCTGAGAGGGCTCCCAGCCTGTGTCCCACATTTGACTAATGCTTCCTAACCAAGTAGGCTTCCGCATAATATCCTGGGGGTCAAGTGCTCAAGTCAGACGGCCCCCAGAGAGGACTAGGGAGACCGGAAATGGACTGTTCCTACTGTTCCCCACAGTTAATCCCACCGTGGAGCTCTGTGAGTCCCAGGCTGGGTCTGTGAGGAGCCGCTCTGGGGAGGGCAGGACCGCAGGACTCCTGAGTCCAGTGAGCCCCAGTGAGGTCAGGACAAACTGGTCTCTCCAGGGACAACCTCATCAGCCTGAGGGCAGAGGTGGACCTTGGCCAGGGCAAGGCAGGGAGCTCCTTCAGACTTCACGTGACTCGTCCTTTTTGTCCTCATAAGGGCTTCTTGCTCAGGGAAATAGAGCTTGTTCTCTTGGAGGCAGTGAGTGCCTTCCCTCTACCCACAGCTGGGAGGAAACAGACCAGCGACTCAGAGAGCAGCCTCTGGAATCTACCTAGGTCTGAATCCTGGCCGCGCCATTACTAGTTGTGTGACTGTGCTAGTTATGTGACCCCTCTGTGTCCTGCTTTCCTCTTCCACACAATGGGGAGAATCACAGCCCCCCTCTCCTGGAACGGTCAGGAGTGTTACAAGAGGTGGTACATGGACAGCACCCAGGTCAGGCACGTGCTAGGTGCCTAATAGATGTGAGCTATTATCACGAGCTCCAGTCGTCCAGTGAGTGAGGTGTCCAGCTGGGTTCTCTCCCAGAGGCCTTTGTAGTCTAGTTGTAAGCTGCCCGTTGGTAGACGTGTCTGTATGCCACAGGTTCTGAACCCCAGTCCTGATTCTCATGCAGCCCCCTCATTGGCCTTGTGAGGTAGGTGACCCTGTATTATTGGTTCCATTTTATCGATTCCAGTAAGTGAAGGAGGCTCAGAGAGCAGCTGAGCATGTGTCAGCTCAGCTCTGTGTAAGAGGGACAGGTATGTTCTCAGAACGCCCTCCATTTGGCCCAGCCTGAGGTCCCCCTGAGGAGGACAATCAGCACCTCCTAATGTGGGAAACCGGGGGCTGAGCCAGGGAAGGGCTGGCAGGGAGGGCAGCTGGTAAGCAGTCCTGGGGACTGCAGGCACTGGCATGAGGGCCCCAGCATGGAGAATGAGAAGGGCTTGGCGGCCAGCTGGTGGCCTGGCCTGTCTCACTCAGTAGGGAGGATGCCCACGGTGCTCACGGACCTAAGGTGAGAACACTGGGCGAAGTTGCAAATGGCAGCTCCCCAAGGACCTTGGGGCAGAAACAAGGGGTGAGGGGCATTTAGGGCAGCTCCCCAAGCTTTTGCTCCTCTCTGAACTGTGCCTGGATGTGCCCCATGTTGAGATGGAGTCCAGGGCTGGGGGAATCACCTGTCATACACAAGAAGGGGGCTGACACACACAAGAGGCCTGCACCCTCCTCTTCCTATGGCACTTAAAATACTTCAAGGGAGAGGCCAGGCTGGTGGTGCAGTGGTTAAGTGCACATGTTCTGCTTCAGCAGCCTGGGGTTCACTGGTTCGGATCCCAGGTGCAGACATGGCACTGCTTGGGAGGCCATGCTGTAGTGGGCATCCCATGTATAAAGTGGAGGAGGATGGATACAGATGTTAGCTCGGGGCCAGTCTTCCTCGGCGAAAAAGAGGAGGATTGGCGCCAGATGTTAGCTCAGGGCTAATCTTCCTTAAAAAAAAAAAACAACAAAAAACTTCAAGGGAGCTGCCTGCCCTCATCCACCACCCTTCTGCCCCTCCAGCCTCCCTGCCCCCCAACAGGTGTTCCCCCAGCAAGATTATGCTGTTTCTTCTGAAGAGTCTACCTCTGGATTATCTCTAAAAACAACCTAACCGTATCGGTAAAGAAAAGTTATAAAAAAAAATCAGCCACAATCCTGTCAAACTGCTGTTTTTCCTGACAAGCTTAGTCTAAGTGGTGGCCTACTTTCATCACACTGTCCTGTGTCCTACTTGTAAACCTGGCTTCAGAAGCCTGGGTCGCCCGTCCTTTCGGTACATTACATTAGTTCACACCCCTCCCAGGTGTGTGGCTACCTTTGGTCAGCCCCTCCAGGTCCACTCTGCACCTCTTCCACCCTGGTCTTGACCTTGGGGCATGCCCCTAGTGTCTCTGTGTGTGTCCAGATCCCCTCTTCTTATAAGGATACCCGTCATTTTGGGTTAGGGCCCACCCTAATGACCTCATCTTAACTTAATCACCTCTATAAAGGCCTTATCTTCAAATACAGTCTCATTATAAGATACTGGGGCCTGGGGCTTTAACATGAATTTTAGGGGGACAGAATTCAGCCCATAACATCATTCCCCCTTCTCCCTTCTGTGGGGTTACTGAGGGCTGGCCGTGCTTCTCAACAGAAGGTCACAGCTCTCGTCATGCAGCCCACAGCCAGTTCTCTGCCCGTCCCTCTGAGGCCTGCTGGAGTTAATGGTGCTCGGCTGTTACCAGCCCCTGGGGTGTCCACACACGCACCCTGCCCACCCCTTTGTAAATAGTCCTTTTATTCAGCCCTCTTGTGTTATCCGTTTTGAGCGTGCCGTCTAATTCCTGCTGGGCCCCTGCCTGATACCCAGGGTTGGTGGCAGAGCTAACACCGCTCCAGGCAGCTCTGAGGACTTCTGCATAGTGGAGTGGGAGACACCCTAGTTCTGCTGTCCTGTTTATCACCTTCCTAGGCATTGGGGTGCTCTGCCCTGGTCACATACTGAAGGCATGAGGATAGAGAGGGCAATGACCTCGGGTGACAACACAGCAAATGTCTTAAAACAGAATGTTATACACCTTGAAGGCAGCCCTCCTTCACATGGATAGCAGCGGAACGCCCGAACGCTCCACTCGGCAGCTCCTCTCCTTCCTCCAGCCGCCAGCCCAACTCTCAAACTCCTGCTGTTGCTTTTGTATTACGCAGTTCAGTAGGCTCCCCTCCCCACTTTCAGCCTGTTCAGGCTGTTCCCTGGGCTTCACATTTCACACCCAAAGAGGCTTCCTCGTATTGGGCCAAACAGAGGTGCTCTCTGGGAGACTGCCCCAACTGTGGGCCAATAATTTCCCCTTCCGCATCATGGCCTCTTTTCAGCTGATGTCATGTCATGACGGTCTCTGCGTGTGTTATGCAGTCTTGTAGTATTCCAAAGAGGCAGCATGCCTCATTTACCTGACCGTTCCCCTGCTGTTGGATATTTACGGCATTTATATTTCATTAAACCAATTTTTAGACCCAATTCTTTCTGTCTTCATTTCCCAGATCTCAGAGATGGCAGAAGTGGTCTATGTACATGTGTATGTGTTTTTGATCACCTTTCCACGCAGAAAGCATTGACTTCCCCTGAGTTATTTTGAGCCGATGGATGTGTGTGGTGCTTGCCCAGGCCTAAGGTTCTCAGGACCATCACTGAGAAGAACTTATGAAGACCAGAAAAGCTCTCTGTAGACCTTGGTCCTCGGAAAGGGAACAGGTGCCGGGCCTGTTGAACGTGGAGCCCATGTCAAAGGAACTGCAACAGGAAGAGCTGTGCCACCATCGTTCTAATAGCTGCTACTTGCTTTTCAAAACTTTCAATCTATTATCCTACTACTTGTGTAGCAAGGCCAATAAGAAGAGTTGCTTTTACGTTGAGCCTAACAAATGCAGAGTTTCCCGAAGTCCGGGCCACGGAACACCAGTCACGTGGCATCCTCTAGAAAAAGCATGCTGAGTGCTCAGGAGAGTTTGGAGAACACTCTACCCACCTCGAATGCATTTAGGAAAGTCTCAGAATCAGGCAAGAAAGAAACATATTCATTTTTTAAATCCCAATATTCCCCAAACTGGTTAGACCATTCACAATACCAATGAACATCTCACAGAACTTGAGATTCATGGAAATGTCACCCAAGGAGCCCCAACGGCTCTTCTGAATAAAAAGAAAAGGTAGCATTATCACAGATGGTCATTGCTTTATAATCCTTTGAAAAGTGCTGATACAAACATGAGGGTTAACTAGAGTGCTGGATTAACCGGTCTCCCGCAGCCTTTGATCAGGATAACCAGTGGCAGTCGTGGGGTACAGAGCAGCACAGGAAGAAAATACGAGTTAGGTCAAAGAAGGTTTAGGTAAGGTCTTGAGTGACGAGTTGAATTTTTACAACTATAGACACAAAGAAGAAGTTAGGGATATTTGGGACATATTGTAAATCTTTTGAGGAAAAATCCTAGTCTTCTCCTAGACTGTTCTTAACCACTCTTTTTGAAGCCTGGATCCCGAGCTGGGGGATGAGAGCTATGTCTTAGATTCCCCACTTAGCTGGCAATCTGGTGCTGTCATGTTGAGGCAGCACAGGGACGGCAGCGTGCAGACAATTGGGCTCAGACCCACCTTTCGTTTCTCTCTAGAACAAAGCCCTGTGAAGTGGGTGGTCCTAACTCTGCCTGTGTTGCCTGAGACGGTTCTCCTAAGGGCCAAATAGGACATTGCAGTGTCTTGAGCAACCATCAACTGTGACCTCCCTTCCTCCTCCCGCTCCCCAACCCAATCCCAGCCTCCCCCCAAGATCAGGATGGAACCCAGGGAGAGACACTGGTGGGAGAATTCAAGCTGTAGCTGCTAGAGGCAGGCCCAGGACCCACTGAGTTCTCAACAAACCCTGGCTGGAGCTGAAGCAAAGGAGGTGCTGTCTGCTTGCCAAGAGGGACAACGGTCCCAGAGAGATGGAGGGAAAAGGAAGGTGAGACCTGAGACAGGAAAAGAAAGGGTCAGAAAGGTCGTTGTGTGGTTGGTCTGGGTGCCCACTTGGTGCATTTCCTGAGAGACCCAGTGAGTAGAGCACAAAGCTGGCCCTTCTCAGCCTTGACTTCCCACTGCAATGACCCAAGGGCTTCCCATTCAGCCCTTGCATGGACAGGCTGCCTGGCTTTTGGGTGCACGTCCAGCTGCATGTCCCCTGCAGTGGGTGCTCGGAGACAGGCTTTTGAGTCACCTAGTGGGGCTCCTCACCCATGGGTCTGACCGTCTGTGCATGGGGTTCTTAACTTGGGTGCAGGGAGTTGCCAGGGAGTTACAGGGATGTGCTGCTGTCCCTGGTTCACGCTTCTGAATGAGAGACAGAGTACAGCAGCGGCCCCAAAGAGGAGGGTTGTGAAGAAATCAAGGGAGGGGAGAAGATGCTGACAGCCAGCTGGGACCATGCAAAGGGCTAGGACGATGTGGCTTGTGGAGAGGGGCAGGGACAATACCCTCTGACCTGGTGGTGTTATTGAAAGAACCCCATAAGAATAATAATATCAACAACAATAATGAGAACAACAAAAACGAGAATGAAAACGATAACGCACAAAACAATAGCTCATGTCTTATTCATTCAGCTAATATTCAGAATCCCTCCTAGGTGCCAGGCACATGCTAGGCACTCAGCATATAAGTAGACAGGGTCCTTGCCCTCATGGTATTTACAGTCCAATGTGGAATCAAGTGAGCTCACAAATGTCTAATCACACCGTGATCACGGCCACAGTTTTGAGGGAGTTTACCAGGTACCAAGCACTGCATTCTCTACCTGTATCACCTCGTTTAATCCTCACAACAAATCTGTGCAGCTAGTGCTTTTGTTATCCCATTTTACAGATGGAGAAATGGAGACTCAGAAAGATCCCATGGCTTCAGACATAAACACAGTATGCAACTGAACGCGGACTGGGTGGGACCTAGAGTTGTCAAGCGCCTTTCTTTAGGTTTTAGATGGAGGCTAAATTCTGACACAAAGATGAAGAGGGGAGGGTGTGACTGTGTGTGTGTCTGGGGGGTGACGGAATTGGCAGTGCCACATGTTGAGCAGCCACATGCAGAGTGCCAGGCCCAGGCTCTAGGAATCTGCGGGCGAGGTTGATGGGATGGATGGCGTCCAGGGTACTTTCTGCCCTGTTGCCAAGGACCTGTTCTCTGCACCTCTAAGAGCACAAGTCAGCAGATCCCCACTGAACTGTGGGCTGGCAAGGAGTTTTCCTGCCAGGGGCATTTGCTTTCCAGGCCAAAGGAGGGCCGACGGGTGTTTGGGTGTGAGCTGAAGTCTGGATGTAGGAGTGGGCAAGGCATTTGGGGCAGGAGGGGGCAGCCTGGTGAGGCAGAGTCCACGTGCATAAGGGGGAAGGAGAGGAACATTGAGGGACAGTTGGGCAGTGCCAGCATGAGGACTGTGGCTTCATCCTGTGGTGCAGGGAGCCATAGGTGGTTGAGGCTGCTCTGACCTGGCAGAGGAGCTCTGGTGCAGGCTTCACCGCTGGCCTTTGACCCCAGGCCTGTGACAGGGTGGGAGAGATGGCTGGGTGTGGGGGGATCTGGGCTTACCCAGGGGCTGCCTGTAGGAGGGTCTGAGGGCCCTGTCCTCTGAGACACACGCTAGCTCCCAAAGCCTGGCCTGCCTGCCCTGAGCTGCCCTGACTTGTCAGCTCTTTGGGGCCACCCATCTCCCCTGCAGGGAGCTACTTTCTTTGGGGCTTTTTGCAAGCTAACCAAAAGGGGAAATTCTCAAGCTCCCTGAAGAACCACATCTGGTTGCACCTGGAATTTGTGGGAATGGCTAATAACCCTCTGAGAGTCGAGGAGGCATCAACAACTGGAATTATCCACCTGGTGTAAACAGCCCCGACATTCCCACCAGCAGGGTCTCCCATTGGCCACATATTGCAATCACCTGGGAGACCTCAAAAAAGTACCCATGCCTGGGCCCCATCTCCAGAGGTTCTGATTTAGTTGGTCTGGGGTGTGACCTGGGCATTGGGATTTTAAAAGCTCCTCAGAGGATTTTAGTGTGTGACCAGAGCTGGGAACCAGGGCCTGGCGGTGGCCTGCAGCTTTTTGGTCTGTAGTGCCACTGAAGCTGGTCGAACATCCTCCTCGAATGAAAGCGCTTCTTGGAGACCCAGGGCTGATTCTTGCTACTTGAGGTGATTATAACACAAAGTTTCTTGAAATGCCCTGAGGTCCTGAGAGGAGAGTCCCCGATTCTCCCTGGAACCTTCTGAGGCCTGGGACTGACAGGCCCCGTCCTCAGCACTCATGCCCTCTCCATCCCCTCCGTCTCCTTCACAGCTACTCTTTCCTGTCCTGAGGCAGGATCCCCCACCCCCGCCCCAGTCTGCCTCCCAAACCAATTTTTTCTTTGACAGCCATTGAAGATAAATTTTTCTAAATCATCTGAGAAGACATGTGTAACCCACTGGAAATTTCAAGGCAGTGAGTCATCGTGCTCCTGGGCCCCTCAGATTCTTATGTAAGGTTGAGTCACTTTTTGTGAGGTCCATGCACAGCAGGAAAAAATTGGAAGGCTCTTAAGATGTGTGTGTGTGTGTGAGAGAGAGAGGGAGAGAGAAAGAGAGAGAGAGAGAAAGAGAGAGAGAGAAAGAGAGAGAGAGCCATGTCATTTGCAGCTTTAAGAGGCTGGCAGTGACTCCGAATTAACTTCAGAGATTCCTCATCCTCTGTACTTGTTTGCCATTCTCTCTACTTCATTTGCCATCCAAATTTGACCTCTTCAGTGACTTTTTTGCTCCAGAATGCAGGTGTGAGGATTCTGTTATCCTGCTTCTAGGGCTCAGGCACCACCGTTCCTGGGTCCCCAGGACATACAGGGTGATGTGGGTAGGATGCCCCTACTTGCTCCCCAGTGGGCATTCCCTGGACAGGAGCTGTGCCCCTATAACACGCAGGTCCCCCAGAGCCCGAGGGGTGGATAAGATGTATCTGGGGCCAGCTTCTGGGTCTGGGTTCTGTTTATTTCTGGTTTTCTCAGAAAAACACAGAGGCTGTGGAACAGGGTCTATGAGAATACAGAATTGCAGGCATTTCTTTTTCTTTCTTTCTTTTTTTTTTTTTGAGGAAGATAGCCCTGAGCTAACCTCTAATGCTGAGCTAATCTGAGCTAATCCACTGCCAATCTTCCTCTTTTTGCAGAGGAAGACTGGCCCTGAGCTAACATCCATGCCCATCTTCCTCTATTTTATATGTGGGATGTCTACCACAGAATGGCTTGCCAAATGGTGCCATGTCTGCACCCGGGATCCGAACTGGGGAACCCGGGGCTGCCAAAGTGGAACGTGTGCACTTAACTGCTGTGCCACCAGGCCAGCCCCCCAAGAATTGCAGGCATTTCAAGGGAGCAAAATGAGGGAGCCCATTCCCTGGGGAATGAGATTGCTCCTGGAGAGTCTGACCAGAAAACTGACGCACAGATATCAAAGCAGGCAGAGGCAAAGTCACCCTAAATAGATGGCAAGATCCACATTGGTGTAAAGGGAAAAGACGTCACTGTGAAGGGGCCAGGACTGCAATAGAGGGGTAGAAAAGGGCCAGGCCCCAGCACGTGGCCACATCCAGCTCACACTGCCCGAAAAGGGAGTCTGGCTGTGTCCTCCCAGCCGTGGGCATGTCTACTGGGCAGGTGGAGGCCTCACACTGGCGCTGCCTGAGCTCTTCAGTCATCCACACTCAGTAAGGACTGTCCCTGGTTTTGAGTCCAGGCTTCCCAGGACCGTCTCCTCAAGAACCATGACCCAGAGAAGTGTTGGGATGCAGGTATAGACAGAGAGCAACCGGACGTTGATCATTTTCCTTGTAAATGAACAAATCCACTTTCTGGTTTGATAAAGCAGTGCCGTGAGCTTGCTTCAAGTGACTCCCTCCCTTGAACACCAAGAGACACAGATGAAAGATAATCAGGAGAGACCCCAGAGGTGGTGAAGCCAAGAGTAAATGCCATGCCCTGGAACCCACCAACTACTCCAGGGGTGTCCCCAGCATTGCCACAGGACTCACTTCTTTTCTTCTAACTTCTTGAGCTGTGTTGTCCAATAAGGGAGCCACTAGCCACATGTGGCTCTGGAGCATTTCAGTGTGGCTGATCTGAATTGAGATGTGCTGTCAGGGTCAAACACATACGGAATTTTGAAGACTTAGTATGAAAAAAATGTAAAATATCTCACTGACAATTTTCTATGTTGATTACATGTTGAAATAGCAATATTTTGGATATATTGGGTTAAATAAAATTAAAATTATTCTCATTAAAATTAATCTCACCTGTTTGTTTTTTGTTTTTTTTTTTACCATGGGTCCTGCCCCAAGGACCTTCAAAGTTAAGATAAAAGGACAAAGACAACACAACAGACAGCAGTGACAGAATCTTGGGAGCTAGCAATCAGATGGGCAAGTGGTCATGGACTTTACTGACCAGATAAAGTTGAATTTGACATTGTACTGGGTTGAATGGTGTCCTCCTAAAATTCACGTCCACTAAGAACCTCAGAATGTGACCTTCTTTGAAAATAGAGTCTTTTCAGATGTAATTGGTTACATTGAGACTTTACTGGATTAAGATGGGCCCTAAGTCCGGTGACTGGCGTCCTTCTAAGAAGGCCATGGGGAGATGCGGAGACACAGAAAGAAGAAGGCCGTGTGGTGAGGAGGCAGAGATGGAGGTGAGGCAGCCATCAACCAAGGAACACCAAGGATTGCCGGCTACCGACAGAGGCTGGAGAAGGCAGGGAGGGATTGTCCCTCAGAGCCTTTAGAGGCAGCACGGCCCTGCTGACACCTTGATTTTGGATTTCTAACCTCCAGAATTGTGAGAGAATAAATTTCTATTATTTTCAGCCACCTGATTTGTGGTACGGCAGCTGTAGGAAACTTAGTATGAAAAAAGGAATGTAAAATATCTCATTGATAATTTTTTAGGTTAATTAAAGTCTGAAACGATAATATTCATTTGGGTTAATATAAATACATTGGGTGAAATAAAATGTATCATTAAGACAAATTTCACATGTTTCTTTTTAAAAAATGTGGCTATTAGAAAATACTAAATTACATACACAACTCTCCTTGATGGCTTGCATTTTGGTTTTTTTGGAAAACACTGTTCTAGAATGAACAAAACAGCATGTGTGAGACCCTGGGGTTCTTCATCTGGACAAGAGAAAGTGGTGAAGCTCATGAATCAGAAGCCACAAAGGCAGGAAAGGTTTCTTCACAAAGCCCAGCAGACGAGGACATGGCAACATTTCAGCATGAGATTAGGCCTGAAGGAGAACGGAAGGCCCTGGGTGGGATGGCAAGACAGGTCAGGAAATTTCTTCCTTTACATGTGGAACAGGAACCCTGTGCTGCTCCCACCGGGGGTCAGGGGCTGCGCTTCTGCTCTGAGGACAGTCACCCCTCCCCTCAGGGAAGGCCAGGGCGGGCAGAAGGCAGGACAGTTGAGGTGGGCTTGCTTCCAGGAGCCAGAGCCCCACACTTCTCACGTTTTCAAAGACAGGGACCCCATGGCCAGGCCCAGGTTCTGGAATCCTGCTGGAATGTCTGTACTGGCTGTAGGCAGTGTGGGAGTGGGGTCTTGGGGTTACCCAAACAGCTCATTGGCTCCAGAGGGTGGCGATGGGGGGAACAGAAGGTGGGGAGAAAGAAGCCACCTGGCCAGGCCAGACCTGACTCATGTTTTCCTTGGCCGGAGCTGGAATTCCTTTCAAGGTTTCTGCCTCCGAGAGCAGCGCGGCTGAGCTGGGTAGCGGCCGGATGCTGTATTTCACTGTGTCCAGGCTGAGAGAGAACCAGAAATCATCCACGGAATGCGTGAGGTATGAAGAGCTCCTTCGAAGCATGAGAGTCTAGTGGGGGCTGGGTGATTGTTTGGAAGTGGGAGTTCAAGGGGTAAGGATTTGATGAGGCTCTGACCTGATGCCCACAAACAGCCCCCACTTTTCTAGGGTTCCTGGGTCACAGGGAAGCAGATGGGCTAGTCTGGTTATTCTTCAGCATTCCCAGCAGGCCCAGAAGTAACCTTGAAACTCCTTTCTGGAGCCCCTGTCAGAAGAGCCTCCCCCCTCCTCTGCATACTGCGTACCCATGATGATGACTACTGCCGTTGTTATTGTTGGATCATGTTCCTAAAACACCCAGACAGGTTAAGCTCTGCTTATTCAAATTGCCCCATGCTGCCGCCTGCACCTAACCAGGGCGCTCTGCGTTTGCTTCAAGACACCTGGTTGTCCTTTCTGCCTCTGAAATTCCATCCCTGGGGAATTTGTCCCAGCTCAAATACCAGCTCACCCCAGGAGGAGTAATGCAGCAAGTCATGCGTTCTGCGGGTATTTACCGAGGGCCACAAGGCCACGTGCCAGACCTCGTCTGCTTGCTGGGCACAGAGTGAACAGTGCTTCGTTAAAACCTGGTGATTAGGGGCTGGCCCAGTGGTCAGGTGTGCATGTTGCGCTCCAGCGGCCTGGGGTTCGCCGGTTCAGACCCCAGGTGCAGACGTGGCACGGCTTGGCTCGCTGTGCTGCGGTAGGCGTCCCACATATAAAGTAGAGGAGGATGGGCATGATGTTAGCTCAGGGCCAGTCTTCCTTAGCAAAAAGAGGAGGATTGGCAGCAGTTAGCTCAGGCGTAATCTTCCAAAAACAAAAAGCAAAAAAACCCTGGTGATTGGATTAGCTCTCCCGTACCCCTCTCTGCACGGGTCTGCAGGAGTTCTCAGGAATGGGGGCAGTGTCAGGAGCACGAGTTTGGACCAGTGAACGACTGGTAGGGCTGAGGGCTTGTGCTCCAGCCAGGTTGGACCTCGACTCAGCGCAGTGTCAAAGCAAGGGTGACAGCTGGCATCCCTGCCTGCGGTGTCATCTCCAGCGGGTCTGGGTGCCGCTGCCTCTCCCCGCAGGGAGCCAGCCCTCCTCCCTGGCCCGCCTCCAGCTCCCAGGCCTCTCCTCCCATCTGCTTCTTATCTCTATCTCCAATGTTTAGAAAATGTCATCTTGAGCAGCCGGAACTGAGGGCTGCTGTGGGAGCCAGGAGAGGTTTGCTGTGGGGTGACGGGGGTCCCCCAGCACGCGGGTTCAGAGCACAAAGCTTATCAGAGCTAGAGGGGCCACCAGAGACCAGCCACTCCTGTCAGATGCCTGCTCCCTGGGCCCCACCAGCCCACCTCTGCCTTACCTTGGGGAAGTCGAGATTTGTAGTTTCGATAGATGGGAGAGAGAACGAGATGCTTTCTCTATCCCCCAACTTCCCCCCAGCAGCACTGTTTTACACAGGAAATTGAAGGACACCCACTCTGTTCTTCTTGGTCAGCACAAGACCAGAAGACTGGCTCCATCTGCTTAGGAAGACGAACCTCCCGGCAGCGCTGCTGGGGAAGAGGGACACAGGAAAGCTGCAGGGCAGCCCTGCCTCGGGGTTTGCCCTTTCATGGGACAGTGCATGTGTTAAGGACTAGGTGCCCTGGGGTGACAGAGACCCCCAACAAGCTTTCCCTCGGATTCTAGATGGACCCAAATCACTAGCTCTTCTAGTCTTTTGGCCATTTTCCAGTTTCCACGAGTATTGAAAGGAAGAAATGGACTTTAACTCCAGCAGTGGAGATGTGAATAGACAGCGGGTGGGGGGTGAGATTGGGGGCCCCAGGGCTGCTGATGGAGCTTCCCCCCAGCAGGTTATTCAAAGGCTGCCCCGTGGGTTTCAGTGTGTACCTACTAGAGGCAGAACTGAGAGGCAGAGGTTTTCTCCATATCGTTCCAGTTTTATGGTTTTCTTGATTAGACCTGGAAAAGCATCTTTTCCTTTTTTCATTTCTTTGAAAAAGCAAGATTTGCATAAATACAAAGTGATCATTTGGGCCTTTTGAAAGCGGAAAAAAGACAGAGATGACCTTTTGAGAATAACGGCTCGTTGCCACGTTCTGCGTCCCCATCCCAGCCCCGTGGCTCCTGCCCCTGCCTCGGTTAGGAAAATGCCCCTGCTGTGGCTTTGACTCTAGAGGAGATGGAAAACCAGATAAAACTCTGGTCTTTCAAAGGCATTTTCCCCAAGGGCCCAAGTGCTTGCAAACTTCTGAGAAAACCTTGGCCAACCTCCTGGCCCAGCTGTTGGCCTCAAAACCAGGCTGCTTGGCCTGTCCAGGACGCCCGTAAATCCTCGAGTCGGCAAGAAGCTGTGCTCTGGAGCTCTCTTGCCCCTTCGCTCAGATGCCTGGCTGCAGGCCCTAGGCTGTCCTCGGCTAGTCTAGAAGCCGGTGTAAATAAGCACATTTATCTGAGGCAGACCTCCTTTTCTGAGGAATTGTATCCCCTCAGGGGCATCAGCAATCAAAAGTCCATTGTTCCCCATGGGGCCACAGCTCTTCCCCTCCTGACAGTTGATATTTAATTGATGGCTGCTGTCCTCCATAGGGTTTTGAGCACATCAGATGGTGTTAACAGAGTTCCAGCAAAATGTTAACTCCTTTACACCCAAGGTGGAGAGTGGTGGTTCTCCTAATATCTATCGAACCTGTTATAAGAACCCAAAAGGATAGATGCACATAAATTGTAGGTCAAAAATTCAAATGTCCTGCTCTCCTTGAGGCCACAACCAAGCACAGCTTGCAGACGGGAGTTCCTGGGAGGTGAAGCAAGCTGGGAGAGGTGTGTTACTCAGGGTTGCTTCAGGTTTGGGAGAAAAGAAGGAACCTTCATCTTGAGGGTGGAAGAACCAGGGGAACATTAGTCTCGAAGACTTGAGGATGTGAGATGGCAACATTAGAGGGGCACAAGTTGGCAGCCAGGATGGAATTTGGGAGCCCACCAGGGCTCTGCTGCAGATGTGGGGCAGACGAAGCTGGACAGCTCACGAAGTAAATCTTCAGGACGCTGGGCATGGCGGTGGGCAGGAGAAAGCAGGAAGGTCCTGGACACAGCTCAGGCCGGCTCGTGCAGCTCAAGGGGCTGTCGGCCAGACTGGCTGCCCAGAGGCCTGTGTTCTAGCCCATCCTGGCACCTCAGTGGCTACCCTGCCTTGGGCCAGTCCCTTCATCTCTGTGCCTCAGTTTCCTTATCTGTGGCAGGGGATGGTGATGCTGAAGGAAAGGATAGAAACACAAAGCCTGTGAAAAATGCTTAGTGCAAGGAAGAAGCCCACTGCGGAGGGCTGAGTGCTGTGGGGGCCACCGGCCGAGTATCCTCAGCTGAGCTCCATCTTGGGCCTGGGATCCAGCAGGGTTTATAACCACAAACCATCCTGAGATGGCTCTGGAACCACGAAGCCTGACAAGTGGGCAGTCCTGGTCCCCTAGCATGCACACAGCCTATTCTCCGCTGGCAGGGGGCATTCTGCCTCCTGGGCAGGTCTTGGGAGCCCTTGGTGGACTGACGTGGCCCCAAGAGATCCTGGCTGGCCCTCTCCCCCTCTCCCCACTCCTTCCCGCTCGTGTGTTTGGGATTAACATGCATCCCTTGAACCTTTTCATTTTTCTACTGAGATGGAAACTTGGCCAGCGACCAGGCCTGGATGTGCTCGCGGTGTGGCTGGGCTCAGGCCAAGTCCACGGTAATTGTAATCACATGTGAGGCGCTTGCTGGCTCGCTGGGTGCTGGGGCGGGGGGAGAGGCATGGCTGCCAGAGGGAAGGGCGCTGGGCCAGGCGGCCAGGCTCTGGGCGAGTGTGCAGACGGTGTGGCCTCGGGCCCCTGCCCTCACCTCTCTGACACTCAGTTTCCTTGTTGATAAAATGAAGAGATTGGCTTATAGGACCTCTGAGGGCCTTGCCTTTGGTCTGGGAATCAGGCATATTATGAGACACGGACCAGCTCTCCTGTGTCCCCTTTGGTCTACCCAATCCTTGTGTGGCCTTACGTGGACACAGAGAGGGACCAAGGCCAGGGTGTGGCAGGAGGGCTCCAGGAAGACCTGCCCCTGCCCTACCTTGTCAGCCTAGATGCTTTCTTCAAGACACAGAGCAAGGAGGGGCTCTCTGAGCCAGTAGGGGTTGAGACTGTCATTAGCCTATGAAGGTAAACCCAGGGGTAGCTGGAGGCATAGGATACCATGGCAGGATTGAGGGTGCTTAGAGAAGGGTCTGGAAGGAGAGGCAGAAAAGTATCCAAGAAAACCTTCACCAGATACCCTGCAGCACAAGGGCAATCCCAATTCCCCTCCCCCGATAACCCAGGGGCTGGAGCTGCCCCTCTGCTTAATTTAATCTGCCCCCCAGTGTAACATTATTCTGAGCACTGATGGGGGCAGCCCAGAGTTCTTTACCTAGTGGATTGTCATGGCTTTTTCCATTCACATTGGCGTCTCAGAAAGCCTGAGAATAAGGAGCAGTTGAAGAGCTGTGAACAATGGTTATCTGGCTAAGCGGCATTGCCAAGAGCAGGGGTAGCATTCTAAAATACGCAGTCTGAGTAGCAGGATGAGGAGAAGGGCTTCTCCAGCTTTGCACAACCCTTGGGGTTTCTCTCCCCTTTCTACTTGCACAGGTGTCTCTCCTCATTTCTTCCTCTGTCAGTGTCTCTCATTTCCTCCTCCTGCTGCTTTTCTCTTTCCCTCTTGTTCTTCCTTCCTCCCTTCTACTAAGAGAAGCAGAAAGACATAGTGGAAGGAGAATGGCTTGGGAATCAGGCAGCTTTGACCTCATCAAGCCTCAGGCTTCTAATTGATGAAACTAGGACAGTGACATCCTCACCCCAGGACTGTCGGTAAAATTAAGTAGGATAATATATAAAAGACTTCAGGCAGTTTGTAGGAAAGTGTTAATAAAAGGCAGCAAATGCTATTATTTACCCAAAATATCAACTGAAATTTGTCTTAAAAGATTAGTTGTACTTAACATTTGCTCCTATTCTTAATAAAAATCAGGTAATTTAAACTGTTTTTCTTCCTTGCTCTTATAAAATACAAAGACCGTGCTCAGATTGCTCTTTACTTTCTTGTGGCTTCTGGTTTTTCCCTTGTGTGTCACCAGTCATAGAGAGAAAGAAGCACCAGGCCCTGGAGCTGGCCCCGTTGACCACCACCCTCTTGAAACTCTCTTGTGATAGGTAGGGTATGGCATGTTAACCTCATGGTTCCAAGGCCACACCCACGATGGCTCCTACCAAACAAACAAACAAAAAACAAACCTAGCAATGGATGCTTCAGGGGCCAATTCATCACTTTATGTGAAAACTTTCACTTTCTAGGAGGAATGTTTTACATTCCAGAAGGATTTTTCCGCCACATCGTTTTACATAGCTTCTTTATCTGTGCCTGTCAGGGTTTGGTCAGAAAAGCAAAAGCCACTCTAGATATCCCAAAGATGCAGGGTTTTAATACAGGGGAAATAGAGGCTTGCATAACTGATGGAAGCCACAATCAGACTCCGCAAAATTGGGAAGTGCCAGGATTGCAGAGAAGACGCCGAGATCATCCCAGCCACCAGCAGCACCAAAGTGGGCAACTTGTAGGAACTCGTCTGGAGGCCACGGTAAACCTCACTCCTGCGTGTGCCAATTCAGAGGAGAGCGTCTCCTGTCCTCGGCCTTTTGAATCTTGTGCAAGTGCCTCTATTGCCAGAATCTAACTTAGAACAGTGCCAGCAAGGAATGTGGGGAAGCGCAGACCCCAGGGTTCTCCCGTGCAGAGTTAGGTGGGGATGCTGCGGTCCTGGCCAGGCTGCAGGAGCAGGACCCTTTCCAGGGCATCCTTTCCTGCCTGCTCAGCCGAGCTGCTGCGCCCATTTCCTCGGCTGCACTGGGCAGGAATAAGGGATTCATAAGCCACCGTGTCCAGGGAAGCAGGGAAGGGGCACAGGAATAGAGGTGAAATAGAAGAGGCATTTTACAACCTGTAGACACATGAATAAAAACAGTTTAAAAAGACAGTTGTCTTTGCTGAGAGCACACTGTGAAGTCCTGGACACATGGGAAGAGCGGGGGATTGGATATCAGGAGCAAACAGCTGTGGGAGGCCCTGGGTAAGTCACTCCTCTCTCTGCCCTCTGCTTCTTCATCTATAAAATGAAAGGGCTAAACTCTAAGGTCCCCTTCGGTCCTAACCGCCCGTGACTCTCGGAACTGTGTGAACAGAAGCATAGTGTGCATGGCATCAAGGATGTCACTCTTGTCTCCTCTCCTTCCTCCCTGGATTCTTCCCTCAGCCTGTAAAAGGGTGCTAAGGACTCTGCATCCTTCAGAGACAAACAAGCAAACAAAACAACACTTCCTGCGATCTTGTAATCCTCTCTTGAACTACCCCTCTATCTTGCTCCTTCCTTTTACTCTTGAGACCTCTTGAGAGCGTTGTGTGCATTCATGCTGAGGAGTAGGAGACAGAGACGCAAGCCTTCTTGGCTTGCAGGCCTCAGGCCTTGGAAGGAAAGAGCAGAAGGCTTCACTCGCTGGTGGGGGAGTAAGGGCTGCGCTTAAGTGGCCTATATGGCTGCACGGCCTTCTCACGGCATTGCCTTCCCCCCGGGTCTTGCTGCCCAGGAGGCGATATTTCGAGCCGTCCGCCTGTATTGGTTTCCTAGGGCTGCTGGAACAAGTTACCTCAAACTTGGTGGCCTAAAATGACATTTATATTCTCACAGTTCTGGAGGCTAGAGGTCTGAAATTAACGTGTAGTCAGGGCCACACTCCCTCCAGAGGCTCCAGCGGAGAATCTGTCCTTGAGACGTCCAGCTTCTGGCGGTTCCAGGTCTTCCTTGGCTTGCGGCTGCATGGCTCCAGTCTCCACCTCCATCTTCTCATGCCCTTCTCCTCGCTGTCTGTCTTCTCCTCCGCGTGTCTCTGATAAGGACACTTATTAGATTTAGGGCCCATTGAGTAATCCAGGGTAATTTCATTTCAATCACATGTGCAAAGACCCTTTTTCCAAATAAGGTCACATTCACGGGTTCTGAGGCTTAGGACATGGATGTAACTTTTTGGGGGCCAGCATTCAACTGACTATAGTGCCCTTCCCACTTCCCCAGGTTATTGGATGAGAAGTGAGTGCCTGAGCTCCAGACAGCCAATCCATAGGCTGGCCTGCCAACTGCAACGTGGTCCGGACTAAAGGTGGCTGGTGAAGGTGACACTTCCTGGAACTGGAACTGGAAAATATGGAAAGCCCAAGCCAGGTAGCAGCAGGACCGGAGGGTGAAAAGGTGCTGTAGGTTGACGCCCAGGGCAAGCAGAAATGGTGAGGAAGCATGTGCTGTAAGTAAACAGAAATAAAGCAATCAGCAGAGAGGAGAAAGGAACAGACACACAGAGGGGAAAGAGGTGCCATAAGGGGGCCTCGCAGCTCACAGAGACACAGAGAAAGAGCTCTTACTTCTGGGGACTGCTTTGGTTCCTGGCAGCCCTTCAGATGCATGGTGAGGCCATGTGTACCCTGAAAAAAAGAAGCCATTCCCTGAGGCACTGGGGGAGTTTTTTTCTTGGGACCACAAAACTTGAACAGAACAAGGACAGACATTCCTTGTTCTGTGGGTGGAGCCTGAAGTCACCATGGAAGGCTCTTTGTGAAGATGTTATGAGTAATTCCTTCCATGCCCCTTAGCAATGTCACTTTACTGCTCTTCCCATCAAGAGGTGAATTCTCTCTCCTCCCCTTGAATCAAGCTTGGCAATATGACTTCTTTTGGCCAATGGGCTATTAGCAAATGTGATGCATGCAGAGGCTTGAAGCACACCCGTGTGTGAGGTTTGCCCTCTCTTTGGCTGTGACCGTAATGGGAATGAGCCTGAGCTGCCTGCTGAAGAGGCCACATGGAGAGCCGAGGCGTTCAGCCTTAAGCTTGCTGGCTGCTGGACACAAAAGTGAGGACATCTTAGACCGTCCAGCCCTACTCAAACCACCTGATGACTACATCTGCATGAGCGAGCCCAGGCGAACCCAGAGGCAGAACTGCCAGCTGAGCCCAGGCAAATTGCTGCCCCACAAAATCGTGAGCCAAGAAAATGGTGGTTATCTTAAGCCATGAAATTTTGCAGTGGTTTGTCACAGAGTGGCAGACACCTGATATAGTCCCCATGCAGCCAGCCCCAAGTATAGAGTCAGGCCCTGAAGGCGGGCTCCCACTGCCTCTCAGGAGTTTGTGGCAGAAGCTGTGGTCTCCCATGAGCCATCCTCCCCTTTTTCTGTTTAGTAACAACACAAGTCCACCCAACTAGAGACTCATTTTCCAGCCTTCCCTGAAGCTAAGTGTGATGATGTTTTCACCAAGGGATGGAATGAAAGGGATGTGTGTCACTTCTGTGTTACTTCTCTAAAAAGAACGTGCTGGTCCTACACATCCTCCTTTTCCCGCTTCCTGCAGGGTGGAACCCAGAGCTGGGGCCAGCAAGGGGGGCCACCGGCCTCTAGGGCAGGGCTGCTCCAGCGGTGGGCCTCGGATTGGCTGCTTGATACAGTCGGTGATGAGGAGAGTAGAGAGATCAAGATCGTAACAAACTTTTGTAACAAATTGACAAACTAATATTAGGTTTGTTGAATTTAACAGTAAAAAATTGAGGCTTTAAATATGTGTTTAGGTTTTTATTGTATTTTACAGAAGTATTGGTTTACAGTGGATTGGGCAAAAAAACCCTGGCCCTTCTCCACAGATGGTCTGAGAAGCACTGCTCCAGGGGATGGCAAATTTACAAGCTACCCTGGAACTTAGAAGTGGGTTGAACCTTGTCAGGACTCTCTCCCTCAGCCTGGTATTTTCATTTCTTTCTGAATGTCACCTTTTGCCACCAGGTGGGTCACCTGGTAGCATGGAGCTCTGCAATCTATCTTTTCAAATTCACAACCAAAAAGGAAAGAGGCCATTTCTCCTTAGCTCTCGTTAGAAAACTTTTGGGGAAGGACTCTGACCAGCCTGGTTTGGGGCACCCACTCACAACCCATCTCTGGGACAGGGAGGGAAGACCGTGTAAGACGGTGGCTCCCTTTGGATCACACAGCTGAGTGTAGGGAGCAGTTCTACAAAATGGGGGGACTTCCGTTCCCAGGAGAAGGCAAGTGCTGGGCAGATAAGGAATATGTCCCCCATAGGGAGCTCCCAGCTCTCTCTCTACTCCTTTCTCTTGTCCCCCAGCCTCCTAAACACGTCCCCACCAGGAACAGCCCTCCAGCCCCTACACAAGGAACAAAGGGGTGAAAAAAGGAGCAGAGCAGAGGAAGCAGCATGTACAGAGGTCCAGAGGGGAAAGAGATCATGCCACATCTGGTGAATTGAAAGCAGCTCAGAATGGCGGCGGGGGGCGGTGGGGTGGGGGGGCGGGAAGACGTGAGGCTGGAAACTGCATCCTGAAGTAGGTTGTCAGCGGGATGCCCCAGCTGGCTGTAATTTACATAGATGACTCTGGTTACTCAAAGGATTGAAAGGGAACAAGGCTGGAGGCAGGGAGCCCAGTTAGGAGGCTGCTGGAGCCATCCAAGCAACAGATGATGGTGGCATAGGAGTAAGGTGGTGCAGAGGGACAAGACAAGCACATTCAAGAAACATTTAGGAGGAAAACCAGACCAGATTTGTGGAGGGGAGTGGGAGAGGAAGGAGTCTGGGCTGACCTGTGGGGCGCTGTGCCCTTCATAGGACAGGAACTCAGGTGGAGAAGTGGTGTGGGGAAGGTGAAGCTGGGTGGCTTCTGTCTTGGACATGCTTGGCTGGAGGTGCCAACGGGACATTCAGATTATCTTTGCTTTTTGCATAGACCATTTCTGGAGTCTCTTAACTGGTTGCTTTCCATTTTTTTCCCCTTTTAAATTAAATTAATCTGACCAGATTAATGTCCCAGATGTCACTGCCATGATCACAATCATCAGTGGTTTCCTACTTTCTCTGGGCTGTCATCTAAGCTCTTTATCCTGGCATCGAGGACATCGAGGATCTGGTCCCCACCTCCACCTCCTCCCACATAAGCCACAAAGCCTCTTCCCGGGCCTGGGTTCTGGCCACATTGAGCCACTAACTTTCCCCCTTTATGGTCGGCTTCCCCCTTGCCTTGGGTCATACAATTCTCCCAGCCTGAGTGCCTGCTCTAATGGCTGCCTATGAAAAATTCCATTCATCCCTCAAAGTGAAGTTCATATGCTACCTCCTCCAGGAGGTAGTCCTTGATTTCCCGTATAGGAAGACAATCCCCCACCTTCTGAATTTCCATAGTGTTTGTCCAAACCTCTGCCATCTCTCTCTCATGTTCTATCTGCATTACATATGTAAAGACAAGAAGTGATTCACGGGCCTGGTACCAAAGGATGTGGGGACATGGCGTATTTGTGGATGTTTACATAGCAACTGTTCTCCTGCTTCTGCTAACAGCACCTCTATTTTCCTTGGGAGCTACCCCTTCCCCTCTCAGCCCCTATGCTTTGGACAGGCCTGACCCCCACCCTTGCTCTTGGTATATGCTCCAGGGCTGGCAAATTAGGAATTAGTACATTTCACTCCCTGACTGCAGTGGTTAGTTCAAGGCTGAGCTCAGGACTCATGAATCCAGTGGGAGCCCAGACAGGACTTTTGAGGGCAAAGGGCAGAGGGAGCCTCAGAAGGGGAAGTTCGAGGAGAAGCTCACCATCCATGGGCTGTTGAACTGAAGATGAGATTCTGGGGCTCTCAGCAGCCATCTTGCCTCCACCAAGAGAGCACTCACTGGAGAATGAAGCCAACCAGAGGAAGACTGGGCCAAGAGGGAAATTCTTGATGATGCTGTGTGCACATGTGGATCAAGCCACCCTTGTACTTTTTAAGTTACTTTAGCCAACAAATTCCCTTTTATGCTTATGCCAGTGTAAATTAGGTTTCTATTACTGGCAGACAAAAATGATTTCACTAATACAAGACGCTCAAACAACCTACTGAATTAATGAATGAATGAACGAGTAGATGACTAAAGTTCTCTCCCCTTCCACTGCAGGAGTGCTTCTTGGGGAATCAAATCCCACAGTGTTGTTTGGGTAGATTTATTCAAGGAATGATCCAGCTAAAACACGGAGTCTATTCACGATCTACAGGTGCCTCCCTGTATAAGACAGAGAGAGCCTTAGAAGAAGAAGGCAGGGATGGTTTTTCTTCAAGGAGACAGACATGCGTGCTTTCTGTAATGTATTTATTTGTTTCTACTCCCTCCTCCCGGCTGCTCCAGGGGGGCAGCAACTTTTTCTTGTTCACAGCAGTATCCTTAGCTAAGCTAGCACAGTGCCTGGGACACAGTAAGCTCTCAGCAAATGTTTGTTTTGATGAATGAGTGAGACATAATCTGTCGAACGGATGAGAAAACAAATCAATATGGAAAGTCATGGAAAGTGGATCCCAAAGAGGATGAGGGACTTTCCCAAGCCAGGCTGGTCGGGCTGTGACTCACACCTGTCTGCTGGCTCTGCCTGCTGCTCCTTCCCACGTGTGAAACGAGGGCTGACCAAAGGGCCCAAGGGACCTTCTGGAAAGAACTATGGAGATACCAAGACAATGAAGACATGAGGATTCCGGGGAAATGGCAGTGATATTAATGACAGCAGCATACACAAAACGGTTGTTTTGTTTTTATACCTTTATTGAGATATAATTCACACACCATACAATTTATCCATTTAAAGTATACAATTCAACAGTTTTTAGCATGTTCACAAAGTTCTGCAACCATCACCACAATCAATTTTAGAACATTTTTGCCACCCCCAAAAGAAACTCCATACTCATTTGCAGTCATTCCCCATTTTCCTCCAAAACCCCCAGCCCTAGGCAACACCTAGGCTGCTTTCTATCTCTATCCATTTGCCTAATCGATATTTGGTCCTTTGTGACTGGCTACTTGCACTTAGCATAGCATTTTCAAGATTCCTTCTTGTTGTAGCATATATCAGTACTTCATTCCTTTTCATTGATGGATAATATTCCATTATATGGATATACCACAGTTTATTTATCCATTCATCCGTTGAGGGACATTTGGACTATTATGAATACTGCAATTATGCACATTCATGTATGAGTTTTTGTGTGGACATGTGTTTCCATTTTTCTTGGGTATATATAGTGAAGTGAAATTTCTGGGTCACATGGGAACTTCATGTTTAATAATTTGAGGAACTGCCAAACTGTTTTCTAAAGTGACTGCACCATTTTACTTTCCCACCAGCTGCATATGAGGGTTCCACATCCTTGCTAACACTTGTTTATCCATCTTTCTGATTATAACCATCCTAGTGGGGATGTAGTGATACTTCACGTGGTTTTGTGGTTTTGATTCGCAGTTCTCATGTTCACAGTGCTAAATTCGCACTTAGCACATTCGTAGTGCTAAATGATATTGAGCATCTTTTCATGTGCTCATTGTCCATTTGCATATCTTCTTTGGAGAAATGTCTGCTTTGATCCTCTGCCCTTTTTTATATTGGGTTATTTATCTTTTTATTATTGAATTGTAAAGGTTCTTTATATATTCTAGATACAAGTCCCTTATCAGATACTTAATTTGCAAACATTTTATCCCATTCTTTGTATTGTCTTTTCACTTTCTTGATGGTATCATTTGCAGCAAAATTTTTAAAATTTTCACATACTTTTTTAAAAAATAGCTTTAGTGGGGTATAATTTATGTACTATAAATTTCACCCATTTTAAATGCACAATTCAATGATTTTTAGTAAATTTACAGAGTTGTGCATACCACAACCATCATCATAATCTAGTTTTAGAACGTTTTCATCACCCCTCAAAAACTCTTGTGGCCATTTAGTCAATTCATGTTCCACTGGCAGCCCTAGCCAGCCACTATAGATTTGGCTGTTTTGGACATGCCGTGTAAGTGGAATCATACAATGTGTGGTCTTTTGTGTCTGGCTTCTTTCACTTAGCATAATGTTTTTGAGGCTTATCCACGTTATAACACGTATCGACGGTTATTGGTGCTGGCAGACTCTGGTCCTGGTGAGAACGCTCTTCCCGGCTTATCGATGGCTGCCTTCTCCTTGCCTCCTCACGTGGCAGAGTGGTCTCTCTTTCTCTTTTTGTAAGGACATTAGTCCCATCATGAGGCCCCAGCCTCATGACCCCTAATTACCTCCCATAAGTACCACCTCCAAAGACCATCACCCTGGGGGCTAGGGCGTCAACATGAATTTGGGGGGACACATTCAGTTCATAATAGTAATTATTGATATGATTGAATTTACATCTACCATTTTGCTATTTGTTTTTATATGTCTCATGTCTGTTTTATTCCTCTGTTTCTCCTGTGCTGCCTTTTGTGCAGTAAATAGACGCTCTTTGTTAAATAGCTGCTCCTCTAGCATACCATTTTAATGTCTTTGTCCATTTTTAAAACATATTTGTTATTTTCTTACTAGTTTCTCTAGGCATTACAATATGCATCTTAACTTATCACAAAGTAGGAGGCTCTTTGACATTTTATTTGACAATTTGTTAGCTTGAATTAATCATTTAATATATAAGAAACAATTTTATGTAAATATTTAATATTATATTAATTTTTATTAATTTAAATTACTAATTTTAAAAATACTTAATAAATAATAATTATTTAATATTTAGGCATTAGGTGTGTGGTCTCCATTTGTGGCCCTGCCCCTGGCTGTGCACATGCTGGGGGCAGACCTGCCTTTCTCATACTTGTACGCATGTGTTTTTTCACATAGCTGTATTCCTACTCTGAATATATATTACGAATACCACAATTATACATCCTGCTTTTTAACCTTAACACTTTGTTGTAGGCATTTTTATTTGCCATACGTCTTTGTGAACTTCGCTTATAAAAAGTCCATTGTAGTTCACTGAGTGGACAGGGCAAACTTTAGTTAACCGTTTCTCTGCTTTAGGACGTTTAGCGCATTGTCCATTTTCAGCTTTTTTGTTTGCTTGTTTGTTTGCATTGTGCTGTAGTGCCCATCTCTGTGCACCCCACTCTCGCCACAGTTTAGACTCTCTGGCATAAATCCCCAGTAGTAAAGTTACTTTGTCAGAGAGAACACGTATTTTTATAGTTCTCGGTATCTAGCATCATATTATTTTCCTTAAGAATTGTAAGGTGTCATTGTTATCCTGTCTGCATGAGCACTGGGTGTCAATTGAAATGTTTTTTCTATTTAACTTAGCATTTCTTTGATGATTACTAGGTTGGACATTTTTCTGTAAATCCGTTTACTGGTTATAATGTTTTACGTAAGTTGCTTCTTCATGCCCCTGCCTGTTTATATATAAGCCTCTCTGCTTTTAAATGATCAGTTTGTATGAGCTCTTTCTATAATATTCCTTCCTCAAAACTTTTTAGGAAGGAGGCAGTGCATAAATAAATAAGAACAGACTATAAACTTTTATCTCCCTTATTTGCTGCCAATATTTCTCCCCACTTGCCCCTTTTCAGCCGTTTTATTTTAATGCAGAAAATTTCCGTTTTACTGTAGTCAAACCTGCTAATCTTTCCTTTGTGAGCTCATCTACGATTTCCAAGTTTAATATAAGCCATTCTTCCTGTAGAGATTTGATGAATGTTTGTCTCTCTTCTAGTTTTCCTAGGTTTTTAAAAGGGATGTGACTCTTTAATCTCCATAAAATTGCTTTGTAAAAACTCCCTCTGGTCTGAGGAAGGGGATGATTTCAAAGCCGAAGTTTCTCAAACTCAGCAGTTTTCCTTGGCTGCATGGGTACCTGGGCCCCGGCCTGACCAGGGCGCCACAGGCCATCTGTCTGGAGGGAGGGATCAGGTAACGCAGAATAAGAACCTACTTCTTGAGCTAAACCCATGTCCACAGGGCAGCACAGGGTGGTGGAAGAGCACGACTGAGAACCTGAGTCTGAGCCCTGGCTGTGTGTGGACCCTCAGCCTCTCGTTCTCCCTCTGCAAAATAGGGCAAAGGACACCTGACTGACAAGGTTGTTGTGAGGATGATAGGACATGAAGTACAAAAAGTTCTAGAATACCACCTGGCCCCTCATGGATCTCTCAGGGCCTGCCTTTGCACTGACTTGGCTCTTGGGTCCCACCTCGTGCCCAAAGGTGTCCATGGGCCTTCCTCACCACAGAGTGTGAGCGGGCCGACCAGAGCAGTTAAGAGTATTTACTTTCTCAGGTGAGCAAATTGAGGCTTAGGAAGGTTCAAGGGCAGACCAGCAGATAGTCTTGACTGCTCTGATGTGCCGTGTCCTCCATTCGGCCTCACTGCACCTCAGCTTCCTCATATGTGAAATGGAGCTCATTGTCCGTATCAGTCTCTGCAGCTGAGGGGTTATTTGATGATCAAATGAAAGGTTCTGCAAAAGGCCTTGGAAAAATCCAGAGGCAAGGTAGAGTCCCTAAGGGCTGCTGGATCCACTCCTCCCTCAGCTTGGACACAGACAAAGCCTTGTGTCAGCTCTGTGAGGCTCCCCACCGGCCCGCGCCTGCTCCCCAAGAAAACCACGCGGAGACACTCTGAAGGCTCCTTGTGCCCACGGCTCACCAGGCAGGAAGCCCAGGGCTTGGCTGAGGCCCCAGGAAGCAGAGCCCGGAGGTGAGCCGCACTCAGGCCCAGCTGTGTTCAGCTTGGAGCAGCTTCTGAAGTCTCAGAGGGCCAGTGTAAGGAGGAACCTCAGGGTCACCTGGCCCACCCCCATTTCACAGATGTGGAAGTTCAGGCTCAGACCGGGGAGCCAGTTAGCGGCAGTGGCAGGACTGGAGCCCGGGATCCTGGCTCCCACGTACGGCACACTTTCCACGTGGCCTCTGCTGCTGCAGTTGCCTCCTTGGGAAGGGCTCCTCTGACTCTTCTGGAAAATTCTATGCAATCTGATGACATTTGAGCAAAACTGCATGATGTTAGAGGATCAGAGCAATTGACAAGCACAGCAAAACACTAAGAACAAGATGCCCCCGCAGTCAGGAGGGAGTTTCCTGGGAATAGAATTTTCCAGGAAGGGAAAGAAGTGTTTGGAGCAGGAGCTTGGCTTTATTGGAGCAGCTGGAAGAATGTGGGGGCCGTGGCTGGAGGCAGGCAAAGGTGGTGCAGAAATTGGACACCACCACCCCACCCTGGCACTTTGGCACTCAAAAAAAAATTAAAGTTGCTTTCTCTTTTAGCACTTCTTTATTTAAACAGAAGCCATACTGCTCCCTCTGAGGTTTGAGAGGCTAGCAGTGGTTCTCAACCCTGGCTGCACATTAGAATCCTCTGGGAGACTTTTAAAATCCCGATGCCCAGACCAAATCCCAAACCAATGATGTGGGAGTTTCTCGGAGGACCCAAGCATCTGTAGTTCTTAAAGCCCCTGATTCTAATGAGAACCACCAGCCCCTGCATTACTTTGCCAGCTGGTTTGAGAATCTAAGATAAATGGACCTTGGGGCCGGCCCCGTGGTCCAGTGGTTAGGTTCACCCGCTCTGCTTCAGCGGCCCAGGATTTCGCTGGTTTGGATCCTGGGCGTGGACATGGCACTACTCGTCACGCCATGCTGAGGTGGAGTCCCACATGCCACAACTAGAAGGACCCACAACTAAGAATATGCGACTATGTACTGGGGGCTTTGGGGAGAAAAAAGGAAAAATAAAAAATAAAATAAAATACATGGACACGTGGGACAAATGTGTAATTCCCTTCACCCGGCACACTTGTCCAGGCCTGGTCCACACTTGTCCGTAAGGAGAGATTTCAATCCTCTTTCCCCATCTCCCACCTCCAATCCAGTCTTCCTGTCAGGGCCCTGCCCAAGGCCCACCTCCTCTCTGATGCTGTCCCAAATCAGGATTATTTATTTCCTCCGAATCCCATGGGGTCATATGGTACCACTGATTTGACTAGGGGCCCATAGCCAGCCTGTGAATCTTCCCTGTGGCTCCTACATGATGTGGGCTATTATTTCTGTTTTCGGTCACGTGCATATTCTCTGCCCAAGTAGATGTAAGTTCTCTGAGAGCAAGACCCTACTGCCTCTGGCTGCCCAGGAGGCTTCAATTAAGACTTGTTGTCCAGGAGCTGAATGAACTCATCGGATCCACTTGGGCCATACTCAACACATTTAATTCTAACAATGGCTCTAGGAAATTGGGACTGCATTATTACTTTGATCTCCATTTTATGATGAAGAAAATGAAGCTCAGCGAGGTAAACAGTTGGTATAAGGTCACAAATCAAGGAAGTGGCAACACACCAGGTCCGTTGGGCTTCCTTCCCCAGCACGCAGGGTTCTGGTAACAGTAGGGATGTCTCCAGAGCAGACCCGCTGGGGCCAAGCCTGGAGGCCTCTATCTCCTGAGAAGGCCTGACGGGCAGGTTGGGGAGGCTGTCTGTGAAGGGCTGTTTGGTCCCCCGTTCCTCAGGCCCGACCGAGGAGGGGGTGTAACAGGATGTTACAATGGAAGTTTCTGCTGAGATCTTAAAATGAAAGGTGTCAGCTTCCAGAGTCACTGGAGCAAAATGCAAATTTTATAAGGAAATATTTTTAAACTCGTTTTACAGATCTTACAGCCCTTCTGTGGCTGAGGGTCAGGTTGTTGGAGATTAACAGGGAGAATCTGGGAAAAGGATTCATTTATTGAATGCCATGGTCTTCCTCTTGTGAGGAAGAGGAGTGGAAGGTGCCCGCCTCTCACGCCAAGCCCGGGAGAGGGCCTCGTCAGAGCTTCTAGGGAGATGAGTATGGGATCCCTGCACTGTGGGGCCACTGGACTGGGGCTTGGCTCCCACCTGAGAAGTCTAAAGGGCTGGAGACGGCTGGCCAGCTGCCCCGTGGACAAGCTGAAGGAGAGGCTGCTGTGTTGAGACAGCCTAAGGTTCCTGAGTCTGCTGGGAGAAGGGATACACAAAGTACCCCATGGAACAGAGCAGAGAGGGTCTATTGTGGGTTGAATTGTGTCCCCCCCAAAAGATATATTCAAACCCTACACCCCAGTACCCATGAATGTGACCTTATTTAGAAACAAGATCTTTGTAGGTGTAACCAAGTGAAGACAAAGTCATACTGGATTAGGGTGGGCCCCACATCTGACTGGTGTCCTCAGGAGACTTGGAGACACAGAGATACAAGGACCAGAGGGACAGGGGAGAAGGCCATGTAGTTACTGATGGAGGCAGAGACGGCAGTGACGCACTACAAGCCAAGGAATGCCAAGGACTTCCGGCAACCAACAGAGGCTGGGGAGAGGCAAGGGAGGGTGCTTCCCCGGCGCCTTCAGAGGCAGCTGCTGACGCCTGATTTCAGACTTCTCACCTCCAGAACCGGGAGAGAGTCAATTGCTGTTGTTTTAAGCCAGCTGGCTTGTGGGACTTTGTCATGCAGCCCTAGGAAACGAATACAGGCTCCACGTGGTGTTCCACGATGTTCTGTCTAATGGGGCTGCCCGGAGAGCTAATGCAACCTCAGCAGACAGAACTGGAGAGGACCACCAGATGCCGTCGGGCTGGGGAAGGAGGAAAGTGGCCTGTAAGGCATTCACCCAGGTCATGAGAATTGTGGTAAGAGATCTCTAATGATGGGATGTCTCTAAAGAAACCCACAAAAGTGCCCTCATGAGAAAAAGAGTGACTTTGAGCCATCTACGGGGCCCAGAGCTTGAAACCAGCATATGCCAGCACCAGTCAATTAAGAGCAGTCCTGTCCTCCGCCTTTCCTCCTGGTTCTTCCCCCTACCCCATCCCCGGTGGAGTCGGCAATCATAGCCAAAGAGACGGAGAGGAAGTGAAGGAGAAAGAGGAAGCCAGTTACCTTCCCCTCGGATGGCGGGCAGGTAGCTGGGGAAGGGAAGAGCTGTAATTTTGAATTAAATTCATGGGCTGTTTCGTGGGACTGGATATTCTAAGTACCTTAATTAAAACAGTGTTTTGCGAGGATGCGTTATCTAAATGTGAACAGAAAGGTCAGGAGACAGAAGAAGTTCTCCCGTAAATAAAGGCAAAATAAAATTGCTTTGTAATTTTACCCTGAGTTGTGTCTGCTGGGTGCGACAGTTGCATCTGAAGCAGGAGTGGAGAGGATGGGGCTGCTCTCGGCAAAGATGAGGCTCCCGAGGACCCCAGGCAGGCATGGGTTGTCTCACCTAATCCTCAGAGTAACTAGAAGCACACATCGTACCTCCATTTTACAGAGGAGGGAACTGAGATTCAGAGAGATCCAGTGACTTGCACAGGATCACAAAGTAAGTGGCAAAGGAAAGATGTGAACCCAGGTCTGCCGCATTCCACAGCTCAGCATGACCGTTACTGCACATTTCTCCTTGCTGATGCTGGGGAGGCGTCCCCTCGGTCCCCCCACAGAGCCCAGCACGGGGCTGGACCCTCAGCTGCTGCTGCTCAGTAGATTCTTGTTTATAATTGATAAGGGTAGTTGAATCGCAGAAAGTTAAAGCCACAAGGGACCTTAGCACTCATTTCCCCTCTCTGCTAGCAGCTTTCTCTCTCTGGTCTCAGTTCCCGGTGTCTCAAAGGAAACAAGAGATGGTGGCAAAGAGGGGCCTACCAGTTCTGTGCAAATTAGGGCTTGGCCAAGGTTGGAGGCAGCCAAGAGATGCTGGCACACCCTCATTCTTCAAATCCAAAATGCCTATCTGCCCTGAACACTGCTGTCTGCCCAGAACCCGGGGCAGACTCCGTGGAAGCCTGGGTTGGGTGGGGCCTGGGGTTTAGGAGATGAACCAGGACCTGGAAGTGATGGCTGGTGGCCCCAAATCAGGGGCAGGCCCAGAGGGAAATGCAGCCCCAGGTGGGCATAGGTGGGAACGAAAGGACCCTGGAGGCTCTCCTGCCTCTGGGCCCCGGGCCTGTGGCCTAACTCTGTCTCATGGAACTCTGGCCTCAGGGTGGTTCAGCCCCGCGGGGGGCCTTTGCTGATCCTCTGGTCCTCCCCGCAGCCCTCCTCTGTGCATCACAGTTCCCTCTCTAGCACCGCACTGTAACTGTCAGGTTACTGACCATCGTTTCTACTGCAGAGCGGGTGTGTTTTGTCTACAAGGCTCGGTTCAGCTGGGCGCAGTTTTCTCAGTTCACATAACACAGGGATCAGCAAATTTTCTCTTAAAGGGCCAGTTAATAAATACTTTCAGCTTTGTGGTCTCTGTTGGCAAAGATCCGACTCTGCTGTTGCACTGTAAAAGCAGCCACAGGTCAGACTCAGTGAATGAACGTCCTTGCTTCCAATAAAGCTTTATTTACAAAAACAGGCCACGGGCCAGGGGCCTGAGGTTGGCCAACCCTTGACCTGGTGTTTCTTATGGACAAAATCACACATGAGCAAATGTGAAACTTGCGTTATGCTCACAATGTTCCCCAATATCCCAGTCGTATGGGAACAAATTTGTATTTTCAAAACAAGTATTATGGCCAAAACGACTAGACTTTATAGGGTTGTTACGAGAGATGAGTGAATTGCGGTCTGTGAAGCCCTTACTGAGTCAGTGGCAGATCTGAGGTCAATAGACGATCGTGGTTATTAGCAGCTATGGTGTGGGGTTGTTGTTGGGATTATATTCGATTATGGATGTAACGTACTTGGAGCAGTGCTTGAACTAGTAATGTTTAAATAAAAGCAGCCACCATTTTCATCAAATCTAAGACATTCTTTTTTTTATTGTGGTAAATACACATAACATAAAATGTACCATTTTAACGATTTTAAAGTGTACAATCCAGTGGCATTTAGTCCATTCACAAGTGTGCAGCCATCACCATTATCTAGTTCCAGAACATTTTCATCACCCCAAAAAGAAACCCCACGCGTAGGAAGCAGTCATTCCCAGTTCCTCCCTTCTCCAGCCTCAGGAAGACACATTTTTTTCTCATCTTCCCCTCTCTGAGATGGAGCTGCGCTACAACCAAAAGTGTCTTGTGATCGCCGGTTCTCAGGTGGCAGTCCCACACCGCTGTCATTGCTCGCGTGAGCATACACTTGGCCGTGGCTCTTCAGCAGAGTTTTGCACATTCTTCGGTAATTTATTTATTGAGTTTAACTGCCATCCAAACTGCCTTCAAGAATGCCATGTTCAGCAGAGAAGTGAAAAGTTGTTGAGGATGAAGAAAGACAGGAAACAGAGTGGAAGGGCATAAATTTGTATTAATGAAGCAAATATTCATCCTCAGAGGAATAACCATAGTGTGTGCTTCTTCCACAACAATGACCCGGCGCTTTATGGGACAGGAAGGGAAGATACAAACAGATGAAGCTGTTTTATATTTTGTTAATGAGATTTGTCTAAAAAGATGCCCTGCCACATATGAAGCAAGGCAACTGGAGGCCAGAGAAATTGTGAAATCCCTTTGAATAGATAATAAAAAATTTCAAAGTAATGGGAGGTTGGTGTGACTGGTTCATGCGTCACATGGGACTCTTATTAAATCATCATGTCTCAATTTAATGGCAGTATTATTTTTCTTGATGGTACATAAATGACAGTGTATCTTACAATTGATGGCATCTTAAATGATAATACAGTATTATTATCATTGTCACATTGTACTGTTATGTCCATTTACTTGCTTGTTTTCCCCACTAGATTGTTATTGTTTTGAAAAAAAGGAGTTTGTTTTGCTCACTACTGAATCCTCAGTGCCTTGCCCAGTGTCTGGTATGTAGCAGGAACGAACAAATGATGTGGAATGAACAAAACTCATTTGGGAGATGAAGCTCAAATTAACTCATTAGGATTAACACCCGGCTTTAAGGTTGCTGTGAAAATTAAACAAAGAATCAGCTTTAAAAAATCATGTCTTGTTCTGAACTTCGCACAAAGTGGTCAATAAGCACTTACTTGTTGGTGGTTGTTTTTGTACCAGATAGGATTGTGTTTGGCTAAAGTGATAGAACACCCCAAACAATAATGATTTAAACTAGATGGAAGTTGATTACCCCCTCAGATAAACAATTTATGGAAGTAAACAGCCCAGGGCAGCTCCATGATCATCAGGCTCTCAAGTTCCTTTAGTCATGTTGCTCTGCCATCCTCAAACATGGCATCCATCTTATGGCCCAAAATGGCTGCTCAAACTCCAGCCATCATGTTCACATTCCAGCTGGCAGGAAGTAGGAAAGGAAGGCAGAAAAAGGGCATCTTTCCTTTTATGAATACTTCCCAAAAGTCATAAATGACACTCTGCTTATATCCCATTGGCTAGAATCTGACTACATCCAACCACATGGAGCTGGGAACACAGGCTTTCATCTAGACAGCCCACTAAAATTCAGGGGTTCCATTACTGAGGGAGAAGGGGAAAACGAATGTTGAGGGACAAGTAGCAGGCTCTGCCACCATTACTAAACTCCATAGTGCTGATTACAAGTGCAACATGGGCCCTAGGAAGGCTCATTCCATAACAGCAATGGAAGGGTTGTGGGTGGAGGCAGGGCATGAGCTGGGCTGGAAAAGATGAGCCTGATTTAAACGAGCAGAGAGAATGGGTCAGGGCATTTCCAGGAGGGGAATGGCCAAACAAAGGGCCAAGGCAGGATGGCACATGGTGCACGTGTGGGTTCCCGGGCTTGCCTTGGCCGAGCTGGGCTGTGTCTGGAGGCTGGCTGGCTGGGGCACAGCCCAGGAGCAGGGCGTCGATCCCATGCTGACATGTAATCACTGTGGCATCGGCCCCAGGGCCTTGATTCCTCCTCTGTAAAGCACACACAGAGATGATCCTGTTGTGAGGGTTCAACACAGTAGGAGGAAGACCTTTGTCAACTGTAAGCTCCCACACACTTTAGATGTTCGAACAACAGCCACCGCTGTCATCAGGACTGAGACCCAGGCTTGGATCAGGATGGGGAGGGGTTTGGACTCCACCCACCAGGCAGCTCCCCACTGTGGTCCCCTTGGGCAGGTGGGGGATATGGGTGGTGGGTGGAGGACATGTGGGCAGACAGGAGGCCAGGAGCCTTTGGAGGGGCACAGACAAGGCATACAGACACTCCTAAGATACAAGACTGTGACTGGGAGAATGGAGGAGGGTAGCCCTGGACTGACCCAGTGCCCGTTCCCCCTACGCCCCATCCCTGACAAGGAGCACAGGGGGTCAGTGTCCTGTGCTAGTCAGGGGCCAGTCCCGGGGCCTCCAAGCCTGCTGCAGTCAAGCCTGTGAGGTTCCCAGGCTCCTGGGCTGGGGGCCTTCTTCACACCCCTCAGGGAGCCCCTGGAACAGAAGTCAGAGGCCACGGAAGCTGAAGGTGAGAGTAGGGTCAGCCTTGGTCCAGGTCAGGCCTGGAGGTCTGGCCTGGAGTTCTGACCAGGCTGCTGCCGCCCCACAGAGGGGCCAACTGGGATGGCACAGTGTCTTAGTCAGATTGGGGTGCCCTGAAAACGACCGTAGACTGGGCGGCTTAAACAACAGACTTTCACTTCTCATGGCTCTGGAGGATGAGAGGTCCCAGATCCAGATGCTGGCCGGCGCCATTCCTGGTGGGAGCTCTCTTCCTGACTTGCAGATGCCTGCTTTCCTGCTGTGTCCTCACCAGGTGCAGAGGAGAGCTTTGGCCTCTGTTCCTCGTCTCATAAGGACACTAATCCCATCATGGGGCCCTACCCTCACGACCTCACCTAGACCTAATCACCTCCCAAAGGCCCCCCTCCAAATACAGTTGCTTTGGGGGTTAGGGCTGCAACCTATGAATCTTGGGGAAACACAAGCATTCGGTCCACAATAAATACCTAACTCCATCTGGAACACGCCTTGGCCCCCGCGGGGTCCTGCTCTGCTCCCTGCTTGGCTGTGCTTTCAGGGTGTGTGTCATGGCTGGACTGTTTCTGCTCTGGCCTGATGGAGGAGTCAGGTGGGACCCGTGTTTCCCACGGGTGCACAGGAGGGTCCAGCACAGGCTGTCCTGGAGGGCAGGAGGGCCGCAGCAGGGAGGGGGCAGGCCCTGCAGCCACATTCCAAGGCCACCAGGGTCTTATTACGCTGATGAAAACCAACCAGTGCCTTTTCTTTTCTTTTTTCCTTCATGAGGTTGTTGCAAAGTGAGTTACAAAGCCCTTAGAGATGAACGCAGATGGGAGGAGCATGAAGGGGAAGGAGAGTCAGAGAATGGCCAGAGAGAGGGAGGACGGGACAGAGAGAGACAGAGAGCAGAGAACCATGCGAAGACACTGAGAGAGGGAGGGACAGGCCAGACACAGGAAAAGAGGGAGCCAGAGAGAGAGAACAGAGGAACGGAGCGAGGAGGATCCAGAGAGACACAGGGGAGATGGTCACTTAGAAGACTCAGAGGGCACCCGAGGCAGGGTGGCTGGGACCTGCCTCGAGGAGGGCCTGGGAGAGGAGAGGGCCCGAGCAACAGGAGGCAGACAGAGCCCACGGAGGTCGTGGTCCTTCTCAGGGGGCCCCTTCCCTACCCCCAAACCAACCCTAGGAGAGGTAGAAATGGCAGGAACCAGGGATCCCCCACTGGTGCTGTGTAGCTCATGGGCATCAGGGTCTCCCCCACCGTCTCAGCCGGCTGCCCTCTCTCCTCTAGGCCAACCCCTCACCTCCAAAGGAGATCAGGGCCTAGAGGGGAAGGCTGAGGACCCCGGGGTCCCAGCTGATAGGGTGGCTGGTTGATGGGTCCAGAGTGGCCAGGCCTAGAGGCTGGGGTGGGGATGGTGAACTCCAGGGCCCATGTGATAGCAGTGGGGAGTCAGCCGACAACTTACGACGCCCCTTTCACAGCAGCCGTGTTGTTGTTGCTGTTGGGAAGGAAGGAGAGGACATTGTGGATGCAAATAGTCCATAACCAACCTACAGATCAAAATTGGGGTGAGTTTGTTATGAGCCAGAGTGAGGATTATGACCCCGGAGGGCCTTGGAAGGCGATCCAGAGAAGCATGGGTTTCAGGACAGTCTCACATCATTTTAGAACAAAGAACATACAGTAAACACACCCAGGATACATTTTCATCAAAATTTCAAAGAGGTATTCAGTTGCAAATTAGCACGTCAACATGACCCTGATGTCAAGACAGGGACAAATCCTGGGGTTGCCAACAGGGCATAGGAGAGGAAGCTGCATTCTTATCTTAAGAGAGGGCATTCTTGGGCCGGCCGGGTGGCAGCTGTTAAGCTCCCACGTTCCACTTCTCGACGGCCCAGGGGTTCACAGGTTCAGATCCCACGTGGGGACATGGCACCGCTTGGCAAAAGCCATGCTGTGGTAGGCGTCCCATATATAAAGTAGAGGAAGATGGGCATGGATGTTAGCTCAGGACCAGTCTTCCTCAGCAAAAAAGAGGAAGATTGGCCATAGTTAGCTCAGGGCTAATCTTCCTCAAAAAAAAAAAAAAAAAAGAGAGAGGGCCGTCTTTACTTTAATGGTTAAGCACGTGTATAGTGTATGTTTGATAGGCCATCAGTCAGGCTTTTTTACTTCAAGCTGAATCAGTTTTCAACTTGAATAGTTACCCCATATACCTCAGTATGTGAAAATCTCTCGTCAACATCAAAACCAACAGCTGAAGAGGGAGAGGATGAGGGAAGGAAGATCACACGCTCAGAACATCAGCTCTGAGTTGCCGTCCCTTCTGGAGAGTGTGGTCTTCCTGGACAAGATGGCAGTGAATCATGGCCAGCCCCAAAGCAGGTCCACAGCCAGACCCTTCTCCGAGAGCAAATCCCAGCAGGCCAGGGCCCCTCAGAGCCAGGGGGTGGGGGGTGGTGAGGAGGCAGCTTTCCTAGAACCCAAGTTCCAGTGGCTTCTCCCGCTACCCACTGGCAAGCCGCAGACAGTAGGAGTTTGGCTCAGGACCCGAGTCTGGGCTGGGCCGGAAGTGTCCAGCAGGGCAGGGGACAGCCTGCGTGTGGGGTGGGGTGGGTTGTAGGGGCGGGTAGAACCGGCTGTCAGGGCATCACAGGGAGGAGGGCAGGAAAACCCACCTGGGGAGCCAGAGGGTGTGGGGGGAGGGGGCAGCCACCGCCCACCCTCAGGTACCAGGGACAGAAGGGCACAACCCACCTCTCTCCCTCTGCCCTGGGGTCTCCCAAGTGTCCTCAGAAGGGTCAGTGTCCAGAGCAAGGCCCTTGGCAGCAGCTCTGAATTATCAAGAGGGACAATGCTAGCAGCTCCTCCTCGGAAAAGATCCCCTAAGAAGGGTGGAGATAATGGTGTCCTTCTTCATAAGGAAGATGGCAATGAGAGGGGCCAGAGCTACAAGGTCACTGGAGATTGGCTAGTCTACCCTCTCAGTGAACAGAGAGGGCAGCAACTTTCCCAAGGCCACACAGCCAGACCCATCTTTTGATCCCTGTTCATGACCCTTCCACCTCCTCACAGTGCCCCACGTCTAACTCGCCTGCATCTTTCAGGTCTTTTATCTCAGTGGGGCTCCCAACAGCCCTGAAATGTAAGTAGGATTATTCTCCTTTACCAGTAGGGAAACTGAGGCCCAATGGGGGAGTCACAGGGCTCACCCAAGGCAGGGCTGGGACTAGAACTCGGAGGGGCCTGGACTGCCATGTCTGCTGTGATGAGGCCACTCATCTTCCGCAGCGCTAACTGCCAGGCTTCCCTCCCCGTCTCCCCACTCCGAGCAAGCCCTTCCTGTTTTGGGGAGAAGGTGGCCCCTCTGAGGGAGCCCCCACTCTGCGTCCTGACGGTACTGGCCCACCCAGTCTAAGAGACTGCTTTCTTTGGCAGAGGCTTGTTTTCCAGGCGCTGCTCCTTTCGATCTATCCCCCTTCCTTGCCCTCTGCCCCGAGCCACCTCAGTCCTCATTGTGGGTGAGTGTGTCAGCAGCCATCCTCTGGGCAGGAGGCTTTGGGGTGGCCACAGCACAGTGACACATGGTCTGATGTGGGATGAGAATATTTTCAATCTGAGTTATCCCTCACAGACTGGAACATGTGGTTTCCAGAAGATGAGGGCACTGGTTCCCTGAGGAGGGGGAAGTGAGGAAAAAGGGTGGGGAAAGTGGGTGCAGGAACAAGGCCCACTGAGCACAACTCCCAGCTTCCGAGGGCTGTCCTGGGAAGGCTGCTGCCTGCTGACAGGCGTGGGTCAGCTCCTCCCTGACCCGGGGACCCCTGCTCCCAGCACATTTCCTGCAGCATCAGCAACGTTTCTATTTTTTCCCCAGCCTCCCTGGTGTGGCTCGTTCCACCCCACCAAAGGGAGCCTATGTGCCAAATGCTTCCCCTCTCTCTCTGTGAAGAGATGGCGTGTGTGAGGGAGGGGCGGTCCCACTTCCTCCTTCCCAGTGTCCCAGGCTGGCGAGGCCAGGGAGGCAGGACAGCAGGGCCCTGAACTCATCAGCCAGCCACAGATATGCCAGTCTGGATTCGGCCCAGCGTGCATGCAGGCCATACCCTGCACGCGGCCAGCTGGGCCAGACCCCTGACACAGGGAGCAACGCCCTGCCCTGCCACTCAAGAGGGAGGGGCCACCCAGAGGAGAGGCCGGAGGGTGGCCAGTGAGCAGCCAGAGAGAGAGACAACATGGACGGCTGCCCTCCCCTGTGATTCAGGCTCTTTGTTTGCTTGGAAGAGGCAGATGGAGACGCCTTCAGTTCTGAGACGCAGGAAGGTGGAGGGGCTCTGCCACCAACAGCTTCCAGGCTGGGCTGGTGAGCCACCTTCCTGGAGAGATAATGAAACTCTGCAGCCTTTGGGACAATGCTTCCGTGCCAATGACCCTCTTCCCAAGAAGCTATCTGATTGGCCAGTTAGCCACCATCCCACAGAGAGTCCCCATTGTAGGGGGCAGAATCTCTAGGCGGCCAACAGAGCAGAGGCCGGCCTCTCTCCAGCCAGCCTCTATGCGGTTGCCTTCAGCTGGGGTCCCCATCCCTGGTCTAATCTGCCGGAGCAGGTTGAGGAGGGGGTTTTGCTGATCACACAGCATCAGCCGTAACAATTTCATGCAAAAAAGAATGATTTGGGGCTATTTTCCTCCAGGGGGCTCTGGGAGAGGCAGGTACCTAGAACCCCGTGAAGTGTCATCCGGTGGCACCAGGACCTCGAGGCAGGGTTCCTTCATTTACTCAGTAAACATTTATTGAGTGCCTGCTCTGTGCCAGGCTGGGGATATAGAGTCCCAACCCTCATGGAGCATAAAGGCAGGTGAGGAAGCACAGAAGTAAGCCGTGATCACAATCAGACGTGACATCCACGCTAATGGGGGGGACAGGGTGTTCTGGGAGCTCAGGGGGCCCTGTCTCAGTATTGGGGGTCAGGGAAGCTCTTCACAGAACATGGGCACCTAAGACGATGACTGAAGATGGGAGGGGTTGATAGGGATGAGCTTTCCAGGTGGAGGGGACAGTGGGGGCAAAGGCCTCGATGTAAGAGTAATGATGGTACTTTCTAGAAGTGCCTCCCAGAGCAGGTGGTGGAGAGGCAGGAGGCTGCAGAGATAAGCCGAGGCCACTCACAAAGGGCCTTGCATGTCTTGTGTTTTTATACCTGTCTTAAATCTTCAGCCAGAATTTTCTCAGCTTCCAACTCCAGCAGGAAACCCAGTGGGACATAGTGACTTCCTGCCCTTGGAGAGGAGAGAGGGAAACAAAATGCCAGCACTTTCTGCCTAACCCCAGAACGTCAAAGTTGACTCATGCTGTTGGGGTGGCAAAGATGCTGGGAGAGTTTCTCTTTTAAAAATAATGCTTATTGCTTTTCTATTTATAAAGGTAATACGTGCTTTATGTAGAAAAGTATAAAGAAGAAAATACAATCACAGAGAACCCCTTCACAGGGAGATAATCAATGTCAACATTTTGCGTTTTCCTTCCAGTCTTTTTTTTGTTACACAGTTGAGGTAAAACCATATACGCAATTTTATTACCTGCTTTGTTCCCTTAATATGACATAAGTATGTTCCCATGTTGTTAAAAATTCTTCATTATTAAAGGCTGCGTCCTGTGGGCTCACTCTCAGGTTCCCCTACAGCCTGTTAACTCCAGTCCTCAGCATCTGTGAGAAAAGTGTTACCCAAGCCAGCTGATCGTCAGAATCACCTAGGGACCACCCAGGCTTCCAGCATCAGAATCTAGGATGAGGGGCAGGAGAGACTGCATTTTTAAAAAGTCCCCTGGGATGCCCTGAAGCCGCTCAGGAGACCATTTGGGAGGGGCTGCTTTAAAGTTATTGGGGCTCATCGCACCTGCATGGCCTCTCTAGGAACTCACAGAGCTGAGACGTCTCTTTTTAAATCAGACAAAATGATATCTACCTTGCAAAACTGTTGGGAAAAACAGAGATTGCTTGTGGAGCTCAGGGTCTGGCATAAGTTAGGCGCTCCAAAAAATACTAATTGCTGTTGCTCCAGTCCCGGGTAGAGGCCTTTGCACGATTTCCCAGTCGCCGGGCACTCTGCCTCCACGCACATGCCTGGGAGGGGCTTTGCTGCCTCGGACGCACTTCTCCTCATTCTCCTTTGCATCAAATAAGGAATTTATGCTCACCCTTTCAGGAGCACGCCTGTCATGTGGCAGTCATCAAAAAAAGTCAGAACACACTGACATGAGACAGAACATGTAGAATCAGGGCTGTCCCACAAAAACAGAGGCATATGGCCATAGATGACTAGGGATGACCTGGGGGGGGTGGGTTCCAAACACACGGTGAGGGGCTCTGGGAACCCCACTTCCCATCCAATCCAGGAGGAGGTAAGAGTGCTGGAAGAAAAGCAGGAAATTGGCCCTTATTGAGTGTCTGCTCCAAGAGCAGTATCGTCTTCTAGTACAAGCTATTTGTCACCGGTTGCTGATGAGATAAGCTCAGAAATTGAGAATAAACTCTTACAAATTTTTAGAGCAACTTGATATTGCCACGGTATCCAAGTGTGTGATTATTTTTTCTAGTAATTCATTTTTGTTGTATTTGACAAAAGCATTGATCTGTGACCAATTGGATATTTAAAGAATTGGTCCCTCACGAAAAGCTTGAGAGGCGCTGGTCTAGAGATGGATGTATGATATCTTATTTAATCTTTACACAGCCTCTGCAGGGTCTTGAATTAGGGGATCCTTTTTCCGCCCCCCGTGGCCCGCAGAGAGCCAGGATCCATCCCAGGGTTTGCCTACTACACTGTAGCCAGAGGAGGGCCGCTCTGTTCCTGGGTCCCCCGTCCCACCCCAACCACGAGGTGGGGCCAAGACTCCCCAGGAAGACCCCAGGGAGAGTCTGGGGACTCCCAATTTTCCCAGGAGATGGGGACGTGAGACCCTCAGGGTGGACTGACTTGGAGGACAGCTGGGTTCCCGGGGCCTCACAGGAAGGAAATTCCCCAGATAACCTCTGCCCTTCATTTAGAATCATCGGTCCACGTCTGGGAGCTTTCCCTCCTACCCGATTCCCATCCCCACTGCTGTAGCGGCTGTCCTGAGCTTGCAATCCGCTAACAGTCAAGCCCCTGCTGTACACTGAGCCGGGTCCTAGCTGCTCTGGGGACACACCAAATGAAGATATTTTTGGTAAGCACTTACTCTGATTAACTCATTTAATTTTCACGACAACCTCATGAGATAGGTCCTATTTTCACCTTCACTGCACAGGAGAATCTCAAGGATGTTAGGGGACAGCCTTAAAATCACACAGCTAGTAAGTGGCAGGACTGGAGGTGGCCTCAAGCCACTGCCTTACTCCAGGCCTCAAACTCTTGACCACAGTTGGACACCGTGGACCTGCCCTCGAGGGGCTTGTAATCTAGTTGGGTCTGCGAGACCCTTGAAAAAGTCCAGAAGAGTCAGATAGTCCTGACTGTAGGCCCAGGAAGCTGGAGGAGGGAAGGATGCTGGGGCGGAGGCCGGGCGGGACTTCTCAGCGGGAGGCAGACCTCTCGGGGCCCTGCTCCTCCGCCTCACCGTGGTCCCCGGGGAGCAGGCTCATATCCTGTGTCTCTGCCTCTCCCTCCCAGACATGATCTCACTCCTCCTCTGCCCCAGAGGCCCCAGGGAAGAGGCCATTTCCTCCCACACACGAGAACTGGGAGACCCGCAAGACCCCACTCCCTTGTCGTGGCAGCTCAGGCTCGCGGCAGTGACGGGGAGGGTGGTTGGCAGTACCCCGTGCTCCTCAGTTCCAATACAGCATCCCCTCCCCAATTTATCCCGTAATCTCCCAGCCTCCAAACAGCATCACTTGCATGTTCTCCCTTGCAGGAGGATACGCATTAGGAATCCTAGAGGGAAGGGCCTTGCTGGCAGCCCTTCCCCTCCCTTGTCCTCAGCTTCTCCACTCCCACTTCCAGTTTGCTCTGCTCCGTGGAGGGTGCAGAGTGGGGCACAGCGGGACCAAGCCACTATTTGGTTGCTTTAATCTCTCAGTGGCAAGTCATTTGAACTCGCAGCATCCTCATTCTATAAAATGGGAGTGGTTGTGAGGATTAAATGGGAAATGGCTGTGGAAGCTCTCTGCCAGCTCTAAGCAGCTCTACTAGTTGATCTTCCCGCCCACTCTTGGCTTGAGTCTTGTCCAGCCTTCAAAGCTCGGCTCTAGCCCACCGCCTCCAGGAGGACTACCCTGACTACACCAATCTGGACTGAGTCCTCGGCCTGCGGGGTCATCATCCGCACTTGGTGATCCACCGTGTGTTCCTGCAGCCCTGGAGAGCCATGTGAAAGGCAGGCATCACTCTTAGGACCCCGTGCTGGCATCTGCCATGCTGCCCCCGGCACCAGACGGAATACAAGCTCCAACCTTCTCTGCTCAGAACTTCCACGTGGGACTTCTCGTTTTCCAAGGGGTTTTACTGGGAGGGCCAGATCTGAGGGATCTCTTAACAACACAGGCAGATGGTCTGGGGAGAGATTTTTGTTATTCTCACTACACTGGTGAGGAAAGTGGGGCTGAGAAAGCCCAAAAGAGCCGGCCGATGTCGCAAGACTGGCCGGTCGATTGCAGAGTCCAGATTCGCCCTGGTTCTGATGCCCTCGCCACTTCCCAGGCGGCCACATTTGCTCCGGGCCTGAAGACCGCCAACAGAGCACCCGCGGCGTGTGCACCTGAGGCTCAGATGACCCCGTAGGTGGGCTTCTGCCTTGCCTTTGCTACCCCCTGCTCCTTGCTCCTGACATCCCGGACCCCTTGCAGCCCCGCCGGGAGCCGGCTCAGCCCGGGCAGCGGCAGCGGCAGCCTCGGCGCAGGGAGCTGGAACTGGCCCTACGCGCCGCATCCGGCCCCATCCAGCGCGGCAGGGGGGCCTTTGCTCCTGGCAGAACAAACAGTCCCGGTTCCGAAGGCCCCCCGAGACCGGGACGGGGATTAAATAGCCAGGCCAATTGTGAGGCCCGGTTTTAATTAGTTGTCGGTGCTTGATTGAATCAGGTTTAATTGTTGGTTGGTGCTGAAATGATGAATGAGGTACTGCTTTAAATAGAAACCATAAGTGTTTCAACCTCAGCGGGTGGGAACCGCCACTGCAGACCTGGTCTCCCCGTATTCGCGGGGTTCCCTGGAGGAGGAGAGCCGACTGACAGGGTGGACCGAGCTGGGCTGACCTGGCCTGGGCTGCTTCACCTCTTCCCCAGTGGTTTATTATCGGGGAGAGAGATCCACAAAGAGCCTGACTGGGACTCTGGGAGATGAGGTGTCCATGGTTCAACCAACAGTCAATCAGTCAACCCATCAGTCACTCTCTTCACGGCCCTTTGATGGAGCTCGCTTATTCCCATCGTGCCTTGCAGCTGTCCCCAGACCGACCTTCTAGAGTGACAGAGGGAAAGGGGGCGTGGCAGAGTGGAAAAGTCCACTGTGTTTTGGAGCCAGAGGTCCTGCTTTCGGGCCTCGCTCTGCCCCTGACTAACTGCATTGCCTTAGGAAGTCATGAGAACTCTCTGAGCCTCAGTTTCCACATCTGGAAACTAAGATGAAGCTTGCACACCTACCTCCTTCAGTGTGCTGTCGAGGGATCAAGAGGGCTAACGAGGACAAGGAGCCCTGAAAGCTGTCATCCGGCCACTACTGCTGGTCCATCAGCACTTCCCTCCCTGGCCCTGGGCCAAGTGTGGTGGGGGGTGGGGGTATGGAGTGTGTAGGTGGGGAGAGGGAACCCTCAGTGTGCTGTCTGAGCCCAGGGGCTCTCCCCACCCACAGGTCACCACCTGCTCAGCCTGCCTGGTGTCTTCCTCTGTGTTGCTGGACGTTTCCAGTTCTCTGGGCCAGGGCAGGCATCCCCGTTCACCCCCTCACTTGGGGCCTGGCAGGCTCACCTGGCTGCACCTTTCACCTCCAGCTCCCCCTAACTCCCACCAGGAGCCGAGCAGGGCAGTCAGAAGAGAGGGCCAGAGTTCTGCGGCCAGTGTCCGTGGGAGGGCCCCCGCCCCCACAGCAGTCCTAGGGCGGAACAGGGACTATCAAGGGTCGTCATCTGGGGCCATCTCCCCATCACTGAAGAATGGGTATGGCCAAGGGAGAGGTCTGGATTTCCCCTCTTTGCCTGGAGTTAGATGTAGGACTTTTGGGACCCGTGGGAGAAAGGGACACGGAGGGAGGTTTTAGCTCAATCCTGCAAACCCTTCAGACGAGGCTCTCTCAGAAACTGCCAGAGGAGCTCTGGGGATGCCGGGATGCGCCTCCCCCTGAGACTGCTGCCGAAGAGCCACGGCCTGGGCTGGGGCAGACAGGGCTGGTGTCACAGCTGGAAGACCACATCCGGGCTCCACCTCTGACCTGCCCGCTTCACGACCTTGAGCCAGCCGCTTCACTGCCCCGAGCCACAGGCTCCGCATTTGTGAAAATAAGGCCTTTCTAAAAAGGGGTGGTGTGAGGATTCTGGAATATGAACTTCCAGATGCCGAAGCACTCCTAGCTTGGCCGGGGCTGGCATGGATGAGAGCTGGCAGGCTGGGAGTCTCCACCGGGCGAGGCCTTGTGCCAGAGGACAGTGACGATCCCCTGCAACCTGAGTGTCTGTGACTTCAGTCAGCACACTGGCCGTGGGGCCCTGCTTACTGTGGTAGTTGTCACAGATGGCCAAATCCCCAGGTGGTGCTCTCGCCCCACGGGGCTGAGAGGGGCCCCGGGGAGAGCGGGCAGCTCACTGCAGCAGCATGTCCTCGGCTGGACTTCTCTTTGGAGGGGGCGTCTGGGGGGCGGGCAAGTCCTACGCTCTGTCTGAAGTGGAAAGAAAGCTCTTATCTCATTTCCTTCTCTGAGCCACATGTGATGAAGACGACCGTGCCACGGCTGTGCTGGAGAGTAACGGGAACTGACGGGGCCTGGGCCACATTCTCGAGGTCCTCTTCCCACAGCGGCGTCCAGAGGGGGAGAATCGGGCCCTCTCTGCGCTGCCAAAATAAACTTGCATTGTTTCCAGCAACACAAGAGGCAGCTTTTGCCAAACCCTATAAGGAAGGAAGGCCGGGGGAGGGGAGGGAGGCCTGGAGTGGGAGATGCCCCTCACCCCCAGCTTTCTCCTGACTTCCAGAAAACTCCATGTAGGCAAGCCCTAAAGCCAATCCCAGAGGGAATTATGGGCATCTGGGCTTTTAGGGGAAAAAGAAGGGACTGGAACTCCCATTTGTTGAGGGTCTGCTATGTGCTAGGTACTCTGCTTATAAAGAGAGTCCTGTTAGCGGGCTGAGGGGGGGCGGTGGGGGGCACACAGACCTGGGTTCAAATTCTGACCCTGTCATTTGCTAACTGTGTGTTCTGGGCAAGCAAATAACTTCTCTGAGTTTCCATTTCCTCATAGGTAAAATGGAACTAACAATGGTACACTTCAGAGGCTTGTTTTGAAGGTTACCTCAGGTTACATAGTGAAGTGCTTACCATAATGCAGGGCAGATAAAATGCACTCAATATATGCTAGTTGTCATTACTCTCACATAGCTGCTATTAATAATAATAATATCATTTTCAAACTTTCATGACGGTGCTGGGTGATAGGCATTGTTATGTAACTCTTGCAGGTATGGAAACTGAGGCTCAGGAGGGAGTGAGGCACTTTTTGAGGGCCCGACAGTTAATGAGCGGCAGGCTCAGCATTCAAACTCAGGTCTACCTGGCTCCAAGGCCCACATGTGTCACCCTGATCTGAGACGGGGGCCGGAGTGGGTTTCCTGATACAGACGCTAAGTTGCTCCAAGGCTGGGGACCTGGAAAGAGTGAAAACAGAGCTTGCCGGGCATCATTTTCATGACCCAACTGCTCCCTAGACTTCATAGGCTTGACCACCGTCCAGCTGGGCCTGGCTGACCACCAAAGCCCAGGGTTCCCCTTGCCAGTCCCCGGGGCTCCTCTGCCTTTGGACTGCCTATTTGGAGGAAGCATCTCTGGGCCCCGCTCTGAGCTGCATCTGCACAGCTGAACCCCTCGCCCTGCACAGTTTGGCCTCTCATTCCTGCAAGGACAGCTTATTGAAGCTGAGCCAAAGCAGCCTGGGATTTAAAGTCTAGCTCTGTCACTCACTAGCTGGGTGACTTTGGGCTTGTGACTTGCCCTCTCTGAGCCTCAGTTTTTCTCATCTCTAACACTGGAGCAACAGTACCTTGCTTCCCCTGTCCCTGTGAGAATTACATGAGATAATGGAATGACGGTAAGTGTTTGGGAGGTGTTAACCCTCCCTCCTTCCCTTCCCTGTGCTTTAAGACAAGTGCTCCCTGGGACCAGAGGACGGTGGGGCCCCAGGCTGGGACCTATTTTTCATCCTTAGACACATGTCATCCTTAATGAAAAATTAATAACTCTTGTGTTCATTTCATTAAATGCTGCTCCCACAAAAGTGTGGGCTTATGCAATTCTCCAAAGACTGTCGACTGGAAGATATCTCAGAATGCCTCGTAAATCGAAAGATTTCATTTTGCTGCCAAGACAGTCAACTTTCTCCGTCTTGAGTCAGGCGGAGGGGTGGTGCTGGGCTGAGATGGCAGTCGGAGACCTGCCTGATACTTTGGACTCTGCCAATTATCAACAGGGGACTGGAGCAAACTACTTCTCATCTCTGAGGCCTCAGTTTCTTCCTCTGAATAATGGGGTGCTGTGTGTGACGGGGCAGTCCTACTGGATAATCTTCCTTCTCCTCACCTGGTTCTAAAATTCTGGAACTTGATCTTTCTTTCTCCCTCTGCATCTCTGTACCCTTCCAGTCTCTGCCTCTACTGCCCCCTCCCTCCCTCCTCCTTGCCCCTCGTCCCAGAGCCTGTATCTCTCCTGTCAATCAGGCTGGATCAGCCCAGGGCAGAGACTGTGGAGAAAAGACGTCTATGCGTTCCTGGCAGAGGACAATCTTCGAATGCCCCTTATTGCAAAAGCAGTCCTTCTTTGGGGTGAAGACAAGGGCAGCCAAAATCTGTGTTTCTATTATGGGGTCCAGAAGGGCGGGGCGGGGGGTGGGGGCGATGTTCGCTCACTAAGCTAAGGATGGATACATTTAGAAGTAAAAGATGGCCCCATCCCTGGCTGCAGCTTTGAAAGGGAGTCCCAGGCCAGCCCAAGGGGTCTTTGTGGTTGCTTGGGGGAACAGGTTCTAGGCCATCCAGAGGGATCCGTGGACAGTGCGGGGTGTGGGGTGCAGACTACACGGGGTGAAGGGCCCAGAGGGAATTGAGCCTCCTAAAACCCATAGTCAGAGCTGGTCTCTTGGGGAGGGGAGGACAGCTAAAATGTTTGGGTTCTTGACCACCGAGTCCATCTGATTGACAGTAGGAGATATCAACAGGGGACTGGAAAGAGTGCAGGGGTGGGAAGGAGAGGGAGAGCGAGAGAGGGACGAGGACAGGGACAGAGAGAGGCAGAGGGGACCAAGAGAGAAGCAAAGGGAAAGAGGAAGACGGTTAAAAGAGAGAGAGGAAGAGAGCAAAGAGACAAGGAAAGGAAGAGGGGAGGGAGGGAGAAAAGCAGGCAGGCAGGCAGGACAGGAAGGAAGGAGAGTGAGGCGGGAAACTGTTTGCCAAACTGCCGTGGGAACTCTGCGTCCATGACTGAGGGGTTGGGCTGGCGCATCAAGGAACCAGGGGCACGTGGGGCGACTTCCTGACCCCTCTTCCGGGGTCGTTGCTGTGCCTGTTGCTCCAGAGTCTCCTCAACATTGGTGGGTTCCGAACCCCCTCATTGCACAACTCTGGGAGCACTACTTACCTAAAACACAAAGGGAATAAGTGCCCTGGGGCTGTGCGAGGAAGTAGCAGGCCCTGTGTGGCTGGCAAGTCCCAGAAGCAAGTCCCAGCAGCATAATTAGATGGGGACATAACTGAGTATTCAAAATACAGCATGTATTGTCCCATTCATGAATCATTAACTATGCTTTAGTCTCTGTTTATACTATACTAACGCTTTTACATGTATAAGCCCACTCTATTCACCATGTTTGGCTTTAAAAATCTCTTCATTAGTTCTGAAAATAAAATCCCCAATTTAATAGAGACCTGCAACCATTAAGATGTCTATCCCTCCCTCCATCCATCTACCCACGCATCCATTCCTCTGGAGTCTGTCCTTCCAGTGGACTGTTAATCAAGTGTCTATGTGTCTCAGGTACTCTGCTTTTCCAGGTCAACCGTGAAGACCTCTCAGTCCTTACCCTCAAGGGGCTCACCCTCCACTGCGGAAACACATATACATAATTTATTCTAATGTATCATTCTAAGTGGAATAATAAAAGTATTACGAATTGTTATTGGGGAAAAGCAAAACAAGACAAATCCGCTGCCCCAGGGAATCTGTAACGTGGGTCCCCTGGCTTCCGGCAGGAGGCGCCCTGCTCTCTGCCACCCAACCGCGGATAGACAACTTGTTTGCCCAGCCTGCCCTGAGTTCAGAATTGGCATCTATATTTTTCTTGCTTTCCTTAAAAAAAAATCATTTAAAAAATACATAAAACTTATTTATAATTTAAAGAAGAACTTTAAAGTGAATATCTCTGTAACCACTCATAAGCTCAAGAAATAGACTAGAACATCTCCAGTACCTGTGAAGTGCCCCCACCATCCACCTCCCAACCAAATCCCCATTCCCCCTCCCCAGAGGAGACACTGCCTGACTTTTCTCTTTTCCATTACCTCGCTTTCCTTTATGGTTTTAACACCTATGTATGCACCCTAACAATATTAGGGTGAACTGTAGGAAACAGCCATTTTTCTCAGACAAAAATGGTTGAATATCAGCAATTTCATGTAGTTTAAGCTAGTAGTTTAGTCTATTTTTAGGCTTTGTAAATAAGTATCATACTGTATGCACTACTTTTTTTTTTTTTTAAATTGAGGTATAATTGATCCTGTCTGGCTGCCGTGCCTCCCTCTTCTAGGACCTGTGAATGCAATAAATCCTTTCATTTCATATGCCCCTCCAAGAGTAATTTCTGCAGCCATCTTGGAGAGATCCTTAAGGCCCCTACAAGGGGACTTACTCCCTCATTTACATTTCCCCATAGCTCTTTTTTCCAAGCATCATTCTTTTTTTAAGTCTGTCCTTTCCCACTGTTCTGTCTGTAATCCTAGCTCCATCATATATCAAGTATCTACATCGGTACATGTGGATCTGTTCATGGGCTCTCTATTCTGTTTAATTGATTTATTTCTCTATGCTTGTGCCGATGCCACACAGTTTTAATTACTATGATTCCATGTATGTAAGTCATGATATCTGGTAGGACAATTTCTTCACCTTGTTTTCCTTCTTCTTATTGCACTTTCATATGAATTTTACATACATGAAAAAATGTTGGGATTTTCACTGGGGTCCATTGAATCTATATATATAAATTTTGGAAAAATGACCTCTTTACAATACTGACTCATCCATCCATGAAGATAGTATACTTCCGGATTTCTTAGAGCATCCTTTAATGTCTCTCAATGAAGTTTAATAATTTTTTATACAAGCCTAGGCTAAATTTTGTTGAGCTCATTCATAAATGCTTCATTTTTATTGCAAATATAAACGATCACTTTAAAAAATTCTCATTTTCTCAATGCTTATTGTTCATGTATTGAAACAAAATCATTTTTTGTATGTTAATCTTTTACCCAGCAATCTTACTAAACTTTTTTACCAGGTCTAATAATATTTGTAGACTCTTGGATTCTCTGTTCACACAATAATATTATCTCCACATATTTAAAGTTTTGTATCTTTTTCCTCCATCTTAATTCTTACATTTTTTTTCTTTATTGAAATGGGTAGAACTTCCAGTTCAATGTTGATAGAAGTAATGATAGTAACCATCCTTGTTTTTGTTCTCCAACCAAAAGGCAGTGGTTGGACAAGATGGTCTCTTGCTGTGCAAAGATCTTAACTTTCCTCCTGATCATATTCTTTCTGGTTAAGGCAGCTACTGACATCCTTCTAGAGTTTTTCTTTTGGTCCAGAGTAAGAGTCATAATTTGTATCCAGACCTTTGGGAGTTGCGTATCTCCGGCCTGAATCGAGAAGCTCCTGGAGTCTGAGGTCTTATTCTCCAACAATTCATGTTTGTTGAGTCATTTCCTCAACAAAGTCGGTTCCTCCCCAAACTCCCAAACCATTTCTGGTTCACATTTTAAGTCACCACTAATCTTCAAAAATAAAAAAAAAAACAAAACCAAAAACTGATGACTGACAGATTGGCTGTGCCTATCTCCCTTTTTTGAAACTCACCCTGGCCTCCTTCAGAATGGCAGAGAAGGACAGCGCCTTTGCTCCTCCACCTAAACCCTGCCTGAAAGAGCTGAGGCATGATATACTATGCCATGCGATGCTATTTTCTCAGGGTGTCTGAGCTGCATCCAGATGTAAGAACACCAGGTACAGCACAACCGGAATCACCAGATTAGCCCCCTCTCACCAGAGAAATGCCTAACGTTCTCATCTACCTTTCTTGAGGGTTGATATAACAATTACTGAAAGATGATGGTAAACTAACTCTTGAAGATAGCATTCACCATGTTGTTTGATATTCCTTGGATAGCGACCCACAGAATACATTTCTTTTGGAGTTTAATATATCAGCATAGCTGGTCTCTCCTGTTGAGCTAACGTATTTCTGCAAAGGGGTTAACATTTTTTGGAATTATTTGTAGGTGAACTTTTATATCCTATAAATCTTGTTGTTCTGGGGTTTCTTGTCCATTGAAGCAATGTTTGGGGCAGGAGGTAAGAGGAGGGCAGAAAGAATAATAGCTCAACCTATTCAGATTAGATATTTGTCTGAGTCTAGAGCAAGATACTTAGATGGAAAGCTACTCATTGTTTAGAGAGAAGCTTTTCTAAATTCCTTGAACTCTCATTTAACATGTCAAGAGTTAGGCCAAGAGTTAGAACTAGTTAGGCCTGCCTGACTAGTTCTTAGGAAATGGAGAGGGGAAAGCCTGCTCCTTCTATGCTGATAGATTGAGAGAAGAAGTGGGTAGAGAGAGAACAGGCAGATCAGGCCTCAGGGTTTTCTCTGCCACTACCATTGTCACCTCCTCCACCTTCTCCCACAAGTATGTCAGGGTACAACCTGGCATATTGGGAGTTTTTGAAGCATCCAGAGAAGAATGAAGGAGATGGAGTGTCTGGGCTAGGAGTGCCCTTTTCCAGGCATGTGGGGGAGGCCACAAGTCCAGGAGAAGCACCCACATGATGGTGTGGAGATGAGGCAGGAATTAATAGATAGGGGAGCCTTAGACAGCAAGCAGGTGCTGAAAGAGCCAGCAGAATGGCAGAGGACAGGCCTGGCGACAGGACGAAGTGCTCACCCAGGTAGCTGGCAGGGATCACAGGCTCCACCGATGCATCCTGGCACAGCACCCCCAAAAGCAAGATGGGGCCCATCCCACCCCAGTCGTCCTCAACTCCGGGAGCAAGCTAGTCCAGCCCCTCGCAGCAGAGAGCGCAAGTTCTGGGGCAGGCCACAGGAATACAAGGACCGTCCTTCTCTGGGGCTGCCACGAGGATGTGGTGAGAACCATTCACCACATGGGCTCAGGAGGCAGAGAAAGCAGGCTCCCAAAGGTCGAGATTCACCTGAGTCACCCAGTTACCAAAGACAATTTCAGTTACTGAATCAGCCTGGAAGTTTGCCAGGCTGGACAAAATGTCGTTCTCCGCTCCCTGCTACGCAGGGGAACTGATAAGAAGGAGCAGATTAAAGAAAATAAGAAAACTCCATTTTTTCCCACAATCTCATCATAAAGGGAGTACATGTGACCCTCGACACATCCTTTTTATGAAACTGAGAATTATTTATCTCATCACAGTCTCTTGAAGCTTCAGAGCCAACTTGCACGTGGTACTTAATGACAGGAAATATTCTTGCCCTGGTGTGGAAAGGGCACAGGCTGGAGCTGGGAAGCCTGAGCTGTGGCCCCGGGGCCCTCAGCACTTTTCCGTTTGTGGGCTCCTTCCTCCTGTAGAAAATATTGATGGTATTTTACAATCATGCTGGTATAAAGAAGAATATATTAATATTATATATTAAAACATTTTCTTTAACCTAAATGCTCCTTGTTTCTTCTTCAGCTTTTAAAAGAAACTTTAAAACCTTTTCGTGGGCTCCTAAAAGTATCGTGGGCCCCGGGCACGTGCCTGCCGTGCTCAGGGAGGAGAGGGCCCTGCTGGCGCCCGCGCTTGCCGGGGCAGCCTCTTTGCTCTTGCTTTTCTCATCTGGAAAGTGGGTTGTTGGCTTACAGGACGGGGTGCACTCAGGGACTCGGTGCCTGGTGATAGTAAATATTGGTTTCTTTCCTTCATTTCCACGGATTTGATTTTCTGTTTTAGTGATCTTGCTGCATATGTGGTTTTCACTGTCAGTCACCTCCAAATTCTCTTTGCAAGTAGGTGGAGTATAACTTATAAATAAAAATTCCTTTTTACTTCCTCAGCACTTAGCACAATGCCTTGCTTTATGTTCTCAATCCTTGTTTGTTGACTGTGCCGGTAAACGGCTCCCTCCCTTCCCAGCCTCCACCCACCACCCTGTCTTACCCCCAGCCTGGCCTGACAGATGCTAAAAGCATCCTTCCTTCCTTTCTTTTCCCTCCTCTCTCCCCTCAAAATTCTTGTGTCCTGAGTGGCCTGTGCTCAGCAGGCTGCTACAGTGAGGAAGGCACCGACGACCTGTCAGACGTCTGAGCTGGGTGGTCTCCCTACAGCCCCGTGGGGCGGCAGTTTAGCCCTCATCTCTCAAGGAGGGGGCTGTGGCTCAGAGAGTGTAAGGAATCTGCTCAATCGATGATGGGACAAGGATTTGAATCTGTCTGACCATGATGTGGCCCCTGTGATCTGCAGTTTACAGACGACTACTTGGGGAAGTAACCCAAAGGAAAGCCCTTCCAGCGGCAAGGGAGATGTTTTTAGGGGATTTGAGGGGATTTATTGATGCTGCTCAAATCAAACCCTATAGGAAAACATCCAAGTCCCTCTAGGTGTTCACTTGCCTTTGTCACTGTCACCTGGGCCCTGCCATTCACCAAGTTAAAAGTTTGTGCTGAAATCCCCTTCCTCAATGTTAGAGGGGGTGACGCCAGGAGCGGGGGGAACAGCAATGAGTCACAAAGATTGAGTTCAGGACTTAAAATGCTGTGTCCATTAAGAGGGTAGAAACTGAACACATTTCCTTCATTAGCCAGACATCTGAGTGCTTATTATCTGCCAGGAGTGGGGACTTTAAGATGGTCCCAGAGCATTCGAAGAGCTAGTGCGCATGAGGCGCTTGGAACAGCACCTGGCATATGTGTCAGCTGCAACAGACCCACGTGCACCGACACCCATTGCGCACCTGCTGTGCTGCGTGCTGGGAGACACGCATGAATAAAACATCTCGCTGCTGATTCAAGAGAAGACAGAGCAAGAATTGCCCCGTGATGGGCTAAAATCTGCAATTAAAAAAGGGAAGCATGTGCAAGTTTATTTATGTCCTATTACACAAGCTCCCCCATTCTCCACCTCCATCACCACCCCCTCGATCTGTCACATTCAGGGATCTGGGGCTCTGAGCATTAAAATGAATTACACAGATTCAGTGGCATGTCGGAGCTGGAAGGGGGAGAAAAGGAGAAGGTGGAAGAATGACATGGAGGGATAAATGAAAAAGAGAGCAGATATTGGAAGTCAATACATGAATCTCCCAGAGAAGAGACGGGGTCAGACAGAGATGTGGAATGTTCCATTTGGAACAATTGTATTATTAACAATAGTGATAAAGGATCACATTGACTGAGTGCACCCAGTGCCAGGCACTGTTCTAAGCCTGTTACATGTATTAGCACATTTAATCCTCCAATTATCCTATGACGTAGCTTCTGTCACAAACCCCATGTTACTGATGAGAAACCAGGGGCTCAGAAAGGAGCAGTGACTAGCCCCAGAGTCCTACCACCAAAAGGCAGCCTCTCAGCTGAGCCTGCACTCGTCCTGTGGACTCTGCACAGGCGCCTGTGACACTGTGGGACAGATGAGGTCAGGGTGGGCTGTGCGATACCCCTACAGCCTGGTGGGGTTGACAGCAGAGGGTGGAGGGACCGCCGGGGTTTGCATTGTCTCAGACTAGTTCCTCGCCCTTTCTGTGTCTCAGGTTCCTCACATATGAAATGAGGATTGATGATGATGATAATGATGATGATGATGATAATATAACTCCTAGGGTGCTTGTTAGGACTGAACACAATTCTGCAGGTAAAGGGTTTAGCACAGTGGCTGGCCCAAGAAGTGCTGATAAATGGCCAGTATCCCTGAGCCTAGGATTTGCTTCCTAGGAGAGCTCCCTGCCACCCCATCTCTTGCTTCGTGGATGCCTTGTGGACTCCTGTTGACTCAGCACCAGCTTCCAGCCTTCAGTGCTCACACATGCAGGGGCTGGAGGCTGTGGGGAGGAAGTCAGCCGGCAATAAGCAAGGGCAATCACTGAGAGGTGAAATGCTATGAGAAGTGGCCCAGCCCGTGGAGCCTGGCCCCAAACTGATGGCCATGTTGGCAAATGAGGATGGCTGCACCTGACCTGTGTGTGGGAATAGCTGGACATGGGCGGCCTGTGATTGGCCATGGGGATGCTGGAGGACATTGGCTCGTCTCTACCTCCAAGTCGGGTACTGTCTGGCTGAGGGCACAGGACTCTCCTACACAAACCAATTAGTGGACCAGGTGAAATCTTCCCAAGGTTGCCTCAGTCCTGGCAGCCAGAGAACAGGTGTGGCCAGCGTGGACGGAGAGAAGGCCAAGGGGCTGCGGGAGGTGGGGGTGGGGGGTGCATGTATGATGCCTACTGGGACACCCCAAGGGTTAGCTTCAGGTCTTCCTTCCCTATCTTCTCCATGCTTTTGACCAGGCATGTACGTTTCCTCTCTCCTTTTTCTCCTTTTGGTAAGGAGCAACTCTGTGGCCAAAGGTGAGGCACAGCCAAGGCCGAGGTCTCCTTTCCAGAGCTGCTCCGGGCGGGGCTGTCTATGCGGTTTGAATGCAGCATGCCAGTAAAGACACCAATAAAAAAGAAGACCTTTAGCGACGTGTTCATGCAGATGACTCTACCCCACCTGTCACAGAGGGAGGCACGGCAACCATCTGGTAGTCTTCATTCCCAACCCTCCCCTTTCATTTTTAACCAGATTTTCACAGTTTGCATTCTTTATTTAAATTTGTTATTTAAAAAGACTCATGTATTGCTAAGTAAGGAGATGGCAGCCTTGCCCATTGAAGGCTGTTTCTTCCATTCTCTGTAGCTGGCTGTGGCCCCACGGGAGACGTTCACATGCAAGTCTGGGCGTCACTTGACCAAGCTGGATTTAGGACTGGGTCCACCCTGGACGATCCACTCTGACTGGATTTGGGAATTAGGATTTAGGACCTAGGACCAGATCTCTCTGTACTTGAGGTGGGGAGGGGGTGCAGAGCCAGGACTTCATCCTCGGGGCTTTGTTGCTGACTCTCCTTGTCATTTACTGTGAAATGTAACATGACATATCTTCAAGACTAACCATGTGACTTCAGTTTCTTGATCTCTACCATGGGGGATGTTCATCCCTACTTTCACCCAGGGACAACACTGTGTGTTTAAATGCAGTGCCCCTCAAGTCATGCACAGCCAGACCATGATTCAGTTATTCAGCACCTACTGCGTGCCAGACACTGTAAGACAAAGTCCCCACCCTCAGGGAACTGACACTTTGGGGGGGAGAGACAGGCAAGAAAAGCCAACAAGGACAAATTGTGTTACATGCTGTGAGAGGAACAAATGGGGCGCCATGCTAGAGACGGAACAGCGAGGAGGACCCACGGGCAAGGAGGGCCTGGGGGAGTGGCATGGAAGCTGGGACCTGGAGGGTGAGAGGCGGTGACAACACTCCACACAGATGGAAAGCATGGGCAGTCCGGAGGGAGCAGAGCTTTACATATTTAAGGAGGAAGATAATCTGGGCCTGGGCCTCCTTCCCACTTCCTACTCTCAAGACCCTGGGTCCCCTTCCAGCCTTCGCCTTTGGAGCTCCTCAGGAGTGAGAAGGACCAGGCCCTGTGCTTCCACCCATCACCAGGAGAGCTCCCCAGAGGGCCTGGTCTCCCTGCTCACCCAGCAGTTCCAGGCCGCACCTGTGCCTGTGTCCCAGAGGAGTTCTGAGATCTCCTCCCCTACCAGATCATCCTCGAACCCTCCCCCACCTCACCCCACCCGCTGCAGCAGCGGAGCTCACCAGCCTCGGCCATCTCTTGCGTCTCTGCTCACCTCCCCTGCAGCCTCATCACCCTGCTTTCTTCTGCTGTAATCACAAGACCCCATCCGCTGCTCCTGTCCACACCTTCAGCCTTCAGCCCACTGTCAGGAATGTGCTTCAGCCTGTCTGCCTTTCCTCTTGGTGACATCCGATGACTTCTTCAAGGTCTCTTCGAATGCCACTCCCTTCCACACCCGCAGACACTTTCCTCCTTCCTTCCCGTGTTCCAGGCACTTCATTATAACGCTTATCCATTGTTAGCATTGGAGTCTCTCTCCCCAACTCCCCAAGGGCGAGGTCTGAAGTGCTTTTATATCTGCATTCCCAGCATCTGACACAGAGCAGATTATCAATAAAGCTGTGTTGAATGAATCCCTCACGAGCCCCTTAGAGTAACCATCTCCCGCATTTATTCAGCATTTACCAAAGCTCTTTCAAAACTGTCCCATTTTATGCTCACAACACTCTGTAAGAGCAGGTAGTGACCCACTGTACCAGTAGGGATGTGGGGGAAGCTTATATGACTTACTCTAGATCACACACAAACTGGTGGCAGGGAGGGGACACAGTCTGAATGTCCTTACTCCTAGTCCAGAGCTCTTCACCAGCCTCAGAGCACTCAAAGCCTGGCCAGAGAACTCCCAAATTTCTCAGTAATAAGCCATAAGGGATAAGTTGAGTGTACACACTTGTTATGATACAAACTTTTTAAAAGTGCATCTTAAGATATGAGGTAATACAGCCTTTCAGCCATTCATTCATTCAAGAAGCATTTATTGTGGGGCTGGTCTGGTGGCATGGTGATTAAGTTCATGTGCTCCGCTTTGGCCACCTGGGGTTCATGGGTTCGGATCCTGGGCACGGACCTACACACCACTCATCAAGCCAAGCTGTGGCAGCATCCCCCACACGAAAATAGAGGAAGATTGGCAACAGATGTTAGCTCAGGGCCAATCTTCCTCACACACACACAAAAAGGAAGCATTTATTGAGCACCTGTTGTGTACTGAGCTTTGTACTCCGGGAGACACCAAAGAATTACGTCTCTGCTTTCTAGTGTTCACAATTATTCAAAGGAAAGGACCCAAAGTAACATAACAGATGGAGAATGGGAGTCAGTACAAGTGCAGAAACTCTGGATGGCACAGGGTTATTCCAGAAAGGCCCTTGGGGAAGGCCCCAGGAAGTCATTCCCATGGAGGAAGAGGAGTGAGAGCCGAGAGGAAGAGTGGGAATGAGGAGCAGGGATAGGAAGGCGCAGCGGAAATGGAGGCAGCCCAGGGGCTGGCTGGAGTGAGGAGCTTTACGGGGACACCTGCGGGAGTGCTGCTTCTGGGGACCAGAAGAGAATCTTGAGATGTCTTCCTGGATGTCTTGTCCACAAGTATAGCATTTCTCTTCCTCAGGTGCCAGAAGCAGTTTTGAGGAAAACAAATTCAACCTCTGCACAGAATGGATGCCTCATCCCAGGGGATTCTAAGAGGGTAGGATCCACTTAGCTCAGCTCAGCTCAGCTCAGTTCAGTGCAGCTCAAGTCAGCTCAGCTCGACTCAGCTCAGCTCAACTCAGTTCAATTCAACTCAGCTCAGCTCAGTTCAGCTCAAGTCAGCTTAGTTCAACTCAGTTCCGCTCAATTCAGCTCAGCTCAGTTTAACCTCGCTCTTCACATTACCTGCCAGTCATAGGGCAGCACTCCCTATCCTCAACTGCCACAAAGCTAGTGAAGTAGGTAGGACACACAGAGAAGATTTCTATCTCTTCTCTGTCCCAAGGTCAATCATGACAAGTCACTCCCCTTTACCTCTACCTCCCCCAATCCCAGGCTCTCCTAACAAGAACCAAAGGCCCAACCCCTTCAGGGAACGTGGGACCTGGGGGATGAATGGCAGTCTCCAGCACTGATGGGAAAGCCTCTGGAGGACACTCAGCTCAGCTGAGAGTGTGACTTCTCTTGCCAACTGAGCCCACGGTGAAATGGGCAGGAGGAGAGAAGGGGTCGTTGGAGGCCCCACCTGACCTGGCCATTAAGCTTGTGCTGGAATCCCAGCAAGGCTCCAAACTGTCCTAGGTTGGCTTCAAAGGCTGTCAGGAGGTTCCTGAAGGACCCAGCACATGTGAGTGTCGTGAGGAAGCAGGGTCAGGGAAGCCCTTCTCTATTCCTGCTTTCAGAGCCAGGCTTCAGGGGCAGGGGGCACCCGGCAGGGCTCTACTGCTTTTCATTCTGTCCTCAGGCAGCATGAAGGCATTTCAGCAACTCTTTAACCTCAAAGACCTGTGGGTTGCCGTGGGGCAGATCACACACGGAGCATCTCTGGCTGAGCCCACTGGCTTCATCACAATATCTTTGAGCTGTTCATATCCTGTAGAGGCCATCAAGTGAAAGGCCATGTAGTCCCACATTGCTCCTCACAGGTCAACACAGGAGCCAGTCACTGATGACTATGTCTGTTGTATGCCAACAGATTTCCTGGGGAAAGTTTCCCATCTCTTTTCACAACGTCTCTCAATGTTTGATAGCCCTTGTTCAGTTCTAACTTAATCTAATCTCTTACTACAACACAAGCCTGTGTTGGCCTGATCCTCAGAGACAGCCCATTGAGTGAGACACCACTATACTGGGAGTGGGAGGGTTGGGAAAAAGAGATGAAAGAAGACGGGAAATTCCTACAGGCATTTCAAAACCAGCAAGCAGAACTGAGGTAGATGCGACGATGACACACCCACTCTGCTTAGGCACCCTTCATGGACTTTACACATGTCTCATTTGATCATCACGTGTAGGCCTCATTATCTATTCCACAAATGAGGACACTGGAGCTCAGAGATGAATTACTTCCCGGATGTCATAGTAGTCAAGGGCAAAGCTCATATCTAAACAGAGGCTTATAATTTCAACCTTATAATATTCATCTGTTCAAAAAATATTTGTGGAGTATTGACCACATGCCAGGCACTGTTCTGGGCACTGAGAACATGGACAAATTCAAACACATAGACAAATATCTCTGCCTCACTCATTTCAGAGACATTCACAGAATCACGGCTGCAACGCAGACGTATGCAATTATGCACAGATGGGTAACAGGGGCCCAAGGACACCGAGTGGTGTGCTCTTGGTCACTCAGGAAATCTAAAGGCAGAACCAGGTGTCCTGACTCTTGGCATCTCCTTGCTATTCCTCAGCATCTCTTTGCTAGTCCATCTTTGGAAGTGAACCTTCACCAGTAGGCAAAAGGACCTTTTATTTTCTGGATTCCCTGGTCTGGAAGGCCCTCTCACTGCTTGGAAGGGCTTTTCCTAGCCCTGGACCACTCGGCTCAAGTCCTCGGGACCCTGGTGTGCCAGCCCGCAACGTGCAGAGCCGCCTGGGAGCCTGCCGCGCGCAGGGGACTACGTTCCTTGTCTTAGACCTTCATCTGGTGGAAGCATGTCAGTGCACAGCACTAATTGTTTTTAATGCATGGTATTTATGAGCTTTTTCCCCCTGGGGCTGCCCCACGTTCTGAAATGTGAACATGGCAAGCAGGATGGATACATTTTTAGATCAGTAAGTACAACCAGATGTGTGGATGGGGTTGAAGAAACAACAAGTTTTTGTCAGGGATGCAGAGTCCTGAGATGCAGCCTGTTTTTCTCCTTTCTGGGGAAATAAATTCATGCCTGGCAACAAAGTCCACAGGTCTAGGTGTTCTCTGAATAGGAGCACAAGCTCCACGTGCCCCCTGCCAGGCAGAGACCTGGCGCTGCGTTTACTCACCCAGCTCTCAATGGCAGCAGATCACAGCCAGGTGTTTGACACAATTCTCTCTCATCTCCCTCCAACAACCACACCCACGAAACTGATGAGGAAACTGAGGCTCAGTTTGGCTAAGTAACTTGGCCAGAGTCACAGGGGTAGGCAGCAGGCAGGGTTGAGACTCAGACCAGAACAACTGGCCTCCAAAGTCTGTTTTCCTTCAGACCATCACATTGTCTCTCTAGACCAGTCTCCTTCCCCCGGGAGCTCACTGGCCTGGGGCAGGACACCTGCGGGGCTCCAGCAAACTCGGGAGGCTCCATCTCAGGTCATGGTGAGGAAGACCCCTCTTGGCAGTGTTGGAGCAGGCAGTGATGAGATTGCAGAGGGGAAAAAACAGTACTCATCCTTGGGGAATTCAAACCCAAAGGTGAGGTGAGACACAGACGCATCCATAGCTGTGAATGACGCATGTCAATATACCACCGTGCCGAATTCTGGGCAAGCGAGTGGTGAGTGCTTTAAGAGTTCTGGACCGTGGCCCGGAGTAACCTGGAAAACACCCAGGGTGGAAGGATTTAAGCTGCACCTTGAAGGATGGGAGGAATCTGGAGAGGCAGAGGGGTGTGAGAAGCACGAGAGGCTGAAAGTGTGTCAACAGAGCAGGAGCACCGAGGGAAATTAAGGTGGGGTGGGGAGATGAGAAATAACATTTATTAAGCACCCATTGTGTGCCATTAATGGTGCTGGGGGCCTCGTACATATTATTTCATTGATTTAAGTCAATTATATTTAGTTTTCATTTACACATAAGAAAATGCCCACATTGTAAGTGTACAGCATAGCTTCAGTGACCCATACAGTAATATCAAGCAGTCTAGTGTCCATGAAATTGGAGTTCCAGAAGGAGAGAAGAGGGGAGGAAACAGAAGAAATTATGGCCAAAACTTTTTTTCCAAATTTGATGAGAACTATAAATCTACAGATCCAAATGTCTTACACCATGACACAATATGATCAAGTTTCTGAAAAACAGTGACAAAGAGAACATCTTTAAAGCATCCAGAGGAAAAAAAGACACGTTTTGTACAAAGGAATAAAGATAAAACTTATCACAGACTTATCAGAAACAATGCAATCCAGAAGACGGCAGAATGCATCTTAAAGTGTTGAGAGAAAAAAAATGTTAACTCAGAATTTTAAATCTAGCAAAACTATAATTCAAAAATGAAGGTGAAATGATGACTTTTTCAGACAGACAAAGATGAGAGCATTTGTTGCCAACAGGCCAGAACTTAAAAAATATTAAAGTTCCTCAGGCAGTAGGAAAATGATGCCAGATGGAAACTTGGATCAACACAAAGGACTGGAGAGATCAGGAAATGGTAAATATGTGAGTAAAAATAAAAGATCTTTTTTTCCTTGTTTAAAATTTTAAAAAAATAATGGTTTAAAGCAAAAGAATGTACTGTGGTGTTAATAACATATGCAGCAGCAAAACGTATGAGAACAATAGCACAGAGTACAGGAGGGGAAAATAGACGTTTACGGCCGGAAGGTTTTTTTTGTATCATATGTGAAGTGATACAGGACGAGAGAAGTTGAATTTCAACGAGGCCTCAGCCAATGCAGCAAAGAGCTCTGGAGCAATGCTATCCTGTAGAGTGTCTGAAATGGCTGTGCCTTCACCTCCCTGCCTCTCTGTTACTGGTTGCAAACTGCCCTGGGAAGGGCATGACCTTGAGCAAGGCAGCTTTTTGCAGTGAGGTGGCTCTTTGCGGCTGAGGCCAACCCTGCAGGAGCTGGCGGCTGGAGACTGACTGCTGACCACGCTTCCCGAAGACGGGTGGCAGGTCCTTTCCGGGATGGGGATCTAGGTGGTGCATCTCGTCTACCGCAGACAAGGGTGGCCTGATACTCTTGGTCGTTTATTTCGACAATTTCTTTTGGCTGACTATAACTCACCCTGGAGTTTCCCTTCCACCTCCCTCTGCTGTCTCCTCCATTTCTCTTGGTCCACTTTCCAAACTTTGCTAAACAAAAGGCAATTGGAGGGCAGGAGGGTGAAGAAGAAAATAACTATTCCAGCCTTTCCCTCACCTCTCCGGCTCTGCATGTGCTGTGTGCAAACATTTACAGCCCCAGTGACCTCCAATCCCTCAGGCTTGGCTCCAGCTTCAGTGCCTTTTCCAAACCATTGACCCCCTGGAATGGGCCCTCACCCTGCCTCTACCATTCTATGCATCCTTCAACGCTATTTTTGTCTCATCTTTTCTGTGAAAACCCAAAATCTCTTATGATATCCCATTCTCATTGCTCATAACCAACATTTGAGCTTTTGATTACATTTGATGAGACATTTAACTATACATTTTCCTAAACCCTTTGTTTTATACAACGTCTTTACAAAAGTTAGTAAATGAGGAGTAGGGCTATGCCCTTTTATATTCCCCGAAGTGCCTGGATAATGTACCCCAGGACTGAATGGGTTTCAGAGTCACAGTGGAAAGGTGGAAGGAGTGAATGCATGCAAGTTAGAACCCACGGCTCTTCCACTGTTAACACCTCAGGAACCACCACTTATTTCACTCAAAGCATCAACAACTCCTGAAATCTAATTTTATGCTCTAAAAGGTGCATTGAATAAAGAAAAAGTAGCATACTCCTCCTAGACATATTTAATTTAAACTCATTTGAAAGCGATGGCTCTCTAACCAGTGATTCATTCACTGTAGCATGGGAGTTCCCGGGGGCTCTGAGGCCCTTTCTGGAGGTCTGTGAGGTCAAAACTATTTTATAATAATACTAAGACATAATTTGCTTTTATCATTTTCTTTTTTTTTGAGGAAGATCACCTCTGAGCTAACATCTGCTGCCAATCCTCCTCTTTTTGCTGAGGAAGACTGGCCCTGAGCTAACATCCATGCCCATCTTCCTCTACTTTATATCTGGGACGCCTACCATAGCATGGTGTGCCAAGCGGTGCCATGTCCACACCCGGGATCCGAACTGGTGAACCCCGAGCCACCCAAGCAGAACTTGCGAACTTAACTGCTGCACCACCAGGCCAGCCCCGCATTTATCATTTTCACTCTCTCACAAGTATGCAGTGGGTTTTCCAGAGGCCACATGACATATGATAGCATTGCTCTGGCAACTATTGGGATGTGTGCTTTGTGAATTCTTACGTTTTCTAGAATTTTTTAAGGTAGTAGGTTTAGGGTATAAATATGTGCATTTTCAGAGATTAACTCAGTTTGTTCTTAATACTTTCACTCTACTCTTACTATCCTTTGTTATACCTGCTATAATTTCTGTAACTTCATTATTGTCCAATGTATTATTTTGAAATTGCAAAGTTTTCCTTGCATCTATTTGGAAATTCAACAAGAAATATGTACACTTTGTTGCTGTTTTTGCAATGATATTTTAATTTTTTCCCGAAAACTTTTCAAATTTTAAAAATTTTATCTAAAATTATTACTTTATAATTGATTATTTTATTCTAAAATAAAAAATATTTATATGATACTTTTCTTAAGTATGGATTATTTGCCTCAAAAGAAAAGACGACTGGCTTTCTCAGTCCACACCTGTAGCGTCTATGTCCAAAGACGCTGAAAAGGAGGAAACTGAAATATCAAGAGTTCCCTGACTCAGGAAAGAGAAGGTCAACTTCAAAGAAACTGGATGAAACTCTTAATAAGAAATAAAAATACAAGGAAAAGTATCTTCCCTTCATCTTAACGGATGCTAATAATTCACCTTATTATGTCTTATGCAACAAAATAATTTCAAATTGTCATTTCAAGACTGATCAGAGTTTAAAGAAAAAGGAATAGTTTAAACATAGACATGAGGTGCTCTTTAAAGGCTAAAAATTGGGGGCTGGCCCCGTGGCCGAGTGGTTAAGTTCATGGGCTCTGCTTTGGCAGCCCAGGGTTTCGCTGGTTCGAATCCTGGACGCTCATCAAGCCATGCTGAGGTGGCATCCCACATGTCACAACTAGAAGGATCCACAACTAAAAATACACAACTATGTACCGGGGGGCTTTGGAGAGAAAAAGGAAAAAAAAAAAGCTAAAATTTTTGTTTGTTCTGGGTTTTCAAACTAGAAACGGAAAAGATATGGAACCATCTTACCAGGTGAGTTATTACATTGAACTGGCTGGAGAAGTACACACAACAGCTCAAAGAATAATAAAGCCTTGCATAGTTGACATTGCTGAATGCCTGCTGGGTGAAAAGTCAGTAAAAGAAACCAGCGCCACTTCCCAAAGACACAAGAACTTATCAAATTACAGATTTCATTGCAAACATTAAGACTACACTAATATCTCATCTACAGAATTGCACTTGTGCCTTAAAAATCTACAGGTGTGGCTGGATTTGCTGTTTTGCTTATATTTGTCTATATCAGCCCCAATTAATCATTGAAGACCTTTTATTATATGAATGCTTGGCAACATACACATGTCCTGAAATGGTCAAAGTGTTGAATAACTTTTTCAAATCGCATGGTTTATCCTCACACAACTGTATTGAAATTTGCACTGATGGTGCAGAAGGAATGGTGGGCAAAAATGGTGTCTTTGGCTCAATCAAGGCAGTGGCACCACACTGTACCAGGAGTTGTTGTATTTCCTACTGCCATGCACTGGCAGCACACAAAAAAAGCCAGCTTTACCTAAGAATGTCCTTGATGAAGCACTAAAAATGATTAGTCTTATTAAATCTCAGTTCTTGAGTACACATCTTTTTAATTCTGTGTGACAAAATGGGAAGTGTGCAAAGCATTCTGCTGCATTGCAAAGTAGATGGTTGTCAACAAGAAAAGCCCTCGTGTGACTGTTGGAGTTTCAAGCTCAACCAGCACTTTTGAACAGAACACCATTTTTGTTTGAAAGAAGGACTGACAGAAAAACTATGGTTATTCAGACTTGAGGACCTGGCAGACGTTTTCTTGAAAATGTCACTTTGAGGAAAACAATTGAAAGCATTTGTTGCTAATGATAAAATTTGAGCATTCAAGCAGAAATTGGAATTTTGGAAAGCTTGTATCCAATATTATGAGTTGCCTAATACCAATGCTTACATAGGAGATCAGGGGTGCTGTTATCAAATGTGATTGTTTTGATGTCGTGTGTTGAAACGAGCCAGCATTTGGAAGAACTGCATAACTCAGTGAACTAATATTTTCCAAATGACCGATGTGCGATGCTGCAAAACTCACTGAGGGTGCGAGACAGACCACTGGATTTTAATGTAATAAATTTTAAAAGTTCATTGATAGGGTTTCAGACTCTAGTTTGCATCCAGCCTTTAAGAAACTACCACTTGCTGAGTTTTGCTCCAGTATCATGGAAGAATACCTACAATTATTTGAAAAGGCTGTTAAAAGACTCCTCTCCTGTTTCATTTACATATCTATGTGAGGCCAGATTTTCTTCATATTCTTTAACCAAAGCAACACACTGCAACAGATTGAATGCAGAGGCAGATAAGAATACCTAGCTGTCTTCTATTAAGCCAGATATTAAAGAGACTTTCAAAAATTAAGACAATGCTGCTCTCCTCACTAAATTTTTAAAAATATAGTTATTTTTCAAAAAATGTTATGTTAATATATAATGGGCTTATTATTTTTTAAAAGAAATAAATACATTTTTTGATTCCTGTTTTAATTTCTCGTATGGTAAATATTGATAGATAAATCAACAAATAAAAGTTTTTTGGGGTCATCAATAATTTCATAGAGTGTAATGGAATCTTGATACCAAAAAGTTTGAGAACTGCTGCCCTAAACTGGTGGGAACCTAGGAGTTTTAGGGAAACGGGTTCAAGTGACCTGAGGTGTGCATCAGTTAGAGGAGTGGTTCTAATTAATTCCAGAAAGAGAGAAGAGAACATTGACACAGCTAAAAGGCCACACAACTGCCACGCCTGAGTGTCTGGTGAGGACTGGAGAAGAGCTTCTGTAAGGGTTGGGCCATGTCCTTTCTTGAAGGAGTCATTTATTGCACATAGAGACTTCCTGCTAAGTATGGAGATATTCTTTTCCCAAGATGTGGGGTTGAGAGATCCCAGATGGTTATTATTATTTTTAACCACTTAATATATTTAACCAAAAAATTCAAATTAAGTATTTTGGGTCATTCAATGTTATTCTTTCATTTGATAACAGACTAAAATAATGATAGGATCAAACACTATAAAGTTTTTAAACCTAAAAGAACTAGAATCATCCAAAGAGATTGGCACTATTTTCCCCTCAAAATTTTTCTGGTTTGATTATGTAAAAAAACATGGTATTAGCTTTCTTGAACTCAAAGAAGAATCAAATTATTTTAAGATAGAATTGAGCTTCAAATCTAAGCCTACAGCCAAAGTAGTTTGTTTCGGAATACCCTCACTCACCTGGGCCTTCCTTCCCACAGACATACCTGTGAGAATTATATGCCTCTGCACTGAACAGCACACACGCTGTCACACAGGCCAGGACCTAAGGACAAGATGTGCCCTAGGAGTCACAAACCATTAAAATCAAAACACCACTTTCTTTGGCTTGCTCTGTATTATGGGGTTCAGAGACATTCCTTAAAAGTATACTATAGTTTTCAGAACCTTCTGTTAGAAACGGCTCCAACGTAGGTCCCAAGAACAAGATTATAAACATTTTGCCTTAGAGAATGAAAGCACCACTCTGATATCCAGCTGACGTAAACAGAAACATGCAGGAGTGACAAGTATGTGGCCTTTCACCTATGTCCCACTGTCTCATCTCTTTTTTTAGGAAAAACTTTCTGTCAAGTAGGTGGAAGCACTTTCCTCCTCTTACTGATGCACCACAGGTCCTCTGAGCCCCACTTAACAAACAGCAGGCACTCCAACGTCAATGCAAAACGGACATCTGCTAAACCTACAGCAGTTTTACAGTCAGAAGAGGTCAGTGCAGTTTCTTTATGCTTTAAAGGGGGTATTTAATCAGCAGAAGGACGCAAAAAAGCCTAAAAAAGTTGAGCCCCAATTTCTAAATCAACAAAGTTAGAGACTTTCATCTACAAGGCAGTCAATTAATTAAGTCAAAAGGTTAAGAATAAAGCACAATGACTTTTTTTTTTTTAGGAAGATTAGCCCTGAGCTAACTGCTGCCAATCCTTCTTTTTTTGCTGAGGAAGACTGGCCCTGAGCTAACATCCATGCCCATCTTCGTCTACTTTACATGTGGGACGCCTGCCACAGCATGGCTTGCCAAGCGGTGCCATGTCCACACCCGGGATCCGAACTGGTGAACCCCGGGGCAGCCAAATCAGAACATGCACACTTAACGCTGCGCCACCTGGCCGGCCCCACAATGACTTTTTGACTAAAGTTTTTGCTATAAGGCAACCTAAAACTAGCTGTTATACAATGCTATCTTTTTCTTTAATTCTTTCAAATCAAAGAGATTTAAGTTTTAGGGGAAAATGACCCTGTTTTATGCTTTTAAAATATATGCATGGTAAATAAATTATTACTGAAAATTAATTAATTCTTTCAACAAATATTTACTGAGTGCCTGCCAAGAGCCAAGCAGTGGCTAGGCCCTAGGGATACAGCTGAGAACACAGCGGGAAGGTCTCTGCCCTCGGGAAGGTCACAGTAATAATTAGCATGATTCCATGTGTAAAATGGGGAGGTGACAAACAGAAATTAGATGAAAAGGACACTAGGGAAATTTTCCAGAAATCTTAGTCATGAAAGGAGCCGCAATGGTTTTCAAAGTCTCAGCCAGCAGTCGGTAACAATGTGGATTTCTCACAGGATGACACAGTTGTGATAATTTGCATTGCTGGTACGAGATGGTGGCAACTGGTTGTGTGTGTGTGCGTGTGCGTGTGTGTTTCTTGGTCCCATAGTCATAGTCAAGGTTATAAAACAGAATGGTGCGCTTGGAGAAAAATAATTAATGAAACTTTTCTTTCTATGTGATTGCCACATTTCTACCAGGATATAAAAACATGAACTAAATTTATAATGACCATACTTATATTGATTCCAAAGATAAATTCTTTGGCTTTATGGAAAACTAAAACATTTTATGAGCATTGAAATAAAAATTTAAATAGAACTATGGTTGGCTTTATCCTATCTGCTTCCTATTAATTTTCTGAACAAGAAGTTTTATAGATTTTTCCCCATGAAGATTTAGAGGTAACGTTTCAACATGTTGCCTATGTCCTTCAATAAAACCCCACATTAAACCAATAGTATATAGAACTACTTGGCTGAATTTACATTTTTGTCAAACCTTCAGCAGAAAAAAAGAAAGACCAGTTTTGATTAGGAGCTCTAAATCCCAGTTCTGCATTTCTACCAATGGAATAATAAGGATGGATGTGAGGATAAAGAAGACAATAATAACATTTATTGAGCACTTACTAAGTCCCAGGCACTGTGCTAAGCACTTCTCAAGGAGTACTCAGTGTAACATTTCCACCCCACAGGGAGGTAGGAAGGTGAGGCAGAGGAAGAAACGGAGCCTGAGGAAAGTTACGAAACTTACCTGCTGGTAGGTAGCGGAGCTGAGGCACAAGCTGGGAAGTCTGATAACAGCCACGTAGCCTTCTCTGTCTTATATTATTTCATATACATGAATTACAAAAAGTCCATTTTCCAAATGCCACAGAGTTCTGAAAATTAATGATTGGTGCTTTATCTGTCATTTCTTATCTGAGATGATTTCCAAAATACGACTGTGTGAAACAGGCAGATATTTTCTTCATGAGAAGAAGAAACAAAGGCCAAGAGAAACTGTGATTTGACCAAGATGACATAAGTGGCGGCCCCCAAACCTGAAGCCACGTCTTCTAACCCCACCACCTCCCAACTCCCTAAAATCTCATACAATGTTTATTCAGAGGTATTGTTTTCCTTTTTCTCTTTTAAATGACTTTCAGTACCTTATAACTTAGAGCCTGTAGTTTCACAGATAGTGACCTCTAAATACGTGCGACCGTTGCCTTAGTGTGTCCAGCATTCATGTGTTCTGTGCGTTATCCATGGGTTTCTCCAATCACCAAGGAAGGCCGTCATATTATCTCCTTGTCTCTTTTTTAAAGCTCCCGGATGCATAGCTTTGCGTCCACACCACATGAGAGAACAGTCTCCACACCTACATTTCATCCATTCAACCGTGACCATGAGCGCCCTTGAGTCTCCCCACTCAGTCAATAAGGACTGAAGAAATAGTAACTGCACCTGTCAGTAGAGGTTCAGTTCGGTGAACTGAGACTATATTCCCAACTTATCTGAAAACATCATACCATATTTTGAGTAACTCTCCATTTCCAAAGCAGCATTCTTTTGCGAGTTTACTGAAGTTCTAATAGCTTTACGGTGTTTGTACAAAAGCAATTACTTTTATCTTTTGTACTTATTGTACATATACCTTCTTTGTACTGGAATTCATTAGAAACTGCCCAAGGAACTGAAAAAAAAGCATGCACACTAAAAATTTCTCAACATATAAAAGAGGAAGATGATTTAGAAACTAAGTGTGAAAACAAGATTAGGGAAACAGATGAAGAGGAAAAAGTAGAGATGTGCCCATTTGATTTTATCACCCACAAGGGCCTGCATTGCGGATATTCAGGCAGAAAACACAATCTGTATTTTTTGTATAGAATCTACTTTGAAACAGCTTTTTAAAGTTTCAGATATGGCATATTTCCCCTTTTCTGCTTTTAACAAAAGATCTTATCTGCAGTCTTTTAAATACCTACTTGTACTTTTAGCATCTACAACAGCATATTTCATCTTAAAGTGGAGGCTTTTCAAGACGAACCATTTTGAAGTCACCTGTTTTTGTTACACAGCTGTGGTATGTTTAAAGATGATCTCAATGCATTGCAAAAGATATCCAATCTTATTACTAGCAAGGTATTTCAATTTACATACACACACACAGAGTTTTGGTTACGTATGAGGTAAGACGACGGATAAAGAAATAGTCAGTGTTGTAATGTGAATGTATGATGGGAAAAGTTCAGTTATCCAAATCCTATTACACTTCCACCTTTTCTGAAAAAGACATTATAGATGCTGGCAAGAAGGAATCGATGGTTCTAATGAGTGAACAGATTCTAGAAAAAACATAGCTGCTATCAATATGTTCAAATATCCTGGCCTAGATTAGTTCTTTCCAGAGAACTAAGCGTCTCCAAATGAGGTCTCTGAAGGCTGAGCCATGCGAGATGTTGAGGAAAAGGAGGGCACGCTGGAAGACCAGAGAGAGGCGATTCTTATGTCTAAACAAGGAAAGACAGGGGGTTTCACAAACTGCAGACTAATGAACTTGACATAATCCTGGGCAAAATCCAGGGATGGATTACTAAAGGTAGGGCCTGTGAGAATTTAGCTAAGAAAGTGGTAATCTCCAGGAACCAGCATGGGCTCACCAAGAACAATTCATGCCAGACTAACCTTACCTTCTTTCATAAGAAAAAACAATTTAATAGATTATGGAAATAAGGCAATCTAGACTTTAGAAGGACATGCAGTAAGGTTTTCATGATATTTTTGTCAGTAAAGTGGAGAAATAAATCCAAGTGGATTATTAATTCACTCCTTTAACAAATATTAAGTACCTACTCTGTGTGAAGCACTCTGCTAGGCACTGAGGATAAGACAGCAAACAAGATAGATATGGTCTCTGTTCTCAGAGAGTTTCTCAACAGGGAGAGTCAAAACCCAAAAAAATAAGATATTTGCAAGTTTCTGTAACAAAAGCTATGAAGAAAACAAAGGCAGGCAGAGATAGAGAATAGCATGGGAGAAATCCCCTTTAAATGACATGATCAGGTCTCTCTGAGGAGGTGGCATTTAAGCTTAGGTATAAAGAATGAAAAGAATATATCTTGCTATGTGGAAGAGTGGGAAGATAAGAATTTCAGGAGAGAGCAACATATGCAAAGGCCCTGAGGTGGGAAAGATATTGGAGTGTTGGAGCCATTGAAAGAAGGCCAGTGTGACAGGAGAGTAGTGAGCAAGGGAGAGAGTAGAGCTGGATGAAGTTGGGGAAATAGCAGGGGCCCTCCCCAGACAACAAACTAGAGAATACGGATTAAGGAGACTCTAGTAGCCTGTTCTTTCAACACTTTTATCAATGGTTTAGAATCTATTTGTATCAGTTGTTGAAAATCTATTATCCTTTTCAGATGACAACGAAAGAGGACAGAGTGTTGGAAGAAATATTAATTCGGCTGACAAAAGTAGGATCCAAAAAGCAAAGCATAGCGGATAAGATCTTAGGGTCTGGCCTCTGACCCAGGTTTGAACTCTAGTTTTGATGTTCACCCTCTCTGTGACCTTGGACAAGTTACTTAACCCCTCTAAGGCAGGTATCAAAGAGAAGTAGAGGATTAGACGCAGCAGCTCAGGTAAATCTTACGTATTATTACATAATAATCCGTCTGCTGCATCAGGTTATATTCGGTTTGTTTGCTGGGCCAGGAAGCTATTCTGGCAGCCTCCCTCTGGGATTATTCCACGTATGTCACCCAGCCTCCAACAGAATTGTCAGTAGATCAAATGTAGGCCCTGACATTTATGTGTCCAATCACCAATAAACTATACTGCCTCTCGGACTGCCTCACTGTTTCAAGGATGAGAAATTAACATAGCCAAACTCTAGAAATTAATATTAGCCTTCCAATCTTATTATCATCATTCAGAAAGAAATCAGTAAAAGTTAAGACAATACTTTAAAGATACAATTTACAAATTTCTGTCATTCACAGCGTTGGAACTACTACACCAAAATGTTTCTCTATTCCTGTAACGTCATTAAAATTCAATAGTGTCTCAAATACAGCCAAGGGCACCTAAAAAATATTTATAAAGTTAGGTGACAAAGTTTCAAATTATTCCAGTTAAATTTTTAAAAATATGTTAAAGTGTTTAAGAAAAGCACTAAAAATTTAAAATAATTCATCCTAAAAATAGATAAGCAAATAAAAAGTTAAGTAGGATTAAGTGCATAATTCTATGTATTTTAAGACAGATGAGAAAAGATGAAATCATCCAGTGTAATGATAGATTTACATTAAGTTAAAAAGAATACCCTGGGGCAGTCCCCGTGGACGAGTGGTTAAGTTTGTGCGCTCCACTTCAGCGGCCCAGGGTTTCGCTGGTTCGGATCCTGGGCGCGGACATGGCACCACTCCTCAGGCCATGTTGAGGCGGCGTCCCACGTGCCACAACTAGAAGGACCCACAACTAAAAAATATACAGCTATGTACTGGGGGGATTTGGGGAGAAAAAGCAGGAAAAAAAAAAAAAAGATTGGCAACAGTTGCTAGCTCAGGTGCCAATCTTTAAAAACAAACAAACAAACACCTACTTCTGGAAGGACCCATTAGGATACTTACATACAAAAAAAGAATACCCTAAAATCTTGGGTTTCCAATTAGAAAGGGATGTCTAGTAAATACCTAGAGAAAGAAATGTCAGGCAGTAATACTACACATTTCTAAACATAATATTGACTACTAAATATTCATTGCAGTTTTTACTTACTAAAGAAAATTAAAAGAATTAGATCACTCACAATAGCATTTTGGGAGTTAAAGTGAATAACTCCCCCTTAAAACCTTATTTTGCCATTCTTTCTCAGCATTTTTGTCAGGTAAAAAAATTTTTTGATGTTGCTTTAGATTTTACCTAATTTTCCTATTTTTTCTATGTAAGTATAGCTAGCAGTGAGACGTTTTCCTTATTTGATCAAACATTAGTTTTTTGCATTGAAAATGCGCCTTTCAAAAATATACATATTTAGCTTATTTAAAGAGGTAGGACACATATTCATATTAAATGGGTGATACTAGCATGGGTTTCTTCGGATTTGATTGAATTTGGAGAAACTCATATTTAACTAAAAATCTCCTAGGCAAGCAAATGCTTGCTTTTCCTTAACCAAAATTTTTGTGCCTTTTTTTTTTCTTTTGCGACTTCTTTCAGATGTCTTCCTGAGTTTAAGCCCAGTGCTATCAATCTGATCTAGGCAAATTTCACAGGGCTTCCTGCCTCCAATCTCTTCTGGTTATAATCCATTTTACAGCTGCTGGCATAATGTCTAATTCTATCTTATTTAGGAACCTAGATAAGTTCAGACTCTCCAGTCTAGCATATTCAAATGCTCTATCAATGGGCTCTTCTACCTTAATCCTGCCCCTCATCAGGTGTTACTTACCACTACACTTCCATGCCTGGCTCCACCACCTTCTGCTAAATTAAATTCTTAGACATTCTTGGGATGAAACGAATCTAAGACACCAAGTCACCCTGCCTCTACTTGGGTCACTTTTCTATTTTTCCTTATCAAGCATGCAACCGGTTTTTGCTTAAGTACTATCTGCTTGGTCTGTTTCCCTAAGTTCTCATCATTATATATTTACATATTCGCCTGTGTCCCCACTAGTTTTTAAGTTCCATGAGGTGAGAGTTCTCATCTTCTACCGAAATTTTATTTCAAGAAATCAGCGATCGGGGCTTTGCAATGTCAGTTACTCTAACCATTGAATGACCCGCTTCAAAAGTCTGAAGTGACCTAAGAAATCTAGGTCCACGCTGAATCAGGTAAAGAGTAGCATTTGGAACACATCCGAATATACTCTCTAAAAGTGACTCAAGGCTTACAACTTTCTTCCTCTCTCTGTATGTTATCATCTATCTATATTTTATAACCCTTCGTCTCTTCACTGTTAAAAATGCATGGAAAAGTAGTGAGAGGGAATACTCAGTCGTTTCTAAATATTCCATAATGACCTTGTGTTTCTCATACAAAAGTCTGTACTAAAAAAGATACTCAAGTAAACTTGAATGGAAAGCACGACAACCAAATTTGATGTGGATAAAGTTTTATAATTGAGTGCAAGGTTTATGATTCCAGTATTTAAACAAGTCCTCTATTGAAAGTGGATGCCTTTTAAATCTACTGATATCTTGAACTGACAAATTAACATAAATGTTGCCATAATTACTTGCCCCAAAGTAGTACTTAACTCCATGCAAAATCCTTAGCTTTTGCCATCTGTCCTATGGTTTTAAATACTATCCATATAGTGAATCCCCATATTTTATTTTCTCCCTTAACTCTACATTCATACACCCAACCCTACTCAATGTCTCTGTTGTGATAGTCAACAGCAATCTCAGAACTCAACATATCCAGGACAGGATTCAATTTACACCCTCCAATTGCTGCTCCACTGGTTCTCTGAAATCTCAGCTAAAGGTGTCACCCATCCTTGCTCAAAATCAAAGTGATCTTTGATTTCTTCTTTCTTCCTCACATCTAAGCCCTCACCAAATTCTGTTAGCTTCACCACCAAAAGGCATCCTGAATCTGACTTCTCCCTACGACTCCCACCCCAGTCCAGGCTCTCACCATCTCTCACCCAGACGACTGCAAGAGCCTCTCTTATTTTGCCCCACGCTAGCCTGTTCTCTACCTAACAGAGGAATATAAAGCAGACCATGTCACTCCCTTACTTAAAACCCTCCAGGGGCCGGCCCCATGGCCAAGTGGTTGGGTTCATGCGCTCCGATTCCATGGCCCAGGGTTTCGCTGGTTCGGATCCTGGGAGTGGACATGGCACCACTCATCATGTCACGCCGAGGCGGCGTCCTACATGGCACAACCAGAGGGAGCTACAACTAGAATATACAACTCTGCACTGGGGGACTTTGGGGAGAAGAAGAAGATTGGCAACAGATGTTAACTCAGGTGCCGATGTTAAAAAACAAAAAACCAAAAACCCTCCAATGGCTCACCATCACCACTCAGAACCTTAAGGGATCAGGCCCTTGCCAACCTCTCCGACCTTATCACCTGCCATTCCCTACCAGTCACTAGACTCCAGTCTTACTGGCATATAAACTCATTCCTGCTTTGAGACTTTTAGTTTTATTGTTCTTTTCATCAAAATGCTCTTTTTCTTTGATCTTGGTAATTGTCTTCTCACCATTCAAGGTCATTAATCCACCATGACCCTATAACTTTGTGTTATACCCCAATGTATACTCATCACCCAAAATAATGACTGGCACACGGGTCTTCAACGAATATTTGTTGAATAGCTGAAAAGAGTCTAAATATTCAAGCAAGCTTTCCTGGGCGTGAAAACAGTTATTCCAATTGATCCATACTTTGGAAAGGCAACCCTTCCACCCTGCACCCCGCTAAAAAACCCCACCACCAACCAATCATCTCCCATAAAAATTCTACACCAAACCTCCTTAGAACATACCACATTTTAAAAGTCTATATTCTGTATCAGCTGTTGCAAAAATATGAACAAAGCCTCAGCCTCATAGATAAGTAGTTTTTATGCACACACAAAGCAGTACAGTCCCCCTTGGAAACTTTTCTCACCTTTAAGTCAGCCCTTCGTGTGCATTTTTATCTAATTTCACCTAGGTAAAACTGTATGCGTTGGAGTACAGAATAAGTGAAGGAACTGGTGTGATTTGCCCTGTGTTAACATATCCCAGAGATGGATATGGCTCTGCATCTTCCCTAGGAGAGTTCTGACTCACTTTTGGCCTCTACAAAAAAGCAACTTTATAGCTTTCTTTGCTGCAAAAAGAAGGGATCTCAGACCCAATCTCAATAAAACTTACCCAACTAGTGTTTAGTGCTAGGGAGCAAGGGAAGCTTGGGATGAAAGTGAATGGCAACCAGATCAAAATGTCAAATAAAAAGGTTCATAAACTTTGAATTTTGTCAAAAGGAAGCTTAGAATTCAAGTATCAATTTTTATGGTTCAAGCCATTATAAATCTTATATAAACCTTCTAACACACCCTAAGAACACACATCAGTTTGTAGAGTATGATTATTTGGGCTCAATTTTTGTCTAAGAAATATACATTTAATTATTACTCTTAATAACTATATTTAAACCAAGCTGTTTCTTCTTCAAAATTTTTTTAATGTGTGTAGCCAGAAAAGAAAATACTGATGAATGCTTTCTCTTTGTAAGGTGACTCTATTACAGACAAGACTATAGTAGCAAGATGCACCTTTAGGTAAAATCAAATTTGAATGGTACAAGGACAGTATATCTATATATAGATAAGGTCTCTAGATGACTTTAAAGCAGATGGGAATATTATTGCCTAAAGTAGTATCATAAATGTATATGTGTACGTATGTGCATATATATGCGTATGTGTGTATATATAAATATAGAGAGACTGAATGAAAGAATGGGAATGAATATGAATCAGAGCAACCTTTCCTTGGGTTAATTACTTCACTACTAAGATGTGTCCAAACTTCTAAAGAATTTACTGGTTTATATTAAAATGCACTTCAAAAAGACCATGAAAACACAAATTTAGTTGACAGGCTACAATGGGATTCAGAAAAAGACACAGTGAATATAGACTTAGGTGCAATTTCATGCTGGTGATTTTTCTTTTTTAAAATGTAAGCCACTAATTTTTTAAGAAAATTTTTTAAACCGAAAGTTGCATATTAATATTATACACAAACTGAAACATAAGTGAATTTTAGCACAGTGTATACATGCTTACATAAACTCAAATATTTACACATTTAAAACAATTTCCATTTAACAAATGAAAGTTCTGAAATACATAAAAGCATTAATACTTTCTATAAAACTACGATTAGAACATCAATTTGCTACAAGCGTATAAAACATCAAGTGCTTTCTTGGAGTTTCAAGTTACCTCTTTAAAACAAGATCTTGCTTGCATATATAGTCTTTCTCCAATAATAAGTATGAACTTCTTTTCCCAAGAGGTTTATTTTCCAGGTACATTATAAGCTCAAGAAAACGGACCCGACAATTTTGCAATATAATTATGTCATAACAACTTAATTGCACATAATGCTTTAAAGTAGGTTTGGATGAAGTTCTCAAACACTTTGGTATATGTTCTTCAGGGACTTCTATTAGAAATAACAAGAATTGTAAGTCCCTTCAATCCCCATTTTGCTTTAAAATGGACAAGTCTTTGGTTAAAGTTCTACATTTTGAGCACTGATTCTTAATTAAAATGGTCCCCAAACCAATAAATGGTGTTGATGCATTATTAGTTCACAAGACTTCATTGAACTTGTTTCTGATGCAGTGAGAGGCTACAGATATTCATTTAACATGTCATTGATAGTTTCAATCTTTCACTTATAAGCAGAGAAATCAATAGGCTTAGTCAACATTTCTCTGTTCATTTTCTGTTATAACCTAAACTGTACAGTAATTTGCAGTAACTATAGATACTGTTCCACAGTGTATGTGATTATGATTGGAAAGATGTATAGCAGTAAATTTAGAGTTAGCTTACTCAGAATAAGTCAATATTAGACTGCACAGTAATTCTGCATTAACTATAGCAGGTTGTCAGGTAATGCTTATTTAAAAACCCCAAACCATTCCATTTACAAGAGAAATTGTTGCAAATGTATAAAACAGCAGATATACAAGGAGAACACCAAACATACTTTATTAGCACAAAAAAGCAGCCATAACAAGGCACAGCAAGCAGAAACACACATCAGCAGTCAAAGGGTTAGTGTTGCATACAAATATAGCTTCTCTGTTTTGGAGCCTTGGCGATAGGCGTCAGGATGTAAAATAACTTTCTGTAGCAGCAGGTAAGGAAACTAAGGAGCACTCACCAGTGGTACAGAGCACATTAACAAAAAGACACAAGAATGGATTCGACTACTTTAGTGCAAAACGTCTAGGACAGAACTGTAAATTCAGTTCAATACTAAGAAGCAAACACTAGAACTTGGTATTACTTCCAAAATAGCTCACTCAAGTAGTACTGCATCCTATTCTAAGTGACAAAAAGGTGCTAAGTAAAGTTATTTACAGATACAATGGTCGTACAGTACCTTTTAAATCTGCAATTTAGGTTTCAGAGTTTCCAGTAAAAATTAACTGCACTGAAATTCTATAAATTGTACTTAAGCAATTCAGCTATGAGAGTTTACAACAAAGAGATAAATACTGCCATCCAAATTATCAATTACAGTTTAACAATAATCTCAACATCAGCAACCACTGCAGTTATTATTGTCAGACTTGTCTGGGCCTCCTCTAGTCTCACTTTCTTCACGGTTCACAAACTCATCATGGGCATAGGAAAAGATCCGACCTTAGCGAATCAATGATTAGACTGCACATGTCAACTTCAAAACCCACGCGCAGGAGCACATTGCAGCAGCTATTCCCAATGTGTTTTAAGTTAAAGCACTCATTAAAAAATACCCAAGGCCTCTAAATAAAATTCTACTACCAACTTTATAAGTCTGAAAGTTTAAGAACTACTATTTAGAAAACCTGGTTTACTTAACCGTACCTTTTGCAGAAGAGAAAAGGAGACTGACTATAAACTATATCAACACTTCAGTGAACTGCACTATGCCCTTGTGGCCAGAAAATTGCATTTTTTTTTCTAAAAGGAAGGCAGTCTTTATTTTTTGGACTTCCAAAGCTTGATTTATAGTTAACTACAAACATCACTACTTTTGGAAGGTTATAGAAAAATTCTTAGAAAAAAATAATTTCAAACATTAGTCACACTGTTGAAATACTCATCCAATATTAATAATTTGTTCTTCAGTAAGAAAAAGAATTCTTCATAGCAAATGCCCCAGAGTTGCGTCATTCAATTACTACAGGCATTAAAAACCAAACTGTCAGCTAAATCGGCAAAATCTTTTTGCAGCCTTACTGAACCCTGTAGCTCTATCCTCTGTTGTCTCAATAGGCACCACGTTTATCTGAGTAACAGCAGATCACATCTGACAGATACTAACACTAAGCTTACATACTGTACTGAAAAAACCTAACACTGATACGTGTGCTTGCTATAGGTGTACTGTCGATGCACATAGAAGCAGATCTAGTTAATGCCCTTTGGGGACAGGAGAGTTTACTTTGCCTTGACTGGTTCTCGTTCTAACCAGCGAACTCTAACTTTTTGCTTATAATGATACTCTTTTAAAAAATCCTGCAACATTGATGGCAAAGGGAGCCCATCAATTCCATCATATGTAGTGCATCTGCAGATTACTGCACGGCAGATATACTGCAGGCTAAAAGGGAAAGTCCTGTTTAGTGATATAGTAAGCAATGGTTCAAAAAACATGCAAGAACTGGGATCTTTATAATGTTCCAAAAGTCCTGTTACGGTGGAGGAGTGAAATACACACGGGTCATGAGCATCAAAACTAAAGTTGTGATTCCACTGTTCGATCCGGGCATGCAGGGATCTGTTGTAGCGACGGAAGCTCACAGAGAAGAGGTAGTCCTCTTGCGCAGAGTCCCTGAGCAAAAATGTGCCTTCAGGCTTCCCTTCGAGAAGGGCTTCTGCTTCATAACGGTCCATCACTCCCCAGTAACAGGGATTACCTGTAATCTGAAGCAAATCGGGCACGAGGCAGTGTATGTAATCAATCTGCGTATGCACTTTCCACGCTCCCTGTCTGCTAACATGCGCATGGCTGTCTCCAGACACCTGACGTTGCTTCTGCCTACGCGACTGCAAACACAGGGTGGTTGTGTCCTCTTCTGAGTCACAATTAGCCTGTGGAATTGCAGAACTGTCCCCACTTATTTCAGTCATTCCAGGAGCTAACTTTGGTCCCAGTTTATATAACGGATTAACCTGTGCAGTGGCTTCAAATGTATGTATTTGTGCATTGGGAGGGGGGTCAACCCCTTCTTCAATACTAAGCCGCCTTCTCTCTCTAAGCCTATCTTCTTCATCTTCTGTAGAGACCAAGGATGGATCGAATGTATCAAAAAATGTTGAATGTGGGCTCACGGGGGCTGTATGCTGTTTAATCAAATGCCATTTCTGGGCTAAATCTGAGCCAGCAGGAAAAGGGCATTTCTCAAGCATTAACTCAGAAAGGTGGATTTTCCTTTTATTAGAAAAGAGGGGTTTTGACTGCTTGTTGTAAGTCCTCATGGGAAAACACAAGCCCACAGTATCCTGCAACCTCTGTCTCAGAGAGCGACTTCCCACGGTTCTGCTGGAAATGCTGTCCATATCGTGCATGGAGCTTACGCCGTAGCGCCTCTCTCTCCTTTGAAGTCCGCTTCGAGTTCTACCAAATTTTTTATCGGTATCCAATGAACTTTGTGTCTTTGTAGAACAGGAATGTTTTTTCTTCCCACCCCATGGAGCATGTCGCGAGTAGGAATCTCTTCTGGCAAGTCTTGTTCCTGGGGTGACACAGGAATCATTATCCTTTTCAATGCTTATTTCCACAATCTGAGGAATTTCAGCGGCACAGTTTTGGTTTCTCCTTGAAGAAGTCTTTGAAGGGCTTAGTCCCAGCTGGAAGGCGACACTTTCTCGCAGGGGACTGCTGTGCTGCTGAGGGCCTGAGTCTCCTACGCCCGGGTTTCTCTCCTTGACAGACGAACACCTGCTGGAGTTCATGTCCATATTTTCACTGCGGCTTCCTCCCTCATGACTGAAGAGGTTCTGGCACCTGTATTTGAAGTTATTCCACATTTTCCCCACTTTATCCATTGATTATAAGATCTAAAAACAAAATAGGAAAAGGAGAAAAGTTAATCAAAGTGGCGCGTGAAGAGAGAAAAGGCAGGACCCCGCCCCCGCACTGGGAATGTCAGCGACGCTGGTCAAGAGTTCGCTGTACGCTGCCCTGCTAAAGTGACGCGGCAAACACCGTTTGGCAGTTGTAAGGTCCCCAGGCCCTTCTGTGGCACTGCACCACTATTCCAGCTGGTCCTCACTTCAAATTTCCTTTCAGACAGAATACTCAGAACCCAGGGGAAAGGAAATATACCCTCTCAGTCCGACTCTGGTTTCTTTTTCCCATGCATCGACCTAATTCCACGATCACATTGATTCCTGTCTCCTTACTTCGAATAAGCAGTGCCTCAAGTATTACAAAGGGAAAATATGTTCTGTATTGGTGAAATGTATCTGAATTCAACTTTGCGAAAGTTGTAATCAGGACACATTTGTATAAAACATTAAAATTAGTTCAAAAACCTTTAAGTAGTAATCTTCCCAGTTTCACTTACAAACTGCCGTCCTGTTCATCCAGCAATCTAAAATTTACAAGTCAATCATTTGAAAAAATCCCCTATCTTCCTTCCCCACCCGCCAATGCATCAAATTTTATCCATGATTCTTTTTTTTTTTTTGAGGAAGATTAGCCCTGAGCTAACTGCTGCCAATCCTCCTCTTTTTGCTGAGGAAGACTGGCCCTGAGCTAACATCCATGCCCATCTTCCTCTACTTTATATGTGGGATGCCTACCACAGCATGGCTTGCTAAGCGGTGCCATGTCCGCACCTGGGATCCGAACTGGTGAACCCTGGGCCACCGAGGCGGAACGTGCGCACCTAACAGCTGTGCCACCAGGCCGGCCCCTAGCCATGATTTTGAAGAAGCAGTTTAGTAGAAAGGAAAACAGGGGGAAAGAAAGACAATATAATATTTAGGTTTAAATGGAAAAGCGTCTAGAAGCTTCCCAATTTTTCATCCTGGAAGAGTTTGGAAATAAGAGTAATAGAAAAAAGCTATCATTCTGTAGTAATTAACAAAACAAAAACAAAAAACATGTAATTTGGCATCTTTATTCTTGCTCCTTTTAAAAAAAACTTGAAAGCAGTTTATGGCACTCTACAAATAAATTATTTTAAGACTCCAACATAGACAGGCACACCGTCTCGTTCAGTAACCGAGAAGTCAACATTAGGAAAAACCTAAACTTAAAATTCAATCGGTTTTGTTACAACGTGACAGCAGAAACTTTTTAAAAAAGGTTTCTTTCTTAGAATTTAATAAAATATGGCACTTTTAACTTCAGAATTTTTTGTTTCTGTTATCTCATAATGCACTATTCTTCAACAGTTCAGAAATAGTACTGGAAAATTATTTGAGCATTTTTTCTTACAGTGTGGTGAGTCATTAGAGCTGATCCTTTCATAACTTTGACTAATCCTCTTTGTTATAAATACTTGCATTTTCAAGAGGCTGACTATGGTTAGAAGAACAATAAAGAATAAACTTTCTTAAAAGGAATTATCTATCTTCCCGTTAGTTTCTTACAGAAAAGGCTCTTGGACTAACAACGCTCTTGGACTAATGACAATGCCAACATAGAGAATTTATGTCTATGAAATCATGAAATGTACTTTCAGATTATTCTTTATTAAAAACATACTGTTCGGTACATAGGAGTTTGCATGGTAGGTGGTATATGTTCTAATAAAATCTGTTAGATGTAACTCTTACATCTTATTAAACTCTATCAGAACATTTTGCCTCATCCTCCTTGCAAAAATCTTTTTTGTAAGCCTTTTTTGAGGCTTATACCATTTGAACTGAACATAGCTTGTTGTTATCACACATTCTCTTTTTTTACATTAAGATTTCTGTCCTTTGCTCATAGTCCTGTTATACACGGACTAATTCCTGTCACATTCTTGGTGACTCCAAGATCTTTGTAGATGTACTCTTCCAATATCCTGGCTCACTCACAGGGAATCAAGGAAAATTCAATTCTTCTGTTTCTGCTGGTATTTTCTTCATCATTTCTAGATAACATGTCCAAATTGCTACTGGCTGATAAAATTCTAGCTTGGAAATAATCTAGTCTCAGAATTTTAAGGGCATTACTCCACTGTTCTAATAGCTTCTGGTGTGGCTGTTGAAAAGTCAAATATCACACCAGTTTCCAGTCTTTTTATGACCTGTTTTGTAGCTGCTTCTCTTTATCCTTTAAAAAAGGCATGGGCCTTTTTTACATTCATTGTGCTGGGCCCTTTCAATGTCCTTCCACTGCCTCCCACCCTCCCTCCCTCCTGAAAGCCCTTTTCATTAGACACCAGACCTCTTACATTCATCTCTTGGTTATCAGTATTTTCTTTTCAATACTGCATTTCTTTTCCTTTTCTACTGTCTGGTAGATTTCTTTGGCATCACTTTCCAACACTTTTATTACAGTTACAAGTCTTCCTACCACAGTTTTAATTTCCAAGATCGTTGTCTTGTTCTCTGAATGTTCTTTTTAGTAGCACCCTATTCTAGCTTCTTGGATGTCATATCTCATTTCTCTAAGGATTTTTTAAAATGTTTTCTTCTTGTTTCTCTTTTAACATTTTAAATATTTTTATCTGTTTCTTCTCAGGACCTTTTTTCTTCTTAAATCTTTAGGTCTCTGTTTTGTATTTTAGAGGCTTTCCACAAATGTCTGATGATCCCTGGCTGTCAGCACTAACAGGCTGATCAGAAGCTCTGTCTGCTTGGGCCAGGGTGGGGAGGAGGGCGCAGAGGGAGGCAATGCTCATCAACTGTTTGGCTTTACTACAAGGTGATGAAGCAATGAGTTGGATTTTTTATTAGGGAATCCCCAAAAGTCAGTATCTGCAAGCCTTGTCTCCTGGCTGCTTATCCTAGAAAGAAATGCTCCAGTCTCCCATCCCTGACTGCCATGTTCTGAGAAGAGGGCAATGGGAATGGTGGGGTTTTAACCTCAATATTCAGACAGTCTGTTTTTCAAAAGGTATCCTTATTTTCAAAAGATAACCCAACTTCAGCAACGACTGAGCCTCTTATATTAAACTTCTCCAAGCAATAACCTCTAGTTCTATCCGAGGTAAGGGAACAATAGTCTCCTGGCTGCTCAGGGTGACGGGGGACATGTGGGAGACGGACACAGACTTTCAATCATTTCTGTTTTCAACTCCCTACCTCACCTTTACCTTCTGAGTAACGGGTTCCTCTAATTTCTGAGCCAGCAGTATAAATTGGTTTGCTTCTTTTTGATGTCCTCATTTGCAGGCACTTAGTTCAGTTTTCTCAGTTCTGTTAATTTCCAGCTACCTGCTTTTGCCAAAAACTTGTTGATCAATCAGGCCTACTTCTGTCTCCTCTCATTTGCTTTCTACCTGTGAGTTTATGCCTTATACCCCTTTTATTTCTTTAATTTAATTTTAGTGGGATTCCAGGAGTGAGTAGACATAAAATGCCAATGTTCAATCTGACATTTTTTTTTCTGTTTTTTCTCCCCAAATCTCCCCAGTACGTAGTTGTATATTTTAGTTGTGGGTCCTTCCAGTTGTGGCATGTGGGACGCCCCCTCAAGGTGGCCTGACGAGCAGTGCCATGTCTGCGCCCAGGATCCGAACCACCAAAACCCTGGGCCGCTGAAGCAGAGTGCGCGAACTTAACCACTTGGCCATGGGGCCGGCCCCTAAAGATATTTCTTTGACAGGCAAATTATACCTGAAAAATATCAGTCTGTTTTAGAAAGCGGGCAAACTTAAGACCACTTATCTCCTTATACAGTTCTCTGTAAGTTGTATAAACATGTGGGACATGCAGAAAACATGTGCACTTGCCAGGTTACAGAAGGCAATTTCTAACACTGAATCTCTGGTTCAGTTTCACAGAGCATGAACTTTAGTGATTTCTCTATTCTTAATCTGGAGACTGTTGCTATATTGCATCATGACACAATATACTAATTTAAAGAAAGACTATTATGCTTCCACACCCCTTGGGGATAGAAAGTGGATTTTTCTTGATGTGGGGAATGTTATGTGGGCGGCTGTAATACTGGGAAGAAAAAAATACTGATAGTGATTCAGAGTCCATGCAAGCATCAGGAAGGCATTTCAACCATCTTAATATTCACAATGTCAGTTTTGAGGTTCTTTTGTTTGTTGTTAAATTTTTGGAAATGTGTTTAGCTGAAATCCTTTGAGACCTAAATTATAACTCTACTAGTTTATGGTTTTATATAAAGTTACACAAGGGCTAAAAATGTGTGAAATTTCAATTGTATTGATTATAGATTGATAGTTCATCATCCATTACAACCTTTCACATTTATACACCTGCACAGCTATCCTTAAAACTTTCCAAAATAATTCCTAAAAAGTCATTCCTTCTCTCAAGGACAACCATAATTTAAAACTGATTTTATAATGCCATTCTAAGTTAAATAGCTTTTGTTGAAAAGTGTTATTTAACAGGATAAGCTATAAATCAGAATTATGGAAAACAGAGGTCAAATTCCATTACTACAAAAATTTACATATATAAAAAAAATTAAAGACTATGGTCAATGGGCCTCTTAATGCTAAGTAGTGTCTATTACAAAATTTCCACAAGACAAAATAATTTAGTTCCCACGAGTTCAATGGAATTTAATCCATACTTTATTAAAATAAATTAAATTCAACATGTTTTAAGACTACATGGCATGCTAGAATGGGTTAAGAGGAAGAATATGACCCACCTCAAATCCCTCTCCTACTGTGCAGTCTCCCTAGACTACTCAGTCATGATAATACCTTGCCACTTGAAAGCCCTTCAGTGATAGCAACAAAAATTGGGACACATGGACTGATTAAAGTATTTCTGCACTCAATTCAAATACAAGAGGCAGTTTAGGAGATTCAAGTTTTTTGGGTTTTTTCCCCTATTTTTTATTGAGATTACGATAGTTTACAATCTTGTGAAATTTCAGTTGTACGTTATTATTTGTCAGTCATACTACAGGTGCACCACTTCACCCTTTGTGCCCATCCCCACCTCCCCTTTCCCTTGGTAACCACTAATCTGTTCTCTTTGTCCACGTGTTTGTTTATCTTCCATATATGAGTGGAGTCATACAGACATTGTCTTTCTCTATCTGGCTTATTTCACTTAACATAATACCCTCAAGGTCCATCCACGTTGTTGTGAATGGGACGATTTTATTCTTTTTTATGGCTGAATAGTATTCCACTGCATAGATATACCATTCCTTCTGTATCCAATCATCAGTGGATGGGCACTTAGGCTCCTTCCACATCTTGGTTATTGTGAATAATGCTGCAATGAACATAGGGGTGCATGGGTCCCTTTGAATTGCTGATTTCAAGTTCTTTGAATAGATAACCCATAGTGGGATGGCTGGGTCATATGGTATTTCTATTTTTAATTTTTTGAGAAAAGGAAGATTCAAGTTTTGATTGATATTTTGATAATATTTCAAGAATTTTTAGAAAAAGATAATATAATGTTTAATATTAAAACTGACCCAGAAACTTAGGGATGCATGGTTGTCACACCTATAGTCCATTAAAAGAATCTGAGAACCATTTGGGTTTTTTAAAAACTTATTTATTTTTTAATTGTTATTTACACACTTTATTATATAATTGGATGCCTATTTACCTTTGATATAGTTATTTAATATTATGTTCAACCATATAAAATTGCTGTTTTGTGGGTAATAAACAGTCATATAAGTCAATCTCAGAGTTATAATATTACAATATACATAATATATTAATACAGTAGACCATGTACATGTACACTCAAAAAATGTGGAGCCCAGGGGGCTGGCCTGGTGGTGCAGTGGTTAAGTTCATGCATTCCACTTCAGTGGCCCGGAGGTCTCAGGTTTGGATCCCAGGTGTGAACCTACACACCACTCATTAAGCCATGCGTGGCAGCGTCCCACATACAAAATAGAGGAAGACTGGCACAGACGTTAGCTCAGTGACAATCTTCCTCAAGCATAAAAAGAGGAAGATCGGCAAAGGTTGTTAGCTTAGGGCCAATCTTCCTCGCCAAAAAAAAAACCCCCAAAAAAGAAAAAACCCAACTGTGGAGCCCATTGATCTAGTACACCCAGATACCTCTGTTCCCACTGGCTGAGTTACACTTTTACTGAGTTACATATGTTAGCTTCCAAACCTGTTCACGTCATTTGTACTTATTATTGTAATTATGCAATTTATTGTGTTAACCTAATAAAATGTGGGGAAGACTGAGTTGAAATACTTTGAAATACTCAATAAAAGTGAGATGCTTATATTGTTGAATTAGGTATAGGCAAGCAAATAGTTTAAAAAGTTAGAAAAAACACTGCAAAGATCTACAAGGATTCTAAACTCAGAATGCACTGGAAGAGTCTACATTCTTGTTCTGCTTAAATAAAACCGAAACTGGAAATCTTCGATGATACATTATGGGTATGGTTTCTGCAAGATAACCAAATGCAAGTGCAACTAGTGAACCCACTGTGAGAAAAAGGCCTTGGCCTCTTAATCAAAAGACTGACAAATGAACATGCAGTCATATTCTTAAAGTCAGAGTAAAATATTTAAGGAATATAGCCTTTTTATGATATCTTGCTTTATTAGACTTTGTAGACTACCGTCCTGACCAAATCAAATAAGAGGTCTTCCTCGATAACCATTTAATTAAATTTACAGTAGTGCCAGGAGGGAGTAGTACAAAGTCCTAATGAGAACAGGGAGACATGATCTAGTTTACGGGTGGTGAGCAAGGAAGACCTCTCTGAGGAGGTAACATTTCAAAATTTTGTCCTGAAGAATGAGAAAGAATGAATTAGGACAGTGTTCTACAGGCAGAGGGAATAGCATTTGCAAAGGTCCTGAAGCAGGGATGAGCATGGCATGAACAATGGCTGAAATTAACATAGACGAGCAAGTGAGGGGAAGAGTGAGAAGATGAAGCTGAAGCGGGAGGCCTTGTAATCCATGATAAGAGAACAGGAAAGTAGGTTGATACTGCACTCATGGCTACTGTAAAAGTCCAAGTAGAGTGTGACTAGAGTGCTGACAGCGAAGATGGATTTGAAATTTTAGAAGTCAAATCTAAGGATTAACGATTGATTGGAAATGGGGAATAAGGAAGAGGGAGGTGTCAAAAATAACTTCCAAGTTTCTGGCGTGGGTGGATAGAGATGTTATTTCCGAGATACGAAACACAGTAGATAAAGCAGTTTTGACAAGTGAGGGGTTGAAGAGAGTTAATAAATTCAATTTAGAAAACGTTGCAATTAAACCATCATTGAAACATCTAAGTGAAGCCTCATTAGTCCATTAGTGTATATTCATATAATGAATCACCATACAGTAGGAATGATAAACTACAATTACTTGCATACATACACATGAATCTCAAAAATATAATGTTTAGAGAAAGAAATGATACAGATGATACATCCATTACGAATCAATTTGCCTTTTAAACAGGCAAACTCCAAAATATATTGTTTAGGTATACATATATATAACAAAAATATAAAAAGCAAGGAAATGGTTACCTACTGGAGGAGGAATACAGAATTAGGGAGAGGCACTCAGGAGGCTTCTACGGCACTGGTAATTTTCTATTTCTTAGCCAGGGTAATGGGTACGGGGTTTTTACTTATTAAACATTCTTTAGACTGCATTTACAATTTTATACACTCTTTCCTGTACAGGATACATTGCATAATAAAATTTTTTAAATTATACAGTCCACATTTTGACGATGCGAATTAATAACCAAATGTTAAACAAAAAAACCACTAGGAAAATAAAAAATTCTCATAACTCTTAGGTACAAGAGGAAATCAAAACTGAAAATTACAGACTATCTAGAAAATAGCATACTAACGTTTTGGGAATTTTTTTTTGCCTGCCAATTTGGTGATATTTATCAAAATGCTCTTACTCTTTAACTTGGCAATTACATATTCTAGACTAGACGGTTACCCTAAAACAGGCAGTTATAACAACCACCAGAACAAACACTGAACTGAAACAGGTCTCTCTAACGTAGTACAGGGGTCAGCAAACTTTTTCTCAAAAGGGGCATAGAGTAAATATTTTAGGCTCTGCAGGCCATACATTCTCCGCGGCAACTACTGAACTCTGTCGTTGTAGCCTAAGCACAGCCATAGACAATACATAGATGAATAGGCCTGACCACATGTCAATAAAACTTTACGGCCAGTGAAATTCGAATTTCATATAATGTCCACTTGTCACAAAATATTCTTCTGATTTTTTTCCAACCATTTAAAAATGTAAAATCCATTCTCATCCTCAGTTCATGGGCTGTACGAAAATAAGCGGCAGGCCAAATCTGGCCTATGGGCCTCAGTCCGCCAATCTCTGATGTAGTGCATCATAAAATGATACCACACTGACCGGGACTAATGTTCCTTCTGCGGAACAATTTGGGGAATCGATACTCTAACAAGATAATATGAAGGGCATAATGTTAAACGACATGGATGTTTCTAGAGCCTAACAGTGAAAAAACTGAAAACAATTTCTTGTAAAAATGAAACGTATTGTGAAAGAATTAGAACATTACATAAACACACAAAAAACAGTCCACCCCTCATCTGAAATCCCACCACACCAAGATAACCACCGTCACTGTTTTGGTGAATGTTTTCCCACATGTTCTTTTAAGCAAAAAGCTGTACACAATCTCTTATAAATAAAAAAATCTCCTTCGTGTCTGTGGCTATATCCCTTTTCATTTCTTGAAAAGTGTGTTTTTCTTTTTTTTAAGTTAACTATATCAGAGATAGGATCAGACTAGTAGAAGAGAAAAACCTCTGGCAACTATATTTTTTAAATTGATGAACAAATCCAAAACTCTTTGAAGTAATAAAACAGATAAACCTCCGGAAAGCTGAAAAAAGAAGAATAATGATGATAATGATGGCTGCGAGGACGATTTCATCACTGAATGCTCACCATGTGCCAGGCACTGATATAAGCATTTTACTTCTCCCAACAACCCTATGAGTGAAAATTATCTCAATGTTATAGATGTAGAAACTGAGAACTGAGAGATTAATAATAACCTGGACTTAAGTTTCTTCCAGTATTATTAACACATTCAGGTTTTCTACCTCTTCCTGAATCAGTTTTGAAACTGTGTATTAACAACTCTAAGTCCAAGCAGTGTCGTCAACAAGTTCTTTAAAACCTCAAGGAATACATCATTTCCAAATTTTTTCACCTACTGCAGAGCAAAAAGATGGAACTTACATGAAAATTTGACAAAGTTGGCACATGGCTTGTTCCATTTTAATTATAATGTGTGAAACAGTACTCTGACAAAAAGAATCCAGAGTAAAAGGTATTTTCAAGGACCACCGTGAATGTTTTGGTGTCTATACTCTATGCCTATCTACTATGAAAGTCTTAACCCTCTGTGTATGCTGGTAGACCACTCAGAAATGCTCTGATATTATTATGAATAATGGATCTATATGACTAAGATTTATTTCTTTTCTAGAATACAACTTTTAGCCATATGGTCAGTTAAGAATGTGTTTGGAACCACATGCCTAATTTCAAGGGATGAAGTTTAATAAGTTCTTATATTTCTTTCTGTTTATTAAGGGAAATACAGTAATCCATTTAAAAACAAGAAGAAAGAAGACATAAAATCGAATTAAGAGTTATAGAGTTATATAGTTGTTAGTGCCATCAAGTCAATTCTGACTCCTAGTGACCATGGGTACAGCAGAGCTGAACCCTGCTCATAATGCTCTCCTGCTATCCATAGGGTTTTTATGGCCAATTTTTTCAGAAGTGGGTGGCCAAGTCCTTCTTCCTAGTCTGTCTTAGTGTGGAAGCTCTGTTGAAACCTGTCCACCATGGGTGACCCTGCTGGTATCAGAAATACCGGTGTGTAGCTTTCAGCTTCACACAGCTGCCACAGACCACAGTATGACAACTGACAGACATGCAGTGTGGTTCCCTGAGAGTGCTGAATCTTTAGCACTAGACCACCAGGGCTGGCTGTATTACACAGATGCTGCATTAGTTACCACCTCCCCCTTCCCCTGCAAAGAGAATTTAAGGGCTATTTCTTTTTCCAACAAAAAACAAGTTATCTAAAATTTGCCTCTTCGTTTCTTACATCTACTCACACAATTCTAACTTTGCGTGTTATGCAGGAGGGTGCTCCTGGCCAGCAAAATCCCATTCTTAAACCCAAATCACTTGTGGAGAGCTGCCTGTGCTGTGCTTAGGGCAGCATAATGAAAAGGACACGGGCATGGGAAAGGGCGGGGAGGCTGAAGTCCAGCTCTACCACTCGAGAATGCTGTGAACTTGAATGAATTCCTTCACATTCCTGAACCTAAATTTCCCTTCACAAAATGAGACTAATAACACCTGCTTCGTGGGTTGGACGTGAGGATTAGATACCATATCTGTAAAGCCTTTGGCTCACAGCAGACACTCAAAAGACAGCAGTTTTTAAAAATGTTACCGGTACTATCTAGCATAAAGCTTTAGCTTTTCTTTCTTTTTAAAAATCTCCCTTTCAGTTCTTTTGGGTTCTGCCACAAATCTAAGTATCTTCCTATGTATAATATCTGCCAGACTGTAAGTTCTACCAATCATTTGAGCTTCTGTATTATTTCCTAGGAAACATTATGGGGTTTTCAGTGTTCCTTAACAGTTGAAGCCACAGCTCATCAACAACCTAAATCAAGCAATGCTAATCTGTATAGTGCTCAGCAAGGCCCAGGAACACAGTCCTCATTCACTGTTATTGCTTCAAAATTCCTTTTTAGTCTATAAAACACTGCTACAATTTAAATTTTACCACATAGATATTGCACACTAGTGAAGCATAAAATCCCAATAAGTTATGCTTCATTTTCTATGGAGAAAGCATCCTATGTAATACACTAACAAATACACCATTCACAGAAATGTTTCTTATCTGGCCAGCAGTATTGGCAGACTGCAGTGGAACGCAAGGAACATGTGCTTTCGCTTCAGACAGCCCTAAAATCCAATCCAAGCACTCACTAGCTGTGTGAAATCTATGTCTCAGCCTTTCCATCTAAAAATAGGAATAATGACCCCTCTCTTACAAGGTTTTTAAGAGAATAACATCATACAAGGTAAGTACAGCTTAGTATGTAATAGGGGCTCAAAAATGGTAACTTCTGTTATATGGCAGTCCAAGGCAGGAGAAGGTACATGCTGGTGAGAGCAGCAAAAATTAAAGCCGTTTTATGTCTAGGGAGAGATTATTGGCGAGTCAGTCGTGCCTTCATCTCCCACCTCAAGAGAGTCTACTTCAGTTAGGCAACTCAAGCAACTCCACCATGCACTGCAACTGTTCGTGAGTGGCACTGTGGCACTGCCTCTACAGATCACACTTCCTCGAGCATGAGGCATCGACACCTCCACAGATCTCCCTCAACGTCAAAAGGCAGCAAAAGACAAACGCACACCAACAAACAAAACAACTCTCAACTGAGGAACCTGGGGGATCAAGCTACTACACTGGCTAACCTTAATGCAGAAAAGAATCTCTGATTTGGGGAACTGCTTAACAATGAGCTTACTGTGATCCTGCTAATAATTTACAAAGAATGTTCAGTTACCAATGGTCAGGGAGCACTTGTAATCTGGACCACTTCCTTCTCTAGGAAGGATAACCATTTTATAACTCCAGCAGTTTACTGTCACAAGAAATACAAAGACTCCAAGGACTAAAACAAAATGATTGTTTGATAAAACGTTCCTTTTACTTTTTATCTAAAACTACTTAGAATACATTTATCATCCTTTTATAAACTAAAGGATAGTACTACTCTCTTGTATGCCAAATTTTAGGCCTGAAGAAAACTAAGGGTCTTCAAATAATCTGACAGCTTGTAATGAATCCAAGAAAGAAAAAAACATAATCAGGTCACTTCCCTTTTTTTGATCTAGATTCTCTACCAGCATAAGAAAAAAGAAAATTTAAAGATCTTCAATTTAGTCTATTTCTTAGAAAGATATCTGGGAGGGGTACTGGGAAAAGTAAAGGCAAATCAGGATAACTTTTAACCATTTAAGAGAACTAATGTGAAGAGAAGCACTTTGACCAAGATTATAGACTAGGAACTCCAAGTAATACACCTCAGTTTTGTGTTATATATTAATCACCATGTAACATAAAATTTTATTTAAAAAAAAATTAGGACAATCAAAAAACCTTTAGCTTGTTAAAAACAGAATGGAAATAAAACCTTGCCTATCAAAAGCTGAGAAACAAGTAAGCTGAAAGATGATTTTAAAAAATATTCATGTTAGCATTTACTGACGCGGCACATGGAAGACACTGTAGTAAAGTTCAGTTCTCAGCTGAGCACACTTAAAGCCCTTGCTCTAGGCATTCTCACTCTAAATGGAGCCCCAGTGTAAGCAAACTTGATTCTCTGGCCACCAAGTGCAGAGCAGTTTAGAAACCACAAATTAGAGGGGGATGTTGGAGAGAAGAGAAGTGCTATGAACAAGTGCACCGCCCAGAGCCAGAGAAGACCACAAACCTTAGCACAACAGCCTCGGGCCACAGACTACACGGAGTCACACCGTAAGGCATAAAAAAGGGAACAAACAGGCATGTAAAACAAAGACTTAACAGATAAGAGACGATTATGAACTTTAAGCCAATAAATTAAAAAACTTAGAAGAAATGGCTAATTTTCAGAAAAACATAAATTTTTAAAACTAGCTCAGGAGAAAATAAAAAATCAACTGCCCATAATTCTTAAAGACTTTGAATCAGTAATGAAAAATTCTCTGCACAAAGAAAGCACCGACTGAGGCAAGTTCCAGGCAGAAGTCGATCTTGTCTAACGACTATGCTTTCTAATCACTGGTGGCCAGAGCAGGAGGTTAGGGTCAAAAGAGAAGTGACAGCCAAGACAACAAGGCACGAAAAAGAAATAGAAATATACTAACTGGAAAGGAAGAAATAAAACTGTCCATCTTCAGATGACATGATTGTCCACACAGAAAACTCTAAGGAATCTAAAAAAAAAAGGAAAGAAAATCCTAGAACTAATAAGTTAGTGCAGCAACGTCATAGGATACAAGATCAACACAAAAATCAAATCACATATTTATATTCTAACAAAAATGTGGAAACTGAAATTAAAACCGACGAAACAAAGATGATGACTTAAAAGGGCAAGGAAACAGGCTGACAGGATATTTCTTCAGCCAAAGACCAAACTGCCGTGTGCTCCAGAAGGATGAGATTCAAATGGCACGGGGAAAATATGCTAGATATCCTAGAGTTATCACTGCTTTATACTTCTCCTGGGGGCGGTGAACCGTAAGAACGTGCTCTACCGCCCACTCCATACGCCCTATCAGGTCCATCCCTTCTCTCCATCTGGCTCCACTGCCCCTCTCCCAGGTTCAGTCTTCAACATCCTTTGCCTGTATTAGTTGTAACAGCTGCTTAAATAGCCTATCTTCCTTCACTCTCACTTCCTTCTAGAACATCTTCCATAGTATTTATCCGAGGATTTCAAGCAGCTAAGACAAAGTCAAAGGACTCTATGTCTGGCTACTTCCTGCACATTTTAAGAACTTGGCACAAAAGGAGCAACAAAACAACAGTTATCAGTATCATAACTTAGGTATATAAAGATAACATAGCTGAAAATATATCACCGGGAGATAGAAGGTGACCAAATGGTCATCTTTATATATATAAAGAGTGTTTCTCTGAAAAGGAGAATTCTGAATGGTCACTCTTCACTTCTTCCGAAGACAAAAACAAACTCTTAGAAAAAATTTAATATTTCAAATAGTTAAAAATGTAAACAAACAACCAAAGGAGATTTGTGAGGAGTCTTTCATGGAGATGTTAAAGTGGATAAGCAACCCTCTGCCTCTAGCCAGCCCCCGGAGGTTCTTCCTCTCTACAGCAACTGAATTAACTAACTTCCAAGATCTGTGATTTTTTTTTTAATATTGGAATTTAAAAAATAAGCATAGCATTCCATAAACAGACTCAAGTTATTTAAGGTCTAGCAGTAGCACAGCAGTTACAACTCTGATTCCTAACCTTACTATCGTCCAGTTAAACTACAGTATAATCCTAATGTCCAATACACTGAGTTATCTAGACAGTGTCATGCTCTACAGCGAGTCATGTTTCAGCCAGGTGCTAATTTAACGTTCCAGTTAAGCCCTACAAGTTCAGTGTCAGCTGCAAAACAATACCTAAAAGAACAGTGCTGCTCTGGCAACACGAACTTTCCCCTCGTCTCCCCCTAAAAACCTTCCTCCACAGTTTAAGGCAATTTACTTGCCATAAACACTGCTTAAAGTGAGGGTTCTCTTACAGATTAACAAACTCAAGTTTAAAAAATGAACTGAGTACTCTGAAGTACAGTTAATTCTCAATATTCTTTGATAATGAAGGAAGCAGTACTTCAAGAAAACTTAAAAAATTCTTACGCATTCTGTCAGATCTGAAATCATGTAAGATTTGCTATTTACTTAAACCATTCACATTACAACTGTTTGAAGTGTAGCACGTAAAACCGTCTGTTGTTGCTTGCAGGTAATCCTGGAAACCCACTCACATGAGATAATTCTCCACTTTGTCAAATAAAAATAGACTCTAATTTTCACAATAAAATGTTAAACTTTCCAGTTAAACACTTGGATCTAATATGGATGAACCACTCTACAACTGCTATTTCTAAGTAGAAATCATAAATATACAGTCAAAATCTGATTCTAAAAAAATTTCAATTATTATGTTGAAAGAGTTAGTTTAAAGAATATCTAGCCATTCAGAAAGATTTTCTATGCTCTATCCCTTATCAAATTACTTCACCAGAAAGATACATCTGTGGTTTGTAGTATTTTGACTTCCGAAGGATATACTTTACCAGAATTACAACTTAATATTATACCCTCAACTTTTGTTAAGAGTTTATAAAGTAAATGGTCCTGTATTATTCCATGTTCTATAAAAATGGTATCAAAGACATCATTCCTCATATAGAAACCCACACAAAAATTCCTCTTTGACTTTACCGCCAAGATTTCTCTCTTAAAAAAACTGATAAGCTGTCTTTAAGCAACCGATGAGAAACATATAACTGATTGTGTGCCTCCTCTTTTTTGCTTTTAAAAACGGGAAACCCAAATGGAGGGCCTTAGTGTACAAATTTCTGATAGACTTGGAGAACCCCCACCTATGCCCTTGTATAAGTCTAAATCAATTATCATTATACCTAATGTCCAAATATAGGTTTACTGCTAATCATCTTTTTTGGGGGGAAGTAGATGGGAATAAAAATAAAGTTAACAGTCAGATTTTCTGAAACTAGAAAACTCTGTACTTCTTGGGTCTAAAATTTAGTCATCTCAAATGTTCCTAAAAGAATGAGTGAGGGGGCTGGCACCGTGGCGCAGTGGTTAAGTTTGTACATTCTGCTCCAGCGGTCAGGGGTTCGCCGGTTCAGATCCCGGGTGAGGACATGGCACCGCTTGGCAAAAGCCATGCTGTGGTAGGCGTCCCACATATAAAGTAGAGGAAGATGGGCACAGATGTTAGCTCAGGGCCAGTCTTCCTCAGCAAAAAGAGGAGGATTGGCAGCAGATGTTAGCTCAGGGCTAATCTTCCTCAAAAAAAAAAAAGAGATAAAAAAAAGAGTGAGAATTTCAATGAATTGTAAAAACAGATAAACCCACCATAAATAAAGCAGTAAACATAAGAAATAATACGACCTCTCAAAGAAGAGATTTTGGGAAAGCCTATTTAAGCAAGATGCTGAAGAAAGAGACCAAAAGAAAATGGTCAAAATACTTAATGACATAAAATTTTAAACTTTTCTATGTCAAAAAATACGCCATAAACAAAATGAAAAGGCAGATGATAAGCTGGATAAAACATTTTCAACATGACAAATTGTTAATATATTTATAAGAAAAAAGATAAAACACAACACCTCAATAGAAAATAGCAAAGGACATGTGTAGAAAAATCACAAAATCAGATATATACTTGGTCAACAAATATATCAAAAATATTCTTGGGGCCAGCCCCATGGCCGAGTGGTTGGGTTCGTGCACTCCGCTTTGGTGGCCCAGGGTTTCACTGATTCGGATCCTGGATGTGGACATGGCACCGCTCATCAGGCCACGCTGAGGCGGGGTCCCACATGCCACAAGTAGAAGGACCTTCAACTAGAATATACAACTATGTACTGGGAGGCTCTGGGAGAAAAATTAAAAAAAAAAAAAGATTGGCAACACATGTCAGCTCAGGTGCTAACCTTTTAAAAAAAATTTTTTTTTTAAAAAAGGTCATTCTTGGAATTTATCAAAGACATCCAAATCAAAATGTGATATTTTTTACTTATCAACGTGGAAAAGTTTGTTTTATTTCTTTCACACTTTAATGGCAGTATCTAAGCATGGGTATTGGCAAACTAGTATTTTCACATACTAAATGTGAGAACATAGATCCACATGGCATTTCAAGAAGGAAATTTTATATTACGTATCAAAACTTTAAAAAGATGTATGCCTTTTGACCCAAGGTTTCACAATTAGAAACTTACTCTAAGAAAATAATCAGATAAGGACACAAAGATTTATATACAAGAGATATTCATCATAGCATTAGTTATACTAGTAAAATATTGGCAATAACTCTATTGTTCAGTCAATAGAGGACTGATTAAATAAATTGTGGTACTTTCATATGCTGGAATAATAGAAAGACATTAAAAAAACATGTTTCTGGAGCATTTAATACTCTGGACATGTTTATGATATTAAATGAATATGGTTATAAAACATTGCATAAATTGACCTCAACACACACATATACATACAAACATATATTTTAATGAAAAATTACGGATAGGAAATACCACTGTGGTTATCTTGGTTTTTGATTATTGTGGTTTCATTTTTTCTTTTTTTCCCCTGTATTTTCCAAGACATTACATTCAAATGTATTCATTTCCTGGTTGGAAAAATGCTATTTAAAAAGGAAGTAGATCTTGAAAAAGACTAATCTAATTTCATATTGTAAACTCCAAATTAGGTGTAAAATTCAGAAGAAACAAATAATGAAGTATTAAAAAAAACTTCTTAAAGAAAAGGAGTGGGGGAAGTGAGGAGGAAAAAGACACACAAAGAAATGGGGGGTTAGAACGGCAGATGAACATAATCAATGGAGAAAGGAAAAACAAATACAGAGATCTCCACTAAAGCCAGCCTGATTCTCTCAAACGGTATTGGGGATTATTAGTAACACTGGATTGGGAAGCAGGAAATATCCTTCCCAAGAGAGCACCAATAATAAGTAATGTGCATTCTTTTGTATATGGAGATAACTATTCACAGGGTATTCCATTGTTATTAAAAAAAGAGGCCGCCCCGTGGCCGAGTGGTTAAGTCCACGTGCTCTGCTCTGGTGGCCCAGGGTTTCACCGGTTTGGATCCTGGGTGTGGACCTAGCACCGCTCATCAGGCCATGGTGAGGTGGCGTCCCACATAGCACAACCAAAAGGACCTGCAACTAGAATATACAACCACGTACTGGGGGGTGTTGGGGAGAAGAAGAAGAAAAAAAAAAGAAGGTTGGCTACAGATGTTAGTTCAGGTACCAACCTTTAAAAAAAAAACGTTTTCTACTTGTTAATCAAAAAAGTAGCACTCTGCTGTGAACTCAACTCATTTACATATCAGTCTCTCACGAATTCAGCTCCTTCCTTATGCATCAGTCTCTTCTGGTTGCAGGGTACTCATTCAAGTTAGCAAATGTAGGGGCGTGTGGTGGCGGAGAAGTAACGGTTCTAAGTACGAATTTGATAATAAGGGAACTAAGAATTCTCACAGAAATCCAACAACAAAATCAGTAACACAAGTAGGCTTAAGCCTCAAGGATACTGGAATTAAGTTGCCCCAGCGGACTGGAGCAGCAGGAGTTTGTGGGTCCTCTTTCCAGAGCCCCTGCCTGGAGTCACGGCGTTACTGTGACTCAGCAACTCCCTGGGTACCAACTTTTGGTATCTGATTTGCCTCTAGCCACCAGCTGGCCTCTCTGTTCCTATACTCTCCTCTTTTTCTACCTTATAGCTGCCACTTTGTCATACTTCGGTAATTCTTGGTCCATCACAGGTCCCTCCTATTTCTTTCTCTTGACTTCTCAAATTCTGCATTCTTCTACTGCTTAACTGCTAACTCTGTTTCTTTTCGTGAGTTTCGTGACCCACATCACCATGTGTATCCTTACAGTAACTGCCACTTCCCTCCCTTGTCAGTCCTGAGTGCATCCAGGTAGAAAATTAAAAGAAGAGGTATACTTCTTCAACCAGCCAACGAGACCTGTGAGAACCGGACGGGCTCAGCTCATCCCCACTGAGACAAAACTTTCTGTGCTAGTGCACCTGGTTGGCCCATGGCTGACCTGTGACCGGCATCTTTGATTTGGATACCCACAGCAGTCCAACCAAGTACGGCCAAGTAAGGGAAGGTCATTCATAACGTGGAGCACAGCTGCCTTGGTTTAATCCCTCAGCAAATGTTCCCCTTAGACAGGACTGTGGGAAAGCAGGAGCTGAAATTACTCTGTGACAACTTGCAACAATATAGTGATGTTTAATACTTTAGTCCTACTCCAGCATTTCATAAATCATGTTCCCTAGAATCTTAGTGTGCTACAAGACATTAAGAGGTATTCTACAAATAAAGGTTTCAGTTCAAATAAGTTAATGCCTTAGTTCTCTGAGAGAGGATATCTTCCAGGCATTATTTTCCAAACTTACTGACAATGGCAACCTTATTAAGATTTCACAGGACACTAATGCTCCGCGGATCAGTGTGGAAAATGTTGTCCTATAATGCTGTAACTTTCCCTACCATCCAGAATCCACTATACTGTGAGTTTCAAGAAAGCAGAGACTGTGTCTTGTGCCATGCTTCGTAGCCATCCTTGCTATATATTACATGCTCAATATATGAATCTTTGTGAAACTAAGTCATTAACAAGGAGGCTGAAGGAAAAACGCAAAATAGAAGACTAAGAGGGGAAAAAAAAAAATCAAGAGGACTACCACTTCTGGTAATGACAGACTAGGATTTTTCAAACCAACCCTCCTGCTGAAAACAATTAAAAATCCTAAGATTAAAAAAAAAACCCAAAATGCCTTAAAATAAAAAGCTGTTAAGATGGCAGGAAACTGCCCCGACCAAATCTTAGGGGCAACTGGGAACCCAGAGAGGTAGAACCCCCTTGAAGACACTCCGGCCCTGAGGGCACCTGCTGATAGAGCTCAGCAAATTAGGTTTTTGGTTTCAGTGGCCTCACAGGATGAGGGGAACAAATGCCAATGCAGAGATTCCTCTAAAGGTAGAGAGTCCAAGGGAATTATTCCTCACACTAAACTGGGGTTCCAAAAGGCTATCACCTCAGGTAAAGGTCAACTATAACTAAACCTAAACCCTAATTCCACACCAAGAGGCTGCAGGGAAGGTGCTTTTAGCCCAGAGAGAAGTGAGAGAAAAAAAGAATGGCAGGTAGGACATCCCAGATATAGGTCCCTAAGAAGTCTGACCAGCCTGGGCAGGGGTTTGCAGTCTGGGTTTGCATGGACTCCTCATCTAGGGAACTTCAAACTGTGGAATTCTTTTAAAATATTCCTGGGCTAGTAATACCTTCAACACATCTAATCAGAAGGAAACAGAAACTCTCTCTGAAGGAAGACACCTTCACTTTAGGCCTCAAAGAATACCCAAAAGTAATTTTAAGGACAATAAGCAGTAGACACAGTCAAAAATAATCACAGAGACGACATCATGAATGAGAACAAGAGTCCACAGGAAATAAAATAAAAGTATCAGTAGTCAAATTCTTCCCAAAAAGGAAATCCTAGGCCTAGATGGTTTCTTTGGTGAATTTTATCATTATTTAAGAAAAAAATTCCAATCTTACACTAGCTCTTTCAGAAATCAAGAGAAACATCCCCCAACTTATTTTACTAGGCTCCTATAAGCTAATACCAAAGCCTAACAACATCCATTTGTGATGAAAATTTTTAGCAAACTAAGACTGAAAAATAAACCTCACCTAGCTTGACAAAAACAACAGCTACCCTCATCCTTGAAGAAACACTGAGACTGGAATAAGACAAAGATGCCTATTGTCATTGCTTCTTTTCTATGTTGTGATAGAGGTCCTAGTCAGCAGAATAAGGCAAGTTAAGAAATAAAAGGCATTGATTAACTTTATCTCTTTAGATTTGAAAGGAACAAAGTTATCATTATTCCCAGATGAAATAATTGTGTATTTAAAAAACCCAAAATTATCTACAAAAAACTTATTAGAATTAATAAGAATTTGGAAAAGTTGGTAGATATAAATTGGTATATATAATATCTATTATGATTCTGTATGTCAGCAACAAGCAAAATGAAACAAAAAATATATACCATTTGCAACAGCATCAATGATGTGAAGCACCTAGGGCAAATCTAAGATCTTCAAATTTCTACAGGAAAAAAAGCATGATCTGGAAGGGAAAAGACTGATAAACTATATTACATTAAAATTAAGAACGTCTCTAGTCATCAAAAATACAGGTAAGGAAGGAAAATTCTCAAGACACAAAATTTATAGACTAAAAAAACAGTATCCAGAAAATATAAAGAACTGCTAAAAATCATTAAGAAAAGACAAACAGCCAAATAGAAAAACAGGTGAAAGACTTTAAAAGGCACTTCGCAAGAAGAAATCCAAATATGAAAAGCGGCTTATCCTCCTCAATAAAACCCTAAGAGACACCATTCTCCTGCCCAAAACACAAGTTTGTCAATATCAAGTGATGGTGAGAATGCAGAACAACAATAAAGCTCATATCTTGTTAGGGTGAGTATAAATTGGTATAGCCACTTCAGAAAACAGTTTGGTATTATCCAGTGAATTAGAAGATACGTACTTCCTGTGATCCAGCAATTCCACTCTTAAGTCCAAACTCCTGAGATACTGGTGTCCATGTGTACCAAGAAAAATATACAAGAATAGTCATAGCTGAGTTTTTCAATATTATGAAACAGAGCGGAAATACATATTATGGCATATTCATGCAGTGGAATAACATGCATACAATGGATTAGAGAAACGAAAATGTTATACACACCACATGTATGAATGGCCCCAAAATAAGTCAGACACAAAAGACTACATACTGACATATATACATATGTCTTTATACGTGTGTATAAAAGAGCCAAAAGTAAACTACATCATTTAGGGATGCACATTTATGTGGTAAACTTTAAAGAGAAGGAAAAAATGATAATCACCAGAGTAAACATAAGTTTACTTCTGGGGATGGGATGGGGTGGAGACAGGTGCAGGGTCTGACTGGGAAAAGGCACATAGCAAGCTTCTGGTATACTGGCAATGTTCTATTTCTTAACCTGGGTGGTGAATATGCCTTATAATTATTCATTAAACTGTTCTTTATATTTTATTCACTGTTCCATCTATATACTATATTTCACTATAAAAAGAGGGGGAAGGGGCAAATAAGAAGCATACACAAGAGAGAACAAAGAAAGCAGTATTTGTTCTTGGCACTAGCAAAGTGCTACTAACAACCACTTTAGGTATCTTCAGTGAAACTCAGTCCATCTCTAGACTATTGTTTCTCTAATTACATCACCTTTATCATTACTGTAACATTATATCTTAGGACAATTTCTAACCTCTTTTTGCCAAGTCTTTTTCCTACTTGATTCCGTATGGTTATATATGCTTTGCCACATGCACAAAGAGCCATTCTGAGAGAGAAAGCCATAAACAATTGGCACAGCAGACCCAGCTAAATGTTCCACTAAAGGAAAACATGAAACATTCAATTACATACTGGTAGACTACTTCAAATGTTATGAAATTGAACTACAAGTGAAATAATTCAATAACTTACAATATTTAAGAACATAAATTCTCCTTGGTACGAAATTATTCTGCCACAACATCTATTTATTCTAAGATGTTGTTCTCTATATAAGAATCTAAGTTCTTGCCCTGTTCTGCATTTTAGTAGCCATGTAAGGCAATTTGGATTTCACACTCTTCTTTAATAGTATGGGAGAAGAACTTCAGTTTCCCGGATGTAATTTATGAATTTTATCTATTTAACTAACTTGGTCCCTCCAGTTGAAATGGAGCTAATGGGGGAAAAAAACTCTTTTAAGAGTTTTCACATACACGTAGAAGCTATGGGAACATATGTTCTTGCCTTTATAGTTACAATGAAGTATTTTCTAGGACCAACTCTTACCTCTGCAAACATAGCTGGATACGTATGGGAAGCACGCTTTTAGTCCACACATTCCACCCACTTTTCAGTCCACCAACGGCCTAAAAAGTCTGTCTCAATTTGGCTATTCCTCAGCACACCTCAAATTCACTATATCTAAAATTAACTTAAGATTTCTCCCTAAATTGGGATATCAGTACCCCGTTTCTAAGGAATTTCTTACAGAAATTTTATTTTACTCTTCTTCCATTTACCACTATTATACTTAATGTTACCTAGTTCAACAGTTTCTTTTTCCAGAAGAGCTCTCAAGTTTACCTTTTCTCTGCACTTTCACTGCCAGTAACCTTGTCCAGATTTCTACTGCCACATTCCTAGATTTCTATAACACCTTAGTCTCTCCTCTCTTCCTAGACTCCTAACATTGCCAGACTCATTTCCTTTCAGGAACATTCAACAGTCACACACAGCATCTTGTGCCTGACTTTCACTCACTGCCATCCATAATTAGGCCCCATTTTATCCAAATTTAATTCTCTTTACTCTGAAACACCTTCACTACTTTGTCCTTTACCATTAAATTCTATTTTTAATGTCTACATCAAGTTCTAATTTCTCTTAAAGGGTTTACTGCTAACACTACAGTTTGTTCTTTTCTTTTTAGATCATTTCAGACACGTCAATTTTATCTCTACAACTGTACTATAAGATTTAAAAGACAAGGAAGTCTTGGACCGCTTCTTGTAACTCAAAACATCTAGTGGAGGATGGAAATTTGCATTCAGATTTTTTAGGAAAAGTCAAAAGGTATCAGGGCCAAGGTGCTCTATTCTATTCTGGTGCTTCAGTCTTGGCGCAAGTAACTGAGTAAATCAACAGCTGGTCTGTGAGTTGGCTACTGAAGTATGACTCACCATTTTGCCAACTGACCAGACAATCAGCTGCAATGGCAAAGTTTCTTTGAGATTCTGTTTAAACCACTGGACATGTATTCCACTTAAAGAATTATTTGAAAGCCTGAATTCTGGTAAAAGAGAATTTTAGTAAAAGAATTTGATTGCTAATTCGGATTACGTACTCAGTGGAATAGAGGCCAAAAACCAGAATTTTCTAGCATCAGTCTTATTGGTAAGCAAACATCCAGTAATAATTATTGTCACTAAACTAATTTTCATCTGATAACAAAGGAGGTCAGGTGACAGGAATGGAGCTAACTGTCCTTACTCCACCCATTCATAACCCTTTTCTCTTCAATCCTAGAGAAATTTCATAAAAGCAAAATCACCAAGATACAGCTATAATAATTTCTTTCTCATTGTCCAGTCACAGCCAAGTCTCTATATTTCAAAAGGATAGGGTTGTATTCTCCTGTGTCTTTACCATAACTTGAAGAGATTCTCTTTTTAAAAAATTTTTTCCTTCTTCTCCCCATAAGCCCCCCAGTACACAATTGTATTTTTAGTTGTGGGTCCTTCTAGTTGTGGCATGTGGGACGCCACCTCAGCGTGGCTTGATGAGTGATGCCATGTCTGTGCCCAGGATTTGAACCATCAAAACCCTGGGCCACCAAAGTGGAGTGCTTGAACTTAACCACTGGGCCGGCCCCAAGAGACTCTTTAATTAAAACAAAATCTAATCTTTTTTTGTGAAAAGCCATTATATTTCCTTCTACTTCTTCTCTTGTACCTATTTTCCAAAGTTGAAGCCAGGATATGTTTTTCATAACTTAATTTTATTTTTGAGTTTATACTTCAGAAACTGCCATTGGGAGAGGGGGTGGATTACTTCCTATAAAAGTAAGTTCCTAATATAGGTGATTGTTTTTATTTTCTTTACACTTAAATTTCCTTTTAAAAAGGTTATGTGGTTTGTATTTGAGGGTAGTCGTGATGAAACAGAGTAACACACTATTTATATTGAAAATATCTGTAGAAAACAAAAATCTTACAAAAAACAGTGTAAGACAGCAACCCAAGCATACATTGACAGATGAAAGAATAAATAAACTGTGGGGTGTGTGTGTGCGTGTGTGTGTGTATACATATAACGGAATACATTCAGCCTTAAAAAGGAAAGAAATTCCGACACGTTACAACATGGATGAACCTTGAAGACATTAAGCCAAGTGAAATAAGCCAGTCACAAAAGGGCAAATATTGTCTGATCCCTCTTACATAAGGTTCCTAGAGCAGCCAAATTCATGGAGACAGAAAGTAGAATGGTGGTTGCCACAGGCTGGGGGGAGGGGCGAATGCGGAGTTAGTGTTTAATAGGTATAGAGTTTCAGTTGGGGAAGATAAAAAAGTTCTGGTGACGGATGGTGGTGATGGTTGCACAACAATGTGAATGTACTGAATGTCACACGACTGTATGCTTAAAAATGGTTAAAATGGTAACTTTCATGTATATTTTACCACAATTTAAAAAAGACAGTATAACACAGAAGAGGATACACAACCTTTTAGATAACTTTGTGTTCTATCTGTACAGTCAGTCAATTCTGAGGCATGATTGAAAAGGAGAAGCCATGCCCTCTACTATTGGCAGTGTCCACTTCTCTCCATGTAATGGAGAAAATAGAAAAAAAAATTTTAAGTCTAAGAAATCAGTGCCTACCTAAGCAATTACCCGTGTTCACACGGGTATTTAAATATTGTTGCCTGCTTATGTCTCTGATAACTCTGCTGTAACCTTCCCGAATGTCTTTATCCATTCATTCAACAGTTTATGAGCAAGGACTACGTGCTAAGCTTTATGGAAGATGGAGATAACAAAAAAAGTAAAAAAATAGCCTCTGAGAAGTCCACAATCCAGTAGAGAAGGCAAACCAATGACAATACAACCTAAATGCTAATTAATTAGAGTACTGTCGGGAAGCACAAAGCAACTACCTCTAGCTGTGGAAGTGTGGCACACTGCTAGCTGCATCCCACACCTGTTCTCCTTGTCCTCCACAATAATATAACTAGCTGGTACAGAGCCACCAAGATTATATTTCTCAGCCTTCCTTCGGGCCAACGAGATGCAAACAGATATGTAGTGTGGGAGCTTTCGGGAAACTTTAAGAGACAGCTCGCATATGCCCTTAGTCCCTTTTTTGTTCCTTCATCTGTCATGCTGCTTAAAACAAAGATACCTCAATTTTGGAGCATGAGGACAAGGGTCAAATCTGAGAGATTCTGAAGCTGTGAGCTAGAAATTACTTCCTTAATGACTTCGTGGAGCAGAGCTGTCATTTCAGCCCTATACTGCAAATTCTGAACTTTTCATAGGGGAGAAATAAATTCTCTCTTGTTTTTAGGCCATTGTTATTTTTGGAGGTTCTCTTACTTGCCACTGAACCTAATCCTAACTAATGCAGGGGATCAGGGAAGGCTTCACAGAAAAGGTGACTTTGAGCTAGGTTTGGAAGAATGAATAGTTACCTCCCAAGAGAGAAAGGCATTTCAGGCAGAGATAATGTGAAGGCACAAACTCAGGGAGGAGGTTTGGCTTTCCAAAGGTGACGAGTGGTTCAGATGGCTGAAGTGAAGGGCAGTGGTGTGAAGGAAAAGGGAAAGCACCCTGAAAAGCTGGGAAGAAACAAACTCTACAGGGTCTTGGACATCATGCTATAAAGGTGGTTTCATTCCTATACCTTGGTCATACTAAATGACTATGACTTCACAGGTGATTCTCCGCATATTCTAGAAGAGCCAAATGGCTCAGTCAGAAAATAAAGCAGTATGGATTAAGGTAAGGTGTGGATAGGGGTTAGGGAGAAAAAGAAAGTCTTATTTCTATAAGAAAAAGGCACACTATTATTTCTGTAAATGCTGAGGACTAGAAGAAATAATATCTGACACAGAGAAAAGACTGGGACTCCTGAGAAAGTTAAGGAAGAGGAATATGGACAATATAGAAAAGAGGGAACATATATACAATTTGGCAATGTCTGGATTAGGTAAAGATGAGAATCTGCCTTTTAAAGTGAACTGAGGTCAGTAAATTATAGTATAACTATGACCATCTGGTTAGCATACATTTCATTTTTATTATATGCCTATACCCACGGTATCCTTTCACAAGTGGCTGTCACACGTTAGTAAGAGCTGAACAGCATCTAGTCTACAGCGGGAACTTAGTATTTGATGATCAAATACCTCCCCCCATCAAAGAAGAGTTATCAATATGATGAGGGTTCTTAAGAGTTTTAATGCAAGCAAATAGTATTTTTATTTTTCTGAAATAAGCATGGATTATTTTTGTAAAGTTTTAGTTTTATAATTTAAAAAACAAACAACCACTAATGCCCCACCAGAAAAATAAAAAACAGCAGCAATCGTTACTTCATAAAAGTATCAGAGACAAATTATTGAGAGGGCATACGGCCACTGGGACTCCATAATCCATTGATTATACTCTCCAAAGTTTCAAAGTCAGAAAATCCTAAAAAAGTCTTGCAATATTTCCATTATTCTTGTCTCCAGTCCTCCCTAAACTTAAGTACTGCATTTTAGCCTTTTAACAAATATCTACTACATGCTGATCAGATACTGCAGTTTAGTAAGTAGAAAACTGTAGGACATGGTTTTTTATGTTTTACCCTGACAATCCTGTTTTCAACTAGTTTTAGAGTGTTGTTGGTATCTTCAACCAGATTATGAGGTTTACCAAAGTACCCTAATCCAGTAACAGGCATCAAAACACTTGCTAAAGAACCCTGAGAAAAAAAACCACTTTTTAAAGGGGGGGGTGGATGGCTTTCTTAATTTAGACTTGTAATTCAAATCATTTTGTATCTAACTTTTGCTTGAAAGGATGTAGTTATAGCATCTTTTTAACCCCTGAATTTCACCTGACATTTATTCATCTCTCACAATGGTATTCTTTATTATAAAATAATTTGGGCAAAAATAGGAGTCCAATGGGCAAGGAGACCTTTAACCCATGTAATTATTTCTCAATGAATGCACGTTACAATGATAAAACTCCAATGATGACTTACTGCCCCATTTTTAAACACCATAAGAATGAAGCTATCAGTGAAACTAGCCATTGTGAAAGCTGGTTATAAATACACCTGACATTACCATATAGAAGACTAACTCCCATGGCCTTAGCCCTTCAAGTCAGAAATAGGCTTATGGTAATAGTGAGTTCTAGAACACAGAAAGGGCCTAGTTGCTATGAAGCATCCACATATTCTCAGAGGTTAAGCCCATGAAGGATCCGCACTAGTCCCTCCCCACCTCACTAGATTCCCAGACTCCAGGGGGGTTTCCTTCAAATCTACGTTCTATACCGTCACCAGGGAGTGCTGCATAAACAGTGTTAGAAAATATAATTGTCTGTTGAAAAATTTTCAGTGCTCTCTACCTGCTGAGGTTTTTAAAATGTAAATTCTTTCAAGTGGCATACAAGGCCATTGAGAATTTGGCCCCTGCCTAATTATTAAGTTTTATTAACAGTGTTTCCTTTTCCTTCCTTCCAAGTTTCAACCTCCTTTTAACACTGACCCACATAAGAGCTTCCTGGACACCCCAGGCGTATGTCTGCATGCTTTCTCACGTGCTGCTCCCTCCTGCCTGGAACGCTCTCCCCCTACTTCTACTGCACCTGGATGAACACTACACTCACTCATCAGGTCTCAGTTCAACTGCCATCTTCTCTGTCAAGTCTCCCAAGACTCCTCCAGGCTGACTGAAGAGCTCCTTCTCCAGAGGAGTGCTGGTAAACTAGCTCTCAGAAGAGGAAAGCAGCCCGATAGTCAGTTCTGCTATAATGTTTGTTTTGAAAACTCAAATTTGTTTCACTGTGCCTGTTACACTAGGGAACAACATGAGCACAACCTGAGTCCCATTTGCTTACATGCCATTACAGTCTAGATGAACGCAGAGAACTGCGCCCAGCTGCACTGAGCCCTGCCGGAGGCCTCACACACAGCACCCACCAGCGACCTCAGTCGCCTCCTGTCAGGAGCCACACCCACCCACACCTGGTGTTAACCTTCCCTCAGATTTCACTTTCCTTCTACCCCTTCACAGGAACTCACAAGAGGAAACCTTTCCCACACTGACTTCCACAAACAAACTTCAGGTCTTTTTCAAGGTAAAACACCATATTTATTATAATATTTATGTTTTTCTTAACCATTTTACCATGTAAAATTGGACTTCCACTTTCATTAGGTTCCTACCTTTTTTTCCCCTAATGTGTTACTGAGGAAGTTTTTGAGTGTTGTGCCCCAATCCCATTTTTCCCTAAGCTTGGTGATTTTTAGGAAAGCACGTGTCCCGTTACAGCAGAACTGGCTGTATGCAGGGAGCATTTGCTGATTTCTGTGATGCACATACCACCAGAGATGACTTCAAATACTCACAGTGGGGCTTTCCAGTCTAGCTGTGCTCCAACACACCATACCCACAGTTCTCTGTGCACATCTTTATCACAGAATCACTTCTTTAATAACAACTGTTTTCCTGTTTATTTCAATACACAGTAAGCTCCTTGAAGGCAGGCCCCTTTCACCTTAATACTGACATTCCTGATATACTACTCAGCAGTTAGTACATGTCTTGCTAACGCAGAAACCATAAGGTAACATATTTAAAATCTAATATAAATAACGATAACTATAAAAGCTATTTCTACAATGGAGAATTAATATCTGTTCTGTCCCAACCACCAGCCACCCTATTAGTAAGAGGAAAGAGGGGATTTGAACAGTGTTTCTAACTCCAAAGTTTACTACAAGGGACAATGCTCCATAAGTAATCTGACATATACCTACTAATCTAATCTAATTTGTAGATTTGTAGACTAATTAAAAGAACAGATTCTGCAGATGTGGTCTAATTGATTTTTTTTCTTTTTCTTTTCTTTTTGGTGAGGAAGATAGACCCTGAGCTAATATCTGTTGCCAACCTTTCTCTAGTTTGTATGTGGGCTGCTGCCACAGTATGGTTTGATGAACAGTGTGTAGGTCCATGGCCAGATTCCAAACCAGTGAACCCTGGGCCACCAAAGTGAGGCACACGAACTACTATGCCACCAGGCTGGCCCCTAGATTTTTTGTTCGAGATTAGTAAACTTACATAAAATGTCTTACAAGGGTATGCCAATTAAATTTAGTTATACATTTAAATTTTTGTGAAAAAAAATAAAATCACACAAAATAGGACCTGTCCTCCAAATATGGGTCATTTCATCCAATGCAATCTTCATCTAGGCCAATATCAAGTTACCCTGAAATCTAGGACAAACAGCATTAATATCCTGAAATTTAAAATACACAGCATTACATAACACAGTAATTATCAGAGGCTAAGTGATTCATTGACTGAAAACTATATCTAAGTTGACTTCTTTACATATATTCACATACACAGACATTTTAAATTTAGTTATAAGTATTTATATTTTAACTACTGTTACCTTAAGTAACATAGAAAAGTGTGATTTTAAAGCTATACGTTAGTGACTTTAGTAAAAAAATTAGTTCTTACTTAGTATACTACCATTATGTGTCAAACAATGGTGAAAAGTTACTTCAGCTTCTTATGTCAAAGTTTTGCTAAGAAACTAAAACACACCTAGTGTGTGTGAAGTCTTACAGCAGAGAAGTGGTGCTCAAATTCAGCATGCACCAGGCTAACAGAGGCTTACCAAAACAAATTACTGGGCCCCACTCCCAGAACTTTGATTTAGTGGGTCTGAGGTGGGGCTAGAGATTTCGCCTTCTAACAAGTTCTCATGTGCTTCTGATGCTGCTGGTCCCAGGACCACATCTTGGGGTCAGAAAAACCTGTGTTCAAATCCCAGCCTGTCACTTACTATCTGTGTTCTCTGGACACAGTTTAACAGTTTTACCCCTCAATTTGCTCATGTCTAAAAGGGAGACAGTTGTCAGAGAATTAAACAAATAATATATTTAAAGTGCCCAGCACATTGTGAGGACTCAAATGATAACTACATATGTTGGTTGCATAAATGAATGTCATACTTAAAAGTATGCACTATAGGGTTCTAGTGCAGGTTAAGATGAAATAAAGGGGCCGGCCCTATGGCAGAGTGGTTAAGCTCCTGCACTCTGCTTTGGCATCCCAGGGTTTCGCCGGTTTGGATCCTGGGCGCAGACCGAGCACCACTCATCAGGCCATGCTGAGGCAGCGTCCCACATAGCACAACCAGAAGGACCTACAGCTAGAATATAAAACTATGTACGGGGCAGCTGTGGGGGGAAGAAGAAGAAAAAAAGAAGATTGGCAACAGATGTTAGCTCAGGTGCCAATCTTTAATTTAAAAAAAAAAAGATGAAGTAAAAACACCCCACTGTGCCTCTCCTAGTGAACACAGCTATAAACCTAAACAGAACGTATGGAGCAGCTATTTAAAAATTCTGAAGAATAAATGGGAGCAGGTAAAGTGAGGAAGAAGACCAGATGCAAAGCATCACGGAACCAGGCTGGGCTTACTGTCTCCCTCTCGTATCCTGCCACCTGGACTAGGGGGAATCTGGAAGGGCGTCACTGTAGACAGTGTTCCAGGAGAAGCCCTCTGGTTCGGGCTTGAGCAGGGAAAGGGATCTCCTGACAGTAACAGCAGGGGCCCCCAGTACCTAAAAGTCTCAAGCAGGGGAATCTTTCTCTTCAATCCCAGAAGCTGTGGTTTCAAGAGGGTGGGGCAAACCCCTGCCCCAACCTTCTTTTTCCTCTGTGCTCCCAGCACTTGTCCCTGGATGTGGGCACAATCACAAGAAGTAAGGAGAGTAGACACGGCTTTCTGGCTAGAGGACTAAAAGGGGAGCCCCGGGGAAGCAGAGAGTATAGAGGAAACCGCTGAGTGGAAGGAACTCAGAAAGGCGACTCCAGAAAGTTGCTCATGAATTCCTGGGCTCACTCCAGAGCTGAACATGGCATGTATTTCTTCCTAAACAGCAAACCAAAAACTTTGAGAACTGAATAAAGAAAAAGATAGTCATCGATCTCAAATTGGCCAATGGGCAGTGTACACACAGGACAGATCCAAATAGTAAAGTGCGGGAGGCTTTGAAAACCATACTGACATTGAGATCACAACCCACAGAAAGCTGGCTGCAACCTGCAGGCTGAACCCAACAGGTTCAACTGCCTGCTAAAACACAAAAATGAACCTCCTCCATAGAATTTAAGCAAGACCCAGGGTCTCAAAATATAATACTGCAGGATGCAGTCCAAAATTACTTGGCATATGAAGAACCAGGAAAATCTCAACTTGCCTCGGACGATAAACAGACATCAATATTGAGATGACACAGATGTTGGAACTATCTGACAAAGACTTTAAAGTAGCTATTATAAAAATGTTTCAAGAAGCGCAAACGCTTTTGAAATGAATAGAAAGTCTCATTAAAGAAACAGAACAAAATGGAAATTTTAGAACTGAAAAACACAATAACTGAAATAATTCATTGGATGGGCTCAATAAACAAAACAGAGATGACAAAAGAAAGTCAGTGAACTTGAAGAGAGATTGATAGAAATGATCTAGTCTGAACAACAAAGAGGAAAAAAAAAATGAACAGAGCCTCAAGGACCTTTGGGATACCAAAAGGTCTAACACTGATGTCACTGGCATCCTAAAAGGAGAGTGAAAGAGTACAGCACAGAAAAGTATTTGAGGAAATAATGGCTGAAAACTTTCAAACTTGGTGAAAGACACATCATATATACAGATTTGAGAAGCTCAGAGAACTCAAACAGAACAAACCCCTAGGAAATCCATACCCATCATAGTCAAACTAAAGACAAAAAATTTGAAAGTAGTCAGAAAAAGGCGATGCACTGCTTACAGGGTAAAAAAAATTTGAATGAATGTGAATTTCTCACCAGAAACCCTGTCAAGAAAGAAATGGCATATTTTCAAAGGGCTGAAAGAAAAGAACTGTCAACAAAGAATTTCTATATCCAGGGAAAATATCCTTCAGGAACAAAGGCAAAATAAAGACACTCTCAGGTGAAGGTAAAACTAAGAGAACTCATTGCCAGCAGATCTGCTCTAAAAGAATTGTAACTGAACTCAATGGGTCCATCTCTTGTTGAGCGCAGAGACAAAAAGCACAACCTAGGCTGAAGTGGGTGAAGAAAAAAAGGTTATTGCTTTCATAAGTAATGGAGAATGTTGGGGATAGCTCCCAAAGCCGTGCCCAGCCCTGACCACCCTCCCTGCTCCCTGGCCCAAAACTCAGGTGGAGCTTTGACAGACTATGTTTAGTTATGGATCAGATTTTCATTAACCCTGTCCTTGATTGATTTCTGGTCAGAGAGTTACTAAATGGCAGAATGGAAACAATGCCAAGGGGAAAATGGAATATCAGTAATGAACAAAGAATAAAGAAATGATAACCATCTGGGTAAATATAATAAACCATTTTTCTCCTCTTGAATTTATTCAAACATGTTTGGCAGTTGAAAGCAAAAATGATAACCCTGTCAGACACGGTTTTCCATGTATGTAGATGTAACATATGAGACAATACAAGAAAAAAGGAAGAGGGTAGAAAGACATATACAGTGTGGAGATTTTTCTCATTCCACTTAAGTGGAAAAATATTTATTCTAAATAGATTATAAAAATTTAAGTATGGGGGCCAGCCTGGCGGCATGGTAGTTAAGTTCATGTGCTCCGCTTTGGCAGCCCAGGGTTCACGGGTTCAGATCCTGGGTGCGGACCTACACACCGCTCATCAGGCTATGCTGTAGCAGCACCCACATACAAAATAGAGGAAGACTGGCACAGATGTTAGCTCAGAAACAATCTTTCTCAAGCAAAAGGCAGAAGGTTGGCAACAGACGTTAGCTCAGGGCCAATCTTCCTCACCAAAAAACAAAAACAAAAACAAAAAAAACCCCACTTAAATAGTGGGGCTGGCCCAGTGGCATAGTAGTTGGGTTCATGAGCTATGCTTCAGCAGCCCAGGGTTTGCAGGTTCAGATCCCAGGTGTAGACCTACACACTGCTCATCAAGCAAAGCTGTGGCGGTGTCCCACATGCAGAATAGAGAAAGACTGGCACAGATGTTGGCTCAAGGTCAATCTTCCTCACCACCCCCTCAACCAAAAAACATGTAAATATATATATTATAATCCCTAGAACAAATACACATATCACTGACACTAAAGGAGATATAGAAAAAATATATAATAGATAAATTAGAATACTAAAAACTGTTCAAACAACCCCAAAGAAGGCAGGAAGGGGTTTGAAAAAGAGGAACAAAAAACAATAAGAACAAACAGAAAGCAAATAATAAAATGATATAGCACTAAATCCAAACATGTAAGTGTAATGATATTAAATGTACAACACCTAAACATATTAAAAAACAAAGATTATCAGAATGGATTAAAAAAAAAGATGATCCAATTATGTCACCTAGAAGAAATTTATTTCAAATATGATGTTACAGGTAGATTAGAAATAAAACTATGGAAAAAACATACCATGGAAATACTAATCAAAATAAAGCTGAAGTGGCTACATTAATATCAAATAAAGTAAACTTGAAAGCAAAGGAAGTTACCAAGCATAAATCAGGGCATTATATGATGATAAAAGGGGCAATTCACCAAGAAGATATAATAATCCTAAATGCATATGCACCTTACAACAGAATTTCAAAATGCATGAAGCAAAAATTCACAGAATTGGAAGGAGAAATAGACATATCTCCAATTATAGTTGGAGACTTCACTATTCTTATCTCAGTAATCTATTTAAGTAGCAGTCAAAAATCAACAAGGATATAGAACTGAACAACACCATCAACCTACTGGATCTAACTGACATTTATAGAACACTCCACTCAACGAGAACAGAGCACATTTTCTTTGCAAGTACACGGAGAATGTTCACCAAGATAGACCATATCCTGGGTCATAAAACAAATATTAACAGATTTAAAAGAAGTGAAGTTCTCTGACCATAAGGACTTAAACCAGAAATCAGTAATAGAAAAATCTTTAAAAATTCTGAAATTAAATGATGCACTTACAAATAATCCACAGGTCAGAGGGGAAGTCTCAAGGGAAATTAGAAAATATTTTTAACTGAAAGAAAATAAAAATACACCACAATTTGTACAACTTGTACAATGCTCAGATGAAAATTTATAGTATTTATATGCATACAGTAGCAAAGAAGAAAATTCTCAAACCAATAATCTAAGTGTCCACCTTAAGAAGTTAGAGGGCCAGACCTGGTGGACTAGTGGTTAAGCTTAGCATGCTCCACTTTGGCAGCCCGAGATTGGTTCCTGGGCACAGATCTACACCACTTATCTGTCAGTGGCCATGCTGTGGTGGGAGCTCACACACACACACACACACACACACACAAAGAGGAAGACTCGCAGCAGATGTCAGCTCAGGGGGAATCTTCCTCAGCAAAAACAAACAAACAAAAAGAAGTTAGAAAAAATGGAGAGCAAAATAAACTCAAATCAAGTAGAAGGAAGGACAAGCTAACATCACACTTAATGGTGAAAGACTGAATACATTCCTCCTAAGACTGGGAACAAGTCAGTAATACCCACTCTCACCACTTCTGTTCAACATCATACTTGAAGTCCTAGCCAGTGTGAGAAGACAAGGGGTAAAAAAAGTACACAGATTAGAAAACGGAAAAAAAGTCCCTAGTTGCAGACATGATTGTCTACATAGAAATCTCAAAGAATCGACACAAAATTTCCTAGAACTAATAAGTAAAATTACAAGATCATAGGATATACAAAAATCAATCATATTTTTATATACCAGCAATGAACCATTACGATAGCTCCAAAAAAGTTGAAATAATGAGGTATAAATCTAAAAAACATGTACAAGAGCCGTATGCTGAAAACTATAACATTATTAAAGAAATTAAAAAAGACCTAAATAGAAAGACATATCACATTCATGGACTGGAAGCTCAACATAGTACAAGTGTCATTCTTTCCATTTGATCTACAGATTAACACAATTCTAATCAAACCACTGGCCACAGGTTACTTTTTGTAGATACAAGCAAACTTATTCTAAAATCAAAGGCAAAGGAACTAAAATAGCCAAACAATTTTGAAGAAAAACAAAACTGAAAGAATCATACTAACTGATTATAAAACTTACTCTAAAGCAAGAGTAATTGAGACAGTATACAGTATTGGGGAAGGAACAGACACATAATCAATAGAACAAAGTTGAGAAACAGATCCACACAAATATGGCCAACTGATTTCTGACAAAGATGCAAAGGAAATTCAATGGAGAAAGGATAGTCTTTTCCAAAATGGGAGCTGTAACAGCTGGACTTCCCTAGGCAAGAATATATGAACCTCAACCTAAACCTTACACCTTACACAAAAATTAACTCAAAATGGATCATAAACCTAAATATAAAACGCAAAACTATAAAACTTTTAGAACCTACAGGATAAAACTGTTGTGACAGGATTAGGAAAGAATTTTCAGAAATGACACCAAAAGCACGATCCATAAAACAAAGAAAATTATAAATTGGACTTCAAAATTAACTTTTATTCTATGAAATAACTGTCAAGAGAATGAAAAGCTAGCTATAGACTGGGAGAAAACATTTACATACAAATGACATATCTGACAGAAGATTTGTACCCAGAATATGTAAAGAATTCTCAAAACTCAAAGTAAGAAAACATAGACCTCAATTAAGAAATGGGCCAAAGACCTTAACAAAGAGTTCACCAAAGAGAACAGATGGAAGGCAACTGACTACACAAAAAGATGTTCAATATTTCTAGCCATTATGGAAATCCAAATTAAAGCCATGATGACATTAGAACAGCTAAAAAAATTGTTTTAAATGGTAACACCAAATGCTGGAGAAGATGCAGAGCAACTACAATTCACACATTGCTAGTAGGGATGCAAGATGAAACAGCCATTCTAAAAAACAGTTTGGCAGTTTCTTATTAAGTTTCTTATTAAGTATGGTACACTTACCATACAACCCAGCAATCCCACTCCTTGGTATTATCCTAGAGAAACGAAAACTTCTGTTCACAGAAAAACTGTACATCCATGTTGATAAGAGTTCTATTCATAATCACCCAAAACTAGAAATAACCCAACTGTCCCTCAACAGGTGAACAAATAAACAAATTGTAGTGCGGTTTATCAATGGAGTACCACTGAGCAATAACATGGAATGAATTATTGATACATGCAACAGCTTGAATGAATTCCAAAAGCATTATGCCAAGTGAAAGCTGCCAGACTCAAAAGTTTACATACTCTATGATTACATTTCTATGACACCAGTGGTTGTCAGGGGTTAAGACGGGATAGTCGGGGGTTAGGGGTGTGATTCAAAGGGATGACAGAACAAGGGAGTTTTTCGAGAGATGGAACGGTTTTGGATCCTGATTGTGGTAGTGGTTACATGGATCTATATATGAGTTAAAATTTATAGAACTATAAACCCTCCCCCCAAAAAAGGGCAGATTTACTGTATGCTAATTTAAATATTCTTTAAGCTTTTCAAAATACATAGCATAAATTATCTTAGAACTTTCTAATTCTTACAAATTAAGGCTCAAAAGAAAATGTTTTAAGTATGTGCACATCAGTGAAATGGGAGCATACAGAGACAGCTGGCAGGTGACTTCAATTTTAAAAAACTACCTACAAAGATACGACATAGGTATAAATTCTAGAGTCAGAAACAATATACCTCTCAACCAGCCACAGAAGCTTTTAACAGCTAATATCAACTAAACACAAATATTTAATATCACGATGTAAAAAAGATAATTTGAGACAAAACAAATACAACATATATCAAATCAGAAGGAAGTGTGAATGAAGATTCCACATTCACACTAGATATTCATTTGGTGCTTGGAATAGAAATGACATTATTGTCCATTATCAATACGGTGTGTGCCTTGTTTTTTTTAACAGCAGTTACAGATTTACAATCATTTATCCATATTTTTCTCATTTGATTTCTCTTAACACAAAAAAGCCCACTTTAAAGAACGTTGACTGGATTGACAAAGAAAATGTGATATATACATATAATGGGATATTATTCAGCCACAAAAAGGAGGAAATGTAGCCATTTGTGACAACATGGATGAACCTGGAGGATATTAAGCTAAGTGAAATAAGGCAGAGACAGAAAGACAAGTACTGTATGATCTCACTTATATGCAGAATCTGTAAAAGTTGAACTCACAGAAGCAAAGAGTAGAATGGAGGTTGTGAGGGGCTGGGGGGTGGGCTGGGGGTAATGGGGAGATGTTGGTCAAAGGGTACAAACTTTCAACTATAAGATGAATAATTTCTGGGGATCTAATACACAACATGGTGACTACAGTTAATATTACTGGTCTGTATACTTGAAATTTGCCAAGAGAGTAGATCTTGAATGTCTTCACCAAAAAAAAAGTAACTATGTGAGGTGATGGATGTGTGAATTGATTTGATTGTGGTAATCATTTCACAATGCATACACATATCAAATCATCATGCTATACACCTTAAATATATGCACTTTTTATTTGCTAATTATACCTCATTAAATCTAGGGGAGTAAAAAGAATGCTGACTGGGATTAAGTACTAAGACTGGTCATAACCCATCCTAAGAAGGCATGAAATATTTCTTCCTTTTCTCCCAAGAAATAAACCCATAGCAAATCAGTCCACCAAAACATACAGAGAATTATAATTCAAGACAGCTATTCTCTATAACTATATATATATATATATATATATTTTTTTTTTTTTTAAAGATTTTATTTTTTCCTTTTTCTCCCCAAAGCCCCTCTGGTACATAGTTGTATATTCTTCGTTGTGGGTCCTTCTAGTTGTGGTATGTGGGACGCTGCCTCAGCGTGGTTTGATGAGCGGTGCCATGTCTGCGCCCAGGATTCGAACCAACGAAACACTGGGTCGCCTGCAGCGGAGCGCGCAAACTTAACCACTCGACCACGGGGCCAGCCCCACTATATATATATTTTTGATAGTTGCCATAAAAGTTTGTAGATCTTTTTAGAATGTGATTTTAAAAAACAAAAACACAACCAGATGACCAAAAGTCATTTATTTAAATAAGTGACCAACCTCACTATCTTTAACTTTTCCTTTAATTTCAAGTCACAACAGCACTTTTAAAAAAAAAAAATTATTGAGGTCATAATAGTTTATAACATTGTGAAATTTCAGGTGTACAGTATTATTTGTCAGTGACCATATAAATGTGCTCCTTTAACCCTTATGCTCACCATCCAACCCCCTTTCCCTCTGGTAACGAGTAAACTGTTCTCTTTGTCCGTGTGTTAGTTTATCTTCCACATGAGCGAAATCATATGGTGTTTGTCTTTCTCTGTTTGGCCTATTTCACTTAACATAAGACCTTCAAGGTCCATCCATGTGGTTGCAAATGGGATGATTTCATCTTTTTTGTGGCTGAGTAGTATTCCATTGTATATATACCACATCTTTATGCAATCATAGGAACTTGGGTTGCTTCCACTTCTCGGCTATTGTGAATAATTCTGGAATGAACACAGGGGTACTTAAGTCTCTTTGAATTGGTGATTTCAAGTTCTTTGAATAAATACCCAGTAGTAGGATAGCTTGGTCATGTGGTATTTCTATTTTTAATTTTTTGGGAAATCTCCATAGTGTTTTCCATAGTGGCTACACCAGTTTGCATTCCCACCAGCAGTGTATGAGGGTTCCCTTTTCTCCACATCCTCTCCAACATTTGTTATTTTTTGACTTGGTGATTATAGCCATTCTAACAGGTGTAAGCTGATATCCTAGTGTAGTTTTGATTTGTATTTCCCTGATGATTAGTGATGCTGAACATTTTTTCATGTGTCCATTGGCCATCTATATATCTTCTTTGGGAAAACGTCTGTTCATATCCTCTGCCCATTTTTTGATCAAGTTGTTTTTTGTTTTTTTGTGTGAGGAAGATTGGCCTTGAGCTAACATCTGTTGCCAATCTTCCTCTTTTTGCTTGAGGAAGATTGTCACTGAGCTAATGTCTATGCCAGTCTTCCTCTACTTTATGTGGGATGTTGCCACAGAGTGGCTTGACAAGTGGTGCTAGGTCTGCGCCCAGGATCGGAACCTGCAAACCCTCGGCTGCCAAAGCACAGCGCATGAACTTAACCACTATGCCACCAGGCCAGCCCTAGGTTTGTTGTTTGTTTATTTGTTGTTGGGTTGTATGAGTTCTTTACATATTTTGGAGATTAACCCCTTGTGGGATAGGATATATGTTTTGAAAATAAATTCTCCCACTTGGTGGGTTGTCTTTTCATTTTCTTCCTTGTTTCCTTTGCAGTGCAGAAGCTCTTTAGTCTGATGAAGTCTCATTTGTTTATTTCCTCTTTTGTTTCCCTTGTCCGAGGGGACATGGTATTCAAAAAGATCCTTCTAAGATGGATGTCAGAGAATGTACTGCCTATATTTTCTTTCAGGAATTTTATGGTTTCAGGTCTTATCTTCAAGTCTTTGATCCATTGTGAGTTAATTTTTGTGTATGGTCTACTTTCATTCTTTTGCATATGGCTGTCCAGTTTTCCCAACGTCATTTATTGAAGGGACTTTCCTTTCTCCATTGTATGTTCTTAGCTCCTCTGTCAAAGATTAGCTGTCTGTAGATGTGTGATTTTATTTCTGGACTTTCAGTTCTGTTCCATTGATCTGTGTGTCTGTTTTTGTAACAGTACCATGCTGTTTTGATTACTATAGCTTTGTAGTACATTTTGAAGTCAGGGATTGTGATGCCTCCAACTTTGTTCTTTTTTCTGAGGATTGCTTTAGCTATTTGGGGTCTTCTCTTGCCCCATACAAATTTTAGGATTCTTTGTTCTATTTCTGTGAAGAATGTGCTTGGGATTCTGACTGGGATTGCACTGCATCTGTAGACTGCTTTAGGTAGTATGGACATTTAAACTATATTTAGTCTTCCAATCCATGTGCATGGAATCTCTCTCCATTTCTTTATGTCATCATCAACTTCTTTCAATAATATCTTACAGTTTTCACTGTATAGGTCTTTCATCTCCCTAGTTAAATTTATTCCTAGATGTCTTAGTCTTCTTCTTGTGACTGTAAATGGGATTATATTCTCCTATTCTCTTTCTGTTAGTTCATTATTAGAGTATAGAATATAACATATTTTTCTAAGTTGATTTTGTACCCTGCAACTTTGCTGTAGTTGTTGATTATTTCTAATAGTTTTCTGATGGATTCTTTAGGGTTTTCTATATATAAAATCGTGTCATCTGCAAATAGGGAGAGTTTCACTTTTTCCTTGCCTATTTGGATCCCACTTATTTCTTTTTCTTGCCTACGCTCTCTAGCCAAAACCTCCAGTACTACACTAAATAAAAGTGGCAAGAGTAGGCACCCTTGTATTGTTCCTGTACTCAAAGGAAGGGCTTTCAGTTTTTCCCCGTTGATAAGACGTTAGCTGTGGGTTTGTCATATATGGCCTTTATTACATTAAGGTACTTTCCTTCTATACCCATTTTATTGAGAATTTTTATCATAAGTGGATGTTGGATCTTGTTAAATGCTTTCTCTGCATCTACTGAGATGATTGTGTGGTTTTTCTTCCTCATTTTGTTAATGTGGTGTATTACATTGATTGATGTGGAGATACTGAACCATCCCTGCATCCCTAGTATGAATCCAACTTGATTATGGTGTATGATCCTTTTAATGTATTGCTGTATTTGCTTTGCCAATATTTTGTTGAGGATTTTTGCAGCTGTGGTCTATTCAGATTCTCTATTTCTTCTTGATTCAGTGTTGGGAGGTTGTATGAGTCTAAGAATTTATACATTTCTTCTGGATTATCCAGTTTGTTGGCATATAGTTTTTCATAGTATTCTCTTATAATCCTTTGTATTTTTGTGGTATCCGTTGTGATTTCTCCTCTCTCATTTCTAATTTTATTTATTTGAGTCTTCTCTCTTTTTTTCTTAGTGAGACTGCTAAGGGTTTGTCAATTTTGTTTGCCTCCTCAAAGAACCAGTTCTTTGTTTCATTGATCCTTTCTACTGTTTTTTTTTTGTTTCAATTGTATTTATTTCTGTTCTAATTTTTATTATTTCCCTCCTGCTGACTTTGGGCTTTGTTTGTTCTTTTTTTGCTAATTTAATTCTGTTAGGTGTAGCTTAAGATTGCTTATTTGAGATTTTTCTTGTTTGCTGAGATGGGCCTGTATTGCTACGAATTTCCCTCTTAGGACTGCTTTTGTTGCATCCCACATGAGTTGGTATAGTGTATTTTCATTTTCATTTGTCTCCAGATATTTTTCGATTTCTCCTTTAATTTCTTCAACGATCCATTGGTTGTTCAGTAGCATGTTGTTTAGTCTCCACATCTTTGTCCCTTTCCCAGCTTTTTTCTTGTAGTTGATTTTTGCTTTCATAGCATTATGTTCAGAAAAAATGCTTGATATGATTTCAATCTCCTTAAACTTATTGAGGCTTTCCTTGTTCCCCAACATATGGTCTATCCTTAAGAATGTTCCCTGTGCACTTGAAAAGAATATGTATTCTGCTGGTTTTGGATAGAGTGTTCTATATACATCTATTAAGTCCATCTGGTCTCGTTTTTCATTTAAATCCACTATTTACTTGTTAACTTTCTGTCTGGATGATCTATCTACTGATGTAAGAGGGGTATTAAGGTCCTCTACTATTATTGTGTTGTTGTTAACATCTTTTAGGTTTGTTAACAGTTGCTTCATGTACTTGGTGCTCCTTTGTTGGGTGCATATATATTTATAAGTGTTAAGTCTTCTTGGTGGAGTGGCCCTTTTATCACTATATACTGGCCCTCTTTGTCTCTCATTGCCTCTTTTATCTTGAAGTCTACTTTGTCTGATATAAGTATGGCAACACCTGGTTTCTTTGGTTTGCTATTAGCTTGGAGTGTTGTCTTCTATCCCTTCACTCTGAGCCTGTGTTTATCTTTAGAGCTGAGATGTGTTTCCTAGAGGCAGCATACTGTTGGGTCTTGTTTTGTTTTTTAATCCATCCTGCCACTTTGTGTCTTTTGATTGGAGAATTCAATCCATTTACATTTAGAGGGATTATTGCTATATAGGGGCTTAATGCTGCCATTTTACCACTTGTTTTCTGGTTGTTCTGTATTTCCCTTGTTTCTTGTCCCATGTATTTTGGACTCCCAACTCAGTTTGGCAGTTCTTTATAAGGGTTTTGTCAGTTTTCTCTTTATTTACCATTTGTGTCTTTGTTCTGTTTAGTGGTTACCATGAAGTTTGTATAAAAAAATCTTATAGATGAGATGGTCCATTTTCTGATAGTCTTATTTCCTTAGTCTAAGCTGATTCCATCTCTTACCTCTTCCCCTTCTAAGGTGTTGTCACAACTTATTCCATCTTGTTTTGTAAGTTTGTGGTTAAAATGACGAGATTATATTCATTTTTGATGTTTTTGTTCCCTTTATCTTGAATGTTATAATTAAGTGCTTGCTAACCTGTGGTGACAGAGAGGTGCAATTTCCTGATTTTGTGTGCCTATTTATCTCCTTGCTCAAGGCTTTGTAAACCCCTTTTTTTTCTTTCAGGTATGAGGTCCTTCTTGATCATTTCTTATAAGGTGAGGGTCTTGTGGCAATGAACTCCCTCAGCTTTTGTTTATCTGGGAAAGTTTTTATATCTCCATCATGTCTGAAGCATATTTTAACTGGACAGAGTATTCTTGGCTGAAAGTTTTTGTCTTTCAGAATTTTGAATATATCATTCCACTCTCTCCTAGCCTGTAAGGTTTCTGCTGAGAGATCTGCTGAAAGCCTGAGAGGGGTTCCTTTGTAAGTTATTTTCTTCTGCCTTGCTGCTCTTAATATGTTTTCTTTGTCATTGACTTTTGCCAGTTTTACTACTATCTGCCTTGGAGAAGGTCATTTTACATTGATATAATTAGGAGTTCTATTAGCTTCTTTTACTTGTATTTTGAGCTCCTTCCCAAGGTTTGGGAAGTTGTCAGCTATTATTTCTTTCAACAAGTTTTCTGCCCCATTCTCCCTCTCCTCTCCCTCTGGAATACCTATAATCCTTATGCTGCATTTCCTAATTGAGTCGGATATTTCTTGGAGAATTTCTTTCTTTCTTTTTAGTCTTAGTTCTCTCTCCTCCACCTGAAGCATTTCTATATTTCTATCCTCCAGATTGCTAATTCTGTCCTCCATAATATCAGCTCTATTATTCAGGGATTCCAGATTTTTGTTTATTTCATCCATTTTGTTTTTCATCTCCAACACTTCTGATTGGTTTTTCTTTATAGTTTCAATCTCTTCTGTGAAGAATTCCCTTTGTTCATTAATTTTATTCCTGATTTCATTGAACTGTCTATCTGTATTTTCTTGTAACTTGTTGAATTTTTTATGATAGCTATTCCAAATTCTCTGTCATTTAGATTGCAAATTTCTGTGCCTTCAGGGTTGATTTCTGGGTGCCTGTGATATTCCTTCTGGAATACTAATATATTTCTTCATACTATTTGATGGTATGAGTTTGTGCCTTTGCATGGTGACAGCATCTGGTTGCAGCTTCCAACTGCCACCGCTGGAGGAGGTGGTCAGGAGTTGTGTATGCTGAGTCTGCCGCAATCCCTGGCATCTGTGCCTGTCCTTAGAATCTATGCTGACAGGGCCTGTCTGCAATTGCTGGCCAGCTCACTCACAGCTGCTGCTTTTCTAACATATGTGCGGACTCTGGCTGTCTGGCAGAACTGGAGTGCCAGGTGGGGGGAGGGACGCTTTCTTTCATGTGCACAATCCCAGGGGTGTTCTCGCTCTGCCCTTCCTACCTGCTCTCCTGAGGTGCTTGCTGGTCGAAGACACCCCTGCAACAGCTTAGCCACTGCTGTGTGGGGCTCTCCCATAGGCTGTGAGGGATTTTGGAGGGCAAAAGTGTTCCAGAGGAGAGCTGCCCTTCTCCCCTCTTTTCTCAGAGCCATGTGCAGTCCCACACCCTGGGTAGTTGCCACTGGGGGAGGGAGAGGAGATCTCCTTACCTCCTTCCATTTCCTCCTGGGTCCAGCACCTCAACCTTCAGACACATGGCTACATGGGTTTCTTGGATGTCTTTTGTGTTGTGTGAATGTCCTCTGTTGGTTTATGAATGTCCTTTTCATTGTATCTTAGTGGGGAGAGTCTAAGGGAAGAACTCACTCTGCCATGAGGCTGACATTACTCTGACAACAGCACTTTTAAACTCTTTTAAATCTTCTGGGGATATAAGCTTTAAGTGGCAAATCTGGCTATTTCTAGAGCTGAAAGTACATTAAAATGTAAAGTCTGGTGTAATTAAAAAACTGATAACAAATATGTACCTATTGATCAACAAGTTAATTACTGAAAGCTTAAAATATTCCAAGCCCTAAGGGTCACACAAAAGTGATCAAAATGGTAGAGGTTCTCAAGAACTTAGCTGAGGAGACAATACAGACCCATGAGATAGACACCAGAATTGTAAATAAGCAAGTAGTATGTGGAACAATTAGAGAATAATATCTAAATAGATGTCAAAACATTCTTTAACTAGTCTCCCATATAAGTCAAATGGCAACTCAGAAGAGAAAATAAATTCATCTGATGGAGTGAGGCACTGGGATACAATGAAAAGAAGAGTGTGCTAGAGTCTAGAGACCTGTCTCAGCTCTGCCATTAAAAACTCTTGAGGAAGTCCCAACTGCTCCATAGTGCCTAGTTAGTAGACATGGTACCTGACACAAAAAGGAAATTTGTTCATTTGCCTCTGATTTGGATTTGGCTAGGCAAGGAAGGAGGGGCAGGATGGGGTTCCTTCTAGAAAGGGCTCACTCAGGATGTCTGTAACTCAAGACGATGGCAAGCTCACTTAAATTTAATACCGCCTTCCCAAAATCATGTGAAAGAAAGGATGATGACACCCAGAAGAAGGAGCTGGCTGCTCTTCTTGCCTCCTCCAGAGCACAGACTCATACCAAGGGCCTCACTGTCCTGGGCCCAGCTGTACTGGCACCTCACAGTCCCAGGGACCCCCATGATGCAGCAGCTGTTTGGCTTAGTTTCAGGCTGGTTCTCTGGATCTCAGTAAGCTCATCCAAAAGAAAGGGAATTGGATGAGGTCCTTTACAACATCGTAATCTACAAAAATAATAAATTAGAGATATTAACCATAGAACACAGACTGTATGTCAGCTGAGTAAAAACAGTTTATTACATCTGTTATCTGGACTTTACTTGCTTCTTTTACAAGAAATATCAAGCTATTTTAGAAACGCCAAATTGGAAAAGCAAACACTACTAAATTCCTTAAAAGAATGATTCTTACCTTAGTCTCAAAATATCAAAATGGCTAGATCTCATGTAGAACATAACCTACGCAAAGACTCATTACAGTTCTTCATGAGATTGAGTTAAATTTTACAACTCAGAACAACAATATTCTTGTAACTCAAGTAGTATTAGTACCTCTACAACACCATGTGCAGCAAAGCTCCCACCAATGTCTGCAGGGAACAACAAAAGACCAAGAGTGCCTTTCTTTCTTTTTCTTTTTTTTGAGGAAGATTAGCCCTGAGCTAACATCTGCTGCCAATCCTCCTCTTTTTGCTGAGGAAGACTGGCCCTGAGCTAACATCTGTGCCCATCTTCCTCTACTTTATATGCAGGACACCTACCACAGCATGGCTTGCCAAGCGGTGCCATGTTCGCACCGGGGATCTGAACCGGCGAACCCCAGGATGTCGAAATGGAACGTGTGAACTTAACCGCTGCGCCCCTGGGCCAGGCCCAAGAGTACCTTTCTTAACTTCCAGACCTCAAATCCTGAAGTAAAATAAAACAGATCATCTTAACAATTACTGAACAGCAACATGGGCTAGGCCCTGTGCTAGTCACTTCACATGCATTACCTAACTTAGTTCTCTGAGGTAGCTAGTTATTATCATGGTTTTCATGATGAGGAAATTGAGGCTCAGGAGGTTAAGGAATTTGCCCACAGCTACAGAGCCCTTTGCAAAGCCGAAAAATAAGGTTTCCAAAGAAGAATGTACCACTGTCTTGAGCCTTCAAGACCAACACACACTGATCAGATGCAATCATTCACATCCCTTTGGTAGATGCAGCCCTACAATGAAACTGTGGGTCCACCAAACTAAGAGAGCTTGATATTATTTCTTAATGTAAGTTAAGAAATTAACTTTGTTTCCATCTCAGTCTTCAGTAAATTTGCTTAGCGTGAAATCAGTTCCCATGACCAAACTGAGCTTTTGGATCTGCAATTGCTGAGGAACAGACACAAGACTATTCAAGTTAAGGTCATTCTCTGCGGTCTGGTATGAATGGCACCTCCCAGGAGGATGTGTCTGTCTTTGTTCATTAACCACAACATTCCTTTGTCTCTTCTTTTGAATATTAACTTTCTCCACTGGATTTCTAACATGTTCTATATATAGCAAAAAATGTGAAGCTGAGTCACTAGAGTGAGTTCCTAAAGAGCACCAGGTCCATATACTTAAGATGCCAAAGACAGAAACAGCAAATATAATATTTTATTGAGAAAACTAAAGATAGTGACTTTCATTCTTTTCTTAACAACCACGTCTGCAAGAAGGTGGGCAATAACAGTGCTTGGGAAAGCAAGACAAAACTTCTTTAAAAAAACAGCTTTAGAAAAAAGAAAAAAGGAAAGAAAGAAATATTAATTCTTTTCAAGTGCACAAAGAAGTGCTTGATAGAAACGCACTATTTTAAACTATGAAACATGGGAGACTGCCTTAGTTTGGAAAAAGCTTAGGATATATACTATACATATAGTGTAAGAATAAATGTCTCTTTCACTAAATGTAAACCAATGAAGCTCAAGCTAAAGTATCTGCAAAAATAGAAAAGGGCATAATCGACATGAGAAAAACTAAAATCACTTAAATCCTCTTCCCTCATCCTCTCAATCATTAATTTTATCAGAATCTTAAAAATTAAAGTAAGTTGTTTTTTGGATGATTATGAACCTAGAACATGCTTATTGTAGAAAGTGTGAAAAACAGTATATGAGATGATCGAAAAATAACTCATAATCTAACTAGTCAAAGTTAGCATATTTTATTTTATATCCTATCTTTTTAATAAATGTTTCCTTTTTAAGAAACTCGTCTCATCCTACTTTTTTCATTTACTATATTGTGAACATTTTCTTATACCTCACACCCTTAAACATCCTCATGATTTTTATCACTTGCCAATTATTTTTATTATAATCAGTATATTAAACAAAAATTTTAAAGAACATGATTTATAATGGTTTTATACTATTTGTTTATATGGCTGTAGTATAATTTAATCATTTATGAGGCTTCCAAATTTTTAACATTATAAATAGCACTGTAATGAATAAGTAATACACACGTCCACATACAATGTGCACATCTCTTATTTCCTTATAATAAATCCCTTAAAAAGGAATTTTGGGTAAAGGATATGAACATTTTTAAGAATACTGCCAAATTGTCATTGTAACAGATTGAATGTTTGTGTCCCCCCAAAATTCATATGTTGAAATCTAATCCCCAATGTGATGGTATATCGAAGTGGGGCCTTTGGGAGATAATTAGATCATGAGGGTGGAGCCCTCATGAATGGGATTAGTGCCCTTCTAAGAAGAGGCCAGAGAGCTAGCTAGCTCTCTCTCCATCATGTGAGGACACAAGAACTCTGCAGTCAGTGACTCACCAGAACTCAGCTGTGCTGGTACCCTGACCTCAGACTTCCAGCCTCCAGAACTGTGAGAAATAAATGCCATTGTCTATAAGCTACTTGTTGTTTATAACACCATAAGTTTATAGTATTTTATTATAGCAGCCTGAGCTAAGGTAGCCATTTAGAAAGTTGTACCAATTTATGCTCCTACCAACAGCAGGTATTTGCCAACACTTGATTCTTTTTTATGTGAGAGACCTATTAAAGCACGCAGTCTACAACTTAATGATTCTAGCCTCTTAGGCTTTTTCCATAATCCTATTTCATAAGCTTAGAGAAAAATCTTTTATGAAATAATATCTCTTATAGTAAATAAATATTTATCTGTGGTTGAGCAATTTTTCCAGTGTTGCTTTTGTTTGACAAATTCACCTCTGTTAAATTTAAATGCTTTTAATTAAAAATAGTATGAATTGCATAAATCCATTTTAAAGATTAAATTATTCTTCTACGTGTATATCCGCAATAAGAGAGGTCTGAAATGATGAAGATAACCACAATACACTCTAGGCTTTGGGATACTGAGTTATTTTTCTTTCTTTTTTTCAAAACCTTCTTCTTTGTATCTCTCTGCATGGCTTAAAAATTAAAGTATGAGCTGGCAATTTTTTAAATGAAGCCATACTCTAAAATGTATGATATACCAAAAATTATAAAGAGTTTCTAAAAATAAGAAAAATTAAAATTAAATTCTACACTTTCATTTCCAGTTATGATGGAGTAACTGGTACGGGGCTAGACCTCCTGCTGTAAATTGACCATAAAACTCAGCAAAATATATGAAATATTATTTTCAGATGTTGCATAACAGGCAGCACAGGACTATGATTCCTGAGAGAAAGGAAACAAAGACTCATGAATGCCCTGGCTTTCTGCTTGCAGCGCAGGGACGGGAAACCCAAAAAGAACACAGAGATCTCACCAAGCTGAGGAAACAGAACTAGAAGTTTGAGGCTACTGAAGTCACTGTAATTTAAGGGGAAGAATACAAGAAAGAAGGGAGCTGTGGAGAGACAAAGTTTTGGAAATCTGTAGAGAGATCTCTTAATTCTTTGCCTGGAGACTAAGCTGCATATGCACATGGCAAGACTTCACGAGGCCAGACAAAGAATAAAATATGAGGAGAGAACCACCACGGAGAGTGAGGGGAACAGCTACCTGGGCTTGCAAAGGTCTGGAAAATGTTCACATCCTGGGAGCAAGAGTGGAGAGACCTCACTGAACATGACATGCACTTGACAGAGACTCCAGAAAGGCCATGCCTCTGTATTAGGGCTCAGCTAGCCTAGAATAAATAAACTTGCAGAAAACCAAAGATAAACAGAAAATCTTTAAGCAGCCAGAGGGGAAAAACTTCTCCTCAGAAACAACTTAAGCTAGAAGATACTGAAATAATGACTTTAAAGTGCTACAAGAAAAAACCGCTGACAACTTAAAATTCTATATCCAGCATAAATATCCTTCAAAAATGAAGGCAAAGGAAATAACAAGGTCCAGAATTGTCCTCCTGCCATAAACAAGTAGAAAACTAGACAAAATGAGAGACAATTGTTTTCCAGACATTGGATAACAGGCAGTGTAGAAACCTGATCCCTAAAAGAAGGGAAACACGTGAGGTGGACCCAAAGATTGCTCCATCCTTCTGTCTGGAACTATAACACAGGGAGAGGGAACCCAAATAGTGAAAATAATCTCACTGAGTTGAGGTGACAGAGATGAGAATTGGTGGAGTCTGAGACAGCGAGAGTTTGCAGGGCATATTACCACAAAGGAAGAAACTAAACAGAAATGCTCCAAAAATCTGCAAAAGAGGTCTCCTTGAGTTTCTGGCTAAACACTCTCTGCATATGTGTGGTGTGTAAATCTATGAGGCTAGACAGAGAAAAATCTCCAAGAAAATAACAAATCCTGGGAAGCTCTCAACCAAACAGCTTCCAGAGTTCACACAGGGCCAGGATCATTCAGTCTCCACCAGTAAGGAAGAATAACCTTGATAAATATGCGGCAATTAAGGGAGACACAAGAAGGGGCATGCCTCAGTAACGGGCCCAAACTAGCCCTTAGATGAAAGCTATTCTAGAACCACCCAAAACTAAAACCGAAAAAACCCTGAAAACAAAACTCAAAAGATCAAGCTGATCTACAAATAAATTAACTGCTTGCTGAACAAAACAATACTCAAGAAAGGAAAAAAAAAATCAAGACACTCAACATCCTAACTCAATAAAAAATTACCGACATAAGAAAAAATAAGAAATGGTAACCTATAATCAGGCTCCAGAAATGGCAGGGAGAAAGAGAATTTTAATACAAGGACTTTAGCTACTAAAACAGCTATTAGAAAAGAGTTCAAAGGCTTAAAGGAAAACATGAATATCTCAAAGATAAAAAGAGAAAAATCTCAACAGAGAAGTGGAAATTACTTTTTTTAAAAAAACACCAATGGTAATACTAGAACTGAAAAAAAGAATATCTGATACAAAAATTAACTGGATGGGCATAACAGCATATTAGACAAAGGAGACAAAAAAAATAAGTGTACTTGAAGACAGGGCAACAGAAACTTTTCAAACTAAAGGAAAACAAAAAGAGACTGGAAGAAAAATGCAAAGAGCTTCAGTGACTGGTGAGTCAACAGTAAGTGGTCAAACGAACATGTGTAGGACTGGAGTCTGAGGAGAAAAGAAACACTTGGGAATTTAAAAATTTGAAGATAGCTAAAAACTTTACAAATATGATGAAAACAATACACCCACAGATCCAAGAAGCTCAATAAACCCCAGGATAAACACAAACAAAATCACACCAAGGGGCATCATAAAAGAGTTCCTGAAAACCAGTGATAGCAAATCTTAAAAGCAGCCAAAGAGAAAAAGCATATTACATATAGGGAAACAAATGTAAGAATCACTAAAGAGTTCTTGTCCTATGAAACTATGCAAATAAGACAACAGTGGAGTAACATCTTTAAGAATGCTGAAAGGGGGAAAATCCCCTGAAAACCCAGAATTCTATATCCACCAAAACAACTTTTAAAACTGAAGGCAAAATAAGAGAGAGAGAGACAATGCTGAACTATAGGAATTGTAAAAGGAAGTTTTTCAAGCAAAAGGAATATGATACGAGATACAAACTTGGATCTACACAAATGAAGATCTAAAAAAATGGTTAAATGAAGGTAAATATTCAAGACATTTTTCTCATTTTTAATTGCTCTAAAAGGTAACTGTCTGACAAAAGCAAAAAGGACAGCAATGGGGTTAAAGCACACATAAGATCAAAATGTATGACAAAAAAGCACAAAAGATAAGAGAAATTGGGAGTGTACCATTATGTAAGATTCTTACATTACACATGAACTAGTATAATATTACTTGAGGACAGAAAGTTATTAACTGACTAATAAATTATAAGGACTGCCACTAAAAAAATCTTAAGAGAAATATAAATTATAAACCAATAGAAGAAATAAAATGGAATCATAAAAAATGACCCATCCAAAAGCAGACAGAAAACAAGGAAAAAAGAATAGTAAACAAATAGTACAACAGTACATTTTAATCCAACCATATCAATAATTACATTAAGTGTAAATGGTGTAAACTAGCGGTTGGCAAACTTTTTCTATAAAGAGTCAGAAAATATTGTAGGCTTTGAGGACCAGATGGTCTCTGTCCCAACTACTTAACCTTGCCACTGTAGCACAAAAGCAGCCATAGACAATATGTAAATGAATGGGCATGGCTGTGTCCCAATAAAACTTTATTTACATAAACAGGCGGCAGGTCGAGTCTGGCCAGCCAGCCAACTTGCCAATCCATGGTTTAAACATACCAAAATAAAAGAGATACTGTCATAATGGATAAAAAAAGCAAGACTCAATTACATGCTGTCTACAGGAAACCCACTTTAAATATAATGCTATAAATAGGTTAAAAGGAAAAGAATGGAAAAAGATACATCATGCAAATATTAATCAAAAGAAATTTTAATATCAGACAGAGACTTCAGAACAAGGAAAATTACTAGGGATAAAAAGAGACATATCATGATGACAGAGGGGTCAATTCATCAACAAGACTTAACAATCTTAAATGTGCATGCACCCAACAGTGCTGTACATGAAACAAAATCTGACAGAAATGAAAGGAGAGATAGACAAATCCAAAATTGTGGGCAAAAACTTCAACTCTCCTCTCTCAGTAACTGATAAAAGAAATAGACAGAAAATTAGTAAAAATACACAAAGATATACAAGACCAACCTCACCTAAAAGATATTTACAGGACACTCAGCAACAGGAGAATATACATTTTTCTCAAGTACACATTGGTTGTTTTATGGCCCAGCATTTGGTGTATCTTGATACACCAAATGCTGGGCCATAAAACAACCGCCATAAAACAACCAAAAAGCTTAAATGGCTTTAAATTTAAGAGTATGTTCTCTGACCACAGTGGCATTAAATGAAAACACAGTAACAAAATACTTGGAAAATCCCAAATATTTGGAAACTATTTGGCAACACTATTCAAAACAATCCACAGGTAAAATAAAAGTTACAAAAGAAATTAGAAAATATTTTGAATGGAATGATAATGAACATTCATAGCTTTAAATGATCAGTTTTTTAAAAAAATAAACTTTAAAATCAATGACCTGAATTTTCACCTTAAAAGCTAGAAAAAGTAGCGGAAATTAAACCTGAAGTAAGGAGGAAGGAATTAAAGAAAGATAAAAGCTCAAATCATGAAATAGAAAATAGATAAACCACAGAGAAAATCAACAAAACCAAAGTCAATTATTCGAAAGGATTGATACAATCGATAACCCCTAGCTAGACTAATCAAGGGGAGAAAAGGAGAAAATGCATCCGATATCAGGAATGAGAGGGAACATAAGTACAGATCCTACCAACACTAAAAGGAAATACTGTTTCATAAAATGTGTAATTAATTTTCAAGCTAACAAATTTGACAAGTTAGATGAAATGGACACATTCCTTGAAAGACACAAATTACTAAAACAGGCATAAAAACAAATGGAAGTCTGAATAGTCATATCCTTTTAAAAAGTGAATCCTTAATTAAGAACCTTTCCACAAAAAAAACTCCAGATGGCTTCACTGGTGAATTTTATCAAACATTTAAGGAAGAATATCAATTGCACCCAAACTCTTCCATTAAAGAGGGAACATTGCTGCTAGGCATGTAAAATGGTAAATCCACCTTGGAAACTGTTCTGTCAGTCTCTCATAACGTTAAATACACACCTATCCTATAACCCAGCAATTCCACTTCTAGGCATTCAACCACCAGTAAAGAGTACATGCATCACAAAAAGTCTTGTACAAGAATGTTCATGCAGCTTTAGTTACAATAGTTGAAAACTAGAAACAATCCTTTCTACAATGATAATAAACAAACTACAGTATATCCACACAATGGAATACTAGTCAGCAACCAAAAGGAACTAACTATTGTTACATGTAACATGGATGAACCTAATTTTAAACAAGAGCTTTGTATAAGTTTTATGCCTAGGAAAGTTTGGGAACCACAGTTACAGAAATACATACATAATAAGAAAACAAAAAGGGAAAATATAAGGGATTTAGGTAGTATATAAATAAATCAGTGCTATATACATCATAAACTATATATAATAGTTGTCATCTTCCCTAAGTGCTTACTTGCTATTTAAATCAGGTTACAATACTCCTCTCTTCATGTTCAATTTTCTACTTATGTGCTTCAAGGAGTTCCAATTCCAAATTTTAGTCTTCAGTCACCTAACTACCCTAGTTTCTCATTAATCCCAACTCAAACTGTGCATTTTAGATAAGCAGTCCTGTTCACCAGTCCCTTTGCTTTTTCTTCCTTAATGTTCTGCATCCTTGGTACCATTTTCCCCACCTCTTAACAACGTTCTCCTTACTTTTCACTGCACAGCCTTGTCTTTCTACCTCCTTTAAAACTGAACCAAAAACTCATCTTTTCCACTAAGTGCTAAACCACCTCAGATTCCTTCCAAATTCCCTCAGCACTTGAAGATCTTGCTCCTAATAGATGTATTTATTTTATGGAATTTGGACATCTCTTCTTAATGACTCACCAACTCCATCCTCTGGCTTAGAGAGTAGAACCTTTGGGAGAGAACTGAAAAGATTACAGTCCTCTTCAAGGTTCTTTCTCCTGCTGTTTTTACTTTTCCATCTTGGAGTGCATTCTATTTGCCAGAGCCTTAGGCTCTACAGGGCTGGAGGGATAGGAGAGAAAGAGCAGCAAAGAAATGGTTGATTACAGCTGCTCCGGACTAGGTTTTAAAGAAGGTGAAAAAAGCCTTTAGGCTTCAATATCTGTTCAGACTACCTCACCAGCCCAAGGAAGCAAACAGGATTCCAAAAAGAGAGTATAGGTGAGGAACAGGGAAGTGCATTTGTCTATGAATTCCGTGTCCAGTAGGATGTCCAGACAGGATGCAGTACAGTTTCAAGGACACTAAAATATTTCCGGCTTTCTGGCAGAAAACATCTCTATGTATTTGTAAGGCTAGGTGGTAGGGGTTTGACTGGAGGCAGGCAAAGGTAAATATTTAAAAATGTCTGCATTCTTGAACTAAGTGCAAGTATTGGCAGTTACTCTTTGTTCTGCATGCATTATCGTTTAGGAATTACAGGCATTATTCATCTAATTTCACAACTTTCAATTATAAACTTTTTGCCTTCCAAATAATTTCTATAAATCTGACCATGCTCCTGAGCTAGACCCATTATTTCCAACTGATATCTTGAACATGCTATTACTTATCTAAACATTAACTACTTATCTGAAAGCAAACTCAGGATTTCCCCTCTCTCAAACCTGCACGTACTATTCTACTGCCAAGTCAGGAACCTTAGACTCATCCTCAACTTTTATCACCTCTAAACACTAACCAAGTCTGGAGGAGTTAAACTCCTAAACATCTCTGAAATCAGTGCTCTTGTTTCTATCCCCACTACAAATTCCTTAATTCAGATCATCATAATCTCTTTTCTGAACTAGGGCAGAGCCTTAAATGGTATCCTTGACATCCAGAAGCCAGAGACAATGCCTCACTCACCCTGCCAGACGTAGTACTTGGTGAATAAATGTCTCCAGCCTCTACTCCTCCAGACGATTCTCTTACTGCTATAATCAGTTTTCTAAAACACCAAACTACCTGTGTCACTTCCCCACCTGGAAAACAAAATAAAAACCCAAGCTTCTAGGCTGGCATACGAGACTATTCACAATTTGTTCCCATTCTACCTTTGTTCTAATCTGATTTCCTAATTTTCTTTTGCACTCATTTTGACAGACCAAACTTCACCCTTCTCCTTAAACACACCACGTCCTTTCATTTTTAATAATCTAGAATAAACAGTAACTCAGTCAAGCTTATTTTATTTTTATGAGTACCCTTATACTATTTAAAGCCATTAGCTAAACCTGTACAGAAGTAATGAGTGAAGAAACAATCAGACAATACAGCCAACTCTCAATTAGCTTATTTTCATAGCCTTATTAACATGGTCAGTGTAGACCAAATGGAAAAGTGAATAAAATGTTTCATCTACCTGCTAAGCTTCTTCCTTACAGTAAAATAATGTTAAAAGTTTTCAGTTATAGACCTATTAACCTCCTTTTGATTGACAGGCACAAAGAGAACTATAATTCAATCTTTTTCTCATGTATCCTTTCCTTTCTTTCATCTTTAACACTTCCTTCCCGACTTCTGCTGTTTCTTCTCCTGTACTTCTCCCCTCCTGCTACCTAAGTCTTGACAGCATCCTCTTCATTCACCCTTCACAAGAACATTGGTATTACTCCATCACTCTTATTGATAGAGAACTTAAAAGTTTACAAAACACTTTCACATATACTTACTCAAATTTGAGGAAATCTGCAGTTCAAAAAAGTCCAAAGATTCATCTAACATACTGCTTGTTCCTTCTGCCTAGAACTCCACGACCCCTATTCACCTGCCATCTCTTAAGACACAGCTCAAGCCTTCCCCTCCTCCCAGAGCAAGGATGTCATGCCTGTTTCAATGCTATCCTAGTGTTTCCACACCACTATTTTATACCACTAGAAGAATCCAGGTCTCTGGCCTCCTATTCTGGTGTCTTTTCTACCAAACAATATTTTCCTTATTAACTCATGTTATCTTTATTAATGCCCATTAATGATCCAGCATTTTACAAAGTCAACAGGAAAAACATTTTATGGGCAGCCAGCACTGATTTACCCATCTTGAGGTAAAAGTGTACACCAAAACATCCCTAGCTTTCCTTAAAAATCAGGAATTTAAGGAATGTCTCTAAATCCTCTCAAAATATCTAGATACTATCTCTGCGGTAATGACATCCAAAGCTGCCACAGCAAAGGCGTAGAACAGCATTTTGTAAACCCTAAATTAACCTATTACAAGTTTTAAAAGATGCCTCCTAATATCCTGCGAAACATTTAGGATTAACAATCAAAAGACCAGGGCCTTAGTCCCATCTCCACCACATACTGGCTGATTTGGGAAAGTCACAACCTCCCTGAGTCAAATTTCCTCTGATAAAATTGGATAATGTCACCTACCTTTCAGAATTCTTAAGAAAATTAAATGAAAGAGTGACTGAAAGTCACCTAGCCTGGAACATAACAGTCAAAAAATGGTAACCCCTTTTATAATTATTTTTATCTACAACATCATTTTTGCTTTCAGAACCATGCCCGACAACACTCAACATGTTCTTGGACTTGTGGCCCAGCAGCAACTACAGTAAATGCCTTCAAGGAAGTTATCTCCATGACTTCTGGATCCCCTTCCTGGGTCACAACTCAGGTCCTATAAATATAATTTGGAATATCTCCTCCTAAATGCATTATCTTGTTCTCTGCCACACGAAAACTCATCAAAGGATGTTCCTGTAGCTTCTTCTTGTTGGCTTGGCTTTTAACTACCTGGAACAGCACACAGAGTCAGCTGCAAATCTGGCAACTTTCACTGCCGGTCTGTCTTTTAAATCATTTATAAAAATGTTAAATACAATTGGTCCCAGCACTGATCACCGAGGGTAATGAGGTTGGACTGTTGTCTCACGTTAATAACCAAAGTCAAAGACTAAATAAACAATTAGATAAATCAGCTTCCCTTTGGCTATATGCATCTTTTAACCCTTAAAAAGGCACTTGGACTTCTCCTAAAACATTATATTTAATGTTTAGCAAGCTTATCCTTTAGCTTTAGAACATACTTCAGCATATTCCTGATACAAAGACGTGTTAATCTTAGAACCCAGGATCTACACTAGGGCTAAACTCCTGCAAAATTCTGGTTTCTCAACATTTTTCTCTATCCAACCTCCAATTATTATCTTAATTCTCCTTCCTCCGACTACCCATCATATATGCAGGCTTGAAGTTCAGCTCTCAAATCATTTCCATTACAAGATTCTATCTTTCATGATCCATTTTAAGTGTATATATTATTTAAATAAGCTTCTATCCTTTCCAACTGCTTGAAATACAGCATATCAATACCTGATTACCACCTCTAACTGAAGAATTTTGCTCAGAATAGAAAGACTGGATATTATTCCTGTTACAGTAGTCTTTAAATAAAATAAGTAAGTCATAATTTGAAGACAACCCCAGAGCAGATAAGCCCATTTCAAAAATAATTTTTTCAAGATTATCTTCATCATTGCTTCCTCTTATTTGCTTTAGTGAAGGATTACTGTATGAAATCTCATCAAAATAAATGTAAATTTAATTTTGGCGTTAAATAGCATATAACTAAAATGCTTACAGACTATTAGAGAACCTGTGGAAATATATTCTCACTATACTGTATTTGGCAATAGCATCATTATGGTCTCTCTCAAGTCGTTCCTTAGAATTTTTCGCCCACATGGAGAATAGAGGCAGGCAACCAATTCTCAAACTACTCAGATGTAAATTTATTCAACATTAACATGAATCAACAGTCTAGCCAATTACCCTTCAAGATTTCTGTTCTAACCAGATTCAAAAGACCTTTTCCCTCCTTAAAAGTAGGGTAGTGGGCTAACCCAATATTAAGTTGGACAAAGCAAATGATTCATATTTTCCCTCTTTCATTCTCTAACATCTACAGTAGTTTGCATGGTCTGTATCTACTCAGTCCATGTATCCATGAGTTTTAAATATGAATAAGAGGCAACTGATAATGCCATAATTATTTTTAAATAGATAAAGAAAACTCCAACTTAATGAAAAATTGAGCAATGGTTGGTTATGTTTCATTATAACATGGTATTTCTAATGTCTCTTGAAATCATACTTAACTAAATATTTTATTCACATAATTAGATTATGTAATAGATCTAAAGAAAAGATCTACATGTCTAAGTTCTACAAAATTCCTAAAAGCATGTCATGAGTGCAAAAATGTCTAATAAACTGTAATAATTTCATAATCTTTATTATAGTAGTTAATGAAAAGAAGCTCAGGAGTTGGTCATTCTCAAACATTAAAATTCTTTATCACTGAAAGAAAAATACGACCCTGGAAACTTGATGGCTCCACGTAACTCTCTTAGCCCTGGTAGCACTGCTTCAGACTAAATGAATGACCCTGCATCTAACAGCTGAAGTACCAACAGGATGCCTGCCTGAGATCTAAAACAAAATAGCAAGAATCTATTACTGGCATAATAAAGATTTCTTTGAGCTATAACTTGCTTCTGATTTTAATCTCTAATCTGTAAAATGGACTCAATTCAATGGAACTATAAAATAAGGACAATTAAAAAATATCATGTGATATACATTTAAAAAATAATTGAAATTAAAGTTTTAAAAGAGGCATTAAAAAAGTAAGCTCATGTGTGACAGATGGTAAGAAATTACATGTTGTTACAGGAGGTAAAGATGTTATAGTAGGAAAGACCACAAATATGCATGAGAATGAAAGTTACGAGGACTATAAACGGAAGAGTTGCTCTAACAGCAATAGAAGAATCTGATAAGGCAGAACCAAAGAATATCCAGGAGAAGAAATCCACCACTGTCACCATAAAAAACATTTGCTAAACCACATGTTCATGACACTAATTAGATCCGAGTTACAATAAATTAAAAAGAACAAAATGTTACAAAATTGGAGTTCCACAAATTTTATCACTAAAACCTAACAGTTTAATGAATGAAGTCATCAAAATATTCAAGGTTCAATAATTTTCCCATGGTTCCACTGGAAGGAAAGGGTTGCAATTCATAACAGACCTTATAAATTCCTGGTTTCCTCATCTAAGCTCACCCAGTAGGTCTCTAGTACTCATTGTATTTTCAATAGCACACCTACAAATCAATAACTAACATTTTGGTTCCAAAATAATGAGACAGCAACAAGGGTCTCTCAATGACCCTTATTGTTTCTGAGAGTCAGAAAAATGGACACATTCACTCTAACTTGATATGGACACCTAATTAAAGGTCCAAGGTGAGCAGAGGAAGGAGGGGGAAAAAAAGGGCATCATTTGCACTAAATGTCTCTTAAGGCAGCTTATTATTTGATCATGTATTTATCCAGGAATTTTTTGTAGCCTCAAAGTGCCTTTGTTAATAGCAAGAAAACAAATGGGCATACAACTGCCTGTATATATGTAATGAACCAGGAAGAATAATGTCTAATATCTGTTGCACCCTTAGTATGCGCTAGGGAAGCACTTTTAACCCTCATGATTACCCTAGGAGGTAGGTACTTTTATTACCCTCACTTTACAGATGAGGAAACCTCGGTACACAATGGTAAAATCACCTGCTAAAGATCATTATGTTATTATGCGGCTGAGATCCAAATCCAATCTTTCTGTATTACAACTATCATAGAAGTTATGCTTTCATAATCATCATGTAATTCTACTTCTCTTTTTAAAGATATGAAAATGCATTTTAACATAAAAACCCTACACTTAACGAAAAGAATAATTTTCACATAATCGATTTTGAAAATATACGAGCCTTTTGATTTCTGAAAATCTTTTAAGCAACTAAGTTTTAGCATAAAATTATAGAACACTAGCCCACTCTAAGAAGTTCATCTAATATTTTAATCTAGATGAGTTTGCCTCTTTCCACTGAGAGGCAAACAGCAGCACTTCCACTAACAATGCAGCATATTGTTTTAAACTTTCGATAAAAGCTCATCCAGTTTTACATCATTTCACACATAAAAGTAGTCAACCCAAACTTCTCCATCCTTAGAAGGGAACAGCATCACAAATAATCCAAAAACCATTTATACTTGGCACTAGAGTGCTTTAGAAATAAACAACGTGCACGTGATAAAGTAGAAAAATCCTGGACTAGAGTGCAGAGATCTGCTCACGAATCCTAGCAATTGAGTCCCTTCCACTACTCTGGGCCTCGGTTTCCTGATGTGCAAGATAATCATCTCCATGGTCGACTCTTCCAATTCTAAAAGAAATGTGACTCATACACATACATCTTTTTTCCATGCTTCCTATTCTTGTTCTGTTTAATTATTACCATCACTTTGCATACATTAAGTACTATTTTTGTTTGGATCTACAAAAGGAGAAAACAGCCCATTCTAAACAAAAGGAATAGGAGAAAGCCTTCCCCACCAATGGTTTGCCATAGATGAGTCTCAAGGTGAATAATGTAGAAGCTATTATAATGTTAAAATGTGTTAGGTTTCAATATTTTAGGCTACTGTTTTGTGTGCCAAGTATACTCTCCCTAAGGACGAATAGTAAAATTCAAGGACAATAGGGAGGAAAAAAATGTAATTATTCATTAGTTATTCAGGAACTAAGAAGGCGCCAACCAAAAATTTTAACACCTTTTTGCAGAAATGTTTTCTCTGACTGATGAATTATATTAAAGGGCAGGATATGATGTACAAAATTTTCTTCAATATGTTTCAGTACCCCCTAAAAAAAGAGCTTTCATTTTGTAAATTGTGAGGAATTAGTAAGATAATATATATATGATTAAGAAAATATTAAAGATTCAAGATCTAGCTGTGCAATTCTTAGCTTCCTCTTCTCAGTGACATGAAGAACCTCCACTGGCTACCAAGAGGTGGTTCTGTGGACTGCCACTGCCTAACCCTGATATGCATTTTCAGTGTTCCTAACCCATTCTCAAGAGTGTTATGCAAATACAAGATTATTAAAATTAAACTAAGCATCTGACATTAAGATTCCCAACTGTTCCCAAAACAACCTGATTTTAGTACTGCTTTCTACAGCTGCTAGCTTAGCAACATCTTCCCGGTTCAATACTTCAAAATTATCTTAAAACTTCTACAGAATTTGTTGTTAAATTTTGCAGTGACCTTGTAAAGAAACAATTAAAACCTAGGGAAAGCAAGCATGGGAATTACTTATTAATCTTGTAGGATAAAAGTGAGTGGTAAACTATAATGGTATAGCCCAGTCTAAACGTTAAATTGGGAAGTAAGCCACCGCTATAGCTGGAGAGACCTGAAGAAAGGCTCTTCAGCAGATGGGAAGGCTGCCCCAAGAATTTCAAGGTGCACTTATGAGAATTTCCAGCAAAACTAATAACTGGTAAAATACCAAACACATATATACATTTTAAAATAAAGGAGAATTCACAAGGTCCAGCAGCGAGCCACCTTTTGGTTGGAATGCCAAAAGAAAATGTCAAAAATTACCTCGTGACTCCAATCCCCCAGCCTTTCAAAGTTCAGAACCAAGCCAAGATGTGTACTTAAACTGTTTCTTAGCATCCTTCTTTAAATGCTACTCCGTCTCCGGAAAGTCACTTCGCTTCAGCTACTTGAATGCCCAAAGCCCAACACCGAAGAATCTTAGGACCCCAAGCCGTTGCACAGGAGTCTTCCAGCGCCCGCCTCCGCATCCCTTTCCAGCTCGGGTTAAACCCCAGAGGTGCTCCAATCACTTCTTCCATCCAAGCTCCCCAGTTCCCTCTCTCATCTCCCAGTGGACCTCTTCTCGTCGACCTTGAGGACCCCCAGATTGGAGTCTCAGAGCCCCGAGTGACTCGGTCGGTGCCTCCTTTCCTGCAGCGCGCGCAACAACCCCACAGTCTCCAGTAGCCTCCCCCCCGACTCACCACGACCCCCATCACGAACGCACTCATACTAGCCCGGGGCGACCCCCTTTCCTTTAAATGCCCCCCGTTCCCCCACCAGAAAAACAACTGCACAGAAATGCACCGAGAGCCTACTAAGCGCAAGTTCCCACTACGCGCAGCGCCGTCTGCACGGGGCTCGCGGCCGGGCTCGCCGTCCCCCGCCCGCCGCCCTCTTCCCGGCCAGAGGGCCGGCGCTGCCTCCGCCCGGGGTGTGGAGGCGCCGGCCGGAGGCGGACTGCGCTGGGCGAGGGCACCGAGGGCCGGAGAGGCGGCCGCCACCGGCAGCGCGGGGGCCGGGGAGCGGGCCGGGCCGGCCGCGGGGACACTCACCGGTCGGGGCGCGCGGGGCGGCCTCATCCAGGGGCACCTGCGGCCAGGCAGGACCGGCCCGGACGGCGCAGTCACCGAGAGGGCGAATCCGCCGTCCCGTCCTGTCCCCTCCGACTGCCCGAGCGAGCGCACTCTCGCTTCCTCCGGACGGAGCCCGGGGACCCCAGCGCCGCCGGATGCCCCCGCCAGGCCCCCACCCCCTTCCCCGGCCGCCTCCCCCTCTTCACCCTTTTCCCCTCCCCCCTCCCCCCAACCCCCACCGGAATGGAAAATACCTCCCGGGGCGGGGGGCGGCGGGGGCACGCCTCTCTGAAGGGCGCTTACCGTGACCAATAGCAGGCGGGGCTCTGGAGGGGCGGGATTCCTAGCGGCCAATCCGGAGGCATGTAGGTGAAGGCCGAAGGAGGGAGGCAGGGAGCGAGAGGGGGGCGGCCCAGGAGTCAGGGAGGTCCGGCCGCTCGGGTGCGCGCTGTGCGCGGCTGCCATTTTGGAATCGGGCAGCTGCGACGGCGGCCCGGTCCGGCCCGGGGGAAAGGGAGGAGCCAGTCAGGTGGGAGAGAGCCGGTCACGTGGGCTTGAGGGGCGGGGCAAATCGGGCTGCGGCCCGAGGGGAGGGGTCGGCGGCGGCGAGTCACGGGGGCTGCGAACGGTCACGTGGCCGGAGAAGGGCCATCGGTGGGCTTGGGGGCGGGAGGTCAACCTGAGGTGGGAGAAGGAAGAAAGCTTTGTCCCTGGTTTCAACTGTGTTAGGGAAAAGGAAAAATGATGAATGGAGGGCATGAGTGCCGGGTCGGAAAATGTGAATGAGTCTCCCTAGCTCCCTCCAGCGTGGAGCCTCCCCGTTACTAAATTCCAAGATCCACGGGCAAGTGGACACTTCGTTTAATTCAAGTACGCCCGTCCCCACTCTCAGCTGTCACGAGACTCACCAGATCGGATGGAGGGGTGTTCGGCTCCCACTTTTAGCCTGCGCTTTATATGGAAGGGCCCCCGCCCTAGAAATGGCTGAAAGGGTGGAAGCATAGTTGAGGCATTGTGACGCTGCCAGGACTCTTTCCATCTGGCCTTTTGGAAACCTTGTCGTCATTCAGAAAATTACCGGCCACTTCTGTGCTGGACATACCCGTGATCGTGTTCCAACGCCTCCAAACGTGAAAAACTTGCCTATGAGACCCTGTCTAGCTCTCATCCTTGTTTCAATTCATGCTTCAAGTACTGCAGGCTAAGTTACACTGCCCACTAGTCCACCTAAAGTGCTCCTCTTAAGGTTACCAGTAACGTTCGTGAGACTGAGTTCAAGGGTCACTTTTTAGTTCTTATCATATTTTATCTCTGTTGCAAGTAGATTCTATAGACTTATCCTTGAAGCTTTTTCTCCTCCCCAACGCACCCCTCACCCCCGTTTCTCTGAGACCATAAACCCTCAGATCGTCTTTCTCTTCAGTTAAGCTTTCTAAATCTGTTCTCTCTTGGCTCTTTGAGTCCCAGGATCTGATCCTCAGTACGTACGTGGTCATTCTACTGCACGCTTGATGATCTAACCACTTTGATGGCTGAGTGTACCTTTAATGAGGTCCCTATCTGCCTGTGTAAGTGCTTTTGGACATCTCCACTAGAACCTCATCGTGACACATCCAAATCCGAACTCAGATACCCTCAGAAGTCCACAAAACCTCCTCCTTCTCCTCTGTTTCTTATCTTCGTTGGTAACATCACCATCCATTCACTTAGCCAAAACTGGAATCTGGGAGTAATTCTTGGTGCTACTCCCTCAATGCTGTAACACCTCCCTACCCCTTCTAACTTTGTTGTGTTGATTATAATTACTAAATGCCCTTTCCTCTCCATTTCTACAGCCACTGCCTCACCTGGACCATTTATTCGTTAGGCCAATATTTACTAAGCACTTTATTATGTGCCAGGCATTGTTTGAGATCTCAGGATATAGCATTGAACAAAATTGATGAGGTTTCTGGACGGGGTGAGACAAGAGTATATGAGTAAAGTAACAAATAAGATTATTCAGGGGGTGATAAGTGTATGAAGACCAAAAAACAAAAACAGAAAAACCTACAAGAACCTCCCAAAGTTGCCTGGCTCTGCACCTCAGTTCCCCAGCTCCCCTCCCCCCTCCCCCCCATCCCTTAACACACGCAGACCTTCCCGTCCTTTCTTCTTAGAAAAGATGGCCCTGATCCTTTGACTTGGAGCCTTTTTTTTCTCATTTTCTTTTTTTTGGAGGAAGATTAGCCCTGAGCTAACTACTGCCAATCCTCCTTTTTTTGCTGAGGAAGACTGGCCCTGAGCTAACATCCATGCCCATCTTCCTCTACTTTGTACGTGGGATGCCTCCCACAGCATGGCTTTTGCCAAGCGGTGCCATGTCCACACCGGGGATGCAAACCAGCAAACCCCAGGCCACTGAGAAGTGGAACTTGTGAACTTAACCGCTGAGCCACCGGGCTGGCCCTGACTTGAAGTCTGAATATCATTACCTTTATCCAACAGGACTTCCCTCTATCATTTTATTACAGCTACCTAAATACAAACCCCCCAACTAGAAGATAAGCTACTTTGAAGGCAGGGATTATACCTTATACATCTTTGTACACAGCGCCTTGGCTCAGAATAGGTGCTCACAAAATGAGTGTTAAATGAATTGATGAATCCCCTGACACCTAAATCAGGCTGCCACAAAATCTTCTCCAGCCTAAATCCAAATGGAAAGTGAGTGAACTCATCTATTAGAGCATAGTGGCAGTGAAGTCTCATGGCAGGGAACAGTGTAAGAATGAAGGAGATCACCTGTGTTGGTCCCTTCCAGGCCTGGGATTCCATGCCCCACGTGTGGCAGTAGTTGCTTCATAAACACTACTTTACTTGACAGTGCCAATGCATGTGGGCAATTTAAAAGTACTGTTTGTTTCTGATGCTGATCTTCTAACCCAGAGCATTCTGGGTGGCTTGCCAGGAGAGGCCCTGCAGGAGAAGGTTGCAGTTGCCACTTCACTTTGTATTTCTAGGCCCTTGGGTATTGCACCCCAACAGGGAGCGAGATGTTGCCAGTTCCGTCATAGTCGTTGTAATTAAACCCAAGTTCTGGCAAAGGGCAGTACATAATTATGAAGTATTATTGTGGTTTTTATCATTATTAGGCACCCAGCTGCCCAGCCCAGGAAACCACAGTAGTGAGAGACGGAGAAGCCAAGCTCCTCTCCCAGCTGGCATGAGTCAACACCAGGTGTATTGGCACACGGTCCTGCAGCTCCACTCAGCAAGATGAGACCTTCTGTCCCTTCTTTTTGGCAAGATAAAATTTTAAATGAATGGAAAGAGGAAATGTAAAGAAAGACCTTTGCCACCACCTCTGAATCGAGCTCCTTTTTTTTTCATCTCCCCAGAATGATCTCTTCTCATCTACATATTTGTTGTATAAATCTTTTTCAGCTTTATCCTTGACCTGCCAGCTTCCTGAACATCCTTCCCCAATGGCTCCTGAGGATGTATTAGTTAGGGTGGGAGTACAGAGCACAGCAAAGAATGCTTTTACTTTCAAGAAACTTATGATGCAGACTAAATAATTCAGAAAGTATTGTCAAGCTTGACAAAACATCTGCCTTTTATTGAGCGCCTACTCAATGCCATATGCGGCATTTTCATATATGCTATCTGACTTAATCCACACCACCCTACAAGGTAGGTTTTATCCTCATTTTCTTCAAGGTCTCAAAGGCTTACTAAATGACAGAACTGAGATTCCAACGCAAACATACAAATTTGGTGATTGTATACTCACGGTAGATGTGTCCACACTGGTAGATGAATATAGGTATCTGACTTCACCTCCTTCTATCAAATTAAAAATGGTTTTTTGTACAAAGTAGATTTTAAGCTGAGCACTGAAAGGACAATTCAGAAGTGATGCTGAGGGAATGGTGCCAAGCGAGGAGGCCAAATTGGCCATCAGCCTAAAATCAATCAATAGGGAAAGATTTCTTGTTCAGCGATGAGTCATATTATATTCTTCAAGTACCTTTATTGTCTCAGCTCTTCCAAACGTGGAAGTCAGCCCAGGTGGTCCATGGGTGGGCTGAGGATGGAGGAGGGTAGTTTGAGGAGGGAATAAGTTTGTGAATGGAGGACTCTCAAATGGCCCATAAACTGGCACATCCAGCACTCACTTCCGGAACAACTGAAACGGTGGCAGCTCTCCCTGCTGCCAGTCAGTGGTTTTTAACTGATGGATGTGGGACAATTTCCCATTCTCTTCTTTTTCCTAAAACAATTGATTAACAACTTTTAAAAACAATTTATTTAGCACTTACTGTGTTGTACAAAGCAGTTCACTTCTACTATTTTTAGTGGATTTTTTAAAGGAATTTAAGATGCGATAAAATGCACCCATTTTAAGTATACAGTATGATCTGTTTTGAGACGTGTACGCTTGGAACAGCCATCATAATCATGCAATAGAACATTTCCATCACCCTAAAAAGTTCCCTTGTGCCCCTTTTGCAGTAGGAATTTTATTACGACATATTTTGATGACTACAAAATCTAAATCTCCAGCTTCAATCTCGCTTTCAAAGTCTAGGCCCATATTTTTAGCTACCTGCTTGACATATCTACCTTCATGTTATAAACAGGCACCTCAAACCAAACATGAATGAAAGATAAAGCCAATGCTTTATCTTAGCTATGAGAAAACCCTCATCTCCCACCTCCAGTTCCTTTCTCAACCATTTTTCTGTATTCTTCAGTTTGGTTGAGGTAATCTTCACCTACGACGTCATATAAGCTAGAAATTTTTTAAAATAATCTTTACTCCTCCAAAAAAGTGATTCTACTTCACACAGATGTGTTGTGATCAGTCCGTTCCATTTCCACTATCCTCATTCAGATGCTTATCTCACTTGCACAATCAGAAGAAGCTCCTAACTTGTTTCTTCATGATCCAATTCATCCACCTATCTGCCACTCTAATTTCCTGTTGAAAACCCAGATCTGACTGTTTCTATCCTCTGCATTCAGGGGCTGCGTACAATCCCAACTGCATACAAAAGGGCACTGAAAACTTTTCACAGTGTGGCCCCAACCTCCCCTTTGGAACTCCTCTGCTCCCCACCACATATAGCATGCTATGCATTTTTATCTTGCTGTGCTTTTCATCAGATCTCTGTGTGTAATGTGCCTCCTCCTCTACCTGAAAATTCCTGCTCACATTTCACAGCCCCATTTATATGACTTTTCCTCAGTGAAGCCTTCCCTAACCTCTCCAGATAAAAATAGCCTTTCTCTCTGTTACACTTGACCTCTCATAGCGCGTTACACATACTTTGATCACACTGAATAGACACAGTGGTGAAAAATAGAACAGGAGAGCTGAGTCAAAAGATGTGAGTCTAACTTAAAAATCTCCTTCATCACTTGCTGTGTCATCAAAAGCAAGTCACATACCTCTCTGAGCCTCAGTTTTTTAATCAATAAAATTGTAATAATAATAGTTGTAATAATACCCTACCTCATAGGACTCTTGTGGTGCTCAAATGAAGTAATTATAAATGTGAACATGATTTGTACCATTTATTTGTACAATTACAATTATATATTTGTATTACATAATTGTACAATTGTAGTATTTGTAATATTAAATATTACAATTATAAACATATATCTTCTGATAGCTTTTGAGCTCCTTGAGTGTAAAACCAATGTCTGGTCATCTTAATATCCCATCTACCTAACGTGGTGCCTGTAGTACCTAATCTGTTGCCTAGATTGGTTTATGACATAAGTTACCATTTTTGGTAGAATCTTATTCTCTTAGATAACTCTCTTAGCCTACTTTCTACAATACTTTTTCAAAAGCCAATCATGACATCTTCATTTCTTTTTATAATTGTATGTTACCTTTACAGTTAAATAGTTACATTAAGGGGTCTCTGAAGATATGAAATAAATATTCTATCCATGAGTAATTTTAAGTGCCTAGCCATTATATGTCCAGCCCTGTTCTAGGCACTGGTCATACAGAGGTGACAAGAGACTTCATCGAGTTTACATTATAGTGGGGACAATAGCACAAACCAACAAATAAAGATGTTAAGTTTGTATAGTTCAAGGTGCTGCACATAGAACAACGTTGAGGGCGGGGCTGATGTAACTGGAGGGGTCAGAGAAGGCCTCCCTGAGAAGGAAAGCCTCATCAAGTTAGCATCAATGATGAGATGGAAGCAACCATACAAAAAGAAGGAGGAATAGGCTTCCAGGCGGAGGGAGGAGCACAGCCAGAGGCCCTGAGACAGGAGCAGAGGAGCAGACGTGAGGAACTGAAAGAGGCCTATGTGGTGTGGAGGGGGCGAGGGGCAGGGGTCGGAGGTGAAGTTGAAGAAATAGACAAGAGCCAGGTCATGTGGGGCTTGGAAGTTCAGGGTGAAGAGCTCAAACTGTATTCTAATGATAATAGAAAACATTGAAGGGTTTTCAGCAGGAATGTATGATTTGATTTGTTTTTAAAAAGATAGCCCAACTGCATATGGAGAATGCATTTTGGGGGCAGTGGGAGAGAGCCTCAGAAGGCAGACTAGTTGTCTTGGTCCAGACTAGAGATATTGGTGGTATGGATTAGGGTAGTAGCACCGAAAATGGTGAAGAGCAGTAGATTTTGGGGTGTGTTTGGCAGATAGAATTGACAGGTCTAACTGTTGGCTTTAACAACAATGAGTGAGGGAAAGACATTAAAGATGACTCTTAGCATTATGGTCTAAAAAATTAGTTGGACGAAGGTTCAGTTTACTGAGTTTGCACAGTGCCTCTGGAGGTGCTGGCCTAGGCTCTGAGCTCAGTGAATGCTCAATAAATCAATGCTCAATGGGCTCAAAGCTCAATAAATAAGACACAGTCCTTGCCCTGAAAACCTCACAGTCTAGTAGGGAAGACTGCCTCCTACCCCATTGGTTTCTGTGGGATGTTTTAAGCACAATGACAGAGCTATGCACAGGTTACAATGAGAACATCAAGAAGGAGCTGCTAGCCCAGTCCAGCTACGTGAATCAGAAGTCCGACTCTCTTGAGAAGATAACTAGGAAACTATCTCTGCATTTTTGAATATGTGCAGGAATCCACATTCTAGGTAAAGCTGTAATTTAACTTTTTGTGAATAAAGTATAGTTGTTGTCGGCAGCATCTTTCAGGATCTCTGATTTTCAAGAGAAGAGGAAAGAAGGATATGGAAAAAGAGCCAGGAGGCTAAAGATACTGGACAGAGGCAAGGTGCTCAGCTAACAAGAATGGGAGTCAGTATGGTCTAGGCTTCTGCTACAGCCCCTGCTCAAACCCTACCAACAGTGTGCCTTTGGTTGAGGGTGGATTCAGGGTTTTTGTTTGTTTGTTTGGTGAGGAAGATTGGCCCTGAGCTAACATCTGTTGCCTATCTTCCTCTTTTTGCTTGAGGAAGATTGTTGCTGGGCTAACATCTGTGCCAATCTTCCTCGATTTGTATGTGGGGCACCACCACAGCATGGCTTGATGAACCTTGTGTAGGTCGACGCCTGGCATCCAACCCTGCAAACCACAGGCTGCTGAAGCAAAACCTGCAAACTCAACTATTAAGCCACCTGGCAGGCCCCCAGGATTCAGGGTTTTTAAGGTTTTAATTATAATGGTAACTTTTTTGAAATTACCATATCACTCCTGAATGACTTCTCTCGAGCTTTTTTCTTTCTGGTATTTATTTAATTATTTATATTTGACCAGCTGATACATTCACCTGTTTCAAGAATGGAAACAAAATAAAAAGGTGCATAGTGAAAAGTCTCTCCCCATCCCTGCTCCTTCTGCCTAGTTTTCCATGCTCACCCACCCTCCTAGGTAGAGAAAACTATTTATATTGGTTTCTCTATGTATACGTCCAGTGATTCTTCATGCAAACGCAAGGAATTCTTATAGCTCTTCTCTTCCTCTCTTCTTATACAAGAGGTGGCGTATTATATCCCCTGACCTGCATCTTGCTTTTCCCTCCAACAATGTCTCTGGGAGATCTTTCATATCAGTACTGAGAAAGCTTCCTCATTCTTTTAAACAGCTGCATAGAATTACACTGCAGGATGTACCACAATTTATTTAACCACTCCTCTGTTGATGAACACTTGGGCTGTTTCTAGTCTTTGCTATTTTTTTTTATTACAAACAATGCTGTAGTGAATAACCTGGCATATATGTCTGCAGGTATATCCTTAGGATAAATCCCTAGAAGTGTCCCAAACTCTTTAATAAAATATTCCATAAGCATGTTCTAAGATGGTGTGAGTGGGTTTCCAAGTCAGAACCTCAGCTTTGAGAGGATTAACTCTCACGTCCCATTAAGAGTAGTTCCTCATTCTTTGGCCTGTAAATTATATCTTTGTATTTTTTCCAGTAAGGAAATGTTTTTCACATGTAATCTGCCTCTCCTGCAACCAATAATAGTTGGCATGATGTTTAAAAAAAAGAAGAAAGAGAATAAAATTCAGTTTGATTATGCCCCGGTTAATGAATTGCAAGATCTAGAAAATACTTGAGTTTTCTTAATTCAACATATAGAAGCATCTCTAGAATGACGTCTCAGGTGGCGATGATGGGTTTGGAGTTGAGAACTTATAAAGTATCTAGTGCCCTAACAGCTCTACCCCAGCCCCAGGGCCAAATACTCCTTAGCCTTTTTTGAGTATCATTCCTTTTCACTTCTGTTAGTAATTCTTCATTTTCCCATAGTTGCTATTGGAAAATGGGTTCAAAGTCTTGGTAAAATGGGTAGACTTTGGTAAATGTGCTTTATAACTGGGCCATGTAAAGTAAATATTCTATCTTTACTCTAGTCCCTGCCTCCACCCAAGACTTTTTCTTATTTATTAGATTCCAAATAGGTGAGATCAGGATGGACGAATCCTAGAACACTTACTTTACATAAACTCTTTGGGAGAACATACACAGATGCAGAAATATGTACAAGTGATGCAGCAGTGAGAGCTGCCGTTTAAAAAAATCTATCTATCTATCTATCTATCTATCTATATACACCTCTTAAGATGCTAGCCCAGCCATATTACTATCATTTTTAGAAAATCAAATTATCTTTCCACACATTACTTCTCTTTGGTTCTGTTCCATGTGTGTGGAGGTTGTTTTTGCTTGTTTGTTTTAATTATAGCATGAGAGGAAGCATTTAAAAATAAACCATGAGGTTGATAAGGTGCAGCAAATAGCCACCTAGAAAGCTTTTCTTAGCTCTAAAGCTCTCTTGCTCAGGAAGGGATCACAAAATCTACAAACTGTAGAACTGCCCAATTTCTCTGAAGAGTATCTAGTCCCAGCTCTAGTTGAAACTATCTTTCATTTTTTAAATGTCTCATGTAGGGATTTTAGTCTTTCTTTTGGCCATTTCCTTTTTTTCTCCCATCAGCTGGTAAGACTTGGACTCTGTCCTTAGTGTATAGCCAGAATTCCTTCTTAAGTGAAAAATAATACTTGATGGCATTTCTGCATCTGGTCCCTGAGTATCTGCAGAGAGCGTCACTTCTACTGACCACACTCTCTTTTTGTTCTGGGGTCTATGTTCCTTCCTTACTCTCAGTCCCCGGGCTTAGGGAGAAAAGTGAGATCTCCACCCCGAACTTCCACCCTACAGCCTCAGGGGTGAAACATGTGACCTTGGTCTAGGTCATCTAGTGTATCCTATTCACCTGGCCACAGTAATCCATTCTAGACCTATTAGAAAAGTTGGCTCTGGATTTGAAGTTAGAGGCAAGTAGTCCCTGGAGTGGCTTGCATCCACATTGGGTACACAAGGAGGGATCTTGTGCAAGAATGGAGCCCATACTGAAGGTGCCGAATTGAGAAATGGAGAGAGAGAAATCAGGTCCTGGGTCACACTGCTTGAGCCCTGGATCAAGCTTCACCTGAACCGGAAATTCTAAATTCTTCAGATACATGAGCCAGTAAATTTACCTTTTTGATTAAGCTAGTTTGGATTACGTTTTTTGTCTCTGGCAAGCAAAAGATTTTTAGTTGATGCAATATCTTCAAACAAAATTAGGCAAATTAAACTCATGTTCTTCCCATGATTTGGCAAATTACACGATTTCCCCAGCTAATTCCCAGACTCCCCTCTTCTCGCACTTGGAGTGACTTTACCATTGCAGCATAGCTATCTAAACGCCAGGCCAGAGTTATCGCCCCCCTCCCCCAAGGACTCCTCCAATTCTACGCTTAAACCTAGCCCACTGGTGAAGTTAAAGAAGGAAGGGAACAGATGGCAACCTGATTCATATTCTTCTTACAGGGAAGTAAGCCAATTTATTTTGGGGGTCAGTTCCAGTTCAGTTTCAGCAGTGAATGAAAGTTGTTTGAATCCATTTCTGGTTTGGGTCTGTAATCATCTGCAGTAATCCAAGATCCTTCACATGAGAAAAATACTTTGGGGGGGAGGTTAAAGTTTTGTTCCAGTTTGAGGAACTGTATAGCATGGAATCAAGTTGCACCTGTCTTATTAGGCCTTTGTGCTAGAAGAGGCAGCATATGGGCAGGACAGAAAGGTGATTAATAGCGTACTTAATACTAAAATAATCAGCCTTGACTACATCCATAATAAGCAATGTCATAAAATCTGCCCTTCAGATTTATTTTTTAATATTTCTAATCCACATGAGAGCACACTTTGAAATATCATATCACATGGTATCCATCAATTCACTAAAATATAGGTTGAAACATCTTTTGAAAATTTTGCCTCTTTTAGAGGAACAGGTATCTTACAAGTGAAACATTTATGGCCTCTGTTTGAAAATTATTTCTAATTAGAGTGATATTCTGTCAATATCTTAAGGCACTAAGCCTAAGACAGGATTATTCTCTGGAAAATGTTATTAAAAATCTAGGCTCAGAATATCTACTAGACCATTTTTAAACTGCTTTGGGTAATCTAATGAATGTGCTCTGATATGAAGTATGTTTTGTCTTATTACTTCATATATAGAAATAATTTCAAGACACTTACAAAATGCTCAGCTTGTTCCAGGATACTTTTTGTTAGTGGGTGGTATGCAAACAAGAGACAGAATGACAGATGCTTTCTATATATTTTACAAAAACACCTCTTGCTTATGCATGTGTAAGCAGGAAGTCAGATCTGAGAAGATGCAGAGACGTCTTACAGATGGCACCCGTGAGCAGGACAGGTCTTCCCAAACTGACGAGGCTGTAAAAGCAGTTGTCATGAGTATGTGCATGTCTGTCACACCTGTTCTGCCAAGAAATTCCCACTTGTAAATATGGGTCTTCAGAATTGGAGTCCAAGGCTAGCTGAGCTTAGATCAGTTTTCTGTTAGTTCATGAGAGCCTATGACCACCAAAAAGGATTGCATTTCTTTTTGTGACTCTTCTGAGACTTTTCTGTTTCCCCTGGCTCAGTGTTATCTGAAGTTAAAGTTGAAGATGAAAATCTTTTTACTTGGTTCTTGAAGAAATAACCATAATTAATCTTATAGCGTTAAATTCATTGGTGATGTGCTTTGGATAGAATAAGCTCGTGTCCTGCAAAAGGGCTTGGATATACAGAATTTCAATGCTTCAAATGATGTAATTTTCTATAATATTTAGCCTGCCATTTTTAGTTGGGTATTCGTATAATAGGAGATTTCGAAGAAAAAGCTAAAGAGAGGCTAATTTGCTTGGTAGTGCTTCTGTTCTTTTGTTCTTTTAGAATCTAAAATTAACCAACATCTGCAGTGTCAACAAGGACTCCATATGGCATTCAAGTTTGTACTTTTCCTAAATAATGCATTTGAGGCAATGTAATCTGAGTGGAATTCTGAGGTGGTGATGAGTAGAATGCCTTGTATTGCATAGCACTTGATAGTTTCAAAGCGATTTAGCAACTAGGATCTTATTTGATCCTCACAACAAGGTTAAGAGGCAAGGAGATCAGGAACTTCTTATTCCTGTTACATAGAGGACAAGACAGACGTCCAAAGTGTAGAAGAGAAATGACCGTAATCACAAACCTGATGAGTGGCACAGTCAGAATGAAACCCAGATCATATGATTCCTAATCTAAAGCCCTTTCTACCATATTACTAGATCCACTTATTGGCAACCCATGTTAAAATAGCATGTTTTCAAAATAATAGAGCCTGCAAACAACTCTGTAGGAAAATTTTTAAAATTCTGTACCAGAAACTCAATAATAAATATGCACATTTGGTTTTCCAGAGTTTAATGGGTTTCTGTTGCTCAGTTAAGTTAGCAGATGATATTCACAGAAGTTCATCTGGTTACTCTTGTGATTTCCTATTTTACCGACAAAAAAAGAATTTTCACCAAAATCCTTTTTCTCCTTGTGAAATCACACCTCATAAATCTTTATCTGTCATCTCTAGAAAACTCAAAAACTTTCTGTATGAGGGGCCGGCCCTGTGACGCAGTGGTTAAGTTTGCACGTTCCACTTCTCGGTGGCCTGGGGTTTGCTGGTTTGGATCCCAGGTGTGGACATGGCACCGCTTGGCAAGCCATGCTGTGGTAGGCGTCCCACATAGAAAGTAGAGGAAGATGGGCATGGATGTTAGCTCAGGGCCGGTCTTCCTCAGCAAAAAGAGGAGGATTGGCAGCAGTTAGCTCAGGGCTAATCTTCCTCAAAAAAAAAAAAAAACTTTTCTGTACAAGATGTTGCAACTAAGAGTGTGTTCCTCACGGTGGTAAGTTATAAGTTATAACTCTACCCGAGTTTTGAAACATTTCATTTCAACTCAAACTTCTGTAAATTTCTGCACGATAGCCATCATTCAGAATTTCTGAGGCAAGAAAGAAAGTTGTTTGAATTGAAAGAATGTATTAGCTTGAGACTGATTCACAGGCATGAATTTAGAAGGACCACAGTTTTGAAAGCATAAATAACGTTATTGCCAATCCATACTTTATAGAAAGTTCCAGCTATGTAACACTACCATTTCTACTTTAAAATGCAGAGAAATTCAATTGCTTCCATTTCTTGAAAGTTTGAGGCTCAAAAATTATGAATGCTGGCATTCTTGAGAGGAACACTGAGAGTCTGTAATATCAAAAAGGTACTGGTGTTCTCAAACACTGACAGCCAGATATATTTCCAACAAGTGGAAACACAGAACTATACTGGCCAAAGGAGCAGCCAGCAAGAATTTTAATCATGATTTGGCTCAGTCTATGCTGGTTCTGACTTCACAAAAGTGCATCTTTAGGAAGCATCTTCTACCAAGTGGAAAGCTGGAAAGAAGTAACATTAGGGGTTACTGACACCAAAGCAACTAAAGCTTACTTAAAACTTAAAACATTTTTCCCCTCATTAGTTGTTTGGATATGTCTCAGAGAACCACAAGCAGAAAAACAATATTTAAATTTGGTATTGTTCAAAACATTCTTGGGACTCTAATATCCTCCCCACTCTGTGTCCAGAATTAGTGGAAATACACTCAACATTTTTGAAAAGGTCATCTAACCTAAGTAGAGGAATGTTATCTTTCCACATATGAGCATACTTGGACGTGGGAGGGATAAAAAAGAGACACAGAGAGAAAGAGACAAGGGGAATGATATGGAATGTACCTTGCTAGAAAAAAGTATTTGGGAAGAATTAGGAGGAGTTGGAGAATTTGGCTAGGAAAGCTTTGAGACAGGGGAGGTTTAAATCATTTGAGTAGGCAATACCTCCATCTGGCTAGTCATGGGACTCTGTAAGGAGGGAGCCAAGGGTGATCAAAGAGTGACTGTGATGGTGGCATTCAGAGGTGGCCTGAGGTCTGACTGCAGAGAGATGGCAAATGCAGGGACGGAGAAAAGGCAACAGCATGAGGAAGGGATGTGCCCAAGACGTCATGAGAACCCCAGCTGTGGTTTTCTCTTCACTTATTCGGTCACATCTAGTTTTTCTCTCCTCCTTTCCCCCATCTCCATATCTCTGCCTCCACTGCAGGAAAAATCTGTGCTCACAGGCCCAAGTTTGTTTAACTTAGTCCTTAATCACCCACTGAATGATTTGTGGAGACTGCGACTGGTAATCCTTATTTAGCAATGACCTCAGCATTAATCAATCAGAGTTAGAATGATATAACTTTGTTCCCAGTCAACCCACTCACAACCACAGATCTCTTTGTGCTATGGTGAAGTCATGTGGTCCCTTGGCTATTCTGCTGCTGATTAATGACTGGACAGAAAAGCGTTGGAAGGGCCGATGCAACTCCCACAATAGTCTGATGCCTTTCTGCCAGATTGGCTTAAAAAAGAGCAACTGATCATGTCAAACCATGTTAGCCAATACCTGTATTGTTTGCCTGAATTATAAAGCACAATAGTACATCCTGTCCTCTCCCAATTCATTATTTGAAAAAAGAGTATCGAGGGCATTAGACTATGCCTATAATATACAAGATAGCTAGACAATTCTGGGCACTCCTACACTGCCCATTGGAACATGTCATTTGCACACTGATACAGTAATGATTACTCTCAAAATTAGATGCCATACCACTCCCTCTTCCCCTCCCTGCCTAGATGCAGCTGAACAGTAACTCTCAGAGGCAGTGGGAGAAGGACATGCTCTTGTCAACTGATGCTAAGAAGGACTGAGACTTAACTATCTATGAATAGCTCAACCTGCCTTTCCCAAATCACCCAGTCCACATACATCATTGCCACAGGAGGAATCAGGTTCCCCAAGGTCATCCTAAAGGTGTCTGTGGAAGGTGGCTGAACTCATGGGACTTTGCCTTCCTTCCTTCATAGACATCGTGAGGATGGCCTTTTGGGGCCTGTGCACTCTCAGGAGCCTGATTTCTCCTGTGTGAAAACATCAAGCCAGGAAGAGTGGAACACAACGTGATTTATCCCTGAGTCTCTCATCCTGCTGGATATGCCCCAGGGTGGAGTTATTTTTGCCATCACAAATAATTCAGCCTTGAGTGGATAAACGTGTTTAAAAGAAGTTTCCAAATATGTCTAAAACTCTAGCTGCAGAGACTTAAGTGCCAATTAGCAAGGGCAATTTAGAATAGAACAGAGGTTGGAAATTAGAAAAGCGAAGAGGCACTGTGATACAGTAGAAAGAGCCGGCTCTGTGAGTAACTGGTTGTATGCCTTTGGTCATCATGCCCCTGTTTCCTCAACTCTAAAATGAACGTGCAAATGAAAGGCATTTAGTGAGAAAAGCATTTGAGATATTGACTTATGTTCTCTCTCTGTATTTTCCCCTTTCCTTCTCCAGTTCTAACTGGTTCTGTGTCTTTACCTCAGGAAAGACTAGTAGCTAGACCTCAGGCTTTAGTTCTGAGTAAATCCACTGAGGAGAATATGGTTTGAGGAGAGCTGTATTTCCCTAGACTATAGAAATCTCTTCTCCCAGAAGCAGCAAGAATGTCTCTGCGCCTCTTGGCAATACCCTTGCTATGTATGCCTCAGGGAGGCTGAGTCTTCGCCAGAATGTCTTTTTTCTAGAAAACAGCAGAGGGGTGGACCCAAAGGCACCATGCCCATTGAGACTTGCTCATGTGGAGTAATGATGGGAAGGTCCTCCAGATGTTCCGGTGCTTCTTAAGATGCTGGTGCCTGCCAGAGGCCTCAGTGAGTTTACAAAAGATACTTCACATTGACCCAAGTTGAATTTCCTGTCAACACCCAATAGGACAGGGGCTCCAAATTTAAACTGAATTACCATACTCCAAAGACTCTAAGGAACCATCGGTGGTAAGACGACCAATAGTTTAGTTTGTGTCTCTTTACTTCTTATTAAAACTAAGCTAACCAAATCTTGCACACTGTAGGAAATCTGCTTTCTTGGGGTGAATTCACCAAGGGTCTACTTTTGCTGGCCATTCTTGTCATACTTTTCCTGCACCAGCCCTTTCTGGCCTCCATGTTTTCTCATTTGGGATGGTTTATTGAGAAAAGGCTGGTGACAACATGAAAAAAACATCCTGTACCCTCTCCCAAATCCCTGCATATTTTCTTTAAAATTGGAAAGGAGTATCTTTCATCCCCAAGTACATATATCTGATATCTGCGTTGCCCTGAGGAGCAGCTCAGAGTAACTCCACGCAGTTAGATGACGGGGTCTTTGGTTAGATCCTCTGGAGCCATGTGCCTTTTTGGAGTTGCTAATAAAACAAACAAAACAAAACAAAATAAAATTTTAAAAATCTTTTCTGCAATTGTCTTTGTTGTTGTTGCTGCTGTTGTTTGATTAGTGAAGAGCAAATTTATGTTTCAGGACTGTACTGCAGTTAGAAAGGGGAAAAATACTTAGGGCAAGTAAGAACCTTCCAGGACAGGCTGCCAGCTGTTTTGATCTCCTAAAGCACTTATTTGACGTTACCTAATAGGTGTTTTTCTTGGTAGAAGATATAAATTGCCATGGTCTTCTAAGGCCTTTTTCCTCCTATGGCTTGCTTCTCTCTTTAAGTATTTTGGAAGGAAAAGTAATGCATGTTCTGTTTGTATTGTTATTTTTTTTGTTTTGTTCATAATTTATTCTTGGAAATTTCCTATGTTCTTGATTCAGTCAAAATAATCTTTGAGTCACTTTGTATTTCATGAATAGACTTTCGCAGAACTTGGAAAACAAAGTAAAAAGGGTCCCCAAAATCTTCCCTTTCCTCTTATCTTTCTAAATTCACCCATATAGCCAAGGAATTGCCATCTGAGGGATGGTGGGGGGAAGCCTCCCTCTCATTCAAGGCGTCCTAAGTCTGGATTACCTATGTTGTTCAAAGAACTAAGTATTCTGAAAATTCTAGAAAAAATAATGTAAAAATTCTTCTCCCAATAGAAATTGCTAAACGTAGTCATATGGTCTATCTCTTAAGGTGGAATTTATTCCTTCTTTCCTAATTAAATGAGAAATAAAAGGAAGTCATGCACAAGCTTTCTTAGCAATGACTATAATATTAAAAAAGTAGTTCCAGGCAAAAAAAAAGAAAAGAAAAAATGTTGAAATATGGAAACAACATGAGGTCTTACTCAAGTAGACTCTTAGGTTCCAACCGAAAGCTGAAAAAATTAAGAAAAGCTCTAAAGAAAAGTAGAATGCAGACTGGTGAAAAGCAGAGGAGTGTAGAAAATAATAAGTGTCTAAAGTAATAACTCAGAGCCTGGGATGTCTCTTAACTAAATCACTTCCAAATTTCAGTTTTCAAATAAAGTATGAGATTGAAAAAACTAATTGCCAGAAAAGACAACAAAATCAATTTGTGAAAAAAAGTCCGTTTGGAACTAAGAGACTCCAGAGACAAAGTCAGCTCATTGGAAAAGAGATGAAACAAAGCAAAGTGGCACAGATGAGTGCGCTTGCTAGAAACCATCATGGCTTTGCTATATTCACCCTATGTGCCAGATGATGCTCCCAAAGGTAAACGTCTTGCCTTATAAGGTCTAATTCCAAAGGGAGATGGGGTTTAATCAACCATATTAGTTATATATTGCTGTATAACAAATATCCCAAAACCTAGAGCTCAAAACAACAACATTTATTATCTCATAGTTACTTTCTGTCGGGAATCCAGGTGCAGCTTAGCTGGTTTCTCCTGCTAAGGGTCTTTCACAAGACTGCAATTGAGGCATCAGCTGGGGTGCTGAGGATTCATCTCCCAGCTCACTCAGTGGTGTTGGTCCCTCACAGGCTGTTGGACTGAGGACTTCAGTTCCTCGCTGGTTGTTGCCCAGAGACTGTCGCAGTTCAATGCAGAATGCCATGTGGGCCTCTCCACAGCTCCCAGTATATTGCAGCTGGCTTCCCTCAGAGCAAGTGAGCAACAGAATGCCAAGAGAATATGCAAGGAAGATGGAAATCAGTCTTTTGTAACCTAATCTCAGAATTGACTTTTGCAGTGTTTTATTTATTAAAATCAAGTCACTAAGACCAGCTCACGCTGAGGAGGAGGGGATGACATAAGGGCATGAACACCAGGAAGCAGTATCGTTGGGAGCCATTTTAAGAGCTGTCTACCACATCAATTCTTTTTATTCTTCCCTTAATTTTATAGCATAGAAATAATAAACAGCTGTCTTTAAGATCAAAAGTGCTTTCTTTGACAAAAATGCTCCCCAAATCTATATGTTTCACGACTCTTATATTCATCAGCAAATGGCTTTATTATATCATTCTTAGGACACTGAGAAGCCCAGATCATCTTAGGCAGTACGCAACTATGTGAATCAGTGAAGGAAATGTTCATTCACACATTTCATCGGAATGTAAGCTCTATGAGGACAGGGCTTTCATCTGTCTTGTTCTCTGTTGTATCCCCAGTGAGTATCACAGGGCTCAACATATGGTAGATATTCAACAAATAGTTGTTAAATGAATGGCTGCAACTGTATTTATGGTGGATCAATTTATGATATCATATGTCAGGCATTTGACTACACTCCTTTAGAAACTGAGCATCAGAAATACTTGCATTTGTATCCAAGAGGGGCGAGAAGAGATTTTTAGCACTTGGGGTTTCCAAAGGCAGTCCCAGTCAGTTACCAACTTCGTTAACAGCTCAGATTTCTAATAAAAGAAGGTCTAACTCCATTTTCTCATCAAGGGAGAGTGGCCTTTTCTTCATTAACAGTCTTACTTTCTGTGGCCTTACCTGTTGTTTGAGATGACTGTAAAGGACCACACATTTTTTAAAAATTGAAGTAGGTTTTTAAAGATTATAAAAATAAAATATGTACATACTTTTAAAAAGCATAAAAGCATATAAAATGACAAGTAAATTTTCCCCCTTTGACCCTAGTCCCACCTCCACTTCAAAGGTAACAAGTTTAACTGTTTTTTAGATATTTTTCTGAATATTTTCAATGCAAATACAATGTGCGTGTGTGTGTTTATACATATGGGATCATAATAATATTGTTCTACATCTTGCCTTTTTTTTCACTTAATGACATGTCTGGGAACCCATTAGATCTATCTCGATTTTTCTTGGTTGCATAATATTCCATTGTATGGATACACGATAATTTATTCAATGAGTCTCTACCTAATAGACATTCATTTCCACCCCCACCCCCAACGTTTTATCTATTACAAATATTGCTTCAATGGGCGCGCCTATACATATATCTTTGGACATTTTAGTGAGTTTATCTTATAGACAAATCCTTAGCAGTAGAATTGCTGGGCCAAGGGGTATGTGCACTTTTGACTTTTTTTTTTTTTTAGGAAGATTAGCCCTGAGCTAACTGCTGCCAATCCTCCTCTTTTTGCTGAGGAAGACTGGCCCTGAGCTGACATCCGTGCCCATCTTCCTCTACTTTATATGTGGGACGCCTACCACAGCACGGCTTGCCAAGCGGTGCCATATCCGTACCCAGGATCTGAACCGGTGAATCCTGGGCTGCTGAAGCACACTTAACCGCTGCACAACAAGGCCAGCCCCGCATATTTTACTTTTGAAGTCTCTTTTTATTATAAAATAAAACAAAAATACAGAAGACCAAACCAAGCCAATGCAGAGCTTAATGGACTGTTATAAGGCAAGTGCTCTTTTACCTGTCACCCAGATCAAGAAACTGAACTTTGTCAACCACATCAGAAGTCTCCACGTGCTCTATCACAACTGCTTCCTGCCCTGAAAGTAACCACTATACTGAATTCTGTAGAAATCACTTCCTTCTATTTTGTTGTGGTTTTACCGCCCAAGTGACATCCATAAACACGATAGCTTAGTTTTGTCCATTTAAAAAAACTTTAATATGTCTTTTAAATCTCTTTAAACTTACAGTTTTCCCCTCCAAACTTTTCTTTTCCATACAATTTCTGTATTGAAGAGCTCAGGACATTTGACAAATAGAGTTTCCTGCACTCCATACCTTGCCAGCTGCATGCTCTTGATGCATTTCAGCATGTTCCTCTGTCCTTTATATTTCCTGCAAATTGGCAGCTGGGTTTGGAGGCTTGATGAGACTCAGGATTGAGTCCTCTGGCAAGACGATGGGTGGAACATCAGGAGGTCACATATCTAGTTGTCTCTCTTTGTAACTTTAGTAATTATTGATGCTCAGTGCCTAGATCCATTCATTTATTGTGGGCTGCAGAATATTCTAATTCTGTTATTTCTTTTTTTACTTACTAGTTGGAATATTTCTATAAGAAGATGCTTTCCTTCACCTATTATTGTTTAATCAGTGATACAATTCAGATAGGAAAGGCAAAGTAAATGCTTGATTTTTTTCTCTTTATTTACCAGTTTTCAAGATAATGAATGTTTTCTACTCTCATCCTACAAAGGTGACTTTTTATTTTAGTCATCATGAACTCATGTATTCACCCATGTATTCAACATGCTTTGTGGATTTCAAGTCATTGCAATCATTATCTTTAATTGCAGCTCAGTTTGTCTCATCTTTGGCCAGCAAGAGGCTCTTCCACTAGCACTCGAATCCTTTCGATATTATCCTAGTCGTCTTTGATAGCTTCCTTGCTATCTGATATGACAAGATATTCTAGGCTTATCTTGTATATCTCAAGCCCCAGACTCGGAATCTGCCGTTTCTCCAAGTCTTGTTGTCTTGTTTTGTTTTATCAGGAAACGGCATTTCAAAACCACAATCTAGGCACTAGGAGTATCATTCTGAATCAATGTTTTCAGGTACATGTGTGCTTTCTCTATATGTAGTTCTATATGTATCTTTAAAAACAATTCAGGGGCCAGCCCGGTGGCGCAGCGGTTGAGTTCACACGTTCCACTTCTCAGCGGCTCAGGGTTCGCTGGTCCGGATCCCGGGTGCGGACGTGGCGCTGCTTGGCATGCCATGCTATGGTAGGCGTCCCACGTATAAAGTAGAGGAAGATGGGTAAGATGTTAGCTCAGGGCCAGGCTTCCTCAGCAAAAAAAAAAAAGAGGAGGACTGGCAGTAGTTAGCTCTAGGCTAATCCTCCTAAAAAAAAAAAAAAAAAACAATTTCAGTAAAATTTCCTATTAATTTAAAGGAAATATTTGTTCTGGTCCCTTGTTTTGGATTTCTTCTTTGGGACTCTCATTATTGTATGTTGGATCTTCTTTGCCTACTGTCAATATTGGTCACTTTTTCTTGAACATTTTTATTTCTTCATTTCATGTAGATTTTTAAGATTTTCCCTCCTTTTTACCTTATATTTATTTTAAAACATTATTTGTTGTATTTATTTGATTTTGTGTTCCTTGTAACTTAGTTTTTACTTCGAAATAAAATTTTCTTTTAATTATAATTCTTTTCTGAGTTCTGTCTCCTCATTTCTGATTTTTCTAATTTTGATTTATATTATCTTTTCATGTATTGCACAGCTTTCCTAATGTCTTTCACTTTACTTTGAAATAGTAGGTTATAATCTTTATCTTGTTTGAGGACTTGCCTTTCTAGAGGGATTTCATTGTCTGTAGAAATGTTACCCTGCTCCTTATTCTATTTTTTCTAATAATCTTTGTATAGGACTTGACCTTCATCCTTTTCTGTTGTTCCTTTCTATGTAAAATTCATTTTCCTGAATTTTAGAAGGAGGCCTGGTTTAGTTAAAAGGTATGGCTCAGAAGTTAGAAAAACTAACTTCTTAGAGGTCCCTCTTTTATTGTTTTGGTGACATGTTAAAAAAAAAAACAAGGAGGGTGGCTTTCTGGGATTTCCTGGCTTTGTTCTTCTCCCATTTTTATCTGAAGTTTCTCCTCCTTTGTGTCTATTATTCTGTCCAGGTCAATTTTGTTGCCACTCTCAAAAGTTTCTCCTCATTGTAGGTCCTGTCCTGGAAAGATGCCCTGGCTTGTCAGTCTCAAGAGTTCAGAGGGTTTACATGGCTTCAACCCCTTCAGTCCTTCTTAGAGTGGCCTCCAAGCCCTCACCTACTATGGAGGAAAAAATCCCTCCAGATTTGGCTGTTGTTATCACATTGGCCCACTATGCTTTCCAGTGAATACCTGTTGGCTATTTTTGTGCTTTCCTGTTCTTAGATCTTTTGGACACACTCTTTATTTTGGATACCTTTTGCTTCTTTCTGCATAGGTGCTGACAACATGTGGGTCTTGTGTCTATCCGCTTCCTCTTGTCTTTTGAAGTTCATGGAGATACTTTGTCACCTAGGTTTACTGTAAACATTTCAAGGGTTTTTAGTTTTGTTACCTAGTTACTCTGTTTTTATGAAGAGATCTGGGGAGATTCAGAGTTCTGTTGCTACCTCTTTCATCTTCCCAGACTCCCTCCTCATTTTAAAATTTGGTAGGTATTATCAAATTACCTGGAGGATGATGAGCTTCCTGTAGACATTTGCTCTAAGTTAATAGACTTCCTATTCCTAATGAGCAAAAGGAAAATAGTGAACATTCTGGGAAGAGGTTATATGTCCTATACATTTTCATTCTGAACCCCAAATCTGCAAATAGGTATCAAAGAGCTTTGTAAATAAGAGCTGGTGGGATCTTAAATTCTGTAGAATCTTTACAGAATCTTCATGGGCTCTCTGAGATGATGAATGCAGCTGGAGGACAAGGAAATATATTGCCTTTTAGAGGCCCATTCAGGAGGAAGGTGCATGTGAATTCTTCCATAAGCCATAGCGTCTTTGAAGCAGAAACTGAAGATCTCTGCAGGATTAAGTTTGAATATAAATATGTTGGGGAGTTTGATTGGGCATCTCTCAAACCACAGGTCACATGTCTGTGTTTTTTCAGCTTTCTTAAAAAATTAAGTCAGCTGGAAAGGACAGTTGTTTTTTACTACAGTCTGATTTCAATAGGCTTCTCATTAACTACAGGCAGCTTCTGACAGGGGCTTTTAGTTATATTCTCAAAAACACTAGCTTTTTTGGACCTCATATTTACTTTATGTCTCTACTATAAAAGTGAGCCTAAGGCCTCTAAAATTAGCAACTGGCATAGTATTGTCTAGTCAACTAGTGCAGATATTTAGAGTAGAAAAAGAACACATTCTGTGTTTGGCTTATCTTTCCAGACTGCTGTGTGGAAGAGTTCCTAGTCATTGACTAATTATATATTTTAAAATAGTAGACTCAGCAATCTTTTTCCTTAAGCTTGGGTCAACATACGTCCCTGTGAATTTTGTGGTCACTCTCAATACGCTGAAATATGATGACACCTCCTCAGTGGCCTGATCATGTAAAGGTGAAGACTCTCTACATTTCCATGCAGGCTTGCTGGCGTTGAATTTGTCGCTAGAAAACTCAGAATGAAAACTGTAGAGGCTTTCTTTGGGGAGTTTCAAGGCCAATGATGATTCTCTAGATTAGACTAAAAGTACTTAGAATGGACAATTTAGTGAAAGTTTGAAGACACCCTGGACACCTCTACTCCCAATTTTCATCTGCTTTTTTTTAAAAAAGGTTTTCCTAAGTAAATGGGTACAATGCTGCCTTTTTTGAAGATACACCAATGAAACATTAAAAAGAACCAATTTATAGAAGTAATTCATTTATTTAAATGTAGATTGTTGTCATATTTGTATTAATTCTGTACAATATTAGTCCACAGACTATGTAGAACGTCCCAAAGGGAATATTACCTTCTAAAAACTTAAAACCCATACACTCCATCCATTCCTCATCAGTCCACCACATAATTTCCATCCTTCCATCAAAAACATTCAAAGAGCTAACTAAACTTCCACCAGATATCTGCATTAAGAAGTATAACCTGCAGGACAGTGCAACATTTCTCATGTAGTTATCAGAGTAAAACCTCATCAATTATTTACTGTACATTTCCAATATCGAAGGCGCCATGCTAAATCATACCCAATATTGTGGAGTCTAGTTTTAAAGTAGTTAATTATTACCTAAATGCAAGTTCCACAATTGACATTTATGAAGTAGGAAATGTCAAAAGCTTTGTTTTTAAGTTCCATGCACAGAAGATACTGCTAATTGCTAAAACTTATTTGGCTTAAGAGACTTATTTTCTCCTCACTGCATTGGCTCCCCCTTAGCTGGAGAATGAGAAGTCTTTCTTTTTGTTGTGTTTTTAACATATACCCTATGAAAAAAGGATGAGAAAGAACCCCTAGAGGCCAGAAGAGAAAATAGAGTTTAGGGAGGGAGTAGAAATAGGTAAAACAGAAAATGAGGATGTGTAGGGCACGACAGCGTTTGTTGTTTGGTGTTCTGCAGGAGGAAAGGAGGATATGCTGTTTTATGTCGTGTTTTGTGTGTTTGTTTATTCTGAGCACATAGATGAGTGCTTAAGTGTATATAGAAAACCCAAATCAGGGAAGAGAATGCACCAGCAGACAAGGAGTTTTTTTTTTTTTTTAAAGATTTTTTTTTCATTTTTCTCCTTTTTTTCCCCAAAGCCCCCCGGTACACAGTTGTATATTTCGTTGTGGGTCCTTCTAGTTGTGGCATGTGGGACGCTGCCTCAGCGTGGTCTGATGAGCAGTGCCATGTCCGCGCCCAGGATTCGAACCAACGAAACACTGGGCTGCCTGCAGCGGAGCGCGCGAACTTAACCACTCGGCCATGGGGCCAGCCCCAACAAGGAGTTTTAAAGGAATGTTCTAGACAGGCGTTTGCTGCAGTAGGGCTGTTCTGTTTGTTTTTGCAGTAAGGAAGTTCACACAGCAAGGAAAGGTCTTGTTAAGAAGCTTGGACTGATGATGAATGGTTGTGTGAAATAGTGACCTGTTTATTATTAAAGAATTATGTAGACATCAACTTGGATATATATAGAATCATGGTAGTCTATACCTTGCATGCTTTTTGCCTACTCTTCTGGAAACCATGCACATCAACACAAACAGGAAGAACTAGAAAAGTTCCAGAAAGGCCTCAGAAATGACTTGGGGACTGGTGACTTACTGCATGGGGTGAAGCATTTCGGAAAGAAGACTGAGCAGGAGCATGATTAAGTTTTATGAAAATATGAAGTTTAGATACTGTGTAATCAGCAATGATTCACCAGATTATCAAACACTAAAACTAAAGGGAAGAAGGAGTCCTTGAACTTGGAAAGAAGTAATTTTAGAACATGTAAGAGGAAATTCTACTTTATTCTTTGAGTTGGAAATTTGTCATCCCAAGAAGTGCTCGAGACATGAATAAAATAAATGCTATAGGAATTTAGGAAACTGCGTGGATGAAGAACTCATAAGGAGTTGTTAAAGGGAGCTAGAGCTGGTTAGGATATGTCTATAATTTTGTAAACATGATGTATTGAAGGTTATTTTTATCCTTCCACAAAACATTTCTTGGTTTGTCTATCATAGTAGTCTTCTGAGTGAACCATACTAGGTCTTGCCTACTGTGACATCCAGTACCCATCACAGTACCTGGTGGGAAGTAGGCTATTTGTCATTGCTTGATTTGTTGAATCCCTTTTGTACTTCAGGGAGGGAGGTATGGCCTTCAGAAAACTCATGCTCTTGACCTGATATCCTAATATTTAATTTGGACAAGGAAGTCATTTGAGCAAGGCAGGTAATTGTCATTAATAAATAAACAAATGGAATGAACTGCTATTAGCAATGGGATGTTAATGCATAGGATACAAGACTGCATTAAGACTCCTGAGTTTCACTGTGGCTTCTGCTACTGCCCAAGGAGTGGTCCACACCCTCTGATAAGTAAAATGACACAGGCTAGAGCAAGGTATAGACCAAGACAGACAACCGCCTTAATAGGCCAATTTGGTATTGCTTCAAACCCATACTCTTTAAATATGTGTTTAAAATTTATTTAAAAACAGCCTGACAACCACAGAAGAGAATAGGATCAGTCTCTTCTCTATTGGCTTGAACAGTTTAGTTCTGACCCAAACTCGTACTCTCTGCTCAGCAGAACTTAATCACACCCCACCCTTCTTTGAAGGCAGGTGAGTGAGCTTCTGTTGTTACTTGAACAACTCCCTTGGGGGTCTCCCAGCCCAAACAGCTTCCTTAGACGTTCTGAGTAACCACGGTTATCTCCATTTTATTACATTTCTGTCTACAGGTTGATTCAGTCTACAGACTGAGTATACATTTTATTTACAGGATGATACCTGGAGTTCCACCTTTAATTCAGCTCTTCAAATAAAAAGAAGAGTGAGAAAAATTATCCAGTAAATTTAAGATTTTACTTAAATTATTTGCAGTAGTCATAGATAGTCACCATCCTGGCAGAGGGTAGAGATTTTGTGTTATTTCTGTATCCCCATCATCTAGCTCAGTGTGGGCAGACAGAGTGTGCTTAGTCAATGCTGATGGAAATAGAGCGCCGGTGATTGAAAGAACACAACACTGGTTCACTCTCATTCTCCTCTTCGTTTGGTCTGTGAAGACACATTAATGACCACAGTACTTTGTTCTTGCACTGACTCATGGTGAGAATCAATTCAAGTTTATGAAAGAAGGAGGCATCCTTGGGAGGGCTGCTAATCTCACGCTAGCCAATAGCACAGGAAGTTCAGTTTCTCAAGCCCAACCATTTAAACTATTCTATACTTTCTGAACAGCTCAATATGCATTGTACTAGATTGAGCTACATGAAATAGCCAATTTTCAACCATTTTTGACCTGCAAAGAGGCTAATTATAGTGAAAACTGCATTGTTTTCAGCATGACTTGGTGGAAAGAACATGGAGATCAGATTCTGGAGTTCTGAGTTCAAGTCTCAATACTGTGAAACTTTGGAGAAGCCACTTAACCTCCACATGTCTCATCTGCTCATTCAATAAATATTAAGCTTATATTATATGCAAGACTCTGTGGGGAACACTAAGCTATATGAAACACAGTTTCTGCCTCCTTTTGGCTCACAGTTTACTTGGGGAGATAAAATTCACCTGCAAAAATTTATAATCCAAAGCAGCGTATGATGGCATCAGAGTTCTAGTTAATTTTTAATTAACTTCATCTCCAGCAAGAGAAATTACTTCCTGCTGCAATAATTGGGAGGGCAATATAGAAGACGGGACAGTCGAACTTGGGCTTAAAGGATAAGTTTCATTAAGCGGAGAATTTGGGGAGGGCAGCTCAAGCAAGTGACATGGTGGGAGCAAAGAGGCAGAGGCTGAAAACACAATGCGATTTTGGTGTGGCTAGGCAGATGGTTTGGACGGGCGAGCTATGGGAGAGGGACCAGAAACCTGTCTCTTCCACTCATGTAGTAGGTACTTTTTCATTTTAGTTGCTACACTGAATAAATGAAATAAGGAAGATTGGCAGAAAGAACCCCAGAATGGAAACCAGGAGACCAGACATCAGTTTTGTCACCAATTCTCTAGAGTCCCTCAAACAAGTCACTCTGGGGCTGTGTTGTCCTCAGCTGTCAGACAGAGGTAATTTGACCAGTCCCTATACGGTCCTGAGAGTTCCAAGGGTGAAATGAACAATCAGAAGCAAAACTCTTGGAAAAGGAAGATTGCTGTGCCTTTTCACCTGACATGAATTGCTATGGATTCAAGTAAATGTAGATACTCTTGGGAACAACAGATGTGTGTATCTTCTTCCCAGAGTACTTATTGCAGGGTAATCTCACTTCTTGGTTACCAGTGAAAGAAGCTGGGGGGAAAACAAAGCTCAGATTGTGATCACCTGGGTCAGCCAAGCACACACCAAAGTCCCTCAGGTGGAGGCACAGAGACAGTGTGAAAATAGCTGCTCAATATCAGATGAAAGGCCCTTTGTGGTCCTGGAGAGAAGCCAGGAGAGGAAGCCTCCTGGAAGTAGGCAATCCGGTGGAAGAATTCATTGAGCCCCAGGAACATCCTCAGATTCCAAAAGCCTCCTGGTGTCCTTCCAAGTCTGCACCGTGTCCTTGCTCCAGCAGCTCATGACCCACACACAGGTCACCAACGCAGAGCAGGAACAGGTATTCTTTTCTTTGCCAGTGCCTTACCTGGAGCTAATCTACTTTGGCAGCCAGCCGTCAGGGCAGAATGCGTATGCCTCCATCACAGCTTCTTGGATGTCCTGCTGTTTTCAGCCAACTTTCCTCAGCTCTTAGGTTCTAGGATGGAGTCTACCAGGTTAGAGTCTAAGAGCAGCCCCACACTTCCCAAATGAGATTTGACGTGACAGATTCTCCTCTGCTGACTCAGATCAGGGCAGATACCCGCCAAGACATCGCCTATGCAGATCCCAGGGAATATGGCTTCTTTTGGTGTTTACACTCTGTGGGTGTGAGAAGGCTACTGGTAGACAGACCCAGCCATGTGGCACTGCCGCCAAAGCCACAGGGAGGAGCAGCAATCTTCTGGGGAGTTTTCCATGGTACTCATGACCAGGGTCAGTGCTATGTGTCAGGTCGGTGACCAAATGAGCTCATTTCCTCAAGTGCAGTGAGTTATCCTAGAAACTCTAGACAAGCCCCTATGCAGCAGAGCCTCAAGGACTCCAGTTTTCTTCCTAAGCAAACACTGGAGCCTCCATCTCAAATAGAGCTCCTGGGCAGTTCCAGGAAAGGAAATGAGGACTGCGTGGCCATGAATTTGGGGCTGGGCAGAGATGCCCTGCACCTATTGTTTCTGTTCCCTAGGTAAGCCAATTTGGGGCCAGTCTCAGGTACCTCTGGTTGGGAAAATCCTAGGCTTCCTCGTTCAACCTGTCATCGAGAAGCAGGAGTCACAAAGGGAGAGGTCCACCCATAGTAGGAAAGTACCTAACATCATGCAGAACAACAATGCTGCTGGTTACCAAGTATGGACAAGACTAGAACTAACATTGCTCCATGTGGTGTGGTGGTTAAATTCACGTGCTCTATTTGGTGGCCCCAGGTTCACAGGTTTGGATCCCAGGCCTGGACTTACACACCCCTCCTCAAGCCATGCTGTGATGGCATCCCACATACAAAATAGGGGAATACTGGCAGAGATGTTAGCTCAGGGCCAATCTTCTTCACCAAAAAAAAAAAAAAAAGGAAAAGAAAAGAAAAAAAAGAATTAGAGCAACACTTGTCTGGACCTCTTGAGAAAGTTTCTCTCTCTCTTTGTTTTTTAAAGATTTTATTTTTTCTTTTTCTCCCAAATCTCCCCAGTACATAGTTGTGTATTTTTAGTTGTGGGTCCTTCTAGTTGTGGCATGTGGGATGCTGCCTCAGCATGGCTTGACAAGCAGTGCCGTGTCCGTGCCCAGGATTCGAACCAGCGAAACACTGGGTTGTCGAAAGCAAAGCACCCGAACCTAACCACTCGGCCATGGGGCCGGCCCTGAGAAGGTTTCTCTTAAAGTTCAAGTGAGCAAGAAACATTCAGTCCGGAGAAATTCTCCACCATGTAAGTCTCCTGGGCTGGGAAACAATACCAAAACACCTCCATTTAAATAGGGAGGTAAAAATACCTGTCATTTTCTTGTGTGCCCATCACATACATCAATATTATTTTAGAAGGATTGGCTGGTGCTCATGATGTGTTTCAGCTGCCACAAGGTGGATGAGTTTCAGAAAATTATTGTTTATGGCATTTGAGAGTCTGTCAATGTCCTGGAATCATACAAGGAGATGAAGGTTAGGTCTGAGGTATGACTCCAAGAAGACAAGCATGGAGCCCCATGGTGAGCTATTAACAAGACTGGCATTTCACAGCAGAGCTGCCATGAGCGAGATCAACATTAATTAATAACACCTTGGCGTACAGCAGAGCATTGTTTGGGCTCCCAGAAAAGCCCTGTCAAGACAGGCGAGGGTCTGAGCCTCCAGGCTGTACTTTTGCATGCTGAGGATCCCAGGAGGACCAGGGTCAAATAAGGTCTCTGCATCATGGCAATAACAATACTGCTCACTGAGCCCCGAGGACCCAGTAAACAGTTAGGAGCGTGTGGATACGCCGCGGAGGGGTATGTCACCACAAGTTTGCACTGTATAGACCTGACTATTTGATTATTCATGGCTTGTTTTTGTATAATGATATATATTTATAGGTGACATTTATGTACTGAATGTCATTATTTTCTCCCAATGTGGACTAGGTTGAAAATTTTAGGAAACCTGTTTTTACCATCTTAAGTAGCTCATAGAGTTGGGAGATATATATAGAAGATGTCTCCACATCTCAAACAAGGCAACTTTAGGGGATTAATTGAATGTATAAGATTTTATTTCTCTGACACCTACCCTCTGGGAATGTCCCAAACGATTTCACTAAAGCACGGCTCCAAAAGCAACAGAACAGAGGTGGGAATGGTCGGGCGGGATCTGTACCTGGGCTTTCTCTGTGTATGACTGTTGGATTGGAATGGGTTTTCTGTTTCTGTTCTCCTTCCGAATAACCCCAGCCTGTTCTGTTCACTCCTTCACGGTGTCCCCTCAGTATTTATGGACTCCTTTCCCTGGACGTGTTTAGCGCATGCTGCTCTGTGACCATTTTTTTCTAGTAAGCCAGAAGCTCTCCGCACTGGGACCTGCTGCCTCATGAGCCAGGACTAACCCAGAGCAGGGACTGGTTCTTCCCGACTCAGCCTGGGACACTCATGGGGCAGAAGTATGCTCTTTACCTCCTGTCTCCTCCCCAGACCCTTGGGGAGGGGCCTTCTGTTAGCTGACTGACCTCAGGTTACGGACCAGCCACTTGGTTGCAACAGTACCACAGACACATAAGCTTCTTCACAGAAAAAATCTGATCCTGGCCAAAGCTGATTCACAGACTATGGAGTCCACTGGGGATTTTCAGGGGGCTCGCGGAGTCTGCTCCTTCTCTCCATTGTCTCACGTGTGCTCCCCGTCCCTCCCATTCTCTCTGTCACAGGCTTATTTTCTGTAACCTGGTCGGAAGATGGAAGATGGAAGAAAATCTTCTACATCTGCCTCATACGTTTTGCACAAGCTAAAATAAAACAAAAAGTGAAATATGCTGCAAAGGCCTGGCGTTGCCCTTGAGGCTTTGCAGTCATGGCGTCATTGCCCGTGAGCTGGTGAAGTTGGGAGATGGGAGGCGGTGTCGTGGGTGGACACCTATTAGAGCGTTGGAGCCCCTTCTCTGAGCTTCACCATATCATATAGCCAAAAATTATTTGGATCCATTTTGGGGCAACTGGTTGGCCTGGAATTGTCCCCCGAGTGCTTTTTTTTTTTTTTTTTTTAATGAATTGGCTGCATTTAGCAGAGTAGAGTTAGTGTTTTTAATAGCCTGAAAAATGATATCCAGATGCTCCACACAAAGGATGGGGCCCTTCCCTCTAATTCCAAGCCTGCCACAGTCATCCTGAGCCTTGTCCCTCCCATCTGGACAGTTGCCCTGATCTCTCTGGGGGTCTACCTTGGGAGACCGCCCAGGAGCTCCACCTGGCCCCAAACCCAAGGAAGGAAGGCAAACCATCTGGAATGCATCGCTCAGATCGGCTCCGCACTGCCCAGGCACCCTGACAGCTTTTTGGGACTGTTTGAGGCTTGGATTTCATCCATCAGGCTCTCTAGTCAGAGGCCTCCAGACCTCTCTTTGTCTCCTTCCACAATTTGGATTCCACAGAGGCACAATTAGACCTGCTAGTCACTTCCAAGTTTGACTTTTTCAGGAAAAGGACCAAGGTGTTCTCTGAGAGACACTTTCCAGCAGCTCTTGGACTAGGAACAAATAAAGGGAAGGGTATGATTTCAGCGAGAACCTTTTCCTCTCCTCCTTTTCTATTCCCACTGCAATATCCTGACCATCCACTCCAGCCCTGATGATTGACACTTGTTTGGAGAGGAGAAAGAAAATTTTAGCATGCTTTGGGAAACCTTTAAAAAAATGGCAACCTGGATTTGCATATCATCTCCTCATCATGCAAGTTCTGCTTGGGAGAAATAAAGGGGAGGGAGTTGTTAGGAAGAAGTTTGGAACTATCTTCAAACTAAATTGTAAAAAAAAACATGGAGGCTTTAAAAAATTTTTCTCTAAAACCATAAACCCTTCCAAACTATCAATGCATTTATTGCAAATTGTTTTCTCCTAGGGTGATAAATACTTTGTTAGAATGCAAACATTACTAATAGTTCCCTTACAAAGGCTAAACATTTTTCCCACCATCTTGTCTCTACTTCTGATTTGTTTCTTCATAGACAAGAAAAAGATGATTTACCCTGACCAAGGGAGCACGGATTCCAAGTTAATTGGATCCAAATGAAAGAGAATCTGGTGTGTCTCATAGGCTGGTTCTCACAAACAGTGGTGACTGATAATCTTCAGCATAAAATAAAATGTTTATTATTAGACTAGCACCTCCCTGGCCCTCTGGTGGTGGAGACAGCACCAGATTAGGAGTCACGAGTCTCTGTTCTCGTCTGGCTTTAGCCAGTAACCAGTTGTGGGCCCTTGGACACGTATTTTCATTAACTGTTCTTCGTTTCCTCATCTGTGACATCAGGAGATTGGGCTCAATCACTGTTTTTCAAAATGTGGTCTTCAGAGAGGCAGCATCAGTGTCATCTGGGAGCTTAGGAGAAATGCAAATTCTCAGGCCCCCCCCCCCCCAGAACTACTGAACCAGAAACTCTGGGAGTTGGACACTGTCATCTGTGCTTCATCAAGCCTCCAGGTGATTCTGATGTAGGACAGAGTTTGAGAAGCACTGAGCTAAATAATTTTTAAGTCCCTGTATGTTTAAATGCCTTCGGATCTGTTAGAGGGATGAAACCAATCTCTCTGCCTCTCCCTTTCTCTCTCTTTCTCTCTTTCTCTTTCACACACATACATACGATACAAGCTACATATAACTTGGCCAGTAAAACACCAATCTTCTGATCTTGTTAAAAGTTCCATGAGCAGGTTTTCACTATGTGTCCCAGAAACCCAGCCCACATCCTCTTTCTCCTCAGCCTGTCGCTAAAACCAGAGCCTGCCTCTGAAATGGAAACATTAGTGTGCTGGTCAGCAGGTGGCACACTCCACATTAAATTCTTGTCTCCTCTACCTCCTGCCCAATTAGCTAGAGATAAGACAGGAAGATTTACTCTTTCCACAAGCAAGGTCACAACCTGAAGTCGTAAGAGAAGCCAGTTTCCATCCTGGCTCTCCTGAGGCTGCGGCAGCCGATTGGCTGAGAGGCAGGTGGATCTGCCCGGTAGCAGGGATTTCATAGGCAAAGCGGTGCAGGGAGGAGAACCAGAAGGGAAGAATAGCTGTGCTAAGCCTGTTGCCTTCCAGTTTGAAAAAAATTTATAGATCTATTTATAACCTGTCTTGCTCCACAAAGGATTTGAAGCACTGCCTTCTTGTTGGAAAACCTTTGATGCCAATACTTGGCATCTGATATGGTGGACTTCCTGGCTCAGAGCAAGGGGCAGGTCTTGCTCACACAGCCTCTGTGGAGGGCATAATGTCTACCCCTGGCAGTCTATTCTAAAATACCCCTCTTCCTGCTCATCCCCTGCCCTCTGCCTGCCTCCTCAGAGAAAATGCAGTCACCATGGTCCTGTTTCTTTTTCTTTCTTTCTTTATTTTTTGGTGAGGAAGATTGGTCGTGAGTGAACATCAGTCGCCAATATTACTCTTTTTTTTTTCTCCCCAAAGTTCCCCAGTAGATAGTTGTATATCCTAATTGTAGATCCTTCTAGTTTTTCTTTGTGGTACACTGCCTCAGCGTGGCTTGATGGGCAGTGCTAGGTCCATGTCCAGGGTCCAAACTGGCAAACCCTGGGCTGCTGAAGCAGAGTGCGCAAACTTAACCACTCAGCCACAGGGCCGGCCCCTCTTTCTGTTTTTAAACTGCATAATCTGACTCCTGGCTTTACATTTTCCCATTCAGGTGAAATAAACAAGATCCACCAGGAAATGTTCAAAAGACCAGTTTGAGGAGTGGTTGTCAAAGGTCTATACATAAAAGAATTCCTCAGCTGTGCTCAGGATCCACTCCTTGTGGGAGCATGCCAACTGATCAATCATCGATTGGATACACACTTGGAATTGATTTGGGTTGGAGGGCTGGATTTAAATCAATGCATGCATGGTAAGTGTTAGAAGAGAGCCAGGCTCATAGTAAATGCTCAATAAGTGTTATCTAAAAAACAAGCAAAAAAGCAACAACAGACATGGATTTGTACTGGAACCATCTACATTCTCTTTAGGAGAAAACAAGCTGGTACTACGGGTTCAGCTAGGTTTGTCTCCATGTGATACTAATTGGTCCCTATGAATCTAAATCCCCAACTCTGGCCTCTTTTCCCATTTCACTTAGCTCCTTGGCCTAGAACAATACTCAACAATTAAGTCACTCCTAGTTTTTCTCTTTTTTAGAACAAATAATTCCAGTTCCTTAATATACCTCCTCAAAGGAAGCTTATGATAGAGGTTTAATACCTTTATGATGTTCTTGGGCCACTGGGCTGATAAAAACAAGCAGAGACAGCCTCCCACCACTTTTTGACATTGGCTGAGCTTCTCCATACTCAGGGGTCTTGTTCTGGCTCCCAAAGGCCATGGCCTCTGGACTTCAGATACACTCTGGTCACTGGCACTACCTTTCACGTTTTGGACCCTACTCTGCCCCGGCCCTCTTGGTTCTGCATGTAGAGGCCCCTCTCTGCTCCTGCTGTTTACCCTCTCACTGCCTGCTAGGGTTCTTTTTGGAACTTGATAAACCATTTAAAAATTTTTGCAAAGAAGAGCCAAGAGCAAAGAATAGATAAGACATTTCTAAAAAACAAGGAAGACTTACCCTACTGGATATCAAGACTTATGAAGCTATAGAAATTAGAACTGTTATTGGTGTAGGAATATATTAATAGACCAATGGAATAGAAGAAAGAATCCAGAAACAGACCCACGCACTATAAATATATGACAGAGAAGGCACTAAACAAAGGCAAAGGAGACGGTGATCTAGTCAATAAGTGGGACTGAAAAGTTGGCTTCCATTAATATATAGAGAAAGAGAATGGATCCCTATTACATACAGAAGTGAATTTCCGATAGAAGAAAGATTCAAATGTAAGGGGAACAATTTAAAAAATCTTTTAAAAGAAACTACAGAATAGCTTTATGAACTCAGATTAGGAAAGAGTCTCTCAAATAAGTCACAAAAAGCAGAAACCATAAAGGAAATTATTAATACATTTTTCTACATTAAAATTTTAAACTTCTACTCATCAGAATTCACCTTAAAGAGAGTGAAAAGACAAGCCACGGTTTGGGAAAAAATACTTGCAACATATGTCACTGGCAAAGGATTAGTGTCCAGAATTTATGAAGGACACTAATGAATCAAGAAGAAAGAGAAACATCCCAATAAAAAAAGAGACAAAAGACATAAACAGGCACTCGCAGAAAAGGAAACACAAATGGCTAATGAACAAATGAAAAGATGCTCAGCCTTTGAGCAAAGTGCAAATCAAATCTACGAGACACCTATTTCATACCCAACAGGTAGGCAAAAATTTAAAAGTCTAACAATAACAGATGCTAGAAAGAATGTGGAGCAACCTGAACTCTCACACCTTATCATTGTGAGTATAAACTGGTGCAAGTATTGGAAAACAATTTGTCATTTCCTGGTAAGGGACAAGATTGGCATGCCCTGCAACCCAGTAATTCTACATTCATGTATATACCCTAGAGATTATATCTATATCCATAGCCATATCCATGTCTATATCTACACCTGAAGACATGTACAAGAATGTTTCATGCCCCATGTTGAGAATAAGCAACCCAAATATCCATCAACACTAAATGAACATGCAAATTTTGATATGTTCATTCAATGCAACACTATACAGCAGTGAAAATGAACAATAGCCACACACATCACTATGGCTGAAGCTCACGAACAATACTGAGTGAGAAAAGCAAGACAAAGAAAAATATATTGTGTTCTCTCATTTATATAAAGATCAAAACCCTGTCCCTGTTTAGGGACACAGATATGTGTTAGTCAGTGCCCCGGCAAGAAAGAGATGGTACACTCGGTGGGGTTGAGGATATTTTATTAAATTGACTTTCCAAAAATGTGAGTTGGCTTAGGGCATGCATTCTCAAAGAAGGCGACGAAGAGGGCGAGAATTGGTTCTTGAAGGCAAAAAGAAAATTATTCACGGAGAAAGCACAGAGATATGTACAGTACGTAAACAGATTTACAGTATGCCTGTGGTATGAAAATTTTATAGTGGTGAAGATGCTTAGGAAAGAAAATATCTGAAAAGCCTACTTAGGAGGCTGATAATGAAAAAAAGACTGAGAAACGCTAGGTTCAGAAAACCAACAAAGATGGTGCAGTACCCGAGGGCTGGCAAAACAGTCAGGTGTTTTATGGTCCCCAGGTCTGAAGGGGCAAGGAGAGGCCAGGGAGGGAGGAGCTGTATGCAGAGGGCTGCCTGCCCTTTGGTGGAGGAATTTACAGTGGGTGGGTGGCCCCGTGGGGCAGGGACTGGGGAGCGAACACCCTGACCTCATCCTCTGATCTCCCATCACCACTTCACTTTGGCCAAACCCATTGGGAAACCAAAGATCAAGGGAGCCCCCAGGTGTAGCCCATCCATGGAAGCCTCAGGAGGGGCACAGGGCAAGAGGGAGAAGATTAGAGAATGGATCTAGAGGAGGAATGGAAATTACACAGCAAATACATGTGGTAAAATCATAAGGGACAGAGGTACCATTAGCACACATTTCAGGACTGTGGTTTCCTCTGGGACAGGGCAGGCGGGTGGTGCAGGGGGCTTCAATAATATTGGTAATATTCTATTACTTTGGTTGGCTGGTTGGTTCCCAGGTGCTTGCTTTATTCTTCTTCAACAATACATATATATTATTGACATTCCCTTGCATATACAATCTATTTCATATAATAGTTTTAGAAAGTTAACATGGTGGCAACTAGGAGGGTGAGGCAAAATGAACAGAAGCAATCACTGGACCGGGACACAGAAAAGGAGGATTGGAATCTAGGCTTTACCACTAACTAGCTGTTTGAGATTAAGCAAATAAGTTAGCTTCTTTGATGAACCCTGTTAGAGGCTGAGGAATCCTGGTCCTCCACCCCACATACTCCCAGGGATTTTAGGATTAAATAAAATTATATACAGTATGTGGAATCATGTGATACACTAACTGGTGCATAATATATATATTTTTTCCTTGTCCCTATCGTTCCTATCCAGTTCTATATCCTGGTGTTTACTCCCTTACAAGTTCCTGTGCTCCAGCCAACTGCATTCCCTTCCTGACCACCGACCCTGGCCCCCTGTCCAGACCCGGGTCCATGCCCTGTGTCTCCACCCCCCCCACCCCCCCCACCCCCCCCCCCCCCCCCCCCGAGCCTTCCTTGTGTCAATCAGCCTGGCTCAAGCCCCACCCCCAAACCCCATCCCCCCGGGACATCCTCTCTTAGGCTCCAGCACAGTGTCTCCCTAGTCCCTTACACATTGCAGCCATTAATAAAAACAGGAATTAAGATATTATCACAGAAGCTCTCATCAGATTCAATTGGGGCTATTATTGATCAATTTGGTCATTTCGAAAAATATTTGAAAAATTTGGTCACAGCAGATAAGACAGTGAAACACCCTAGCCTTAAACATCTTATTTTAACTTAAAACATACAGATATGGGTTTATTTGCCAGTCTTTTGATAAAGAGGCTAGGCTTTTCATTTGAGCACGAGTTCTTCATCATCTTTCTAGCATCGTTCCAGTTTCTCTAAGGTGGAGCAAGAACACAGTCACTTAAGAAGCCCAAGGTCACACAGCTTGCAACAGACCTGGTACCAGAATGACTTTGTGTATCCCTCAGCACAGTGCTGATCGGAGGAGTGTCCTATAAATTTAGTGGAACTGCACAGAGCAGCTTGGACTGGTGCCCGAGGAGGGTTGAGATGGCAACAAAGAGGATAAGCTGTGAGATGCAGGCAGGTGCCAAAGAAAACTAGACTTCAGTTAGAACACTGCCTCTGGTGGTCATCTCCAGATCATGTACTGGGCACAGCTGCACACACACACACACACACACACACACACACAGCCTCAACCAGTGCCTGTCTCTCTTACACCCGGTTGCTCATTCTGGGACTCAATGCTTTTTTGGTGTGTGTGCTAGGGGCCGGGTTCAGGAGGCCGGGGAGGAGAGAAGGACATAGACGGTGAGAGGGACAGGCTTTGGCTTCCTTCCTAAACACAGCTTCTCTGACATCTCCGGGCCCTTCTTTGTGCAATCTGGGCTCCAAGGTGAGAATCTAATCCATGGCTATTTACGTCTTGACTTGGCGCTGGGATGCGGACAAGCTCCAGCAGAATTAGAGTTCATAAATGTAGTTTCTTAGGACCATTGATGCTTCAGGTGAGAGGCTTAGCCAGTCCCAAGGAGACAGTCAGTATCCATGTGTGTATGTCTCTGTGTTCACATACGTGTATGCATGCGTGTGTACATGAGTCTTCCCCCGACCTAGGCCGGGCAAGCACAAGTTGTACAGGAAGCCCCTTCCAGTTCGTGGCTCTTAGAATGTCAAGGTGCACGTGCTGCTGTAGATTTTATTGTTTCCCACAAATAATACTTAATAAGATAAATAATAAGGTGAGCAGTATTTATTTATCTTATTTCCCCCACATGGGCGGTGTGCTCCCAGGGTGCAGGGGAGGCCAGATTTGTCTTGGCTGGGGCTGCCCAGGGGTAAAACATGGTCCCCGCTGGGCCTTCCCCGCCTCGGTGCTGGCAGCCGGCTGTGGGAGCACATGGGCTGCCGAGGGGACCATGGCAGGGCCGAGACACCCTTGCCAAAGCAACTGGGGCAGAGAGGTGGGGGGAGCAGTGCTGAAGAAACCCTTTGGCACTCCGTTTTCTCATCCTCCTGCCCACTCGCAGATCCTGATTCAGGAGAGTTGGAGCACAGCTTTACAACTGCTGCCCAGCAGGAAGAAGAATGGAAATTCCTGGAGTGCTCCTGATTAGTACTGCATGAGTATTAATCATTTATTTCCTGTTAGTATGATTTAGGTTCTTGAGAGATTTGGGCTGGGCAGCAAGAAGCCGTCTTTTGAGAACAAGGGTAATTCAAGCCTGGATCAGAAGCTCTTAGACGGTAGATCCCTCTAAAATAGCATCCTGATTTTATAGATGTTCAAACTATAGCCCAGAGAGGTTTGCTGACTAGCCGTAGGTCACACAGCTCATTGATGTGAAGCTTTTTTTCATGAAGCCTCTTTTTTCAAGGACTGAATCATTCAGAAAATTTTCATTCATTTTTACACTAAATAAAGAGCAAATTAGCAATTGGCTTCTCTATTTACTAGCTTGGGACTTTGTGCAAGTTATTACCTTCCCTTTCCTCCTCTGTAAATTGGGATAAATAACACCTCCCAAGATAACTGGAGGAAGAGAAAATTAATGTGTACAAGGCATGTATCTCAAGTGTTCTGAGGGCTTGGTAAATGCTGGTCTCTCTCCTTCCCTCAGTACTCATTTTCCCTCCCTGCCGTTTAAAATCACAATAAACAGAAATAAAATAAGTTCACACCCTCTTTCATAGACAGGCTCACCTCAAATCTGTATTGTAATGAAATGTAAATAGAAATGTCCCAGGCAGCCCAGATAAGTCCGAGGCATTGTGAAAGGCATTGTGGGAAGGACACTGGGAGCAGGGGCTGAGGCTGAGGGGTGGGGAGTGGACTTACTGAAGAAAGAAGTTTCCAGATGGAAGGTCAAAAGAGACTCTCTTCCCAGTTAAAAAAAGACATGTGCTCAAGGAGGAGAGGTTCCGAGCAGGAAGAGGGGATGACGGTGACCGCAAGAGAAGAGCAACAGTGCTCCCTTGCCCAGTGAGTACTTGGAATGCCATCCGTGGGAGTCAAAATAAGCAAGGAGGCCGGTGACGACTGAGCAGCCCACAGGTCCCGGGGGCAGCAAGCAGAGCACTCAATGTCAGTCCCCAGGGCAGGAATGGGAGCATCAGAAGGGTGGGGGCTGCCTGGGGATGAAGTCCAAGGAGAGACATCCCTCTCCAGCATCATGAGCTAAGGGAGGACATGCCCAACTGGGTCATCTTTGGCAGCGTGAGAAGAAAGAGGCTGGCCAGGTTTCTATACCAGCCACTGAATCAGTGATTCTAAAAACTCTTTCTTGTTCATTACGCTGCTTCTTACAGTTCTCGTGCCAGAGATGCTTGGCAGTGAAAAGCAGACGACTTGATTTGTGTAATAGATATTTTCACATACAGCATACATAAAAAACAAAAACAAAAGTGTCATAAAAATTTTAATCTGGTCTTTTCGTAGCAGAAATGGGAAGCACAAAGCTTTCATTATTGTGTTAACTCCTGCAGGGTCTGTAGAACAAAGCAGAACATTCATGGAAAAGAGTGTGTCACTGTTATGCAAAATTGGACTAGGGGACCACTTGGAGCAGAAATGCAGACCCAAACGCCCAATGTGGGTGGACCACCCTTCAAGCGCACTTGAAGCCCATTCCAGTCTCTTCTTGGGAGCTTTCCTAGCGGAGCCCCAGAGGCACATGATGACTTTAGCTGAGCCTCCCCAGGCATAGCGGTTTGTGGTAGACAATTCAATAGCCTTTGACCACCCAGGTTCCCAGGTACCCATTTCCTCCGGAAATCATTATAGGGGAATCTCCCCATGGCTGTGCTTCACTCTGCCACTTGGTGGCTCCGCTCTGTAGCTTCCTACCCACAACCCAAGACCCCAGAAAACTAGAGTTGAAATGCCAGGCACCAAGGTTGCTGCAGCCATCATTCAAATCCCCCACAGAGACTAGGGGCCCTGAGGCACCGGCACAGGGCAGAATGTAGCATCCATACAAAGGAGAGAAATGGAATTTACCAATCCTAGATGCCAATGATTTGATGAAGGCAGCATCCAGTGGAGAAATGGAAATGCAAAGCAGGTACTGTCCCATCCAGCCACCTGGCTGAAAGGACTTAGGAGAGATGGAGATCCTTCTGGAGGCAAAGTAATGCAGCCAGGAAGAATTCTCTGAGCCGAGAGCACAGCTCCAGCCACTTTTTAAGAGGTAGGAGAAGAAGAAAGGCATTGTGGCTTGGCTGGAGAATACGTGTTCATTCAGCGCTTACTGCTCTTGTCACTCACCCTGGTGAAGGCTTCTCATTCTCTCCCCGCTGCTGAGTACAACTCTTACTATGCTTCCAAAATGAAGTTTATGGCCTCCTCAGATGAAGAACTTGGGTGAGTTCCTAGGACTTTGCCAGGAGTCTGGAGCTATTCGTGAGTACCATTGCCACATCTCTTCTTAGACCACTTCTTCTCACTTCACCCATCTCTGGCCAATCCTCTTTGCCTTTAAGGTGCCCCTGCTTGGGGCAGATGGGTATGTGTCTTCTGTGGAATCAGGGGACCAAATGAAAAATAGAGCAGGTGAAGGGAGAGCACTGAGTTCCATGAACCAAAGATGAGAGTCTAGATGGATGAAGCCAGGGAGATAATGCCAGGACAACAGGGACTTCAAGCTGGCAGGCAGGAGGGTGGCCATGGAAGAAGCCAGCAACATGGGCTGGCTCCATGACCCTGCCCAGGCTTTCCACAGGAGGAGGCAAGAAAAGGCTGCATTTACAGGCCTCCCCAGCCATCCTGGCCCCCAGCACAGTTGTGGGGCTCTCTAGGTTCCTCAGCTCTATCTGGGGCTTCTGAGGACTTCTTCCCAGATGTGAGGGCTTGTCTGCTGTCCCTCTTAGTTCAAGAAAGTAAAGCCTAGAGTTTGGGGACCAACTGTCAATCTTTAAAGTCCTCTTTGCCATTTGTCTCCATTGGCCCACAAGGTCTCTCATGCAAATAGGATCTGTAGGCCTAAGTTCAAGCTATTTTATGTGCCCTGTCTCACCCCAGACTTTTACTACTTTACTCATTTGGCCATTTTCTTAAGCTGCCAGTTATATTTTTGATAATTGTAGCATATAATATAAGTATTGTTACTCCGATTAGGTAGTAAGGTGCTTTGTGTTTAAGAATGGAGCACTTACTCTGTTCTAAATGCTTGGCTAAGTGCTTTATATGGATTATCTCATCTAATCTGCATAACAACCCTGTGAGGGAGCTTTCATAATTTATTATCCCCACTTTTCTGGGGGAACTAGGGAACAGAAATGTCCACAAACTTGCCCAAGGCTCTGGCTCCTGTGTGAGTTTGAGCAAGTTATAACCTCTCTGCGCCTGTCTCCTCCGCAGTCGAATGGGATCAATAACAATACCTACCTGACAAGATTGCTGTGAGAATTATGAGCTGACATGTGTAAAGTGCTCAGAAGAGTGCCCGGCCCACATGTGTTTATTAAATAACAAATGATCTTCTAAATGGCGGAGCTGGATGTAACCCTGGTGTGATTGCAGAGTGCACATCCGTAACAGCGCACCGTCCATTTCCTTGTGTCCTGTGTCCTGTTCTGCTTTTTCTGAAAGCTGTGGTAGGGATTTGATTTCCTCTTTACAAAGACAGGGAGACTGAACTCTGGAAGTGAGCAGTCCAGGGCCACGCATGAGTTTCTCTCCCTGAGAATTCCTTGCTGACAGTTCATGTATTCTCATGGGCCGGGCGCTGCTCTGAGCACTTTACACACATTAACTCACATGGTTCACATACAGTCTTAGGAGGCAGGGGTTGTTATTCACCCCATTTTACAGATGAGGAAACTAAGGCACAGACCAGCCTTGCCCTGCTGTCATATTTATCCTCTACCTGAGCCCTCCCTCAGGCCTAAGGCCAACCAGTTCTGTCCTCAGGTCTGGAGCAGGAGCTCTGGGCTGGTGATCCAGGGACTCGGCATGAAGGCATCTTACTGAGGGACATCTGTGTCACCTGTTGTCCTACCTTTTCTGCCCTGGTCTGTGACCGAGCCCCCAACTGGACCCCAAGTTTTAATAACTGCCCTGGCCTAACTTCCATGCATGTGTCAGACCCTTCCAGTCTGGCCCATCTCTAGGGTGATCAACCATCATGGTTTGTCCAGGAATGTCCCAGTTTTAAAGCTGAAAGTCCTGTGTTACGGGAAAATTTTCAATCCTGGGCAAACCAGAATGATTGGTCACCCTGCACACTCGTAAGCCTGCAGCCATTTGCTGACTCAGTGAAGTTTTGCTCTTAGTCATCCTTGCATCTTCCTCTAGCTCTCCAGAGCATAAATCCCTTCTCCAAAAGATCCCCCAAATCATTTTAATTTAGCAGCAGTTGCATCACATCTTAAATCACAAGAGCATAAGGAACACGTTTAGGGAGACTTTCTTTCCTGATGAAGGAGATCTGTCGGGTTTACTTTTCCAAAACACACTGACGAAGCGTTACTAGTCAATCCAGCATCTCCTCTCAGCCCTTCACACGTGACCACCACCAAGCTATTATCTTATTTTCCTTTCACATGTTCTTGCTGCTGATGGTTTCCCTTCAGCCAAAGGCAAGAAGCATAACGCAGAATAAGGAGATTGGGACTTGGCATTAGGGAAACTGTGAGTAGAAGAAAGAACATAGACTTTGGAGGCAGAAAGACCTGGGTGTGAACCCTGCCTCTGATGTGCCATTGTATGTCTTTGTGCGAGTTACTTAACCTCTCTGAACTTTGTCTGTAAAAGGACAATAGGAGAAGATCAATGATGATGTGCGCACAGCGACTTGCATAGCGGGGATGTGATAGATCCTAAATGACTGATGAAAGAGGCCACAGCTCAAGAGCAGAGCTCCCAATGGACCGGCAGGATCCTGATCCTAAATGGGAGTTGGGAGAGATGCTGCTGGGTGGCTGGTACATACCAGATGGTCTCTTGGCCAACTTCTTCTCTTTACCTGCAGTATAACTTCTCTGGGGAAGACTTATTCCAAACTCCCAGGATTCTGTACTCCTTCATACTACTTTTCACAATCTGAATTCAAAATTTACTTGGGAAATTATTTAATTTCCATCTTTCCCACCTGACCACAATCTCCCTAAAGGCAGGGACCGTGTCTATCTTATTCATGGTTGTAGATTCAGGAGCCAAATCAGTGCCTGGCACACAGTAGGCATTCAACAAGTGCTTGTCAAATGAAATGAGTGAATCAATCAAATGACCATCAAAGGTACTAGGTACAGGTATTAACTCTGGAAAGAAGCTTAAGCAGTAGTAAGCCACTAGATGGTGCTAATATCCTGTCTGTAAACTCTGGTGGGCTTTCAAAACGAATTCTGGGTGGCAGACTCAATTTCCAATTTGAATTGGAAGCGATTCTGCTGAGATTATAACATCTATTTTTTTGTTGAGCACCATGCTCGGCAACTTACAATGCGAAATCTATAGTTCTTACAAGAACCACAGGGGAATGTACCCCATTTTACACATGAAGAAATAAATTCTCAGTAATTTTAAGTAAGTTTTCTAAAGATACACAACTTGTGGGTGACAGAATAAGACTCTGAACCCAGGTCTGTCGGCCTCCAAGCTTGTGTTCTTTCCAGTATAGCCCAGTGCTTCCACTTTAGTGGTCTGATGCAACCAACGAACGTGCTTCCTGCCGTGACAGTTTCCCTCCCCCTCCCCAATTTTTCCCCCTCACCACTGGTGGTTGTTTTATCACATACCCAATCAGAACTCTCCACACAGTCACTGACTTCTAAAAAGTCAGTTTACAGGGGAGGGGACATGGGAGGCAGAAGAGAGTCGATGCCTCTTAGACCAGATGTTTAAGTCTTCGGCTCATTGATACTCTAGGTGTAGCACTCTGAGGAAGGAGTTTATCAATCTCCAGTTTATCAATCAATCCTCCATAGCTCTTAGTTCAGCATCTGTGTTGCACACACAGGGCTGAGCAGACAGATGGGCTTACAATCTGGTCGGGGATGTGAGACACGCACATATGGGACATGATACGCTGCAGTGCCTGAGTGCCTCGTGGATGATGGATGTAATAAGAGCACTAGGAGTTCCGAGGCTGGAAAGATTGCTATGGCTGGAGTGGTCACACATCTGAAAGTCATGGTTCACCTTCACAGAAAATGCATTGAGGGAGATGCGTGGCAAGTAAACTAATCCCTTTCCACTAAAAGTGTGGATCAAGGACCAGTAGCTTTGACACTCCCCGAGAGCTTGTTAGAAATGCAGAATCTCGGGTCTCATCTCAGACCTCCTGAACCAGAATCTGCATTTTAATAAGCTCTCCAGACGATTCACACACTTTAAAGACTTTTGGGGACTAAGCATTTGTATTCATATGTCCCTTTAAAATGAAATAATAGTCTAACTAAAACACATTTTACTATCACTGTTTAGTTTTAACTTTGGGTTCTAAGTTGCTTTTAAAGGAATGGTACTGAGCACTCTAAATTTCTGCCATTCCTTTCTATACAAACCTATGGAGAGTCTGAATAGCTCCATTTTCTGTGGCCTCATTTATTATTTATTATTATTATTTATTAACTGGAAGGAAAGCTCTTATCCAAAGCCCTTTGTGTATATTTATGCAAGAAGAACTGTTGTCCAAGAAACTAGGCCTTGAAAAATCCTAAAGGCTATTTTTTAAATCATGGAAGGAAGTTTACCTTATGTTCAACATAATTTGGTACATTCTAATTCTTTGCAAATTGCTAACCTGTGTTTGGTACATGATGAATCCAGAATACTGGATCAAGTCTCCTCAGGTCACCCCCTACGCCTCCACACTGTCCTTCTGTCCATCATTCTGGGTAAATGGAAGTTGTTAGAATGTGGAATTGTGACAAGTCTGGTGGAGAAAGTTATACACTTAGACACTAGCATATGGAGAACACTTGACTTAACACCTCAACAAGAAGTGATAGTAACCCTATGTCTAATTGTGGTCCCATTTCTCTATCCACTCATGGGAACTGGGTGAGCCCATTGAGAAAGGCAGCATGGTGTAAAGAAAAGAGCGCAAGAAAACCAAGTCAGGAAACATGATCTCAGATCAGACACGTGTTAGCTGTGTAATGTCAGTTCTCTGCATCTCAGTGCCCCATCTATAAACCTGGGAGGTGGAACTAGATAATTGCTAAGCTCTCCTCCTGGTTTAGCATTATTTGAACCTAGTTAACTAGGCGTTAGAGCATGGGTAGTTATTCATCAAACCCAGATTATATACAACCAACTGGAAATGGCCTACACTATCCTTACTGACAGATAGAAAAGTTGAGAAGGCTGGTTACCATAGCAATTCACCTTCATGGAGTCATTTATAAATTCAGTTCTGTAAAGTGACGATATTATGTACTGGCACCTGCAAAACTCCTTAATATTTCCTTTGCTTCCATTCTTGCCCCAGGCTACGGTGCCAAGAGCTGTCCTAATCTGGAGAGGCAATCAGAGTTCTCAAGCTGCCTTTCGGTCTGCTGGAACAGAAGGTGCTGACAGGGGTGGGAGTGAAGGCAGGCCTCCTTTTAGTTTACTAATTCTGTAGCCGCCCTTCACAAACTCCAGCAAATATTTGCGATGTTGCAAGGTGTTACGAGAAGTGAAAGGCAAGCTGTGATTCAGCTGGTATGAAGACTCTGCAAACAAAAGCGAGTGATCTGCTTTTGCCGCAAATTATTATTTCTGCCAGAGCCCACAGACTGGAATACTAAGAGATATTTCTGCAAGACGTTGCTATCATACATACTGGATTTTCCCAATAAGACCAATTTCAAATTAATTGTCCCAACTTGTGGACCTTAGACCCCTGGGAGCTATGGAGTTACCTCAGAGGATCTACAAACCCATGTGCATGTTCTTCTGTTGACTGAATGAAAAATGTGCTCGTCCATGAGGATTACTTCTCAAATATGCATAAATGTTGCTAATGATTAATAAAAGAAATTAACTTACGTTACTGAATTTATCTTAGCTTTTTGTTACGTATTTTCTTAATCTACTGATTCTAAAGGTAGAGTAAATATCATGCTTGAGTTTAAGAAAAAAAATTTTTTTGATGTTGAAATTCAGTCTTGACACTTGTCAGTCATTTGACTTGATTCTTGGGTCAGAGAATATGGACCCCTTACCATTAGGAGAGAAACTTTCCCCCAGTTATTGGCTCCACTTTCATGGCATATCTTGAATAGTATACTCACCATTTCATTTCTAGAACCTTAAAACCTGTTAGAAAGACATTTAAGTGGCTAGTTGAGCATTGTCCCTCTATGAGAAATGTCATCCCTGAATAAAAAATATGAGCAGTGGATACATTTCCTTAGTCCACAAATTTATATAAGAAATAGAACCTAATTTTTATTTCAAGCTTCCATTTCTTTACATTGTCAGAAACTGAATATCAGTGAATTCGTAGATTTCAGCCTCCTCTTTCTCTGTGATTGTGTCTAGTTTCTGAGAGGGGCTTGTGGAGTACTAAGGTATGCAGTAGGGAGGGGGAGTGGAGGGAGTGAGGACTCTGGTCCTCAAGGTCATCCTTCCACACTGGTACTTATTGAGATGTCTTCACCCTGTCTGCATGACCCCTTCGGGTCCAGCAGCACCCTCCATTTCTCCAGCATTCTCTTGGGCTTAAGGAGACGAGCTTCCATGTGTCACTGGGACATGGAAAACTTTGTCAACCTGCCTAAGGCCTCTTCGGCAGGGACCCACCATGCACCCATTTCTTCTCTGAGGTCTTGCAACCTTCCGGGGGTTCCACTGAGGATGCAAAGAGCATGTCTTCTCTCTTCCCAGACTCCATAAAAACATCTGAGATTGTGCCCTGTTCCCAAGGTAAGCCTGGAGAGTAGCACATAGGACCTACCACATTTCTGCCCTTGGTGTTTCCCATGACTTTACTTCATCCCCCCAGGAATAGGGAACTCTTTTCTACTCTCATTATCTTTTCTTCCAAATATTTTGTCTATGCTGCTAGTTTTTTCTCCTCCTTCTTCTTCTTCTTCTTTCTCCTAAGGGCATCTTCTAAAACCAAAAGTCAGGAAGACCCTCTTACTTCTCTCCTCTTACTATCATACCCCTCGTCTGCAATAAGAAGCACAAACTAGACTAGCTCTCCGAATTGGGGGAAGGAAGGAGAGAGAATGTGGGGGAAAGGGATCAGCTGCTATTATTCTGCCACATATACAAATTAATGTAGATTTCATGCGTCCAGGGCCTGCGAGAAAGGAAGTCAGCCCCAAATGAAATCAGACACTCAGCAAAAAGTAAACTTTTATAGAATAATTAAATAAGCCCCCCCAGCAGTGGTGGAGTTTTCCTACAGATTCTTTACATTTTCTGCAGTGTGGCGTCCAGAGCTAAGTGACTTATAGACACAATGCTGAAATAAAGGGATCTTTTCTAAGGATGGTGCGAATGAGGGAAGCTCCCTCCGTGGTATATGTCGGCTCTTCAGCTAGTCAGACTTGGGTGTTGGGAGAGGAAGGGTGGGATGGGAAGAAAGGGGAGGCAGCTGCACACCTCGAGGCTCCCCTCTCACTCAGGCTCTCCCTGGAACTTCCCTGCCCCAGGGGCTGTTGGAAAGGCAGCTACCTCTAACGCAGTCTTCCTTCCCAGGGAGATCTGAAGTCACTTCATTCATTTATTTATTCTTTCATTCAAAACCATTGAATTCCTATGCTGGGCTACACACTAGGTGACAAGTAATCCTATTGTGATCTTGGTGAATTTATCTAAGAGTCTTGTTGAACAGAAAAGAAATGGTCCCTGGATTTAAGGATTTTATAGTTTCACCGGGGGAGAGAGGAGCCCACGGAAAGACAGGTGAAGGAGCAATCTCAACATTAGGGTGGGGAAAATGCAGGTTGCAGTGGAACACTGAGGCAGGACACCTAGCCAAGCCTTGAGGTGTCAGACAAGTCTTCCTGGGTAGGACAAGAGGAAACAAGTGGAATTTGAAAGAAGGAGTACCAGGGCTCCGGGGGCAGGGCAAGCTCTGACAGGCCAGGCCACAAGCTAGAACACCTCTTAAGTGGGAAAGGGCTCAGGTAGCAGCTGATCTGCCTCTGAACCAGCTCAAAATTTCTAGTAGCAGTGCTGCCTATTTGGTGATTATAGACACGCATCTTTCTCATTCAAAAGAGCTAATGGTTGCAGGCCTAGGCAAGAAGTTTCCATTTCCCTGTTTCTCAAGTTGTGTGGTTGAATCAGGAGCTTAGGGGAGGAACACGGGCTTGGAGGGTCCTTTCCAATGCAGAAGCCACAAACGCTCTCCTCCTTTGCTGCTTGGAGAGAGTAGCAGCTGACTTAAAAGATCCTATATTTCAGGCAAAGAAGAGTTTGTTGACAAACCACGTAGGAGGCACCAGAGTGCTAAATTAGAGCTTTTGCAAGCAATGTCTTTTTATCATTAAACTTGTGGTTCAACCTCATTTGTTGCAAACAGGCTGCCTTAGTTGAATAGGCTCACCTGAGTATGGGGTGAACCCCTTGAAATCCAGGTTTGTTGCCAATGATTCACAAAGAAACCAAATTAATATTTGTTTTACAAAGGAAGGATAGTGTAAGAAGGTAGGAAGCTCTTTGGCCCACTAAATCATGAAATGGGATTATGTTTCCCAGCTGTGAAGAGTGAGAATTAATATCCTGTGTGGGGAACCTCGACCACATCACCTATAGGCCAACTTTATGTCGTGGAAACAAATCAAAGGACTGCATTTGGAGAAAGGCCTTACCGTTCCAGATCACACAGGAAATAATTACGTATTATTATTCTTGAGTGAATGGAGTGAGAAAATAGAATCCTTGGGTAAATAACCAGAATAGACTAAAGACCTTTGTGTTAAACTGTAAACAATCATCTAGATCAAATTACTTAATAGTTTAGTCCATGAATGTAGAACAATATGTGTTTTAGCTTATGCCAATAAAGCAATCTTTAGAGATGTCTAAGTGACTTCTGGCCCTAAATTTAGTCCATAAAGTGATTAAGGAATTAAGAAACAATAAAAATGGCCTGGGAAGATATTGTAGACACTAACCTTTTACATCAACCCAAGGTTTTTCCAAAAATGCTGTCATTTCTAGAGATATCTAGAACACGGGTCAGCAAATTTTTTCTTAAAGGGCCAGGTAGTAAATATTTTAGGCTTTGCAACTCTGCCATTGTATATAAAAGCAACTCTAGACAAAATGTTAACGAATGGCCATCGCTGTGTTCCAATAAAACTTTATATAAAAAAATAGGCAACAGCCTTGTGGGTGGTAATTTGCTGACCCTTGATCTTGAACAATTGTGTAGATGTAGAAAGATGAGTTCTTTTGGAAAAATCATGATGAAAAGTCATAGAATGACTTTTCTCAGATGAAAAGTCCATAATGCTTTCCTATTGCCTTCTGGATCCAATCTAATTTCCGCAAACCAATATTTTAGGCTTTATAATCTGGTTGCAGCTTGCCTATTTATTATTCATATCTCCCATGACCCTTCAACATGAACTTCAATTTCAACCAGGTCAGTCTCCCATATCCTCCATTAACATCTCACTCTTCATTCCCACTTCTATGTCTTTGCTTGTTTCTGTCCCCATCACTTCTCCTATTAATTAAAATATCTCCTCCCTGTGTCAAAATCTAATTATAATATTATCTATAAGAAATAGAAATCTGGGGCCGGCCTGGTGGCACAGCGATTAAGTTCGCACGTTCCACTTCGTCAGCCCGGAGTTCACCAGTTCAGATCCCGGGTGTGGACATGGCACCACTTGACAAGCCATGCTGTGGCAGGTGTCCCACATATAAAGTAGAGGAAGATGGGCACGGATGTTAGCTCAGGGCCAGTCTTCCTCAGCAAAAAGAGGAGGATTGGCAGCAGATGTTAGCTCAGGGCTAATCTTCCTTGGACAAAAAAAAGAGAAATAGAAATCTAATATTATCTATAAGAAAGAGAAAGAGTGGGAGGGAAATGAAGGCTATATCTGTCCCCTTCCACCTGACAGCCTACATTCCAAAGTAATAGTCAATGTCTGGTGACCCTTAAAAACATGACAAAACTATCAAAATTCTATGAAATTGAAGCTTCTGGACAAAGATAGCAGAATGAAACACACATCTAATTTTCATCCTTTTCAACTTCCCCACATAAACTGCATTATAGGTATTTTTTGCAGGGTGGTGTAAATCCCAAGGATAAAGAGAGTGAAAGAGGATACCAAAGGGACCGAATTCTGGAGGATAGAGAGCAGACAGACGAATGGTAATGGACTTGGCAGACTTGAAAGATCAAACTGTAAACTGACAGTAAGTCAAGATAAAAACAAATCCAATATGCACTCCAGAATCCTCAAAAGACTCAAGGGTTGATGCTACCTCTGCAAGTGGGGTGGATTGGGGTGTTGAACTAAAAAAGACTAGTTGAATGAAGGCTGTTTGAGGAACTGGTGGATTCCTGGATTTCTCTGCTACCCTTCTTCCACACCACTGGCCGATTGCCCCTCACACACTCTGGCCAAAATCTAGAGGTTTAGGTTCCAGAGACAGGAAAACAGATTTTGTCTGGATGGAACACCAGGCACAGTCGAGGGCAGGTGTGAAGAATAAGTGAATGCATGTACATTGAATACTAAGGCTTTCTGCTCTCTTCCTCTACTTTATGCTTCAGGCAGAGAAACTAGAGGATTATTTTGTGGAGAATAAGACCATCTCAAGAGGAAATATCTAAAGATCCTGACTTCAAGAGTCCCCTCACAAATAGCCCAGAGAGATCATCCCGTATCAGCGATTCTCGACTGGAGGCATATGGCAATGTCTGGAGACATTTTTGATTGCCACAAACTTCGGGGCTGAGGACGGCAGAGGCCAGGAATGCTGCTAAATATCCTAAAATGCACAATAGAAGCCTCCTACAACTTATCCAGTCCAAAATGTCAGTGGTGAAACTGTTGATAAACTCTGCCTTACTTGAAATTCACGGTCAACTGGTTCCCCAACACAAGTAGAGTTTTCAGTAGTCTTCCCACTTTCCATGAGCAAGCAGAAAAGAAAAAATGACCAGATATCTGAGGAAAACTTCTAATAAGGAAGATAGAGATCTAAACAAACAGATAAAAGCAACTTGGAGGAAACAGAGACTCTATAGGAAGCACAAAACTCTAAATAACTATACTTGACTTCCACTTATGACCATGATGGACCACCAGGGACCAGATTTACCTTCCAGCTCTCAACTACTTTCGGAATCCACAAAATACTGGAATACGGCAAATAATGCCATTTTTGTTTCTTCCTTCTGATCTCTATACCTTTTCCCCTCTTTGTCTTGTTTTATTGCACTGGCTAGGATTGCCTATATAATATTGAATAGATGTGGTAAGAGCAGGCATGCTTGACTTGTTACAGATTTTAAAGGCAATGCTTTTAACATGTGATATGATATTTGTTCTGGGCTTTTGATGTTACCCTTTACTAGGCTGAGGAATTTATTTTTATTTTTATTTTTTTTTTGAGGAAGATTGGTCCGAGCTAAGTACTGCCAATCCTCCTCTTTTTGCTGAGGAAGACTTGGCCTGAGCTAACATCCATGCCTATCTTCCTCTACTTTATACGTGGGACGCCTACCACAGCATGGCTTTTGCCAAGTGGTGCCATGTCTGCACCCGGGATCGGAACCGGTGAACCCCAGGCCACCAAGAAGTGGAACGTGTGAACTTAACTGCTGCGCTACTGGGCCAGCCCCTAGGCTAAGGAATTTCTATTCTAGTTCACTGACGTTTCATTATGACTGGTTGTTGAATTTTATTAAAAAATGATCATAGTTTTTGTTTGTTTGTTTGTTTTTTTACTAATTTGTTAATGTGGGTAGTAAATTAATAGATTTTTCTAACGTTGGCTAATCTTGCATTCCTGGGATAAACCCACATTGGTCAAAAAATAATATTATTAACTGTTATGCATTGCTGAATTAGTTTTCTAATGTTTTTCATCTTTGCTTATGATTGACTACGGCCTGTAATTTTCTTTTCTTTACGGTACTTGCCTAGTCTGGATAACACGGTTATACTAGCCTTATAAATGAGTTGAGAAGTATTCCCATTTTTTCCTATTGTTTGAAAAAGTTTGCGTAAATTTGGAATTACTTGTTATTAGAATTTTGGCATAATTCGCCTATAAAACCATCTCATTCTGGTATTTAACTTCTGATAAAATTTCTTTAATGATTATATGATCTTTCAGATTTTTAATCTATGCTTGAGTCAGTTTCAATCATTGTTATTTTTATAGGAAACTATCCATTTCATCTAATACTTTTCAAATATATTGGCATAAGATTGTTCATAATATTCCTCTTCTCTTTTTAAATTTTTGCTGCATCTATAATTATGTTCCATTGTTTATTCCTAAAATTAACTATTCCTGACCTCTTTCTTCATTAGTCTTGCTAGAAGTTTTAGAATTTTACTAGTCTTTACAAAGAACTGACTTTTTGCTCTGTTGAGCTGTTTCTTCTATTGTATTTGTTTTACATGATTCATTTATAATCATACTTTTATTGAGTCATTCTTCCTACTGTCTTTGGATTTGTTTTTCTAACTTGTTTGATTTTTAAGTCATTAATTATCAGACTTTCTTCTGTTCCTATATAAACATTTAAAGTTACACATTTCCCTCTAAATTCCACGTTAGCTGTATCCCACAAGATTTGAAAACATATTTTCATTATTATTTGATCTTAAGTATCTTCTAATTTCACTATGATTTTTTGACTCATTATTTAGAAGGGTGTTTTAAATTTCCAAATATATGGTTTTAAAATTATCTTTCTGCTGTTAATTTCTAACCTAATTGTACTGTGATTAGACACTGGTTTTTCTGATAGCAAATTTCTGAAAATTTAGACCTTATGGCTTAGTACATAATTTTTTTTCTTTGTTTGCTTAAGAAGAATGTGTATTATTCAGTTATTGGGATGGTGTTTTATATATGTCCATTAGATGAAGATTGTTAATTGCATTCTTCAAATCTTACTAAATTATCTTTTGACTGCTTGTTTCATTAATTGCTGCAAGAAGCGTGTGAAATCTTCCACTACAATAGTTTTGTCAACTTTTGCTTTACATATTTTGAAGCTATATTATTAGGAGCACATAGATTAAGAATTTTTTTAATCCTCTTAGAAACTTGAAACTTTTATCTGTATGTAATATTTTTTTATTCTCTAGTAATTCTTTTTGCCTTAAAGGCTTTTTTTTTCTATATTAACGTAGCCACACCAACTTTCTTTTAGTATTTGACTGATATACTTTTCCACCTTTTTATATAAACTCTCATTTGGCATATAGCTGGAACTTAAAAAAAAAAGTGACAATATTTGTCTCCTTTAACTGGAAAATTTAGTATATTCACATTGATTGTGATTAGAGATATATTTAGATTAATTTCCTCCTTCTTTTCTCTGTATTTTTTTCCCCTTTCCTTTCTTGGCTTCTTTTGGATTAATATTTTTTCCTTCATTCTGCATACTTCTGGTTTAGAAATTATGTACTCTATTTTATTCTTTGTTATTTAAGAAATTTTAACATGTATTTTTAACTTGACCAAGTTTAAAGGTTGTCGATATCTTTTCCTTCTTGAATACTTAATCCAATCAATCAAACTATATTCTATTATTTTCTAGTATTTTAGTTCTTATTAACCTCACAAATGAGATATTATCACCTTACATAATCAATGTTTGTCTATAGACTATATACTTGCCATTTTCTGGGACTCATCGTTCTTTCTTACATTTCATGTTTTCCTTTGAGCTCATGTCTTTCTTCCTGAAGTCTGCTTTTGAAATGTTCTCTAGCAAGGATCTGTTGGTTGTAAACTTATCTGCTTGCCTAAAAATGTCTATTTCATGTCTGTTCTTACAAAACTATTACGAAAAAAATGAAATATTATCTGTTCTAAAACTTTGGATGTATGTCAGACCTTTTTCCTCTACCTTTCATGTCTCAATTTTTATTTCATATTTTTTGTCTCTGAATCTTTGCGCTGAAGTCTCTGGAAAGATTTAAATTTTTTCCCCATCTTCCCAGGGTTAAGGCCAAGATAAGAAAGTATCTCCACTGCCCTTCTCTGTGGATATGTGGGGGGATTCTAGCAAACCCACTGAAACCGTCACCTTGCAGGGCTCCATGCTTTATGCACATACCTCTCTTCTAACCTCCCCACTTTTCTCACGTCCTGGGCTTTGTCTTCCACGCATTCGATGTCTTTTACAATACAGGCTTTAGACTCTTGCAAGATTGGCAAATACTCCTTAAGACAAGCACTGGATTTGGTGCTAGTTTACCCTTTGAATTTATACTTTCCCTTTGTTTCTGGTCTCTGAGGATCATCATTACTTTCTTGCGAGTTTAACTATATCCATATTTTAAAACTACATACATATATCAGTTTTGTATACTTACATGAGATGTACATATGTAAATAAATATTTTCTAGGATTTTTATTGTAGGCTAAGTTTCTCTGGCTATCTTGTTCATAATGTTGTTGGAAACTTAAGTCCATCTATTTGATCTTTAAGTTGCTAAAATTGCAAATCTTTTAGCATGACGGAAAATTAAAAACCAAGAAAGAACACTATCGCCATCTGGTGGAGAAACCTACATCTAAATGAGACCCACGGTGACTCACCTCCTTCCCCTTGCCCCCCATATTTAGTCAACAAGTCCTGTCAAGTCTTCTTTTATCAGATCTTTCAAATTTGTCCCTTCATTTCCATTCTTCTAGTACCATCTTAGTCTACTTCCTAGGTTTTTTTTGCCAGAATCTTTGCTTTTGAACCAGCCTCTCTTTAGTCAATATTCTTTTAGTTTTTGCCTTGTTCCTATTGTCACACCTTACTTTTACAGTTTACAGTAATTTGATGGGTTGTGTATCAGGTTCTTGTTTATCAGCAAAGATTTTGGAACCAATAACAGCAGTATGACTAGAGATGAGAAAGAAGAGTTCCAATAAATGTTAGCTGAATTGAAAGAAGTATTTAGTACTATTTGCTCATTTGCAAAATTTATCTGGGAGGCAGCAGATACACAGAAGTTTCCAAGCTTTTTTATTCTGTAATAACAGACTGATGGATGACATTTATATGTGTAATTCTTCTGTGGACTAACCTAGATTTTTTTTAAAACTTAGAATTATTTTTAATTACAAAATACATGACCAATATTTAAAAAATGCAGAGTTTTGCAAATGAGTAATTATACTGATGATGTTAGGAGCCAGAGTTTTCACTGTGGAAGATCCAAATATGGAATGGGGAGAGGCAAGGAAGAACCCTGCAGGGTCGGACTGTAATTGGAGATATCAATAAACTTGTGATTTCTAAGATATATGTTTCCTACCTCTTTCTGTTAAAGGGGCCTAGAGGCAATGACAACCCAGCAGCCCTGGATCTTAGTATCTAAACACTGCTCTCCACTAAAAGAAACTAGAGATCTTTGGAGAAATGGCTGATTCAAGGGCTGGGTGGGGAAAAAAAAGAAACCCACGAGATAAACCAGAAACATCTTGTGCTAGAAAGTAAGGAATTTCTCAAAGAATGGTAATAACACGTCAAAAAGACCCAAGAGCCAGCTTGAAAGGTCTCCCACTGGCCAAATATGGGACAATTTGACATCAAAACAAGTGAGAGTAAAAGACTGAATAAAATAGGAATCCATGAGTTCACACTAAGATAAGCTGAAAAAAGAGAAAGCTTTTCCTTAAGGTAGAATGCCAATTAATAAATGTAAAAGGAATGACAGAATTGGAAAACCACCATCTGGTAACCATCAAAGTAACAATTAATTCAGTCAAGAAACATCACTGGATGCTAAAGTGACTGTGTGAAAGTTTGCTGAGAAACAGTGTATTTATAGTCTCAAAGTATCTCCCTACAAAATGCTTAATAGAAAAAAACTGAAACCACAGTGGAGAAATCTAGCAGAACCACCTAAAACAAGCGATCAAAACTAACATCTTGTAATGGGACAACCGACATCGTATGACACACTGAAAAGGACACAGCATCTCTTCTACCTGCCAAAAATGCTTAAATTCAATCTAATCATGAAGAAACACCAGAAAAACTCAGATTAGGAGATATTCTATAAAATAACCAACCTATGTGTTTCATGACCTTGACATTTTTGAAAGACAGATTTAAGAATTGTTCTAGATTAAAGGAGACTAGACACATGACAACTAAATGCAACGGGTTATTCTGGATTGGATCCTAGACCAGTCTTTTTTTTTTTTTTTTAAAACAAATGGCATTACTCGAAAAATTAGTGAAATATGTGAAAGGTTAGATAATAGTATCGTACTAACGTTAATTTTCTGGTTTTGATAATTACGCTGCAGTTACTTAAGAAAATACCTTTGTTTTGCGGAAATACACACAAGTATTTGGAGTAAAGAGGCATCATATCTGTAACTAACCCTCAAATGGTCAGAAAAAAAAGCATTTATTCTATACTGGTAAGTAGATAGAGAAACCTCTTACACAGATTAGAATGACAATTAATACAGAAAGAATGATCTAGTTAGAAACTTATAATTTTGCAAACATCAAAGCATGCTAAATCAAGGAGGGGCAGGTTTGATGAGGAATAGAATATCAACATAGTCTCAAAATTTCTCCTCACAAATTATCCACTAATCACAAAAGGAAAAACAGTAACTATACAGTGGAGAAATTGGACAAGATCTGACCCAAGCAATCAAAAGAACATCATCAATGAGAGGCAAAGGGACATTCTGTAAGTCTGGATTTGACACCAGGGCACACATCACTCATAGTATCTCAGCCCACAATGTATAACCCAAATCTAACCATAAGGAAACACTGGAAAAACCTAAACTGAGGAATATTCCTTAATTTAATTGCCCTATATTCTTTAAATATATCAATACTACAAAACACAAAGAAAGGCTGAAAAACTGTTCCAGATTAAAGTGTCATGCTAATGAAACATGTGAGCCTGGACTGGATCCTGTAGCTGAAAAAAACATTACCAATGGAGCAACAAATGAAATCGAAATAGGGACTATAAATTAGATGAAAGTATTGTACCAATGTTAAATTCCTGAATCTGATAACTCTATTTAGTATGCCTGAGCTTATGAAGTACATATATAGCATTAAAGGGTAAAGTGTATGTCTGCAACGTACTTGCAAATGGGACAAGGAAAAAATATATAACACGAGACAGAAAATGGTAAAGCAAATATGAGAAACATTTAAAAAGTCAAAGTGCAGAAAAATGTACGTATTTCTTCTGCTTAAAATTCTCAAAACAAATATATACACTTAAGTGAAAGTAACTATACATTTCTAGGATACTAAAATTATCAGTATTCCTGCTCCCCCAGATAAGGGAACTTGAAGCTAAAAAGTATTATGTGGCTGGCATAGGCTGTAAAGAGTTAAGTCTCTTTTCTCAACCCTCAGTTCCATTCCACAGAAAAAGACTACTAATAGCTTTCAGATGCTTTCTATATGTATATACATATATAATTCTTACTTCATTTTGATGGGTGCATATTCAAATGAATGCACTTAAGAAGCATTTTATTGGTATTTGTTTCTAACATACATATTTTATAAACACAGTTTGAGATTTAAAAAAGTTTATTTCATCACTTATACATTTAGTTTGATAAAAGCTGTTTGGCCTTAATTCTGTCATCTTTTGTTAGTTTGTTTTTATGCCTTCTTTTAAAAAATATGTTATGTTCATGTTTGTTTTGGGATTTTCTTTCTCATCTAATAACTTCCACTCAATTTATGGCAGTCATATCATTATTTCAACAATATGAAGATTTACAATAATTATATTCTGTTCTGAGGTGTAATACTAACAAAAATCTCCCCAGGAGAACTTGAGTCTGGCCACTGGATCACTTATGGAAGGAAGCTACTTAAGGCATGAACATGAAATATAAGCCAGGGAAGTCCAGGTCCCAGTTGATATCGAAGAAATGTACTCTTCCAAAGTTGACCAACCCAACTTTTACTGGTTCTGGGCCACTCTCTGACTGGGCCCTATTATAGGTTGTCCCCTGTGTTGATTTTAATTTAAAATCCCAAACTGATTAAAGCATGAGAAGATACTTCTTGCCCTTGGAGCTATTGTTGTTTATTATATTTTGTATTATCCTTGTGATCTTTCTGGATATGAATAACAATGTAACCTAGAAAAACACTATTTAAAAAACCTTATAAATGAAACTTGAAACTTTACTTTCATACTTTTAAAACAAATAAAAATCAATATCTATACTATGTATATCATCATGTTATCTACTCTATACGTTTTATTTGTTGTTAGTGCCGTCAAGTCATTTCCGACTCCTAGTGACCCTGTGTACAGGAGACCTGAACCCTGCCTGGTCTTTTTGTGCCATCCTCTCATCTTCCTGCGCTGTATCAGACAATGCTCCCCTGCTATTCATAGGGTTTTCATGGCCAATTTTTTTGGAAGAGGCTGGCCAGGTCCTTCTTCCTAGCCTTAGTCTGGAAGCTCTGTTGAAACCTGTCCACCATGGGTGACCCTGCTGGCATGTGAAATACCAGAAGCATAGCATTTAGCATCACAGCAACATGCAGCTACCACAGTATGGCAACCAACAGACGAGTGGTGTGGTTCCCTGACTAGGAAACAACCGGGGCCGCAGCAATGAGAGCACTGAATCTTAACCCCCAGACCACCAGGGCTGGCGCACATTTTATAGTGATATGTGTTTATACATACTGCACTTGGCAATAGGGAATACTTTTTTGGTCTCCCATAGTAGGATACAGGTTTCAAAAGCCCTGAACCTCTGAAGGCAGCACAAAGCACAAGGAGAATCTTTGAAACCTCAAGCAGTCTTTCAACAGTCTATATTACATTTATATATATATTTTAAAAAAAGTCAAAATGTTTGCTTTGTTCTATTTATTTCTTTTTTTTGGCAGGGGCAAGGGAAAAGGTAAAAAAAAAAGTTTGGTTTCTGCTTCAAAGAGCTTTCCCAAAGAGTGATGATTCATTTTCATTATACATCATCGTGGAGGAACAGTTCCCCTGGCTTTCATGACAGTTTGGACTCAAAGAAATGTGTGTAATATGTGTCTTTCTGAAATCCAGTGTATTCTTTTGGGCATATATGGGGTGTCCCTTGTGTTCTTGTCCTCATATGAAAGATACTGGCAATTTGGCTTCAAGAACAAATTTAAAAAAATCATAAATACAACTTGTGTTTGATTTGGGTCTGGGCTAATAACGAAGGAACAATTCAGTAACAATGGCCTCAGATATTTAAGTACTCAGTTAAACTGCAATTAATTAAGGGACTGCTGATTCTAAGAACTGTACAACCAACAAGGGAATGAAGGAAAAATTAAAAGTCTTGATGCCAAGATCAGAGTAAAATATCAATAATCTCCCTTTTGCAATATCTATAAAGTAGAAGAAGAGAATAATAAGAATCATATGAACAATAATAAATAAAAAGTGCATACAGTACTGGGAAAACATTTTTTTTGTTAAATTTGCCACTTATTCCAATTTGATAAGATGCTTGTAAGGAAAATAACAACTTATGGCAGAAAACTAATTATATTGTTGCTGTTCAGAACTTCTTGAGAGCAAAAGAATAATACCAATTAACTTCCGTGGTTTAAAGTTAATTGTCTTAAAACATGTTATTTTGTAACCTGAACAACTATGCTATGCCTTAAAAATTCAAAACAAAAAGTAAAATCATATAGAAAGGCAAAAACTTCATTAATACATCTAGACAGATGTTTGCTTATAGTTTTTGGTATCCAAAACTTTTTTTCCACACATCGCACAGATACCTAAAACAAAGAAACAAAAAAAAAAATGTGAGCAATCAAATCGTAATACCAACTAATAATACCAATCAAACATCTAATACCAATGGTTTGATTTACTTAAAGCACTCCTGAAGCTTAAAACATAATTTAACAGCATCAGAAAAGAGAAAAAGAAAACAAATATATAAACATATTTTTGTGTGTGAGGAAGATTCACCCTGAGCTAACAACTGTTGCCAATCCTCCTCTTCTTTCGCTTGAGGAAGATTAGCTCTGAGCTAACATCTGTGCCAGTCTTCCTCCACTTTGTATGTGGGATGCCTCCACAGCATGGCTAATGAGTGGAGTAGGTCTGCACTTGGGATCCAAACCTGTGAACCCTGGACCGTTGAAACGGAGCACATGGAACTTTACCCACTTGGCCACAGGGCCGGCCTCCAAAAACATATACTTTTTTTTTTTTTTTTTGAGGAAGATTAGCCCTCAGCTAACTACTGCCAGTCCTCCTCTTTTTTTTGCTGAGGAAGCCTGGCTCTGAGCTAACATCTGTGCCCATCTTCCTCTAGTTTATACGTGGGACGCCGACCACAGCATGGCTGCCAAGCAGTGCCATGTCTGCACCCGGGATCCGAACCAGCGAACCCTGGGCCGCCGAGAAGCGGAACGTGCGAACTTAACCGCTGCGCCACCGGGCCGGCCCCAAAAACATATACTTTTAACTATGAACAAATTCTAAGTTTTATTTTGCCTTACAAAAAAGAACGTTTGACTAACAGGACTTATGAAAGGCTACTCCTTTTCTATGTTATCCAAATCAGTACCAAAAGAAGTAGGTTTGAAATAAATAGAAAAATGGTATTAAAGGAAACTTACCCTTTTTGTAGGCACAGCCCTGGCAGTAATGAGAACCCGGTTGGTGCACAGAACTTTTACAAATTCTGCAAGTGGAGAACTTATTCTTTCCATATGGATCAAATCTAGAGATTTTTTTAAAGGAAGAAAAATGTATAATACGATAGAAACATTCTTAAATAATCTTTTAAGGAACAATAATAATAATAATAATCTATAATTATTTTATATATAAAAATATATAAAATATATATATTTATTATTATTAAAATATATAATCTTAAATAATAAACTTAAGCAACAAATGGGATTAATCCACGCTCTCTGTTCCCACTATCAAACTCTACAATTGATAGGCAGGGCATTCGTCTAGCTGGCTACTCTCTTAACATGCCTGCACACCTCTGCCCCTTCCACGTAAGCTGTATGTTTATAAAGAGTCAGTTGTACTTAATCCCCAACCTGTTTATATCAGTTGTATTTGGCATCTATTTGTGTGATAAATTAAATATCAAGGAAAGTGAAGAAATGTGGGTGCAAAAAGAGTGATTGATTCTATTAAAAACTAAGTGAATGCTTTAGGATGACTAGATAAGTATGAATCATTAAAATTGCTATTGAAATAGGTATGGGTAAGACAATTGTTAAAAATGGGGGGAAAATCCTAAGTGGAAACACTTGGCCCTTTGCAGCATCAGTTCTTGTTCCACTTTAAAGATACCGGAAATGTATATTCTGGTTATGATTTATGTGAGAAAATGATAACTCTTATCAGTAGGCTCATACTCAAAAGCCCTGTCTCAATGCCGAATGACCGATAAATGCATGAGCAGTTATGTGCTTTAACTCAAAATAAGGTATGAGTATCTTTCAATGATTGCCTACTTTCACTGACATTTTCAAATAGCTGATCCAATCCCTTTGGATAAAAGGGCTTCTACTACAAAACAATGCCAGCTTACAGTAACTGGAGGGCAAAATAACTTTAGCGGAAATACTTCCCCCTAAATTGGCAAGAAGTTTTTGTCATGATACTCACGTACTGAATACCAACACTATCCTACACCTGATTTCTTCTCTTGGGGTACGACAGCTCATTTTCAAAAGTTAACTTTTCTAAACCCAAAAGAATGTCACTTTACTCCCCACAAAAGAAGACAGACACTACTCTTCCTTTTAATAAGCTAATTTGTTTGGACCTGTATGTCTGGAGATTACTTTTTCTTAAAACCATATTTTATTCTAAGATGCACATCTTAATATCTCTGAACTCTTACAATTAATTGGCAGAGCTTTTTCTTTCTTAAAGTAATAATGCATCTTATAAATTTTGGTCTCTTAGATTCAACGCAATACAGTAGTACATTTTCCAAAGTGAGATATTTAGACTACTCAAAAGTAATAGCTACTTATTAATGATACCTGAATAAGTTTGAGAGCATAAAGGAACTGGAAGTATCTAAAACTGTACAATCTGTAAAAATAACTACTTAGTCAATAATAACTGAATGGTCTTAGAAGACATCAATAAATCAGTCAACAATACACAGTGTGATGCTGCACTGAAGATTAAGTCTACTGTGCTGTTTTATGTAACTATTTAACAAGCACTTTTATGTGCCAGGCACTGTATGTAGTAAAAGCTTTATCATTATTATTACTATTTCCAATCCTTGGGGTGATGTCATGAAACAGGTATTTATTTATTCAGCAAATACATACTGAGTGCCCACTCTGTGCTGGTTACTGTTCTAAATACCAAAGGTGAACGGGACAGACAGAGCCTCTGCTCTCATCAAGCTGACATTCTAGCCTGAGGAAACTGAGAATAAGAGGAAACAAGTACGCTTTTCAGATAGTAGTATGTGTTGTAGCGAAACTTTAAACAGGATACCGTGGCAGACATGAGGGGAAGGAAGAAAGACATTAGTTTAGATGCTGGTTAGGGACCCTCGCTGAGCAGGTGACATTTCAGTTGAGATCCAAGTAAGAAGAAGGAGCCAGCTACGTAAGCTCTGAGGGATGAGCTCCAGGAGGAGGGAGCAGCAAGCACAGACCTCTTCCAGTGGGAGTGGGTTTGGCATATCTGATGCAGGAGTTGGTATAATAGGAAGTCAGAGAGGTGGGAGGGGCCAGATCACAGAGGACCCTGTAAGAACATGCTAAGGGGCTTAGATTTTATACTATGTAAAAAAGAAAACCAGCGGAGGCTTTTGAGTAAAGAAGTTACATGTCATTTAAAAGACCACTCTGCTTACTATGAGATTGAACTACAAGGAACTAAAGAGGAAGCAAGGAGAGACAAAGTTATGACAGTATCCAAGTAAGAAATAACAGTGGTTTGGAATAGGTAATAGCGGCGAGATGGACAGAAGCAGGTGGATTCAGGTTATATTTTGGTGTTAGAGCCAAAGAACTTGCCGATGGAACGGGAACTGAGGGAGAGGGAGGAAGCAGTGAGGGATTCTAGCTTTTGGGCTCACACAACTGGACTGGACAGTGGAGCAATGATGAGAAGACTGTGATTAGACGACTGCAAGAAAAGGAGGCTGCCTGTTCAACATCAGATCGGAAAAGTCAGGTAGGTAGCTGCACATACGTTCGGAGCTCAGAGAAGTCAGGACTGGAGATATACATTTGGGAGTCATTAACATACTGTTTGAATTTAAAGCCAGTGGACTAAAGTCACTGGAGGAGAGATTATAAATTTATAAAGAGCAAAAAAAATGTCTAGGATTGAGTCCAGAGGCACTTGATTGAGAAGCAACCACCAGTGAGAAAGGAGAGTGTGGTGTCCTAGAGCCAAGAGAATAAAAGGGTGTAAAAAGAGTCGTGTTAAAAGGTTAAGTAAGGTAAGAATAGAGAAGTGGCCATCAGTTTTAAAGGTCGCACGTGATCTTGACAAGAGCAGTTTCAGGGTGTGGTGGGGATAAAGGCCTGACAGGAGTGGCTGAAGGAAAGAATGGGACTTAAGGACAGTAAGAATGTATGTAGATAAGGCTTTTGAAAACTTTTGCTGTGAAGGGAAGCAAGGAAATGGGGTGGCAGCTGGAAGGGTCCATGGAATCTTTACAACAGGATATAATAAAGCATAGTGTCAAAAATTATTTTTAAGGTGGGAAACATTTTTTTTGTTATTTTTTTTTGCTGAGGAAGATTAGTCCTGAGCTAAGATCTGTTGCCAATCTTCATCTTTTTTTGCTTGAGGAAGATTAGCCCTGGGCTAACATCTGCGCCAGTCTTCCTCCACTTTATATGTGGGTCACTGGCACAAGACAGCCGATGAGTGGTATAGGTCCACGCCTGGGATCCGAACCCATGAACCCAGGCCGCAGAAGTGGAGCTCGTCAAATTCAACCACTATGCCACAGGGCCGGCCCCAGGAAACATTTTTACTCCCATTCTCACATGAAAAAGTAAAGTTCAGAAAAGCTAAGAAACGGGCTTAACTTGCTTAAGGTCACAGAGCTAGACAGTGACTGAGTCTAGATTCAAATTTAGGTCTGATTCCAGAGCTTATGATCTTTCCACATTTCTCTCTGCCTCTGATTTATAGGATAATTAAGAACTAGAAAAATATAAGTCATGTTTTCTGGTGAAATTATAAAAAGAATAACACTAATATCCTCATATATTAATACAGTAAAGAGGAACAGGGTGAAACCAGCAGGTTATGACAGATACCCTGGTTTTGCTAACTAGGAACTACCTAATTCGGTTTCATCACAGTAGAATGATGCATGGCAAATTCACGCCAGTACGCTTAATATTAAAGAGTGGAAATTTATGACTGCTCTATAGATGCTCCTTTACCTACCTTGCTTTTTTTGAGGTCAAAGCTTTATTTTCGTTCAGCTTTCTTCCACCACTTTCTATATCAAAATACAATGTATTTTAGTAGGCTATTTCCACACATTTCACACATAATATATGCATATAACATTTATCAATTAGTTAAAAATGTAATTTTTTGACCTCCTACCAATAGACCAGCCTATATCAAAATTATCAAAGATCCTATTTAGCAGCCAGGTTCTTAAAACACTACTTAAGAAGAAAAGAATTATTTATTAGGAAAACAATAAAAAAATTGGATAAAATGCAATCATGTTATTTCCCAGACTCAAAGTAGGACTTTAGGAATGGATCTACATTTAATCTATCTAATGAAAATCTGGAGGTCACTACTTTGGTGCCATACACCTTGAAAAAGTATTTTTTTTCCTTCCCTTTGAAAACATCTTCACTGTATTTAATGATTATGAAGGTGAAAACATTTAAACAATTTCTTCAAGAATATAAAAATCAGGTGAGAAGAGGGGGAATTAAATACCAACTCCAATTAAGCTGAATCAAATTAATTACTATGATATACTCATTGCTTGAAAATCATTTAATTACTTTGCTGTCTCCCATCTACCAAATTAGGAACCCCAACATGTAACTGAGAGAACTAAACAGAAGATACTAAATTGTTGGGGGAATCCAGTATTCTTTAATGCTTAATAGATGAAATAGTTTGTACATATAACAACGTTTCATTTTACAAATAACATAAAAGCTAAAACATTTTCCCAAGAAGTATTTGATTCAATTTCTGTGTTCCAAAAGGAAAAAATACCTGTGGTATTCCTTGCACCATCTTTCCAGGTATCTGGAGTGATAACAGTACCAAGTTTCTTTTCACCTGTTACAATAAGACAGTAAAAGCAAAGGGAATTAGTATTTACTGTCTAATAAATACACTACATTGTGCTTAAAATTCACAATGGTAGCAGCAATCACATTACAGTAGGAGCCTGTTAACGCTGGGGTCAGGGCCAGTGAACCGAGACTTAAGATTAACTGTGGGCAATGGATGACTGACTCAGGAAAATTTGTAGGATAACAGTATGGTTTATAATAGGCTTCCATGTACATGCATACTTTAAACAAATCTGATAAATCTATTCATTCCATAAATATTTACTAAGCATCTATGATCTATAAACCATTGTGCAAAGTACAGAGAAAAGTAAAGTGATAAATCAGACAAAGCTCTAGACTTCAAGGAGTTTACAGTACACTGATATCTCTAACAGTAGTCCTGAGGAGGGACGTGAACAAGATGAAACTGCACACAAACCTTCTGTATATCCACTTTTTTACAGACTCTGGTAAGAGTCTACAGCTTTCATCAGATTCTCAAAGGGCTCAGAGAACCAAAAAACGTTAAGAACCGTTCAACTAAAACATAAGCTAGAAAATAAACAGTATAATTGAGAGCTGAAATAAACTGAGAGCTAAAGAGCTAGGAGAAATTCCAGGGAGGAAGAAATAACCTTGGCTAGGGAAATCTAGGAAAGCTTTGTGGAAAAGGCAAAAGAGAGGGTTTGTGGCAAGGGGACTGTGAAGAAAGAGGAGGAAAGAGGATGAAGACAAACTAGATAAAGGACACAGGCTGGGGAAAGGCATGGGAAGCTCAGGGTACACACGGGCATGCAAGATAGTTTGGTTTGGCTGAAGTGCGAAGAGGGTAAGGGTTAGCGACAATCAAGTTGGAAAGATAAATTGAGGCCTTATTGTGGAGGGTCATCCTGAATGCCAGTCTCCAAATACAGAAACCCCAAATTATTCCCTGCACACTGAGAATTTATTAAAGTAATTCAACCACGGTCATTTTTTTACCTAATATAAGAACTGTTATTCAAACTCATGGGTGTCTGTGTTCAAAGTTTTATCTAGTAGGGGGATAGAAACAAAATGGATCATGTTAATTAGACAGTAATTGGATCATGTTAATTAGACAGTAATCAGCATAAGAGTTCTTGAAACCTTGTCACAGAAGAGCCAGATATGTCTAGTCTGAGGAAAAAGAGACATGGGGACGTGACAGCTATTTTTAAACATATAAACGGTTTGTGAGATCAAAAAAATCATCAGATATTTTTCTAGAAATCTCAAGGGTTGGCGCTAGAATCACTGAATGGCAATCATAGGGAAGAAAGACTTTTCTAAAAGATAGTTAAGTCTACACAGACTCCCTTGAAGGTGGTGACTCTCCTGCCCTCACCTCCATAAGGTTGGTATTCATGCAAAAGGCATTTAAGCAAATGGATGGAATATTGACTTAGAGCTGTTCGATAAAGTACAAGATGACCAGTTAAAGTCAAATTTCAGATTGAAAAATGATTTTTTTTTTTTTAAGTAATGAATATCCTAAAAGTCCTCTGGGACAAAGTACTTTCGGTAGTAAGGAGCGGCAAACAGCCAAGTCTCAAATACTGCATGGGACATCCTTACACTAAAAGTTATTCGTTGTTTACCTGAAATCCAAATTTAACTGGGCGCCCGGTATCTTTGTCTGCTAAACCTGGCTACTCTAGATGCTGTAGAAGTGACGGTTCAGACCCATTCCCACCTAAGGGTCTGTGAGGCAAGGGAGCCAGTCAGAAGCTGTTTGGGATGAGATCCGGGGTTGGGGGAAAGCAAGGGAAATAGACAAAGAGGTACAAACTGAGACCAACCTGAATGCAAAACATACACGACTATATGGTCGTTGGGGAGGGGTAAGGATGGTCAAAGGGCAGAGTAGGAAGACAGACAGGCTAGAATCAGAGCACTGAGGCCGCAGGCAAAACAAACAACGGGCAAAGTTCCCGGAGAACTCTAGTTAGGTTCGTCTAGCCTCCTTCTCCCGCAGAAGCAGCCTATTAACTCACATTTTTCGCACACCATCCTTCCGCGACGCTTCCCTTAGCCACAGAAGGAGCAGCAGCTAGAAAACATCAAGAGGACAGCCAGAGAAGGAACCCCCTTCCGGGTTACGAGAACCCACTTCCGGTCCCTCCGCCCTCCGCCCCGCCTATCCTACACCTGGAAAGCCGCGGGAGGAATAAACAGGAGCGGGAAGGCGGGGCTGCTTCCTTTGCCCGCCCCTCCACTTCTGCGATTGGCTGTGCGGCCTTGGGTCTCCGCCCCACAGGGCTGCGCCTGCGCGAGTCTCAGGGCGGAGAGTCGCACCTAATGGTGGGAGGTAGTATCCCCCGTTTCCCTTCCGCGGGCGGGAGAGTTAGGTAAGCTCGGGCGAACGCTCCCTGCTCGCGAGCCTCCCGGGGGTACGAGCAATCCCTGCCAACTGCCCTAGTAGCCGCGAGCCTCTGTGCCCTGGCCCGCCGGCGCCCCCGGCCGCCACTCTTCCGGCGTGTCCCAGCGGCTGCCCTGATGGACCGGCTCTCTTTGGGATCGGACTTTCTGTGTCTGTCCCTCCGTTTCTGCTGGGCTCCATGCCTGTGCTCTTTGATTATGCCTCTCAGCTCGTCCCCTGCTGTCCCCACGCCCGCAGGCTGAGGCTGGGGTAGAGAGTCTCGAGCGGCCCAGTTTGGGGTGGGGCTGCAGGTCCAGGTCCCGCCATTCCCGCGACGGCTCCTCTGGGAGCCGCTCAGAAGGGCCTCCTCTCCCGCGGAATGCCTGTGGACCCGGGCCGGGTCAGACCGCGGATGCCGAGGCCGGGGCCGTCTCGCCGGGCGTCCTCGCGGGCTCGCCAGGGCCTGACCTGCTGGTTGCTCAGGATTCAACAGACATTTAAGTTTGGGTACGCTCACTCTGCTAAGTCCAGATCCGCTGATGTCAATTGGGATTCTGAGGATGGCCCAGAAAAATGTCCAGAGGGGTGTCTGTTGAGACGATGTACTCTGGATCCCCCTCCCCACCCCTCAGTCAGCCAAGGATAGGACCTGTGAAGAACTTTGCCTTTCTCCCTTGCCATTCATTCTCTTCTCCACCCTTTGTGTTTATCTTTACGTCAAAGAGACTGGGTTTTGAAATGGCTTTGGCACTCGGGAGCTTGGAACGTTTTACTTGTTTCCTAACCTGTTAGCCTCTTAGCCTGTTTCCTTATCAGTAAAATATTTGCGTTTGAAGATTGTGGTGTGAATTAAACGAGAGCTGTTAGGATAAGGTCTGGGCTTGCCCTTTGGCGTTAGTGGGCGCCCCCTCTCTGTGTGTGTAAAATATATGCTTTTTTTTTTTCTGGAGTATTCACCAGAATGTGAACTATAACTTTAATAAGGTCCTTAACACTACTCAGTACTATGTATGAGCTCTCTGTTTGGTAATTTATAATTAAATATATATAGAAAATATGTTTTTTGTCTATAGAGAGAAAGTTTTCTTCATTCTTCCATTCGTGCTTTACTTTTGATTGGAATATAGCACTTGTAACAGACATTGCCATTTTGGTATTTTTCTGGCACTGGGAAGCCTTAGTTTAGCATAATGTTCTTTGAACTCTGTTGATTACACCACCCATCATTTGAGTATTCAAGTGTGCACTTGGTGTCGCTTGACATTTGCTAGATGTGAACTACTGTGATGTTGGACAGGGGTCCACAATGGTAAGAGATGCCAACAGTTTAGCCATTCATGGGGTTTTTAGAATGCAGAGGTTATATTTCCAGCTGGGGGAGATCATTAATCCAGGCAGTTTGTTTTCACCTCTGTGATTTTGGCCAAAAAAAGGAAATTGAATTCCTTAATTGGTCGTAGCACATGACCCTGTTGCAGAAATGAGTCACAGGTATTTAAGAAATTAGTAAGTTTGTGTTTTTTAGGCCCCAAGAGCTATTTGTACCATATTAGTCTACATGCACATTTACACATATGCATCTTATTCTGAAACTAATACATTATTGCCCATAGAAAATTGACTTTGGTTCATGGCTTGTTTTTAGACGTTAGAGCATTTAGGATAATGGAAAAAGTCATTATTGCGTATCCTCTTTTCTTAATTTGTTTTTCATTAGATAGCCACTCAAGAAAACACCATGAAAGATACTGATATCAAGAGACTACTGTATACCCATTCTTTATGCATATTTTCAATTATCCTAAGCATCTTCATTCCATCATTCTTCTTGGAGAACTTCTCAATATTGGAAACACACTTGACATGGTTGTGCATCTGTTCTGTTTTTGTAACTGCCGTCAATCTAGTATTATATTTAGTAGTGAAACCAAATGCGTCCTCTAAAAGAAGTTCATTGTCATTCAAGGTAAGGCTTATTTCTTGATAATTGATTTTTAGATGGAGGTAGTGTTTCTTTTAATGGAAGAATATTAGTCAAGTAGTCGTTGGGTTATTTACAGTGAGTAAAGAGAACCTGTTTGTTTGTTTTTTTCTCCCAATCAATAGCCTTATATTTGCTGGAAGGCTGCCCACCACGTTCAATAGATCCTTGCCATGCATTAATTCTGGAATTAGGACGTCTTAAGTGGATGTTATAGTGTTGTGAACCCATATAGTCAAATTTTATATCTAACATACTACGACTTGGGGAATTATTTAGTAGTATACTTTTTTTGGTGCAGTTTTCCTAGAAATTTTGTCCTAAAATGAAAAAAATTATTGTAGTCATTATTTTCTGCAAATATTTCATGTATCACCACATAATAAGGACTGTGTTTGTGTGTTTTGTATCCTAGCACTCTGTTACTGGTAAATATTTTATAAATACTGATTAACAACGTAGCTCAATACATACCACACAACAGGGATGCTTTTTGACTCCAGTGTTGCTTGGGTGGGTGGATTATGGGAGTGATGCTTGCCTTGTAGGCCTTTTTACAGGGCTGTGTTGAGGGCTGTGTGTCTGACTGTGCACAGGACATGTGATCTGACTTCAGGATACCCAAATCCAGAGAACATGGGACTGTGTCACACATTGTGGGAATAAGTTGTGTTTGTAGGTAAAATGGAAGCATTTGCTGTTCTTTAGGCATTCTCTTGAGTCTTTAAATATTCATTTCTTTTTTAGGTAACCAGATTTGTGAAATGCTGTGTCTATTTTCTTATGTCTTGTTTCACCTTTCATGTAATTTTTGTTCTATATGGAGCACCACTAATAGAGTAAGTCTGAAATTTTTATCTTAAGGCAATTATATTTTAAAACACTCGTTTACTAAATGTGCTAATTCTGTGGGTGATTAGACAAAAAACCATGGTGTGTTTAATTAATGGGTCAAGTAAGGATACTGACACATTACCCTTCCTTAGCAGTGTTATTTTTTTAAAAAACAGTGGAATAATTAATCCATTAAATGCTCCTATTACCTAGCCTTCTGTTACCCAATCACATGCGGGGAGGAGGTAGATGAGCAACTGTACTATACCAGTAAATGTGAGGCCTTGGAACCTCTAAGGGAACTTATGTAGTGATATGTATTTAATTATAAGTAACATATCAGTTCTTAGTAAATATGATTCTGAAGTGCTTGAAAAGAGTTTGTTTTCTTAAGAAAAGTCTGTAGGCTCCTATATTTAATTACTCAATAAGCTAATATCTATAGTTTAAAGGTAAAATACAGTTTTATATGTATATATTTGTACATAGTTATATATATATATATATATATATATACACACTAATGTAACGGTTGTTCTTTTCTAGAGAGGGCAGGACAAGACCTTTGTAATGGGAAATGGTAGTTTCTGTTTAATTCATTTTAGAGTAGAATGAATCACTGGAGCAGTGGTCTTCCAAGTGTGGTTCTAAGACCAGCAGCATCAGCATTTTATCAAAATGCAAATTCTTCAGGCCTCACTCAGAAACTCTTGGGGTGGGACCCCACAATCTTCAGTTTATTCAGCTCTCCAAGTGATTCTGATATAAGCTAAAGTTGAACCACTGGTGTGTAAAGAAAGTTCCAGAGACTATTGTAGAAGAAGGTTAATTATCTAGAAATGGGGTTTCTTGCAATGGACAGTCTCAGTGTGCATCATAGGGTATTTAGCACTTCTGAAATCTATCATTAAAGCCAGATATTCGCTAGGTGGTTTTTTATAGCTTGCATTTCAGTAGTAAGATTATTTGTAGTCATCATTGTGGTAGGACTCAGGTTGCCTTTCAAAGTGAAGTATAAGAAAATATTTTTACATTTTTACTTTTTAAAAAATTAATAAGTTTTTTTTCCTAGGTTGGTGTTGGAAACATTTTTATTTGCAGTTACTTTGTCTACTTTTACTACTGTACCTTGTTTGTGTTTGTTGGGACCAAACATCAAAGCGTGGCTAAGAGTTTTCAGTAGAAATGGGTAAGTTTTAATTTTATATTCTAGTGATGTTTGAAATTTTAAAAACTTAATGAGGTATTTTTCTGTTCACACAGCTTGCTCATTGTTCCATGCGTGTTTCTCAGCCCTGTGTGGTTCTCGGAGGTGCCTTAAGTCCTCATTGCAATTGGGGTTTGGGGACAGGGACAATGGTGGTGTGTATCTGAGGGGGATTTAAGCGAGCAGGACTACAGGCACCTCCCTCTAGCAAGATCAGCTCTGCCTTTTGTTTGAAAAAAGGTTTCTGCTACCAAAAGAAAGCTTTGAAAACCACTCCTCGGGGTAATTTGTCACTGTGATAAAATTGCTCCCATACATCTTATAATGTAGAATTAGGGTCCACAATCTAAAAATGTTTAGTGTGACAACTATAATTTCTTGTTTAGCCTCTTTTGTGGTTAAAACAGCTGAATGCAGGCTTTACAGGATTTTATTTCCTTAGCAGTCATACGTATTTTCAGCTCAGCTAAGTTAAAATTTTAGCTTCTTGAAAGCTGTTGAAATGATTTGTGTCAGCAAACGTTGAGTCGTAACTAAGAAAACTAGAAGGTTATTTAGTGCTCATGATTTAGTACTATTTATCACCCAGCAGCAAAAACTTCTTGAGCATTACTCTATGCTCCGTGTTGTGCAAGATCTGTGTGGATTCTGAAGTGTTAGCCATGATTCTCTCCCTGAGGATTTTGCATGTTCAAGGGACAGGAATGAAATGAGTAAACAATATGAGACTAAAATTGTGTAAATCAAACAATAGGTGCTGTAGAACTCAGAAGAGTAGGAGACCACTGAAGCAATGGTGCTGGAGGGGGCATAATTTACAAAGGACTTGGATCAGGAGTATGAGATCTGTGAGACTAAGGGGAAAGGGAAAGACACCTTGTGCTGGGGGATGAATGAAAGCATAGAAGCTGAAATGAATGTGGTATTTTTGTTTGATCTGGAAGGGAACAGCCACAGTAGAGCAGAGGATGCATGCTGGGAGCTAGGCTCCATAAATTACTTTTTCTTTTTGAAAAGAGTACTGTTGGTTCCCCTTCAGAACCACCTTTGGATATTCATAAAGTCTCTAGAAAACAAAAGTATGATAATCATTGAAAGCTTTTTCCCACATTGTTACCGTGGTGTCCAAAATGGAATTATTTCTTTCAGCATTTTAGTTTGAAGAGTTTAAACAGTGAAAACTAGTTGATTTATCCAGCTTTGAATTCAGTTTCTGATAATAGCATTAATGGTATATTTGGGGGAGACACTGTCGTCTGATTCTACAGTTCTACTATTATATGGCATATTCATTCCTAAAAATCTCTGGAATATGCAAAATTGGGCAATAAAAACCATAGAGCCTATGGGAAAGATGGGATTGGGGCATAACACTCAAAAACTTCATCATTAGCACATAGAAAAGATAGGAACTCAATAAAAATGGTAGGACAGTTTTTATACATGTTAAATGGTTAAGGAATATATAAATATTGTAATACACATGGCACTTTTCCTTGGAAAAAACCTGAAATTTGCTTTTGGAAGCAGATGTGGGAAGGGTTACCTGTTGTGAGTTATTATGAAGTGGTAAAGGAGGGGTGTCTGAAATCTGATGGAAAGGTAAGGCCAAATGTGGAGGCTGTGGTTCATACACATGAGGGCAACTACGGCAGCTGGGAGATGGGTTTTTTAAATAGCATTGAGATATAATTCAAATACCGTACACTTCACATGTTTAAAGTGTACAATTCAGTGGTTTTTAGTATATTCACAGATATGTGCAACAATCACTACAGTCAGTGTTAGAACATTTTCATCACCTCAAAAAGGTATGGCCTCCTTCTCCTCCTTCCCCCAGCCCTAAGCAACTGCTAATCTACTCACTGTCTCTGTAGATTTGCCTGTTGTGGACGTTTCGTAAAAATGGAATCAGATAATAGGTGATCTTTTGTGATTGATTTCTTTCTCTTGGCATAATGTTTCCAAGGTTCATCCATGTTATGTGTATCGGTACTTCATTCCTTTTTATGGCTGAATAACATTTCATTATATGGTTGTATACCACATTTTGTTTATCCGTTTCTCAATTGATGGACTTCTGGGTGGTTTTCACTTTCTGCTATTATGAATAAACTGCTATAAACATTTGTGTGCAGGTTTTTGTGTGGATATATGTTTTCATTTCTCTTGGTTATATGCCTAGGAGTGGAATTGCTGGGTTGTAATAACTCCATGTTTAATCTTTTGAGGAACTGCCAGACTATTTTCTAAAGTGGTTGTACCATTTTACATTCCCTCAGTAGTGTATGAGGGCTCCAGTTCCCCCACATCCTGGCCAACAGTTGTTATCTGAGTTTTTATCCTAGTGGGTGTGAAGTGTTATCTCATTGTGTTTTTTATTTGTGTTTTCCTGCCAACAAATGATGTCAAGCATCTTTTCATGTGCCTTTTGGCCATTGCATATCTTCCTTGGAGGAATATCTCTTCAGATTCTTGGTTCGTTTTTTAATTGGGTTGTCTTTTTATTATTAAGTTGTAAGAGTTCTTTATATGTACTTGACAGAAGTCCCTTACCAGATACATCATTTGCAAATATCTTTTCCTTCTTTGTGGGTTGTCCTTTCACTTTCTTGATAGTGCCCTTTGAAGCACAAAAGATTTTAATTTTGATAAAATCCAATTTATCTATTTTTTTGTTGTTGTTGCTTCTGCTTTTAGGGTCATGTCTAAGAATCAATTGCCAAATTCAAGGTCATGAAGATTTATTCCTATGTTTTCCTCGAAGAGTTTTATAATTTTAGCACTTACATTTGGGTCTTTATCTGTTTTGTGTTAGCTTTTGTCTATAGTGTGAGGTAAGGGTCCAACTTCACTGGATAGCATGTGGCTATCCAGTTGTCCCAGCACCGTTTGCTGAAAAGGTTATTTTTTTCCTTTGAGTGATCTTGGCACCCTTGTTGAAAATCAGTTGATCTTAAAGACGTGATTTTATTTTTGGACTCTCAATTCTTGTGCCGTTGACGTATATGTCCATCCTTATGCCAGTACCACACTGTCTTGATTAGCTGGTAGATGTTTAAGGGGTGTGCATGTTTTGTGCATTCCTTGCCTGGTAGGTGCAACTGGATGTATTTTTTGTGTGTTCACTTAATGTTTCTCACAGAAGAAATCATTCATATTGTTCCCTAAAATACAAATCAAATTGGAACAAATTTGAATATTCAAAACAAGCCTTATAGCAGAACTGTGTATATAAATTCCTAATATTTTAAAATTAAAAATAATAAAACTTTAAAACTTAAGGGAAACAGAGAAACTATTCCTAGTTTCTCTTAGTAACTTACATGAATTTAATATGTAAGCATTTTTCTGGGCCTATGTTAACCCTGTTTCTAATTTAAGCCTGAACTATATCTGACAGTAATGCCTGTTAATTTCTGCTGGGTAAAAAAGAAAAATTTCATTTATTATAAAATTTGCCTTCTGAATCTTCTGAGATATGCAGAATAAATCTGTTGTCATCTTTTTTTCATACCTATCAGCATGTTATCCCTTCTCAGAAGGATCTATAACAAAAGTGAAACTAAAAATTATAGGAAGAAGAATACCAAATTCCAGCTAGCAGGCTGACAAAGATCCATTAGTTTGATAATACGTAGTGTAAAGGGTTTGGGTAGCTAAGTGCTAATGGGAATGCAAACTGGTTGAAACTCTATGAAGGGCAGTTTGCTAGTTATAAAAATTACAAATAGTCATCTTTGATCCAATGATCCTGCTTCTGGGATTTTATCTAAAAGATATACTTGCACACCTATAAAATGTTGAATACATAAGATTACTTGTTGAAGCATTGAAAATAGGCTAAATGTCGTTTAATAAAGGATGGATTAAGTTAACTTAATCCGCACTATGGAATACTATGCAGCTGTTTAAAAAAAAAACCAACTCTTTGTTTACTGATACGTTATTAAATGGAAGAAAGAAAAGTGAAGAAATGTGTATAGATGCAACCGTTTCTGTAAAAAGTTGGCCGGGGAGACTAGATATACCTGTATATCTTTGGAAAGATACATAAGAAACTGATAAAATATTGGTTGTCTCTGGAGAGGGGATCTGAGAAGCTAGGAGACAAGGTAAGGAGACTTTCCACTGACTACCCTTTGGTGTCTTTTGAAATGCAGACCGAATTAATGTACTCCCTAGTCAAAATGAAAATTATAATGAGTTGGATTTGGCCAATACTTAACTTACTTTCTGGCTTTTGAAAGTAAGGCCTGTGTTAAGAAGCTGTTAGATTTCTTTGGTCCTACCTAAAGTTCAGTAGACTGCAAAAATTATTCTAAAATTTCCAGCATACAACCAGAGAACAGTTCAGTTCCTAGAGGACTATGGCTAAAAATAGTCAATTTGTAATACAAAACATTTTATTTATACACACAGAGCACGGCATGAAATAGTAATAATGCAATAATATTTTAATAACTTTTAAAGCATTTTCCTATATGTTATAGCATTTAATTCTCACAGTAATCTGCTGCAATACTCCTATTTTCACCATTTTCAAGATGGAGATACTGGAAAGCTGACTGGTTAAGTGATTTGCCCTCTATACCCAGTAAGAGGTAGCGCTGGGACTTGAATCCAGGTCATCTGATGGTATAAAAGTTAGAAGACTCTAGTAATTGAGGATCAGAAAGTAAGTTATTGCCCTGTCTTCATTACTTAGTGGCCAAGTGATCTTAGACAAGCTATTTAACTTCACACATCCTCACATGTACAGTTGTCCCTTGGTATCCACAAGGGATTGGTTCTATGACCCCCTTTTCTCCCTAGATAGCAAAATCTGCTCAAGTCCCTTATATAAAATGGCATCGTATTTGCATATCACCTATGCACATTCCTCCCCATACTTTAAATCATCTCCAGATTACTTATAATACCTAATACAATGTAAATGCTTGTAAATAGTTGTTATACTGTATTGTTTAGGGAATCATGACAAGAAAAAAGTCTGTACGTGTTCAGTACAGATGCAACCACATAGGCCTTTTGATCTATTGTTGGTTGAATCCGGCGGTGCAGAACCCACAGATACAGAGTTTGCATGGTTATTGTCAGAACTGAGTAGGCTGATGAGTGAAATCAAATAGTAACTGCTCAAGAAACGTTTGTCAAATGGATTAGCAAATGTCAGGGAGCGTTTTCATATTTTATACTTCCAACCCTGACTGATGTTTGTCTTAGTACTTTTTCCTGGTTTCAGTAACAGACCAAGGAGTGTAGGGCATAGAGAGCCAAGGAGAAGGAGGACCAGTTTTTTCAGTTCATTTAGTGTAAAGTTAGCTTAAACTTTGTCATGAGAGGGGAACTTAAGTCTTCATATCTCCGCCATACATTAGTGATGTTTCGCTTTCTTCCCCAGCACTTTATCACACTTGAAGGATTTAGCATCTAAATCATGTCAAATTTTGAATGAGGTAAGAAATGATTAATTTGATAGATTAGCCTGTTTAATGTTAGGGTTGACCTTCTTAAATGTTCACTTTTATGGAATACTTGTTTAAAAACTCAAAGATCTGGTGGTTCTGCAGTGATAATATGAAATACGCACAAAAAAATAATTACTTGTATATTATTTCTGAAATTGTCCCAGTATACAGTTAGCATTATTTATATTGAGTCACAACTTTAATTTCATAGAATTCTATTATTATTTAAGGAGGTTGTACAAAACATGAATAATTTTAGGTTTTTTCCTATTCAATAATAATTTACAACAGAAATTGAAGTGCTTATGCTATGGTTCTAATCCACTAAAAGTGATTAAAATATCTTAAAAGTACTGATTGAAGATTTTAGAGCTTTAAATATTTTTATCATTCATCCTGTGTTTTAGTATATAAAGCACTGTAGAATTTTTTTGTTTTATTTATTTAAAGCTGGCCCTTTTAGTATTATGGAACTGTGACTAATTCAAATGTTTAGTGTGAATAAGCTAATTTTAAGTTGGGCTGACATCTTGCTCAGTGTTGAATCAATATAAATGTTTTATACTATAACAAAAATAAAGTGAAAAAATTATTATATCCTGATTTATAATGTATTTATTTGCATTTTTAATGTTGAGTAGATGATAATCAGATGAAGATTGAAAAACACAAAAGCTTTGATCTTGAGACTGTGTAGGAATAACAGCCAAGAGTAAAGGACCAATTCTGATGCTGAGATTTAATATATAATTAAAAGACACTATTTAAACAAGAATTCTCCTCAAAGTAAATGTAAAGTTATTCCAGATAAAAAAGCAAAACAAAAGAATGCTATTTTGAAGAAAAACTTGAAGATAGAAAAGTCATTCAGTTTCTTGGAAAATTCTGCCATCTTCTTTTTGGTATACTTATTACTGAATATACTCAATTCGTACTAGTTTAATTCTATTTGTTGCCTTATAAGTATTATTATAATTATAATTATTGTGAAGTTTTTTTAATTTGTAGACTTTGTTATAAAGAAAAGTAATAATCTATATTTTTCACTCAAGTTTGCTTTGTGATTTTTATCAGTTCTTTTTTCTTTCTTTGGGCGGGGATGGGAGGAAGATTAGCCCTGAGCTAACTGCTGCCAATCCTCCTCTTTTTGCTGAGGAAGACTGGCCCAGAGCTAACATCCCTGCCCACCTTCCTCTACTTTATACGTGGGACGCCTACCACAGCATGGCGTGCCAAGTGGTGCCATGTCTGCACCCGGTATCCAAACCACGAACCCCGGGCTGCCGAAGCGGAACATGTGAACTTAACTGCTGCGCCATGGGGCCGGCCCGATTTATCCGTTCTTTTATGCCGTTATTTGAATGTTTAAGTCAGAACCTGATCACTTTTAATGAACTAAAAAATTGAATTTCTGAATAAGTTCCTGAATCTGTGGTTATCTTGGTAAAGACAGTCAGTAAGACCAGTTTGTGTAGACAGACAAAGGCTGCTTTTTCTCATCTTTGTACTGAAATGGATTTTATATTGAAAAAGACGCTGTGGACATTAAGAGGGAAAAGATAGTGAATAACCAAAACTTTATACATATGAAAAATAGGTAATTTAGCTTTAATGTGGGTGCAAAAATTTAGTGGCAAAGAAGCATTGATTTTAATATTCAGTGGGGAAGGGGGAAGTTTATATAAGAATTCTGTAAAATATCTTTAGCCACTAGGAGGAGTGATGTGGTGTCTTTTAGATGAAGAGATCAACGGCTAAAAAGATCAACTCCATTTTAACAAGCAGTGTTTTGATGACAGCCCATCTACCTCAGGTGCCTGATACAGGGTCTGACCCATAGTAGCCATTCAGAATGGCCTATTTCTCTCCATTAATATTTGATATAATGAATTTCAGTGGAGTCAAATAATATAGACATTTACTTTCGGCTCATTGTCATGAAGATTGATCTGTAATATTGCTTTAGTCACTTTTTAAGATTGTTCACAGAACAGTGAGCCACTTATTCTGTTCTCAGCCCTACTGCCTGTGTTTATACATTCCTTAACTATGAAAAATTAGCCAATAATCATAGAATTCAGATGACTTTATTATGAGAATAAACCAATGTCAGTGCTGCTATAAATTAATAGGGAGGAATTTATGTTTTATTTCCTTTCTATCTTAATTGTTTATTACAAAAGAATACATATTGTAAAAATTCAAATAATAGACAAGTATAGAAAAGTTAAAGATCCTAGTAATTCTATCAAAGAATCAGTCATTTCTAACAGATTTTATATATTTTATTTTGACTATGCATATAACATATATGTAATTTTAAAACAAAAATAGTTATACTAGTCACTGCCAGTAACTTGCTTGTTTTTCACTTATTAAGAATGTCTTAAGCAGGGCTGGCCAAGTGGTGTAGTGGTTAAGCTCACGTGCTCTGCTTCAGCAGCCTGGAGTCACCGGTTTGGATCCCAGGCACAGACCCATGCACCGCTCATCAAGCCATGCTGTGGCGCATGCCACATACAAAGTAGGGAAAGATTGCCACAGATGTTAGCTCAGCAACAGTCTTCCTCGAGCAAAAAGAGGAAGACTGGCAACAGATGTTAGCTCAGGGCCAATCTTCCTCACCAAAAAAAAATAAAAAAGAATGTCTTTCGGGGCTGGCCCTGTTGCCTAGTGGTTAAGTACTCCACTTCAGCAGCCTCAGTTTGGTTCCCTAGGCTTGGACCTGCACCACTTGGCACATGTGTTGTGGCTGTGGCCCACGTACAAAATAGAGGAAGATTGGAACAACAGAAGTTAGCTCAGGGCAAATCTTCCTCACCAAAAAAAAAAAAAAAAAAAGGAATGTCTTTGTATTTACCTCTTCTTGCATAGTATCCTTAGTATATCTTCATCTATAAGGAATAGAAAACTTCAGCTTATATTGGTTTGAACAATAAGGAAACATTCTTTCGCATAACAAAGGTTGTGTGGTTCTAGATATAGATGGTCAAAGTGTGGCTGTGCTTCTTCTTGATTCTCCTGGTTCTTATCCTTGGGCTGGTAGTGAGAAGGCAGCAGCTTTTCCTTGAGTCTTCTAAACTAATCATCGGGAAAGAGAATGGAATCGCCATGATTCAATTAGTCTAATCATCAGTGATGAGGTGAATGTGGGGCAATTAATCATCATTACAAGTATACCATGTACCATGATTTATTTAACTAATTTCCTATTGAAGGTTATTATCAAATTTTCATAATTATAAATAATGTTGTTATGAATGTCTTTGTACCATGTAAAATCTTGTATACTTGTGCAAGGGTTTCTGTAAACTAGATTCCTGGTGTAGAATTCCTCGCTCACAAGTTGATAGACATTGCCTAACTAAAGTTCTAGTTTGAAGAATATGTATACACCTACATACTTAGAGGTTCATCTCTATCTGTAACTCTATATCTATATCTGTGTCTATCTCCCAGCAGAGTGCTGGTTTCCCTGAAGCCCCATCAGGGCTGTTTAGTTGTTATCAATCTACCAGGGCTGCTGCCTGCTGGGCTCTGCCAACGAGGCTGACTGCCACAGTAGCTTCATCCGATTTCTGATGGGACACATAAGCCCTGGTCAAACATTTTTAAAAGTTTGATTTATGGAACCACCAATTATTAAATTTAAGCTGAATATCACTGATTAAATCGCAGAGAGAGCATTTCCGTTACCCTGCCTCCGTTCTCTCCTGCCTCATTTTCAGAAAACTGGATGGAAAATAATATACAGTCCTCAAAATGCAGCTTCAAGACAGGAAAAATTGGTGCCAGTTAAGATGGGAAGACAGCTTCAAAGATAATTCACTCTTTGTCTCTGAGCAAACAGGTAGTCTGGGCAGCCTGCCTACGTGAAGTGTGGGCAAGATGAAAAGAAACGGCATGGCAGTCCTAAAAACACACTGGGGGTGGGGGGTGGGCGGGAGGAGAAATGCAGAAGACAGCCTGGGAGGAAATACCACCCAAGGAACAAAAACAAACTCCACAGTTTACCACAGAAAAATGTTATTAAGGTTATGAATTTAATAAAGTAAGAGCTCAAAGATAAGGAAGCAAAATGAGGTGGAGAAGGAGATTGCAGAATTAATGAAATAAATTGAGACTCCAGACCACACCATTACAGATCATAAATTAGAAACATAGACAAGTTGGAAAATCAATTTCTAACCTGGAGGAAAGGTTTGAGCTAATCAAAATGAATTAGGGGTAGAGGAGGGATTGGGAAGTATCAAACAATTAGGGAAGAAATGATAAATATAGAGAACAAAGGAGATCAACTTAAGACTAGTTAGCACCCCTAAAATACAAAACAAAACTAATTCAGAGATGTGTTAGAAGACAGTTTCCCCAAATAAAGGAATTACTCAGTTTATATATTAAGGAGGTTCACTATATCAAGAAAATAATTGAATGAATTAGGGTTTCAGAACAGAATATAAATACTATAAAAAATAAGCAATAGAAGTTACACAGTAGGGAAAGGGAAGATGGAGAAAATGTAATTGTATCCCCAGCTACTCTGGCTGTCCCCAGGTCCTGAGCCTAATTGGTACAGCCTCTTCGGGGAACAGGGATTAATGGAGGTCTGTGTGCTGAACAGTGAGTACGCCTAGTCCTTTTCACCCGCCGGCCCAGAATACTGACAGCTAGGCTTATACCATTTAGGCAGAATATTGAAACCTAGGGAAAATGATACAAAAGAAAAACCTACAGATACAGACATTTGGGGGTTCTCCAAAAGGCAGGGTTCCTACCCAATCCCTGGTACCGTGAAGCCCACCAGTTGAATTGTGCTTCTGCACAGTGAACATCCAGTCAGCTGTTTAGTGTTTCAGTTTTTTAAAAAATACCTTTATTGAGATAAACTTCATATCATAAAACTCACCCATTTAAAGTGTACAATTTAATGGTTTTTAGTAGGGACACAGTTTTGTAACCATCTCCACAATCTAGTTTTAGAACATTTCCTCACCCCCAAAAGAAACTATGCCTATTGGCATCATCCTCCATTCCCACCCTTCTCTCCTGCCCCCATCCTCCCATCCCAGGCAACTACTAAAATACTTTCTGTCTCTCTAGATTTGACTGTTCTGGATATTTCATATATAGTGTTTTAAGTAGAATGAGAAATAAACACTTAGACAGTTGAGAAACATCTCCAAAATGAAAACAACAAAAAAACTCAGTGGAAACAAAAGCAATATAAAAACCAGAAGATAACTTTAAAAAATGTCTACTTTTTACATCCATAAAACATGAACAGGAAGCTATCAAAAAGAATATTCACAGAACAAAAAAGCTCTTGGGAATTAAAAATATGATGAAAAAAAAATTCAACAGAAGTAGAGACAAAGTTGAAAAGATCCCTTAGTCAAAAAGGCAAAGATATGGGGGCTGGCCCCGTGGCCGAGTGGTTAAGTTTGCGTGCTCTGCTGCAGGCAGCCCAGTGTTTCGTTAGTTTGAATCCTGGGCGCGGACATGGCACTGCTCATCAGACCACGCTGAGGCAGCGTCCCACATGCCACAACTAGAAGAACCCACAACGAAGAATACACAACTATGTACCGAGGGGCTTTGGGGAGAAAAAGGAAAAAATAAAATCTTTAAAAAAAAAAAGAAAAAAAGAAAAAAGACTAAGATATGGAAAATGAGTTAAAAGGTAAGAAAATCAGAGACTAATTCATAATGATAGTATTCCAAGCCAAAGAGTAAGAAAAGTGGAAAATTCTTAAGGGATCTGGACAGAGAAAGTCTTTAAATAAAAGAAAATTTCAAGAACCAAAGACTTGAGATTCTAGATTAAGAGGCCCGTGTATCTCCAGCATGATGCATGAAAAGTCGTCCACTCCAGGGTGCGTTATTGTGACATTTTAGAGAGCCAGGAATAAAGAGGTGATTCTAAAGGCTCCCAGAGAGGGCGGGGGTGGGGTGGGGGTAGGGATGTGCTGCCTACAGAGCACTGGGGGCCAGAATGGCTCTAAACTTCTCAGCTGGGAGTCACAGAACAAAGGAGCAGTGCCTTCAAAATTCAGAGGCAAAATGATGTCCAACAATTATAGTAAAGTCATTTTCGGACTTTAAACATCGCTGAAATCTGTTTTCCATGTACCCTTTTCAGGATTCTGTTGCAGGAGGTGCTTTAAAAAAAAAGAAAAGAAAATAGAAGGAGGAAGTCTCGGAATGTAGGAAATGAGACCCCAAAGCAACGAGAGAGGCAGAGGGAGTTCCCGAGGCGATGGTGTAGGGAACTCGGTACAGCTGTGCCGTAGGCTTAGCGAGCGCCCAGCCCAGCCTGGAGCAGGTGAGGTGTCTCCAAGAAGAGAGAGAGCGCAGACAAGAGCTGATGTTTAGTTTCTTTGGAATACTTGAGGATGATTTAGTGACAGGTAGGTTCGCAAATGGGGGGTAAAAAAAGAGGAAGTTCTTAACATCCAAAGAAAATTAAAAATTTACTCGAAGAAGGGAAAGGTAATTGTGGTTTACTGTGTGGTTCAGCTGGGATGAATATTTTCATAATCATAATGTAGACACTGCTATTGATTCAGCTGAGAGGACATGTCACTGTGAAAGAGGATGATGAGTCAGAAATGTGTATGGAGATGGGAGCCTTGTGGCTAGAGCACCAAATCCTCCTCCATTGTAGAAAGCAGAAAGTAACTAAATCTTGAAAATTCTGTACATAATGTATGCTCTTTTAAATTAGCGGTATATAGAAGAAACAGTGAAGATTTGAAAGTGTCTGCCTCAGGAGCAGAAGTCAGGAATGGGGAGGACTGCAGGGAGGAATTATTATTGTTGTGATCTTTGAGTTTAAAGATACTTATATGTATTATTTTGATCAAATTTTAATTTTAAAGGGGCTAGAGAGTTTTTCTATTTTTTAAATTAGGTCTTGGTTCCATTTTCTCTACATTTATTATATGTAAGATCTAAACACTCTTGGATACATCAGAGGATACAAATAGAGGACCTCCTCTTGGATGTTAGCACTTTTTATTACAACAAATATGAGATGGCCACAAGTGTGCTGTAATGATAGAAAATATGAAGACATGGATCTTGCCCCTTAGCCTGAGGAACTTGGAGCTTAGAAGTTAGATAAGACATGTACATGAATCTCACTGAAACATAGCTCTGATCATAGCTGCCTTGATTTAAAACCTTCAGTGGCTCCTTTAGTCTGACTTTTAAGGCTGTTCTAAAATCCTAACCCTAAATCTACCACGATGAGATAACACTTGGTACCCACTACAGTGGCTATAATCAATAATAACAAGTGTTAGCAAGGATGTGGAAAAATGGAAACCACCAAACACTGCTGGGGGAATATAAAATGGCTTAGCTCTTTGACAAACTGTCTTGCAATTCCTCAAAAGGTTAAACATAGAGTTGCCATATGACCCAGCAATTCTATTCCTTAGTATACCCCCAAGAAAAATGGAAACATATCCACACAAAACTTGTTCATTAATGTTTATAGTAGCATTATGCACAATTGCCAGAAAGTCCAGACAACTCAAATGTCCATCAACTCATGCGTGGAAAAAATAAAATGTGGTATACCCATACAACAAAATATTATTTGGCAATAAAAAAGAATTTTTACATGGTACAAAATGGATGAATCTTGAGACATTATGCTAAGTGAAAGAAGCCAGTCACAAAAGACCACACAATATATGATTCCATTTATATGAAATGTTCAGAATAGGTAAATCCATAGAAACAAAAAGCAGATTAGTGGTTGCCTAGGGCTGGGCGGGGAGGGGAAATGGGGAGTGACTGCTAATGCGTAAAGGGTTTCATTTTGGGGTGATGGTTGCACAACTTTGTAAATATACTAAGAAACATTGAACTGTGCACTTTAAATGAGTGAATTGTATGGCTCGAAAAAGATTTTCTGGGGCAAGTTTTTACTATACTCAATAAAGTAATTTTTAGAAATCCTAACTCTGACCTACTTTTCTAGTTGTCCACTTGGCCTCAACCAGTTTTACTGATGTCCCTTTTACCTGCATTCCAGCTCTTTTTCCAGTTCTTCACGACCAAATGCTACCCATTCTTCCAAATCCAGCTGAACTTCCTGCTCATCCATAAAATGGAAAAAGTAAACTCTTTCCAGCAGAAAGTAAACTCTGCTCTCGGCCTCTACCAGACTTGGTGTCTCCGGGCACATCACTTTCCGTATTGCAACATAGAGGAGTTGCGTGTTGAGTGAAAGCTAGTCAACATTTGTCAGTCACATATAGTCAAAAATTACCCTGGAAAATCCTTTAAATTGCCCAACGGCACAGTTCTCTCTTTGCATTCAACTTGCCAGTTTTTTCCTAAGGTTGGAACGGAACACTCTTCTGTTAAATGCTGGTTGAAGACATTGACTTGCATTTATAGGTGTTATGTAAAATAAAAAAAGATAAAACCCAGCAAATAACAGAAATTTGGATATATGGTGATTGGCTCCAACCTTCTTCCAGCCTCCATTTTCAGTAGAAACAAGTCAAAGCTCTTACCTTGTGTGGGTGGTGGAGGGGGAATAATGAGAAGGTGATAGAGGGGTTGATTTATGACTGACTGGTCATCTGGGACTTCTTTAATTCAGTGTACATTTTGTGTGTAATAATTGGCCTACTTCTAATGAAAGAAATCTTCTAACAAAGCAGATGTTTTCCCCTTTTTCCACACCAGCTGGAAGGAACTGCTTTTCATAAAACTTCATAATAACTCAACCTTGTATTTTAAACAATTGAATATTTGGAGCCTCCCCTTACTGTGTTGTGGTGGGATTTTGCTCTACTGTAACCAAACTCACGTTCTACACGGCTAAGTGGTCACACTATGAGGGGCGGCCTGAAACCAAGATTTACTGAAAGAATGGCAGAATTAGGTCTTTACACTGTAAGATGTGCACTTAAATAAGAATGGTGGGCAAAATCACTGGATCTTTTGAAATACTTTGTTTTCAGTCTCTACTCCTTCCCCACCAAATAGAGTTGATTTGTTTTAGTGAAATGTGCCATACAAAGGACTAGTGGAGTAAATGATGCTCCCTCCGTACGATGGAATCTAGTATAACCGTTAAAGGAAAACACAGCAGCAAAACTGGGCTTATAACATGATGCATTAGAGTTTTGTTTTGAAGGATATATAAATATATGTGTGCATATATGCAAATATGCTTATATTATTCTAAACAAAATTGTATGTGTATTTGTGCATGCATAAAATATTTCTGCAAGGGTATGTATTAAATTGGTAGTAGCACTTGCTTCTGGGGAAAGGGTGAGAGGAAGACTTAACTTTCATTGCATATGCTCTTTTGTATTGTTTGACTTTCACCATGTGTATATGTTACCTTTCCAACTGAAAATTGGAATTAATTGTTAATAGTTCATGATAAATTTTTATATGTCAATTTGAGATGCTAAATTTAAATGAACAGAACATAGATATATAGTGTTAATTTGTGCTACTGTTTTGTTTGATTCTCCAGCAGCTAAGATAGATACCAACAGTGATTTACGTATTTGTGTTTTACAGAGTTACGTCTGTTTGGGAGAACAGCCTCCAGATCACTACAATTTCTAGTTTCGTAGGAGCATGGCTTGGAGCCTTTCCTATTCCACTCGATTGGGAAAGACCGTGGCAGGTTGGTTTCAGCTATTTAAAGCAACAAAATAAATGTTTGTACAATGAGAGTAAAACTGGTGAAGTTAACTAGTATGTATATGTAAATTGTTTTGTTGTTCAGTTAACTAGGGAAGTTATCTAGGCCACTTCTTCTTGGGACCTGTCTCAGTGCCACAGGCATCCAGATCAGTCTGGTTCTATCTTCCATCACTACTTTTTCTACTTATATAAGCTTAGTTTGCGAATATGTATAGGGGTTTTTTAAAAATAGGCTAGAAGTTGCAGGAATTTCCTGTTTTCCATTTTGGTATTCATTGCCTTTGTGGTCTTAGATTCATGTTTTCTTAACTTGATTGACAGCCAAATTGAATGTTGATCTTGCAATATTTTTTAAAAGCATATAGCAAAGTAGGTTTTGAAATGGGGTATGTGATATTGAAGGAAGCTCATAAACTCAGGTTTTTCATTTCCTATCACAATAGGGCATAGCTAAGAAGTTAGGTAAAGCACTATGAGATAAGTGTTCTTTTTATCACCATTTTACAGGTAAGAAAACTGATACCTAGAGGGTATGTAATATTTCCAAAGTAACTGAGCTAGTAATGGATATATCTTTGTCTTAATTTTTAATGGCTTCATAGTATGCCACTCTATAGCTATTCCAAAGTTTATTTAACAAATTCACTATTGATATTTAGGTTATTGCCAATATTTTACTGTTAAAAACAGTGCTGTGATAAACATCTTAGAATCTATATCTTTCTGGATTTTCCCAATTATTTTCTTGAGGTCATTTCTCCCAAATGGAATTGTGGTATTAAAAATAAATATACTTTTCTTTTTCCAACATGAAGAGAATTTTTTTCTGATTACAAAGACAGTATACATTTATTTAGAAAATTTAAGCTACATTAATAATTATAAAGAAGGAAAAATTATCAAATATCCAACTACCCAGAGGCAACCTCCATTTGCATTTTGATGATAATTTTTGCAGTTCTCGCTCCATGTGTGTAACTATTCATAATAGATGTTATTTTTAATCTTTTTTCCCCTTCAACAGCATATTATGGAGCTCATTCCATGTCAGTGAGAATTTACTTATATGTATATTCCATTATTTGGGTAAATCATATGCCAATTTCTTATTAATGAACATTTAAATTGTTTACACTTTTAACTAATATTAATTTATTATTGTTATCAATTATAGTGATTATCATACTTAAACATACATCTTTGCATATTTGTCCAGTTTGCTCTTTAGTGTAAATTCCTAGGTAATGAATGACTGGGTTAAATCTTTGATACATATCTCACTTTCCAAAGGCCCTTGAGGGATCCAGATTGTATGTCTTGCACTTAACTGCCTACTTTTAAGTCTGTTCTTTGTGCTTTCTGTTAGATGTTGTGTCTCCCAAACAGACGAGTTGCTCGTTTACTTTCACTAAGGATGGTGGGTTTGCCTTTTCCTATTGGTTCTTCATCTACTGTATGTTATAGATATCCCTGGGCCTGGGATGTGTGGTGTCACTGATACCCTTCCCGAGGTTTTAGTGCTAATAAAGGTTTTCTTTCTATTTCCTTGGCCATCTCAGTGATCATTGGGAGGTGGGGATTCATTTGTACTCAAGTTACCATCTTATGGAACTGAATTTCATGCAGTGGTGTCAGTGATATCTAAATTGGAGCACAACCAAAATCATTGAAACATATACATAGAAAATTGTGTTTTCCTCTGTAGTGGATTACTTTCAGATGTATGCAATTAAATCTAAATACAAAGTATTGATATGTAAAAGCACCATGAGCCATCAGCTTTAATGAGTTGGTAAGGTAATATGTAATTAACATGTCAGTTTGCATATAGATGGAATTTGATATCTTGTTAAAATCGTCTGTTTACAAGACCATGTGGAAGTAGAAACTGAATCATGGGGCGTAGATGTGCCTTTGTAAAATCTGGGATTAGTCTTTCATAGAAGGTGTGTATGTTAATTACTTACAATCCAGTTATCCATTTTGGATTGTTCTTTTCTACCTCTTGTTTACAGTAAGAGGTGAGCTGGATCTAAATTGATGGTATCAGACTTTTAAAATCAACATAAAGTTTCCATTTGAATTACTGACTTTTAAAAAATATTTTCTAGCTGGCTAATTTAAATATATAACAAGTGTCGGTCTTCATTAAGAGTGTTTCATTTGATTGGAATATTACTGGTTGTTTAATTATCTTTACTCTTGTGTTGTTTTTATACTGTCCCAAGGTAATGACCCACTTCTTCACTATAATCTTTTAAAATTATGATATATACTGTTGGTGGCATGATAGAATGATGTATAGTTAATCATCTTTTATTCACATAATAATAACCTGCCTCTCTCCCTTTTAGCAGTTTTTTTTAAATGCAGGTTTTTATTTATTTATTTTTTTATTTTGAGGAAGATTAGCCGTGAGCTAACTACTGCCAATCCTCCTCTTTTTGCTGAGGAAGACTAGCCCTGAGCTAACATCCATGCCCATCTTCCTCTACTTTATATGTGGGACACCTACCACAGCATGGCTTTTGCCAAGCGGTGCCACGTCCGCACCCGGGACCCAAACTGGCGAACCCCGGGCCACCGAGAAGCGAAACGTGCAAACTTAAACACTGCACCACCAGGCCGGCCCCCAGCTTTTAGCAGTTATTTACTGATAAACTAGAGAAATGATGAGGTTTCATTTTTTATTTCACTTTTTATTTTCAGCAAACAAGGTTTTTCGTTTTGTTCTGTTTTTTTTTTTATAAGTCTACACAGAATAAGTACTCAGTGTGGCTCATGATGCTGACAGAATCTGCCAGAAAAACAATAAATCAAATAAAGGAATATGGAGATTTTTCTAGAGCAAAATTTCATGAGAAGATACTACTGTATACACTTTATTATCTAAAATATAACATGTAGTAAGAAGAGATTTTAGTTCTTTGTTCCTTGTAGCCCGATACAGATTTGATAGGTTTGTGGTAAAACAAGTTTTTCTGGATCATGATCTGGTTTTATTTATATTCTAGTCAGAGAAACAAGAGTATCTGGCTAAGCAATTATACCTTCGTTAAAAATGCACACACACAAACAACCCCTCAAAAACTTTTACGTGTTTTAGTTCAATTTTCTCTACTTTGAACTCAAATCTGACTTTGTATAAAGTTCCAGAGGCCAAACATAAGATTATAATGATGTAAGTTCTGTATTGAGCAATTTCAAACATATTTATATTTTTTTAATTGTTTCATCACTAAATGACTGGAAAGGCCCATTGAAAATATGTAATCTCAACAGAAGAGTTTTTCACGTACTAATATGAATTTTAAATAATTTTAAGTAGTGACAAGTGCTGAAAGGTGTGCCGGGGCATCTTTACAGTTGGAGGAAGCCTTCCCACTGTAGGAGCAGCAAGAGGATTTGGCAGGGTGGCCACCTACTACATTGCTGGTCATCTTTGCTGTTGTTTAAGAAATGATTTGAAAGTCATCTTACTTCTCTTCCCTGCCTAATTATTTGCCTTTAAATATCAGCAAGAAAATAAATACTTGAATTGCCCATAACCCAGACAGCTTTCTTCACTCCCAGAGAAAGCCTACAGTCACTGACAAAATAAAGACTTTGGGGAAAAACTTTGTACATTATTATTTGATCCTTTATCTGCTGTAACTAAATAGCTAGTCAGTAAGTATTTGTTGAATTCTTACTGTGTACAAAGCATATAGTCTACGTAAGTGTAACAGATAATTAAATATTACACAGGACTGGAATTTAATGATTTGGTAACATTAATTTAGATTCAGATTGTGATTTAGATTCAGATTCAGATTTAATATGCTCTAATATTTTGTAGAATAGATAGTTATGAGCTTTTCATCTGGAAAATGTCTTAATTCTTTCCTTTATCAAAAATGGGCATTTCATGTTACAAAAAAAATTTCATGGGAGGTTAAGTAAATGTTGGTTATTCTCAGCAGAGGAAATCTGCCACGTTTCATTACTACGTAGACAGATAACACGATTATTAAGAGCTTTGGCATCAGATTACTGAGTTCAAATCCTGGCTCTGTCACTTGGTAGTGAGGATTAAATAATATAATTCTTCTAAAGTACTTAGTTCAGAACCCGTCACATAGTTACTGCTTAATTAACATTGTAGGCATTTGTGATCTATAATGACTATATTTTTAGCCTTACAAAAAAATGCAAATTCCATTATTTGAGTTCTCAGAGTGTTAGAGAGTGCGTTAATTGTCTCAGTTGGTTATTTTATTCATTCTGCCCAGCAGTGCTTCAGTTGGTCATGTGGGTTGTTAATTCATCTTTTTGTTTCTCTGGTATTTAGATATTTAGGGTAATTGGAGTTCACATAATTTTCAATCCTGTCTGACAGGCAATAGAAAGAAAACATAACATTTCTGATCTATGTATGTACCAGGCAGGGGGCTTGGCACTATCACAGAAGTAACTTAATCCTGACAATCATGGTGCAAAGTGTGTTTCATTCCCATTTCTACACAGAAGAAAGTCAGTGTGGGGAGAGGAGGACACATCTTGCTCAACATTACCTGGCTGATGAGAGGAGGACTTACTATCCAAACCAGAGCCCCAGGACACGATTCTCCTCATTGCTGGAGACTCTGAAACGTGGCTTTTCTTTTTCAAAAATGGCTGTAGCTTGGATCTCTTTGGGAAAGCTTGAGTAGTTAATTATATCGCATTTCTTTCCCACATAAGACTTTCACTTAAAAGACACTTCACTTAAATACACCACACTCTGCTGGTGTATTTTAGACCATAACATTTAATACCTTCGTAGGAGAGTGTTTGAAGCTAATATGCAAAGCTTTTGTGCCTAGAAAACCCACAAATGCCTTTAAATTCTGGACCTCAATGCTACTCTCCCAAAATGGAATGCAACCAAATAATGACATCTCTTCGGAGCATACTTACTTCTTACAAAGTTAAAAAGCAAAATTGATTGAGATTGTCTTTAAAACAATTTAAAATCTTTAAAAAATATTAGTGTTTATTCCCATCAGAGACCAGATAAATGAGGCATTGTTATATTTAAAAATCCTTTTTTGTTTTCTCTAGTTGTATCAGGTTAAAAATTTAATATTTGTGAAACATATATTGATTTTCTAAAGTCACAGATGGCACAGCTAATTCCTTCATAAATCAAAGCTAGAGATCATAAGGATTATAACTAAATGGATTACTGCAAATAGTGCTAGAGTGAGGGATAAAACTACAATTATGGATTTAATTATTGAAGAGTTTATGTTTTTAGGTTAACTGGTGTTTCTGTTACCACAGGTATTATACTGTTTTACATGGACCAAAATAAAATATTAATTTATATGATTTATATGGTTCAAGCATGGAAAAAAAACGATAATACTTAACTGACAGAAAATGGTTTTGATTTGAAAGGTGGGCTCACTCTAGGGTGATCGTGTTGCTAATGCTCAGCTAGCAGGACTTTCGTGTGGGAGAGAAAGTGCTGGCCAAGTTACCTCATTTGCATGATCTTGGCAAGGACCATTTAGTGTTTTGACAAGAAGTTCCAGACCAGGGACTACACACAAGAGCTGTTCCTAAATCTGTGCTCTCAGTCATAGCAGAGTGGTGGAATATACAGGGATCAGTGCAGATTTACAACCCGAGAAATGTATCCAGATGAGTGGATTCATCTGTCCCTGTATCAGACAATGGCATTTGCTGTAAGAACATCTGGAAAACACATCACTTACAACCAAATTCAGAGGAAAATATAAATGATCATTTAAAACCAGTAGAAGTGTCAGCAGGCTTTGAAAGATGAATTCTGTCAGTCATGCAAATTTGTGATAAGCACAATAAACAAAACAAACATATTAAAAAGTAGCTTGTGAGAAATTTAGAACTAGCTGCCTGGGTTTTATCTTCCCTTATTTATCTGAAAGAGCCAGTAATCCTAAATGGTTCTGAGTTGTTCTGAGAGTTTCTGGGTGTTCTGATCTGCAGATATGTCAGTGTCCCCATGGTATCTGGGACAGCATATACCTCTCCAAAATTATAACTAGATTCCAACACATTTTTTAAGAATTTATGTTATTAAAATGTTTCCAAAATTAAGTAATCTTAGTTTGCTCCTTAATTGCTTGGTTCATGTAGGAACTCAATGGATAGTTTTGAATGATTAGAATCATTCAAATGGAGACTAATTGTACAAATGTCTACCAGTGGTAGGTTTTAGCAATTTCTGTACTTATGCTTCTTAAAATTTATGAAAAACAACAGCTAAGAGCAGGAATCACCCTTCTATTTCTGAGATGAGGCTACATATGGTTAATATAATGCAGTCTGTTGTATAGCTCTTGAGCATTTTCTCTTGTGAGCTTTATACTCCCCAGACATTCATGCAAAGAATAGCATGTATTAAACATGATTATATTACAAGGGCAAGGGAATAGTGCCTATAGCTCAGTATAACATTGCTCATGAACTGTTTTATTTGTTCTAAACTGCTGGTTCTAATTATTACCTAGCAGGTAATACCTAGCAGTTATTACCTAGCTTATACTTATGTAAGTATTTGCTTACATAAGTGATCATGTAAGTTTAAGGTTTTTTTTTTTGAGGAAGATTAGCCCTGAGCTAACATCTGCCGCCAATCCTCCTCCTTTTGCTGAGGAAGGCTGGCCCTGAGCTAACATCCGTGCCCATCTTCCTCTACTTTATATGTGGGACGCCTACCACAGCATGGCTTGACAAGTGGTGCCATGTCTGCACCCGGGATCTGAACCGGTGAACCCTGGGCCGCCGAAGTGGAATGTGCGCACTTAACCGCTGCGCCACTGGGCCAGCCCCAAAGTTTAATTTTTAAGTTATATCATGTAATATACAAAATGATACTGATGGGTGGTACTATACAGCTTTTGTGACAGAATTTAAAATATTACTTCGTTTAGTACAGTAGCTCCATGTTTTAAGTACCAGAGGTACATTATCCCTGTTTTGCACATTGGGAAACTGAGGCTCAGATGTTAAGTGACCTGGCCAAGGTCATACGGCCAGTAAGTGACTGACCTGGCCCTGCAGCTCAGATTGTTCTCCCTCCACTGTCCCATGCTGCTTCTCAGAAAAGCAAAGTAAAGCTCCCAAGGAAAATATGATGTATTTTTTAAAGTCGCCTAATGTTTTTACATAATTTTAAGCTTTTTGTTGGATATTTTAAACTAATTTTCAAAAAAATCATCATCATTAATTATTTGGGAAAACCTGCAGCAGCTCATAAACTGCTACAGTCAGTAACATAACCAAACTAGCTGTTATAGGAGTATCAAAAACTTGCGGATATCGTTTTTTTTTTAAAGATTGGCACATGGCCTAACATCTGTTGCCAATCTTCTTTTTCTTTTCTTTTTTTTTCTTCTTCTCCCCAAAGCCCCCCAGTACATAGTTGTATATTCTAGTTGTGAGTGCCTCTGGTTGTACTGTGTGGGATGCCACCTCATCATGGCCTGACCAGCGGTGCTGAGTCCACGCCCAGGATCCGAACCCGTGAAACCCTGGGCTGCCGAAGCAGAGCGCACCAACTTAACCACTTGGCCACGGGGCCAGGCCCTGCGGATGTCATTTTAATGACATTACAAGGTTACAAATCTATTTGCACTTAATATATATTAAAGGAACCTAAATAATATTGTACATATTATAATTAAGTAAAATGTATTTAAACTGTTTATTCTCAAATCACATAACAACAAACAAATGCCATCTACCTCATTGAAATTGATCCTTAAAACTCTGAAACCAAAATGTAAAGGGTCACTGTATGTCTTTGGCCGACTAGAGCTGTTAGTAAAAATACTTGTTAGGGTACAGTGATAAAGAGTACAGGGATTCTTAACCAGGACTCCATCGATGGACTTCAGAGCTCTGTGAACCCCTGAAATTATATGAAATATATATGGATCATGTTTGACAAGAAGGAAACATGAATTCTGTTGGATGTAGTTTTTTAAAAATATTTTTAAAGTTCTTAAAGAAAATTTGGGCAGGATTTTAATAGCAGCTTTAGATGTGGTGTATTTGGGGAATGATAATATTCTAGATTATAACAACTTCTATGTGCTTATTAGGAATATGAACTAAAAGATTATCATCAGTTATAGCTCACATGGATTGGTCACTTGTACTGCGTACCAGATACTATTATAGGTATGGTTATAAGTACATGGTACATTATATCATTTAATCATTACAGCATCCCCATGAGGTGAGTTTTATGATGATCCTCATTTTGCAGATGAGAAACCAGGGCACAGAAAGGTTAGGTGACTTGCCCAGAGTCATATATTAATAAATGGCAGAGCTAAGACTCAAATCCAGTCTAATACAAAAATCAGTGGTCTTAATCACTATTCTGTACTATTTAAAACATGCTTTGAAAAATATCAAACACTCCATACGTCTATGAGTGCATTTTCCTTTCCTAAAGTGTAAGCAGAGTTCTGTAGTAACGCCTGATCAGGAGAGAGCAGTATGGGCTTCAGGTGCAAATAAGCTTGAATAATTTTGAAATGTCTTTCAACCAGCAATAATACTGATTTTTTTAACAGAGAAAAAAGTACAGTTATGTCTATATTATTAAGGTTTTTATTTTTGAGGAAGATTAGCCCTGAGCTAACATCCATGCTCATCTCCCTCTACTTTCTATGCGGGATGCCTGCTACAGCATGGCTTGATAAGCAGTGCATAGGTCCGCACCCGGGATCCGAACCAGTGAACCCTGGGCCGCTGAAGCTGAACATGCAAAGTTAAACCACTACGCCACTGGGCCGGCCCCTGAAATGTTTTTATTTCTGAGAGAAAAATAACTTATTGCTGGTACCACATACCCAGACCCTATATTAGGCCTTCGTTAATGCTGATTATTTTACGAGAACACTGACCCTTTTTTTGGTTTAAGTGATGAAAAATACATTAAAAGGAGTCATTTGATTTAGAGAAAGAATAATAGTACTTTAAGCAAGATAGTTTCTTCACATTTAGCTACTCATTTTTTAAAATAGGTTTTTCCTTTTAACAGTAATCTTAATAATTTTACCCACCTGCACTGTATTCTTTATTTATACAACAGGGTTTTGTTTCTTCTGTTTAGTGATTTTTAAAAAATTTAAATTTATAAAAAGCTGGATAGAAAGATTGTCATTTTGGTGCAAATGCTTGTGAAGGACCTCCTGTACACGAATGTGTATTTTGAGTTTTCTATTTTCCTAAAACAAAATAAGATGATTATATATAGCCATCTCAGATTACCATAATTTGGAGAAATGTTTAGAGTGATGCAGTTGTTCAATAGATGATACCATGTGGGTTGTTTTTAATCCTATTTGTGGCATAAAGAATGTTAAATAGAAACATCTCTGTATGTGAGACAATAGTTTTGAATGGAAAACTGTAAAATCTAATTATGAAAATACATAATTAAGCTAGGATTGGTTGACAAGTCAGTATGAATTCTGTTGCCATAGTATAGTTTTAAATTTTTTTAAGCAATTATAAGGTTAGTAGGAAATTGCTTGAGGAAAGTTATTAGTGGGCACCCTCCCCCAGCTCCCTTCAGCTGCTCCTTTGCCGTTTCCTATCTGGGTCTACAAAAATGAGGAAAGTTGCCCTATATAAAGAAATTCTTTTAAAAAAAAATGACTGTGTTACATTTAAGGACAACTTATTTCAGGAAAGTCAAGCAGGAAACCCCGAGCCATCACTAGCAAACAGTCTTCAAAGCCAGTCCAACATTTTAATTTGCTGATGACATGGATTTCTTGAGACGCTGATAACAGCAAGTGTTCCAAGCCTTAACCCCTTGTTAAACAAAACTTGTGAACGAATATTTACTTCATTTTTGTTGGAGGTGAAGTATGGCAGCTATTTAAAGAATGTGTGTGTGAATGTGTATGTGTGTGTTTGGAAACAAAGAGCCAGACTGAAATTAGAAGTGCTTAAAATAGAATTTAGTAACCCAATTTGGGATTTGGCTGGGATTCCCGAGGGATTATTATTCTCCTACACTTTGACAATGTGCTCTTTAACAAAGTGCAGGTGCTCACAGGTGGCCAGTGATGAGTAGACTCAGCATGAGAAACAGAGGAAAGAGTATCACCCCGAATGTTCACATAGGTATTAAATAAAAACTACTACGGTAAGAAGTTCAGTGCTTTACATAGATAGTAAACTATGCATATTATTTTATTTGTAACCCCACGTGTTAAAATGGGACACTGTTAAAGTAACAATCACTTAAAAAGCAACAACCAACAAACCAGTATTTAATTTGGTACTTAATAATTAAAAATAAAATGGAAGCAGTGCCTAAAGTAACTAAGCTAATTCACAATAAAAACCATTAATTCAGGCTCTCCTTATGGAAATATGGTAATTCAATATGGGCTAACCTAAAATGTACCTTTAGAGATAGAATAAGGGTATAAGTTAGCAAAGTATTGAATAAGATTTCAGGGAGCCCCTAAAATTATTTTTAAGAACTTTAGAACTGATTATATGCAAAAAAAAAAAAAAAAAAAAGAACTTTCTTTTAAGTTTATTCATACATGACCTTATTTGAAGCAATGTATTTGCATTCACTAGCAAAATTCACATCAGTAAGGTATTTTTGAAATATTTTATTTCCCAGATATTTCACTACTTTGAATTAGTCGTTCCAGTGATTAGTCTGAATTTCTACTGAAACCTAAGTCTTTAATGAAGACGTGCTTCTGAAAATAAGGCAATTTTTCTACAATCTGCTTATGAATAGAAAACAAATCTTTGGTTTTAGTTAAAGTGGCAGGAAGGATTTTGCAAAAAGAAATACTAAAAAACCAAAGCAATGAAAAGGCTCTTAATAAGCAATGGGAAACTCCAAACCCCATCAAGGTCAATAGAGTACCTAAGGCACCTCAGGTTCAGATGATACAATCATCTCTGCTTAGAGTTCTAATAATCTATATACAGGATTCTTACCATCTTAAGAATGTGAAGCCGAAAGATAATGTCCAACAATGATTACTGTGACCAAGAAAGAAAAGAATTGTAAGAATTGATAAATGGGAGAGAGATTGGAGATCATCTGTTCTACCTCCCATGTTTATGGATGAGGATCTGAGGCTCAATCAAGAAACAGGTGACACTAGAGTTTGTGTTTCCAGATTCCTAGGCCATTTCTCTTAGGGCAGGACAAAATCTAGATACTAACTTTCATTGGCTAGTAAACCAAGCATGAAGAGTTTCAGAGATGTGAATTTGAGAGAAAAAGAATCCCCATCAAATCCCCAAAGGCAAGTTGGAAATGTGTAATACTTTACTGTCTTAATTCCTTTATACCATGTGTTGGACAATTTAGCTAATATACTAACTGACTTATACAATTCCTTTCAATTCTATCTAAAAATAGCAGACCAAAATTAAATGAGAAAGTTACATAAGATTCCACTTGAGCACACATGAGGCCATGATTACTTCATGTGATCACCACTTCTTGGGAGAAGGAAGACATCCACTGTCCAGTTCAGAGAGGAAGCTCCTGACTAGTTATCCAGTAGACTCTCCACTCTTCAATGGGGAAGATGATGCTTACACTTTAAAAAATCTCTACAAAGCTCACATACAAGACAGTACATCCTAGATTTGTGACTGATATGAGCATTTAAGGCTGTCATTTTCAAGTATAAAAGTTTAGTGTTCCATTACCCAATCTGTGCAATAGACATAGGTATAAGCTCAAGTCATGGAAATTAACAGAAACTCACCAAAGACATAAAGAAATCATAATTTAGGCAACAGCAAGTTTAAATGTAGGAAAGGCTGGAAAAAAAATTATGGATTAGATTATGCTTCTCTGAACAGCATTAGTTTGTGCACAATGAAACTCTGTCTAACGCTATTGTTTGTTGCATGGCATTTGGAATAAGGCAGATCCACAGCAGACCAAACAAGGAAGCTTGAGTAGGTAATAGAACTAGTAATTAAGATGGTTCACCTCTAACATGGTTCTGTGGCCTGATCCCCCAGAGAAAGATTAGAAATGGCTCCAGTATACCAAATAAGCTTCACAGATGAACATGAAAATTTTTTTTAAAGCAAGGCCTTTCACCTAGGGACCAACATGCACTGCTTGTGGATGAAATTATATCAACATTATTTACTTCTGGCTTGATATAATATTGTGAAACGTAATATGGCTGGAGAAAATGGGTATTTGGAAGCCAGGATTTCGTTTAACTTACACCCTAGGTGTGTACTTAAGTTGTAGCTCTATAATTTCTGCTATGGTTCCAATATCTATATCTGAAAGGTGGCATCAGTTTTATTATGGAAGCAGTTGCTTTGTTATGAATTCCATAACATGCTTGAATTCTAGGTCTTTCTCTTTAACATAATTTAAAGTTTCTTATGGTTTGGTCAGCGTACACACTTCTCATTTCATTTGATATACAAGCCAATGTGGAAATTAAAAAACAAAATTACCAACTAGTTGAGAGAGCTAAACTGAGTCCAGGATTATGGCAAAGTCTGACCCAAAATTTTAATCAGTAACTTCAGCATGTATCTCATGCAGTTTGGGGAGCATCAAACTAAGTCTGCAGTCGCCAGAAGCCTTGTTACAGCTGAATGCACAGTAACTCAAACGTGTCCACTCTTAGTGTTCATGATAAACGCGGTTACGACCTTCGTACACTTTTGGCATTAAGAAAGCACATTAAGCTTTAATATAGAAATATTTAGGTTACACTTAACTTGTGCTCAAGTAATAATAAAATGTCTCTTCTTTTTTGATATCATACATTCTCTCCTCAGGTCTGGCCCATCTCCTGTACTCTTGGAGCGACCTTTGGCTATGTGGCTGGCCTTTTTATCTCACCACTCTGGATATACTGGAATAGAAAGCAACTTACATACAAGAACAATTAATTGGAGCAAAGGGAGAAGATACTTCTTTGTGCAGATTCCATAAAGACTGTGCAGAAATGTATACGGTCTAAGCCAGGCAGTTCCATTTACAGCACTGTTTTTTATGTAGTTACAACATGATGTGATTGTAGCTTTTTAAACTATGAAACCCCTGAGAGATTGTACCTTCTAGTTGAAATAAAGTATTTATATTAGATTGTGGCTTCAGATGCTTTTTGCTGCTTCTTGGACCTTTAAGAAACATTCTTAATGAACTTTATAGAATTCTGAGGACAGGGTTGGGTTTTTTTCCTTTCAAGTTTTAAACTGCTTCCTTATTTCTAAGAGGTCTGGGTATAGCTGTAGCATTTCATATGCTTTCTGACAGAAATGGACAGTTTCCTTGGCCACTGAAGATGTTTTCACGTAATCAAACAACAGTTTATACATCTCGATCCTATTCTTTTTTTTACTGTGTGTTTCTTTGGAGTTAAAATGGCTATGATAGCCTCATCAAAAACAGTCTTCAGTCCCTTCTGGGTTAAAGCTGAACATTCCACATAGCAGCACGCTCCTATCTGGGAGGGAGAAAAAAAAAGTCACAAATATATAAAATCTCTTTTATACAATTGGTATCACACAACCCACCTTTATAAGGAAAATTATAAGATATAGCTATGCAAAAAGAATGAAATCATCCATATTCATAATACCCAGAGATAGCTAACTTAAAATACTAGTGTATATCCTTCCAGACTTTTTCTATGAAAAATTCTTTCATTCATCAAATACTTACTGGGTACCTGCTATATGCCAAGCACTGTTTTAGGTGCTGGGGATAATGTCGATGAACTGAACAAAAGAGCCAAGTCTCTGCTGTGTGACGCTTACACTTGCTGAAGCTCTACTGGGGGAGAGAACACTGAGCAGATGGTGGTCCCTGCCATGAGAAAACGACAGCAGAGTGAGGGAGATGGGGCGTGCAGAGGACAGCGGTGGTGGTCAGGGAAGGCTGCTCAACGAGGTGAAGTTGAGCAGTGAGAGACACCTAGGGGCAGACAGAGCCACAGACGCAAAGACCCTGATGCAGCAGCATGTGTGGAGCGGTCAGGGCACGATAAAGAAGCCAGAGTGGCAGGAGAGAGCGAGCAAGGGGGAAAGGGCAAGAGACGAGGTCAGTGAGGTAGCCTCGAGGCCACTCTAAGGACTTTGGCTTCTACGTTGAGAGGGGACCTATTTGTTCATTCACTGAAAATTTACTGAGCACTCTTATTGCCAAATGCGAGAATACAGCAAGGAACAAAATTAAGTTCCTACCTTACTCTCCATAAAGCTTACATTTTAGAGGGAGAAGACCAAGAACTAATAAACACAGAGGTAGAATGTCAACAGGTAACATGTGGGAAGGGAGACAAGTAGGGAGTGGGGACAAGATCAGGCAAGGTCTCATTGAGAAAGTGATACTTGAGCAGACCTGAAAGGAGTAAAAGAACGAATCATGTCTACCTAGGGAAGAACATTCCAGGCAGAGGGGGCAGCAAAAGTACAAAGGCCCCAAGGTAGAGGACTTTGAGGAAACAGCAAGGAGGCTGCGTGCCTGGAGTACGATGAGTGGGGCGGAGAGGTAGCAGGGGCCTGTGGGCCACGGGAAAGACCGTGGCTTCTATTTACTCTGACTGAGCTGGGAGCCGCTGGAGGATTCTGAGCAGAGCGGCGGCCTGATGGAGCTTATATTTTAAAAGACTCCCTCCGGCTGCTGTATTGAGAACAGATGAACATGAGACACAGACAGAAGCAGAAAGGCAAGTTAGAAGCTGTTCCTGTAATCCAAGCCAGAGAGGGAGGGGGCCTGAGCCAGGCTGGCAGAGGAGGGGCTAGTGAGGAGTGGCTCGATTCTGGATATATTCTGAAGGTAGAACAATGCGTTTCTGCTGAAGGGTTGGCTGTATGGTATGAGAGAAAGAGCAAGATCAAGTGTGACTTAAAGGTTTTTGACTCGAGTAACTGGGAGGACAGGCTTGAAGTGTCAAATCAGGAATTCTGTTGTGGACATGTTAATTTTGAGATGCTTCGCCACCCAGATAGACTTGTTGCATGAACAGTTGGATGACCAAGTCTAGAGTTTATGAAAGAGGTCAAGCCTGGAGATAGAAATTTGGGAATCTTCAGTAGTAGATCGTTCAAACCATAAGACTGATAGAAGCTCACCTAAGCCTAGAGAGTTGTGTGTGGATATAGAGGAAAAGATGTCCAAGAAGATGATCCCTGGGCCCCCAACATTCACAGACAGGGAGATGAGGAGATGGAGGAGAGGCCAACAAGAGGGGAGAAGACCTGAGAGAGGGCGTTCAGGGACGCCAAGTGAGAGTGTTTCAAGGAGCCAGCTGTGCCAGATGCTGCTGACAGGTCTAGAAATGGGATCATATTGTTTTGCAACCACTTTTTTCCCTTAAACTATATAATAAAGATGAACATCTCAATAGATAAATTAGTATAAAGTCTTAATAGATGCAGGGGCTTTCTTTGCCATTATAAACAATGTAGCAACTTTGTGGCCATCTCTTAAAGCACATCCCTAATAATTTTCTTAGGATGAATTCCTACATATGGAATTCCTTGAACAAAAGTGTGCATGACTTCAAGCCTTTTGCATATTATCAAGATTACTTTTACTCAATGAGTAACAGTATAACAGAGTGCCCATTCCCGTATACCCCTGGAACAGTGGCTACTATAATTAGTTTCTCATTTTTTGGCCAATCTTATGGAAGGAAATTGAACTTAGATTTGACGACTAAGGAGTCTGAATATATTTCCTATTTTCAAAGGCAATCTGCATTTTTTGGTGAATTTGCAATTGATGTTCTTAGCCCATTTTTCTCTTGGGGTTATATGTTTTTTTCTGATTAATTCCTATGCAAGGGATTCCTGTATACTAAGGATATTAACCCATTTTTCTGCCATACATGTCAAGTTTGTTATATGACTTTTAATTTTATTTCCGGCAGTTGATGTGGTGTTAAATTTTTATATAGTTAAATCATCAGTATTTTCACTTATGACTTATACCTTTATGACATTTAGAAATTCCTTCTCTCCCAAGATTACAAAATTTAATACATGGAATTTCTAAAGTGATTTGTTAGTGGTGCCATTTATCTTTTGCTATAGGAAAAAAACTGTGCTCTCAAAAGTTTTCTTGCTTTCTTCTGCCTCCTAATAGTACATTTAAAAAGACCTTATTGGGTTCTGTTTCCACAAAAGTCCTATTAAAGTCACAACATCTAAAAAATAGGAATCCAATAATATTAGAGCCAAATGGAGAAAAAAGTAAGCCTAGCTTTGGGGTGAGGGAGAATATAAGTTAAAAGGTATTATGTGCACCACAGTTATATATTTTTTAGAATGCTAACATTTTCTATCTTTCATAAAAAGATTGGAAGAATATTCAACACAGTTCTTTTCAAACTTAGCTGTAATTTTTTGTTTTTAAATTCATATTTAAACTGTTATCCTATGCCACTCCACTACCTACCCCATGAGTCTTAAGTGAAGACAGAGCACCTGTTTTGACACAGGACAAATGGTTAAGTGATTGAGAAGGGCTTAAAGACCAGCACCTTCTTCTGATGCCTCTCATCAGCAGCATCCTGCTGGCAGTGCAGCAAGGTGTAAGAGCCTGGGCTCGGAGTCAGGCCTGACCGAAACCCAGCTCTGCCATTGACTACCTGCAGGACCTTACAAGTTACCTGACATCTCTAAGCCTCTGTTTTCTCTTCCGTAAAACAGGGGAACTAGTCAGACCACCTCAGTGAGTTGTGCAAGGATTAAATGCGATAATGCATGTACAGCACTCAGCACAGCGCCTGGCATACAGAAAAGGCATGACCAATGTTAGCTTCTGTTAGTACCTTGGCTACTTTTACATTTATTTTCAAATTCTGTAAGTGTTCCATTACCTCTTTTGCTAGTTTCTGTCCTTGTTCCACACATATAGGTTTTTCTTTCATATCATTCAGTCTTGCTAAAGTTTTGGGGTCGTCTCGGAGATCAATCTAATTAAGAAAGGTCAATAATGTCCCATAATATTATAAGTCTTTAAAGAGAAATCAGAGCATGTAGTCCCATTTAATCCCCACATATCAAAAAAAAAAGATTAAACAAAAGAACTTAACTTTTAAACCAACTAATATAATTGCTTTCTTTTGACACTACTTTTTCCAAAAAACGTGACAAAATTTATGTTAACTAACAACTGAGATGAAACACATATATCATTTGCTAAACCTTAGGACCATCTGTCTGAAAGGAACACCACACAAGATAAGCCAGAGATTATTCTTAAATGAGTAAAATCAAAGCAGACATACCTGAGTTCCTATTAGTAAAAAGGGTACATTTGGTGCGTATTCCTTAAGTTCTGGTACCCACTCCTCTTTCACATTTTGAAACGAGGCTGGATTTACCACAGAGAAGCATATAAGGAAGACGTCAGTCATTGGATAAGATAAAGGCCTCAGACGATCATAGTCTTCCTAAGGAAGAAACAAAAACTTCATTGTTTCTCTTTCCATTTCTATGGTTTACTAATAATATGTACATTAAATTACACGGTCAGAGAAGCAAAGTCAGGACTATTCGACAAATGGAATCTATGGCATTCTACATAAAACAAGATAATTCCATTTGTTTTTGTGTGTTCTTCCTTTTGAAGTTCTGTGCACCAGTGGGGTTAAAATATGAGACAATATCATTAACAACTACAATGCAACTTTGAGAAAATGCATTGTGATTATGAAAGCTGTCACTGGAAACATTTTTGCCTGAAACTTTGCACAGAGAATTGATTATAGCTAGTTGTTGTCTGAGTGTTATCATTTATAGTAACTAATATATACTGAGTGTTTCCTGTCTGTCAGTCACGTCCTGATCCATGTGTTCCCCCAGGTGTTACTTATTTAGTCCTCCTAACAATATATGACATAAGTAGCATTATCCCTGTCTTCCAATTGAATAAAGTGAGGCACAGAAGTTGACTAACTTGTGTTAGGATGTGTAGCCAGTAAACAAAGGAGATGGGATTCAAACCCTGGCAGTTTTATTCCAGAAGCTACACCTTCACCACTATACATCTTCACTGAGACCTGAAACCTTTGCTTTCCCTGTTTATATGGTTTTCTTAATTAACGTGTGTCTGAAAATTTAAAGATAGAAACATATAGAGTAAATCCACAAAAATCTCCCTTTCCTCCCCAATTTCCATTCCCTTCCCAAAATGGAGATGTTTTCATATGTATCTTTCCAGTTCTTTTTCTATGCATGTACATACCTACAACCGTACACAGTCAAACACCTGTAAATAAAAGAGATTGTGCTCTCTTATGTACATAAAAGAGATCCTGGAGATCTTTCCAGACCAATACATAAGATTACCATATAATTTTAATCTGCTGCCTCATATTCCAGAGAAGGGCTGTGCTCTCTATGGATGGCTGTTGTAGCATCTCTCCCTATCACAAAAGGCAGTGAAGATCCTGTTCTGCTTAGATCATTTTCTATGACACAAAATTCCGCTTATTTACATTCTAGTGAGTGAACGGTGTCAGGATTCCATTTATGATGGGGCTTGCCTCTCATCTGGTTTCAAGGAAACTTTATTTTTGGCCTCGGCCACCACTCCTCTTAAATGACCCGTTTCCCTACCAGAACTGCATGAATGTAGAACTAAGGGAGTATTAAAAGCATCTTCCACTCGGAGTTTTAGCACTAGCATTTCTCTCATGGAAAAATTTTCTTTTCATGTCTTCTTCTGATATTTTTCTTAATATAATGTTCAATTCAAGCATATTAACGTCTCAAACTCGTGACTTTGGAGTTAACCCTTCTCTTTTTCCTCGATGCTTTCAAAGGGCAAATCTACAGGCTGGGGGGGGGGGGGGGGTGTGGGGTGCCTGAAGGATTTCTCAGGTGTTGGCTATTACAGGACATTCCCAATCTTCTTTACCCTTTAATTTTAAATGTGGAGGCCCCTAAATGGTTTTGAATAAAGCAGTACTCTAGTGTTAAGAAATTATTAATGAAGAAATCAAGTAGACTGGGCATGAGACAAGTTGCACCCCAGCCAGTTACTATAAGAGGACTACTATCAAAAATATAACATGTTTTTAAAAATCAGTTTGAGCGTTAAATAGCACGCCTGGGTGCATTAAATATACTTCCTGTACTCTACTGCCTATTTCAAACTGCATGTCCATACGGGGAAAAAAGGGACAATATTAATCTTAGCATTCCACCGAGCAACTCCATGTTCCCGAGCCAAATGACACGTGCTACGGTCAGGGAAAGGGATGTCTTGTTAAAAACCTCTCTTCATCCATAGTTAGATGTCCAATTTTCACAGAATTAGAAATGAGGATACCATCTCATAGGATTAAGAGGAATAAATGAAATAATGCAACTAAGACATCCAGCATAGTGCCAGGCACACAAAGGAACTCTTCCAACACTTGCATGCAAATTCCTCAACCCATGGGAAACTGATTTTCCCATCTCTTTGCAAAAACACAGGGTCCCATGAGCCCCACAGCAGTCCTGGCTTTGCATCTCTCTCCAATCACAGAGAAGAAACTCCTTCAGTGAAAAGTAAAATTTTCTACACTGGCATGAAAACACACAAATCTAACTGAGGTCTCTGGAGGACAGTATAATTTTCAGATTAATAAAAGAGAATGATAGATTATTACTGTACTAATTAGTCATTTGGGGACTCAAGAGCCTTATGACTATTTAAAATGTAACCAGAAAAAAGATTTATATTGTTTTAAGAAAATCAAATTAGATTGTCTAATAAAAATTTTACTTTTCAAGCAAGTTTACCTCATCAGGGAAATAGAATGTGCACTCTTCTCTAGAATCATATTACGAGGAATAAAAAGTAAGGGAATGCAAACTTCTCTAGAAATGCTTAATAACATTAATCTAAATATTCTACAGAGCCTAAGTCTGTTGTACAGGTTTCTTTCATCACCATAGTGAATACGGACTTTCCTCAATGAACATATGGGCACAAAGGATGGAAATTAGACTAATCATTTCCAGATACTTGTTAAATTGCAGATTTTGTTGGCATAAGTAAAATGTGAAGGATTGGGGTTATGAAAAAACAAAACAAAGACAAGTATGTTCAGAACTCCTTGGAAAGAAACGTTACCTCTTAAGTCTGAACTATCTAAAATGAACGCCTTCTGCCTGTAATCTCCAGCTAAATAATTGGCAGTTATTATAAGAATGAGACCTTTCTGCCTCCATCCAGCCTAAGTAATTAGAAGTCTAATAATAGATCGCAAATTAAAAAAATAAATGATCTCCTATACGTACCATAGCCTGCATCATATAAAATTGTTTATATACACCGTGCAGAGTCTTGAGTGAACTCAATGTGAAATTTTAGATTTCGAGATAAATAAATTGAAACATGCAGAATCTTTCATCTTCAACTATATATTTTAAATTTGACAACACAAAGAAAGTTAAATGTGGAACAACTGCTGTTACTTTTATTTTTTTTCTGTTTTCTTTTTTCTTTTGAGGAAGCTTAGCCCTGAGCTAACTGCTGCCAATCCTCCTCTTTTTGCTGAGGAAGACTGGCCTGAGCTACCATCCGTGCCCATCTTCCTCTACTTTGTATGTGGGATGCCTACCACAGCATGGCTTGCCAAGCGGTGCCATGTCCGCACCCGGGATCTGAACCAGTGAACCCTGGGCCGCCGAAGCGGAACATGCACACTTAACCACTGTGCCACCAGGCCAGCCCCAACTGCTGTTACGTTTAAACGGCCACTTATCAAAGTCAGAAATTCTCAAAGCCAACTCTCTAGTGTCCTTCTAATTAACAAATAAATTTTATTTTAGTTCAAATATTTTAATACCTATTTTATTTAATACTATTTAATACCTATTTTCAATAGGTATTTACACATTTCACCCTGGTAACTGGAACGTTCTCAGGAGTAGAGAAAAATGTATTAAAGATAACTGACATTAAAAGCATGAAAAACAATGGTGAGTTAAGTCAATAGGATTGTTGGACTGCTTAGTAAAGTCTTTAGCTTCTTACCAACCAGCTAAGTACTAGGGGTATCAACAACTTCTTCTTCTTCTTCTTCTTTTTGCTGAGGAAGATTGGCCCTGAGCTAACATCTGTTGCCAATCTTCCTCTGTTTTGCATGTGGGTTGGCACCACAGCATGGCAACCCGTGAATAGTGTAGGTCCACACCCAGGAACCAAACCCAGGTCGCTGAAGCAGGGTGCACCGAACTTAACCACTAGGCCACGTGGCCAGCCCAAGGAGTATCAACTTTATAAAAGTGTGTTCCGGTAGCCTGGTGATTAGATTCTCCAGTCTTGTCAAGAGTCCTTGATCTGTGATGATGACAACCTTAACCCTTGAAAGATATCACACATTTATAACCTGACAAGAATCTGCAGACAGTAAGAGACCAAAGAAATGGGCTCTGAGAGGAAACAAAGGAACTTTAGGTGCAAGGGAGAGCTGCTGCAAATGAGGATCAACTGGGAGACCCCTGTTTACCACAGCTCAGCCAGAAGCGTCCAGGAGCATCCCGACCTACTTCTGCACTAAAATACATTTGTCCCCTTCATGGGGACCTGGGTGCTCCCTCCTACTTTGGTGAGTTCTGTTTAAAATACATGTTTTTAGGATGTGCATGCCTATTTTAAAAATATATCCAAAACATGTATTTTAAGCAAAACCACTCACATGGGACAGTATAGGCCTTGCCATGCTTTGTGAGCTGGGATGCTATCACACACTGGTCATTTAAAACCAGTCAGCAGGGAAGACGTTCTAAGGATACATACACATGAATACAAGAGATGTGTCCCCTCTGGAGCTCAGAGTTCAATTGGAAATTAAGACATATATATGTCAAAAGATAGTCACATACGACAACAACAGGAGAAAGAAAAGTGTAAACTGGAGCAGGTGAATATATAAATGCTTAATCCAACAAACCTTACTAAGCACCCACTCTGCCCAGAACGGCACGAACTGCAATAGCAGGATGACCTTCAGATCAAATCTGATTTGTAAAACATCTTACAAACATTTGCAAAGCTCACTCATAAGATATCTGTATGCTAAAAATAAGGCAACAAGCTCAAATGAGCAGCAGCACCCACAATGCGCCCGAGCACCTCACCAGGACTTTGCAGAACTGAAAGCCACACCTAGAAGAGAGGAAAGTGCAGTGCTGGTGTGCGAACACACGTCAGGTTAGCACCCAGGAGGACGAACCTGATGGATGGGGAGACACACAAACATTGCCAACAGTCTCTGCTCTCAGGGAGCCCACGGTAAGGGAGACACGTGCATGCAAACACTGTAACGTAAGTCAGAGCGTGGGAAATACCCAGAGTGGAAATTAGGGGACGCTAAGAAAAGACTTCTTAGAAGAGGTGGCATTTAGGCCTTACAGAATGGAGGGAACTGGCACACAGATGACCTAGTAGCAATGTGGCTTTGGTCAAGTCACTTATTTCTTAGAGGCTTAGTTTCTCTGTCTGTAAAATGGGAGAACGTCAGTGACAGATGCTTTGAAGACTATAAAGTGCCATAAGGATGTATTACACCACCAAAGAATCCAGGATGTTACTTTGATTTAGGAAATAGTTATTTATCAAAACTGACAAGAGTTTTCCTCTGCAATAACCTAGAATGAGAAAAAGTGAGACTACAATTGACTAATTTTTTAACAGACAAGCCCCAGACTTGTAAAGTCCGGAACAGCTTCTGACCACTTTAAGAGACATATAAAATGTAAGACAAGTAAGAATGCCCCTGACAACGGGTGGCTTGTGGTCTAAGAAGGAGCAACTCTGTCACTTTCAGCGCGCACAGCAGTAATCTCCCCCAAAACATCTGTTTCTAGTAAGAAGCCCAAAATAGGTCCAGGCATCGTTCCTGAAACACGTGAACTCCCAAAGGGTGCCATGCTGCAGTCAAGAGGACACACAGGCTGCACAAGCTTCTGAAGACGATGAGCCTTTTGTCATAAATCGAACTGGTAAACATTTCTACAGTAACTCTTGCTAAGAGGAGTCTATGAAACCTCATTTCCTTTGTGAAGTCCTTTTGTCACTTTTGAGTTCATTTTGCATTTAACTTTGTGACACGAAAATATCACTTTTCACCCTCTTAAAAATAACCGTTTCTCAAGGAAGCTGGATTGGGTTCCTTTTGGTTGCATTTTGGTAAGTTTGGTTCCACATGCCTCGGTGAGGAGTTTATTGAATTTGCCCATCACCTCCCACTACTGTTGGACTAAAGAAAATTTGAGGAAGAGAAAGAATTTTTTAAAAGTGCTACAAATTCCTACAAGTTATTGTTTTTTCAGAAACTTTCCAAATAATTGGCTTTTTCTTTTCTTTTTTTTTTTATTTTCAGTTCGGTTGTGAAATGGTATTTACATAGCCCTGGCCTGATTAGCTCGTAGCAAAAGATTTCTTGAAATTGAAGGTTTAGTTTTTAACTTTCAGCAACCGTCATCTGCATATATTCTGATATATAAGTCTGTCTCCCAATTAATTTAGCAATTATGAGGTGCTGGTGAACCAGATCTTTGGCTTCTTTTCCATTACTCTCTTCCTTTTGGCTGCCTGACTGTTCACAACTCCTGCTTAGGTTAGTGGGAGAAAAAGGAGAGAAACTGTAAACGTGGTGAGCAGAAAGCAACCAGCCAGAGAAGGGGCTCCGCTGTTATCTAACCATGTCGTTAAGACCCAGCACTTCCTCATCTCTAAAAGGAGAGGCGTGGACTAGATTGCCACATCATAGGATTAAAAATGCCCAAACTAACACTTTTTACCCTCGTGTGCCCTAGGAACAGATTTAATGTGGGAGGAGGTTTAAACTGCCACATGAAAATCAGGTTTTAGGATTCTGTTTTATCTAAGCTGACCCCACAAGGCAGAGGATCAAGACTTAGCTAAATATGGCCCTGAGGCGAGCTTCCTTTCCCCATCTGCGAGGGGAGAATAAATATAGCATACACATGTTAAGATAGATGAGAGAGCTGGTCAAGTGTTCTGAGCTCTTCAACAGACGAGCCTGACTTTCCAAAAAAAGACAAACCACAACTTCAGAGCCGGTGCAATTTCTTTCGTGCATGGTGATGACTTCCCTCATTGTGAAGGATTTAGAGCTGAAACTCTACATTGTCTGGAGCTATAATGACAAGTCTCTTTCACTAAAACAGAGGTCAGCTGGGCTAAGGCATGCAGAAAGAAGGGAAATGTCAGGTCAGACTTCCTGCGGTATATCCCTTTTCTAACTTTCTTGGCACAATTTCATGTTGATGGACCATTCATTCATTCTTTCATTCCGACAAATGTCTGCCAGCTAGGAGCTGAGCACCGTGCACGCGCTAGTGAAAACAGACACGGACGCTGCCCTCGGGAGCTCACAGTTTAACAGCGCGGGGGGCACGTGACTCTCAACTAGGGCAGTTCTACTATGTCCAGGGACATTCTGGAAATGCGGGAGTCACACGAATGGGGGAACTCTCCTGGCATTTATGTGGGAGCCAGGGTGCTACACAACTTGTGTAATGAAAACCAGTCCCTGGTCCCACAGGCACTGGCGAATATGAACAACCCTTTCATAATTACCTGAATCTAGGACCTGACCCTGTTGTCTATGAAAGCACAAAGTATTTTTAATTTTTGCACAGTTTTAATGAATTTTCTAGGAAGATGACTTCAGTGCACACTGAAGCAGAAAGGTAGAACTTTATTTTGTTCAAAACATTACAGAAGTTGCTTACCACAGTAGACAATTGCCTGCCACTGGCAAAACTGCTGTTAGTCTCCAAATCACCAATAAACCACAACGACGTTAGTCAGTGTCTGTAGCTGTCGCGTTCACGGTAATTCTACATACAGGTGTAGGCACCTGACTACTTCATTATCATTTCTGGGGAACTCAGCCTGGCAACTTGGGAATTTAATACTGAAACAAATATTTTTATTATGAATTACTTTCCTTTTATATTACTTCAGATTACTGTTAGGATGTTACATTGATTTAAAGTTATGTGTATAGAGAGGTTATATTATCTATAGATTTCATTTGAGGATAAAGAGAAACATTTGTTATAACAAGGGGGGATGGGTCTGATATGGTAGAGGCACTGAGCCAGGCATGTAACAAACTGGAACAAAAATGACTATAAACGAGAAGTGGAACAGGTGCCATGAAGGAAAAGCGCCAGGTTCTAGGACAGAGAATAGCCAGGACGACCAGCTTCGGTCTGGGTGGTCAGAAAAGACCTCTCAGAGCGAGCGACATCTAAGCTGAGATCTGAGGGATGGGTTAGGAGCCTGATACAGGACAGGGTGTGCAAAAGCCCTGAGGCACCAAAGCCCCGAGAGACACTAAAGGGCCTGGGAAAAGCCAGAGTGACAAGAAGGGGTGGAGAGGTAGCCATCCCAGACCATCAGAGCCTACTACAATGGCAAGTCATTGAAAAGCTGAGAAAAGGAAGTCACATCACTTGCTTTTTTGAAAAGGCAACTCAGGAAGCTTTGTGGAGAATGAATTAGAGGCGGCAGGAGTGCAGGAGAGAGATTATCACAGTAATTCAGGTGAGAGGAGATGGTGGCCTGGACTAAGTGGTACCAGTTGACACCTAGAGAAATGGTGGATTCTAGATATATTCTGGACACAGATTCAGGCTTGAGTGACGGGCTGGATGTGGGGCGAAGGGTCAGGGAGGTCTGGAACAATCCAAGGTCCTACTTGTGCAGCTGGATGGATCACGTCTTTTACAGGGATGAGGAGGATGGAGGGTGGAGAAGCACATGGGGGTGAAACTCCAGAGGCCTATCTTGGACATGCCGAGCATGACAGGCGAGGACACAGCCGGAGATGTGGATCTGGAGGAGCTCCCTGACTGTGAGGTCCAGACCCCGTTCCAGGCGCCTCCTTCTAGCTGGATCAGAAGCATTTCAAATTTGACATTTCTAAACTAAACTCTTTTCTTCCCCCTCAAATCTGCAACTCCTCCTCTGTTTAACATCTCAGTAAAAGCATCACCACCCAATCAGGCCCAAGCCAGACCCCTGGAAGTCCTCTTCATCAACCCAAACACAGAGCAAAGCCCACACGCGCCCAGCCAGGCTCCCTGCCCTTTCCCTCCCAGACTTCTGTATCTGGTGGCTCCTGCTCATCTTTCAGGTTTAGGTCTAAAAATCTCTTCATCCAACAAATCTTCTCTGAGCCCCCAATTCAGATGAAGCGTCCTCTGCTCTGTGCTCACTGTGCTTCTCCCACCATCTCATTTCTCACAATGTAGTAGATTTGCCTCTTTTTCTATCCGTATCCTACACAGGACTCCCTGAGGGCAGGGGACAATCCTTCAAAGCCTGGCTCATAGCAGCTGCTCATTGAATTCTTGCTGCATGAATGAGGGAAGTGCGTGGCAAGGTGGAGTCGAGAAGGTGAACTGCAGCCAGATGCTGGGGGGCTGGCACTGGGCTGGCCTGCACCCCCTTCCCAGCTACAAAGCGGGAGCCAGTGGAGCAGGGGTCTGGATTCTCCAGGAACAGACTAATCTCTCGGGTTGCTGCCACCACTTTCAGCCAAGAATCGAACTGCCTCCTCCGATGAGGGCAGTTTTCCTGTGGTGCACGGATGGGTCCAACCCACCTGCCTGAATAACGTGAGCTCTAAAGAGGACAGCCCTGGACACGGCAGTACTTTCGGCATTTGGTCCCTGCGCTGTTTTTCCACCGCAGCCTGTTTTTCACTGTCTTGATGTTTATTTCACCGAGGCACGGAGGGCCTTGTTGACTGTCTTCCCAGCATCCTTCTCCTACTTCCTCCTTTCCAAAACAGCTATCGTTCAGGACCCATCTCTCCTCCACCCAGACACATGCCCCTGGGGGCCCTGACCCCATACTTAGCTAAAAGAATTCCTGGTTGGATTAAGCCAATCATCGAGTTTCATTTCCCACCTCTTGGCCAAAGTGAGTGGTTCTTGGATGGACACGTGACCTCAGCCATCCAATCAGAAGGAAGCGTTCCCTAGGTTATCCAAGCCAGCTCCTCCCTCACCCCTTCTCCTCCTGCTGTTCCTCTTCTTCTGTCTCTCCTCCAGCCCCACCCCCACTCAGGATACAAGGATTTGCCACTCACTGGCCCCATCTCTGCAGCTCCTGGAGACAGTTCAGGGACCCTGCCTACATCAGCCAGGGCTGTGGTCCCCACACCACCCCAGAGTAGATGCTACCCCAGGACTAGCTACTTAGAGGGGGGCTTATCCAAGCACTTCCACGGGAGCAGCCCTCTCACCCTTTCCAACACCTGGGCTACAGAGGACCCCGGCACTGTGGACGCAGGTCACCCGGGCCTCCCATGGTGGGGGGCAGGGGACGGGGACAGCCAACACAGAACTGGGAGTCATGGAGGGGCCAAACCCAGAGGAAACAGCATTTTCCTCAGCTGTGGACTAACACTGACCCTTGTCTGCCTCTGAGGCCAGGGAAGAAGCTTACAAAGACTGAAGTCTCCCACTGACATACATCCTCACACCTGGCCTGTTAATATACTATGACAAGCAGCCAAGCAGCAAGAGAAGACCCTGGAACTACACGCTGCTTAAGCCTGAAATGCTCGTTTTTTCCACACCCACACGAACACGAAGCAGCCAAACTGCACGGAGGAGTTAAACCACGTCTAACAAACCCGCTAGGATTGGAGTATTTGAACCCCACTCCTTGGCCCAACCGTGCAACCTGCCACGTGAGGACCAAGAGGGCGTCAGGGCAGGCAGAGAAAATCGGGACGACCTAACGCAGCTCACAAATACGCTTCCACGGGACAGAGCCTGCAGAAAATACACACAGTTTCTGCGGGGTTGATGAAAATGTTTTAGAACTAGACAGAGGTGGTGGTTGTGCGATATTGCGAATAGACTAAATGCCACTGAATTGTACACTTCAAAATGATTAATTTTATGTTGTGTGAATTTCACTTTAACTTAAGAAAAACATACAAGACTGCAAGCGTGCAAAGCTGGAGCCTTGTGGGTACGCACACACGTACACGTACATACACACACATGTTCACAGAGATTTCTTTGAAATTCAGAGAGGGGCTGCATACGGCAGAAATACCCAGCACACACACTCCTTGGGACCTGCGTTAATCACCATGACACGCCTCCACACCGCTGAGCCCGAGATCTCCTCCTTCGTGCATGTTTTACAGCCCCGCTCTGCCTGTTCTGCATTACCTCCTTTCCTCTCCTCCCCTCCAGCTCTGTACCACACGAGGCTCCCAGCAGAGCTCTTCCAGGCCTGTGATAAGTAACTACCTCACAGCACTCCAGTCGTATTTCACTTCACGGCCCCGAGAATGGCATTTTGTTCCCGCTTTCACACTAACCCCAACTATCCTACTCAACTTTCACCATCAGCCTATAAGACAGGGAAGTTCCCACTTCCCTGATGAGGAAACTGAGGCTCAAAGAAGCTCATCACTTGTGCAAAGTCACGGGAGAGTCAGGCAGAAGTGACGTGGGAATACAGTTCTCCTAACAACTAGTTTAGGACCCCCGTGGCCCCTTTGTTTAAACCAGGCAGTAGATCATAAGGTTTGGACACAGACCTTTTGAGTCTTTGAATCATAGGCTTATTAGCTGTGTGGCCTTGGGCAAGTCACTTACCTTTTCTGTTTCATTTATCTATAAAGTGGACTAAACTGTTGGGAAAATTAAATGAGCTAAGGTATGAAAAGCACTGAGCGTTCGTGGTGGCTGCTAGCTTTAACCACGCCCAGCAGCTCTCCTTCTCCATTCAGTTTCAGAGATTTGGGGCAGAGGAATAAACAGGTGGAAAATGAGGACTGAGGGTACAGTTGATTTTGTGAAAAACACACCGAGAAGTTTTGCTGGTTTAATGAGTGCAAGAGTTTACATGGTAGGCGAGGACTGAGTCAGGTGTTTGATTAAAAGACCTGAAAATAGCTAAACTAATATACCTCAAATATGTTTTTGTGAAACAATGGTTAATGACACTGAGAAGTGAACAGGAGTCAAGATGCACGTGGACTCTGCTGTGGCTGCCAGTGCTCGCTGGCTCATGCTGCACACAGCCCCAGGCGGTTTTCAGTGGCTGGCTATCAAATGTTAATTGGACACACGTATGCACCAGCCTCTTTGTGCTCCAAGAAGCTCAGCCAATCCGGGAGCTGGGTTTCCCACCATCCAAGACCTGGCTAGGGAGACGTGGCATTTACTGAAGCAAATTGAGAGCCACTGAAACAAAATCAGAGAAGCAATGCCCCAGGCAGATGAGGAAACCAGCAACCACAACAGCACTTTACAGGAAAAACACTAGGTTTCAAGTGTCCGTTCTCTTTTGTGTATCCTCATAAAACCCCTGGAGGCAGCGAGGGGCCAGGCTCTGTCATCCTTCCCTCCAGGGCAGCAAGGGCAGCAGCTGGCCCAGGGCACTGGGTGAAGTGGTGGCGAAACTCCCACTGGAGCAACTGGGCGGGTCGGGGTGGGAGGAGGGGTGGTTTTCAAACTTGGAGGTGTGGGGCCCATGGTCTGGTCAAAGTGCACAGACACCTGCCGGTTCCTGCTCTTAGCCTGCCCTGTGTTACCCACTGAGGGGAGTCCTGTCAGAGCCTGCAGTCCACTGTGTCCACTCCTTTATGGAGTCTGCGTTACGTGCTACGTGGGAAATCAAACAGCATAGATCTCCCTCCAGAGAACCACTAGCTTAGTTAAGCAACCTAGTAAGACACCAACAGCAGGGGGAAGTCACCAGAACAGTAATGAATTACAGATCTGGACCCAGAGGGCCTGGTCCGGTGTTGCCTCTCACAGGCTGTGCGTGTAACCTGTCTGAGTCATTTCAGTGTCTGAGTCTGATTTCTCATCCATTTAAAAAAGAAAAAAGGCAGGGGGAGGGGGTGGATAAAATCACCTACCTCATAAGGTCATTGTTATGATTAAATGGGATAAACAGGCCCAAAGAAGGCCTCAGATGTAGGCACGAGATTAATGACAAGAGACGTATATGCTAAGTGCCACAGGAATTCAGAGGGGAGAGAATATGTCCACTCTTGAGGACTAGAAAAGGCTGCAGGGAATAGCTTGTCCCACTGGTGCACCCCACCTCCCACCCGAGCCCATACACACATGCCATCTCCTCACCTAGGAATCCGGTCCAGACCCTCCCCCATCATCCTCAGAGCGGGAAGTGCCTCTTCCCACCTCCCAATGTCATTAATACCTGTAGGTATAGTTAATAAACGTAAAAGAACGATAGTAGGACACCCTCATAATCTGACATAAGGCTACACTTTTAGAATTAAATTAATGAAAATCAAACCATTATAGTTATTAGTCGTCTGCAGTGTGGGTCACAGACACTCAAATCTCATCAAGGCGACTAATACATAACTAAAGACAGCTGGAACCCAATAGAGTAAGTTTTGGTCAGTCTGGAAAGTCATGGTCTATACAGACTTCACAGAGTCTAGCAAAAAAGAAACTGCACAGTGAGAATATTAGTGTCCATCCAGCTCTGCCTGGCGGTAAGACGCTGGACCTGGTGGACACACAGATCCTGGTCACTAGAGAGCCATGCTCTCAGGGAGAAGGGACAGTTCATCATGTGGTTCCAGGACCTAAAAGAAACATAAATTTCCTCTAAGGCTTCTAAATCCTCTTGCTCCAAAGCCTCAATCCGAAGCAAGCCTCTTATGAATCATTTTCCAGGTACCTTGAGGCTAAGGAAAGATACACGGGATAACAGGCACTGGAAAGAACATCCAGCACGATAATTTTGCTTTCATATTTATGTTTTCTAAATATACAAAAATTGGGGAAGACTTCAGTTAAATCCCAGCCGGCTGAACCCATGCATTTATCTCTGATCTCACCAAAATCTCTAACATGTACAATAATTTAAAAAAAAAAAAAAGGCATAAAGCCACAAGGACAAAGCAAATACGCAAAGAGACAACAGCAACACAATTTTAGAAGCTGGAAGGCAAAAGAACCAGTAGGAACTGATCAGCAGGCCCAGGGAGCCAAATCCTGGCCCAGCAATGAGGGGAAAGCGAGGAAGCACCTTATTCTGCACAACAGAACCCTGGGGAGGTGTGGGAACTGGAGCAGTGCGTTCTCCAGGTGGGTTGAAGATGGAGCCACAAACAAGGGGGCGGATCGACAGTCTGCTCACGAAGCAGTTAAGTCTCAGATCCTGTTCTCTATCACGGTAAACACTCTCCCAAGTCTGACGAAAGGCAGAGGATATTTATTCCCTGGGAAGGGTAGAACAGAGGGATACCTGGATGAGAGGACACAGGCCCAGTTGAATATACCAGACACACCGGCCGGGATACACACGGAAAACTGAGATCCCTACTCTGCTTCCTCCACTCACCTCCCAGCACACTGGCAGCCCAGCGGAACCCCTCAGGCAGGAGAGTGGAAGGTGCTTTTCTGGGGAATATGACCAGCCCAAGAGGAAAGACCAAAATCTGACATTACTGACAAAATCTGACATTCCCAATGAAAAGGCCCAGACAGATCACCCTACAACAGTGGTTCTCAACTGGGGGCAGGAGCAGTAAGGGTGATGTTGCCCCAAGGAAACATTTGGCAATGTCTGGAGGTATTTCTGATTGCCATGGCTGGGGTACAGGTGCTACAGGCATCTAGTGGGAAGAGGCCAGGGATGCTGCTAAACATCCTACAACACACAGCACGGTCCATGCAACAAAGAATTATCCAGCCCAAAATATCAATGGTGCTGAGATTGAGGAACCCCAACCAACAGTCAAGGCCAGAGTCAGCAAGCCCTATGCATACACAGAACTTCCCACATGCTCCAGTGACACTCTCGTAAATATGAGCAGACACTTGAGGAACCACCATGAAAGACAGAGATCAAAACGAGCCACCATGCAGGGAGGCAAAAGCTTCAAAATACTATCATTAATTTCCTCAAGGAAATTAGACAAGAAATTCACTCAAAAAGCAAGCTAAACCAAACTCAGAAGATGCTAAAGAAGAAAAAGGAACATCCAGAGAACAGGAAGTCTCTTGAAAATTAAAAAAAGGACCGCATTTGAAAAAACAATAGAAGGGGTAGATGATAAAATTGAGAAACTCTCCCCAAAATAGGTCCAAAAGACAAAGTGAGGGGCTGGGCTGGTGGCATGGTGGTTGAGTTTGTGTGCTCTGCTTCAGTGGCCCGGAGTTCACGGGTTTGTATCCCAGGTGCAGACCTGCACACTGCTCGTCAGGCTGTGCTGTGGCAGCATCCCACATACAAAATAGAGGAAGACCGGCACAGACGTTGGCTCAGGGACTATCTTCCTCAAGCAAAAAAAGAGGAAGATTGGCAACCAATGTTAGCTCAGGGCCAATCTTCCTTGCCAAAGAAAACCAAAAAAAAAAAAAAAAAAAAAAAAAAACAGAGAGCAGGCAAATATAAGAAAATTAGAAGACCATCCCAGGAATTCCAGCATCAAATGCTGTGGGTTCTAGTGTAACAGAAGAGATTAACTGGAAGTGAAGAAATCAAAGAAATAAACCGAGAAAATTTCTCAGAATTGAAGGACATGAGTTTCCAGATTGTAGGGCCCATGACAGCCAGCTAGCTACCCAAGCCCATGACTGTGAAATTTCAGGAGGATGAAATGGCAGATCCTAAAAGTTTCCCGACAGGAAAACCAGGTTCCTGACAATGAATCAAGGATCAAACTGGCATCCAACTTTTTAAGAGCATAAATTGAAGCTAGAAGACAATAGAGCAATGTCTTCAAAGTTCTGAAGAAAAAAGATGATTTCCAATCTATTTTCAAACTGTCGATCAGGTATAAAGGAAATAAACACATTTTCAAACACACCCAGGTGTCAAAAGTTTTGCCTATAATGCATCTTTCCTCAGGAAATTAATAAAATACATGCTCCACCAAAATGAGGGAATAAACCAAGAAGACATGACAAATGAAAACAGGGATCTAACATAAGAGAGAGAGAGAAAGGGAGTCCCAATAATGATGACAGGAAATCCTAGGATGACAGCTGTGCAGCAGGCTAAAGGCAACCAGCCCAGACTAGAGCAGGTTAGAAGGCTCGTGATGGATGCTTCCAAGAAGAAACTGACAGAATACCTGATATGCTGGATAGCATGAAAAGGAGAGTTGGGGTGAAATAGTGAGACATGCAGTGAAAACTAAGCAACGGGAGAAGCAACACAATTATTAGCTCCAGGGAAACAAAAAGTGGTACAAGGGAAAAGTAATTATAGTACACTATGTGGCTCAGCTGTGATAACACAGTAACAAAAATATAACCACTGATCAGTGATCAAATGGAAATTACAATATAGCTACTGAGAAAGGGTGGATGGGAAGTGGAAGGTATGTGTGAAAGAGAGCTAAAGCCTCATAATTCATGGTAGGAAGTCAATAGAGGATTTTTTTTTTTTTTTTTACCAAAATAAACCGCTAAGAATTGAAAGTGGTCACCTCAAGAGAGTAGGAAATGGCTTTTCTGGAAGGCAGATGGAGAGGGATCTTTTGTTTTTCCATAATAGGATCTTATAGACTTGTTGACTCTTTAAACCATCTGCATATATAACTTTAATAAAAATTTTAAAACACTTTTTTCAATTTGAGGAAAACAGAATAAAGGATAAAAAAGTAAATTTCTAAAAATATTCAATATCACCACCTAGAGCCAACCACTTCAACATTTTGACAATTTTGTTCCAATTTTTTCCTTGCATATTGTACATATACATATTCTTCAAAGTTGTAATCACTCTAGTATAGTTTTGAGTCTTGCTTTTTCACACTTAACACATTATTAGCCTTTTCACATATCTTTAAATATTTGTTGAAAGCAGTTTTTAATGGCTGTGATTATTCTAATACACATCATGCTAACATTTAACAAATCCCTTTTTACTATGCATTAATGTGTTTGTAATTTATCACTATTATAAATATTGCTGTGAAGAATATTGTTTTATGTAAATCTGTGTGTACTCTGAATTTCTCCTTGGTATAAATTCATAAAAATGCATCACTGATAATTTAAGGGTCTTTGCCAAATTAAACTGTGTGATATTGTGACCTCTAATAATAAATATCTATTTGGTCTTTGTCCAGTTGCTGGCACAGAGCTCCTAAAACCCTTGATATTTCTTAAGCGGCGAGAGCCATAAAGATGTCTTTTGTTATGTTAATGAGGTGACTTTTGGACCCCATCTAAAGATGAGGGCTGGTTGCCAGGAGACCCAACCATGTGATTAGAGAGTTGGAGCTTGCAGTCCCACCTCCTCCCCCCTTACCTCTGGGAAGGGAGAAGAGCTGGAAGTTGAACCAATTACCAATGACCAATGATTTAATCAATCATGACTAAGTAATGAGGCCTCTTGTAAAAGCCCAAAAGGACAGGATTTGGAGAGCTTCCAGGTGGGTGAACACGTGGAGATGTGGGGAGAGCAGCATGCCTGAAGAGGGCACGGAAGCTCCACGCCCCTTCCCACATACCTTGCTCTATGCAGCTCCACATTTGGCTGTTCCTGAGTTACAGCAGTGCCCCCTTATCTGCGGGGGGATATGTTCCAAGACCCTTAGTGGATGCCTGAGACCGAGGATAGTACCGGACCCTACATATACTATGTTTTTTCCTACACATACATACCTATGATAAAGTTACTTTATAAATTAGGCACAGTAAGAGATTAACAATAACTAATAATAAAATTGAACAATGATAATAATATACTGTAATAAAATTTACTGTAGCTCTTAGCAACCTCAGCATACGATTTTTTTTCTTTCCTTCTTGAGAACTTTCACGTTTTCCCTTAAGGGAAGCACTTTATGGCTTCTCTGTGGCATATCCAAACCGCCAGCATCACTACTCTTGTGCTTTGGGGCCACTATTAAGTAAAATAAGGGTTACCTGGACATACGCACTGTGATTCCACAACAGTCGACCTGCTAATCGAGATGGCTACCAAGCGACTAACGGGCAGGTAGCATATACAGCATGGACACGCTGGACAAAGGGATTATTCACATCCCAGGTGGGATGGAGGGGGGACGGCGAGAGATTTCATCATGCTACTCAGAACAGTGCATGATTTAAAATTTATGAATTGTTTACTTCTGGAATTTTCCATTTAATATTTTTGGACTATGGTTGACTGCAGGTAACTGAAACCATGGATAAGAGGGGTCTACTCTAGATCCTGTTACAAAAACTGGTGTTCTACTAAGTACTATGTTTCTCTGAATTTTGTGAGCTGCCCTAGCTAATTAATTGAACCCAAGGAGGGGGTCATGGAACCTCTGATTTATAGCCAGTTGGTCAGAAGTACAGGTAACAACCTGGGCTTGGACTGGCATCTGAAGGGAGGGGGAGGGTGGTGAGAAGTGGGGAGTCTTATAGGACTGAATCCTTAACCTGTGGAATCTGATGCTGTCTCTGGGTAGATAGTGTCAGAACTGAGCTGAATTCTCAGACACCCTGCTGGTGTCCAAGAATTGCTTGTTGTATGTGTGAGGACCACCCCCACCATACGTTGAAATTGAGTCCGAAGGCTCAAGGAACCTCTATATGTCAGTTTCTACTCCCAACAACTCAGTTTTTCTCACGAAGAACATCCACTTCTTGACTCCTGAGTTAACAACTTTTTCCCATCCTGTCTAATTTGATAAGTGAAAAAAAAGTTTTTATTTGCCTATCTTTGCATATTGGACATTCATTTGCTATTTTCTTCTCTTCTTTTGCGAGCTGTTGGTTTGTGTCTCATGTCCATTTTTCCACTGAGACTATACGGTAAATTAATCCTTCGGCGACCTCATATATATCTGGATCTCTCACGAGTTACCACAGATCAGACCCGGGGACCTGATGGTCTGTGAGTGCCTTAGTAAGATCCAGTTCCTGATTCCTGATGGCCCCACCGAGACCTGGCTCTCTGTGAGGCTCCAGGCGAGCAGCCAGGCAGGTAGGTACTTCCACGACACTCCTCACACTGTACCATGTTTACCTTCTCACGGTACGTCCCATTTTCTACTTGCATTTTGGTCACCTGTACACATCTTCCCTTCCCACTGGACTCTGCATTCCTACCGGGGAAGAACCGTATCTGAAGGATGTTTCTGTTCCTCATCTCACCTGTGTTTACCAGGGACTCATACGTTTGAATAAAGATATAAGGGTGTGGATGGGGGTCGGGGAAACTATGAAGAGGCACAGAGAGAACTAGAACACTGGAAAGGTAGAGGGGAGACCACCCCACCCCTCACGGAGGCAGGGGTAAAGACAGCACCAGAAGTACATGGCCAGCAGAAAGAACTTGACTTTCTGCCTCACAACCTGGAAAGGACTTTCCAGAGCCTGGGGTAGAATGCCCATGTAATAAAGACTGACAAAAAGGAAGAAGAAGCAAAGACAAGGATTATTCAGCCATAAAAAGGAAAAAAGTATGATACTTTCTACAACATGGATGAACCTGGAAAATATTATGTTAAGTGAAAGAAACCAGACACAAAAGGCCACATATCACATGATTCCATTGATATGAAATGTCCAGAATAGGCAAATCCAGAGACAAAAAATAGATTAGTGGTTGCTAGGAGTTGGGGGAAAGGAAGAATGGAGAATGACTGCTAATGGGTACAGGGTTTCTTTTGGGGGTGATGAGAATGTTCTGGAATTACATGGTGGTGATGGGTCCATAACTTTGTGAATATATAAAATCCACTGAATGTGAATTATATCTCAATTTAGAAAAAGGAAAGAGAAGTACACTTATACATCAAGCAGTTTGGTCCACCAGGAATTTCTGAGTAACCCCTTTCATCCTAACACCGGCTTACCTAGACTCTGATGCTTCCCCACTGCCCTGTTAGGTCAGGATGTTGCAGCTCCCCCCAAGGCAGGAGGCAGCAATGGGGTCTCCCCTCCTATCAAGGTAGAGCTGAGCAAGTCAGCCCATTCTCTGTGCCCTCTCTCCCCGTGCTTCAAACAGAGGGCCACAGGACACTCTGGAGGGATACTCGACATAAAACAAAAAAGGATTCCTAAAGATCCAGACTTGCTGGAGAAGAGTACATATCCTGGCCAATATTTCATCCAAATAGACCAGGCAGCCTTTCTGCTAATGGGCTCCATGAGTTAAGAAATGAGTTCTGTTGTCTTTAAATGAGCAACGCATTAAAACAACCACCTATAACTTGATTTCAAAGACCTTCGATAATGTCCAGACAGATTGGGATCCCCTTTAAAATGAGCTGATAAGAAAGCCAATATGGAGGTGACGTAAAGTCAGAGGAAAAGTTCTTTCCATAGGAATCTTCCCAACAGATTTCCTCAAATCCAGTCCACATCTGGTTCCTGCTGGGCGCTCCCAAACCTTGTGCTAAGCGCCACATTCCAATCTGGGTGCCAAGTAAAGATTCACACATGAATAAAACCAAATGCTAGACTTTAGCCTGGAGACTATTGGCTCAGCTGAAACTCAAAGTAGGGGTTCAACCTTAAGAGGGCTGGAGTCACAGGGGACGGGGTCCCAGGACGCCTCAGCCTCAGAACGCCCTTCTCCCTTTCTGTGGGCTGGTGAAGACCTGAAGCTCCTCCTGCCAGACAAAGCCCCTGTCTGAAGACAGCAGGGGCTCGCCTCCCTCTTCCGTTCCGCCTCACATCCAGCCCCTTCCTCGCCCCTCCAGAGCCAAGGAGCCACTAGAAACACCTTAAGGTAGTAACTGCGAGCCCTGAACCAGCTCGCCCGGAGGAAAGCCCTTCGAAAATTAAGCCGGGGTAAATGAAACTTTCATTCAACTGGACAATCAGAATCAAATGCTCTCTCTCAATGGCAACTCTTAGAGGGGGCATACTTTGAGCCAACTCATTTATAATCTCAACCATTATGCCAGTTGAAAGAGGATGGTTTTTCTACACTGGAACAAGTTTGGAAAAAAGGAAAAAAAGAAAGAAAGAAAAAGAGCAAGAGGAGGAAGGAAGGGAGGAAGAACGAATTTTAAAGCAGGGGGGACAGGGTGCAGGCGAAGGGAAGAATGGAGGAGGAAAACACTACCCAGAAAGCTGCAGGCAGCCAGAGAAGTAATTACTGCCGAGAGGGGTGTCTGAGAACAGACCCTCCTCCACCCACTCCCGGTGACCTCCCGGGGAGTTTTAATACAAAAGGACGTCATGGCCCATCTGTTGCTCTGGAACTAAGTTAGCACAAACCAAACTGGCATCCTCCTCAAGGGCAGGCCTGTCACCACCCAGAGTGCTAACCTCAGCTACAGTGGACAGAGCAGAGCCTGGGCCCCAATTTATCTGGCTGCTTAATGGACAGGAGAGAAAATGGCTTGGCACTGAGGTCTCATCAAGAAATACCCATGGAGCCTACTGTGTGCACGACCCTGGGCCACACAGCATACCAGTGGGGCCAAGGGAAGCCTAGGAAGTTCTGCTTCCATTTTCTCCTGATAGTGTCCTGGCCCCATAGCAGCACCGGTGGCTGAATGGTTCAATTCATTCCAACAAATGCGGAGAATCCACACCATGGGTAAAGAACTAGAAAGGACGTGTGTCTGTGGGTCAGGGGTTAAAAAATGAATAAATTATGTTCCCCACACTCTGGGGAAGTGTGTAAGTGTGCGGGGTGAGAGGGTGTGTGTGTGTGTGTGTGTGTGTGTGTGTGTTGGGGGAGGGGGAGGGAAGGTGGCTTGCTAAGAGGAGTCACATGAGTACACAAGTATTCATTAAGTCACTCAGTGGCTCTGACATTTCAGCCTGCGTCAGAACCATCCGGAAGGCTTGTCATACCAGAGACATCCCAGAGCTTCTGACTCAGGAGGTCTGTGGTGGACCCTAAGAATCTGGATTTCTAACCAGTTCCTGGAGATGCACGTCAGTTCGAGGAGCACATATGAGAACAGGGCAGTGATTCAAACCCTTGTTGAGCATCTAGTACATGTAAGAATCCAATTGGAGCTCCAATTCTCCACCACAATTTGACCTGGAGAACCCCTTTAGTCAGCTGAGCTCTTGGGGGCAGTTCCTCTCCTTGGAAGGACAGAACCCAGCCTCCTCTGTGTCACCAAAGAACAGCCACCGGCTCCCCTCCCATCGCTCCTTCTCGGCCCAACCTCTTCACTGAACTGTGAGCTCCTGGGGGCAGGGCCTGTGCCTGACCTGTCCTGTAAGCCCAGCCCCTGGCACAAGTCCCAGCCCAGATTTGGTGCTCGAGGAATGTTTGCTGACTGGCTGCATGAATGTTTCCACCTAGTCCTCACAGCCAGCCCAGGCAAGAGGATATGGGAGCCCATGCAGAGGTAGTGTCAATGGGCACAGCCCAGAGGCAAGCAAAATGAATAGCGGGTGGCAGAGGATGTCTTTGGTTGCATCCAGGGCACATACAAATGGAAGAGGGACAAACAGATTTGAAATGGCAGTTTTCACCTAAATAAAACTCTTGGGGAAAAGAAAGGCTTGGGGTAGCCTCTGGGGACGGAAAAGACACCTGTCATCTGCAGGCTGAAGCGCCCTGCCCAGCAGCCCCCAAACAGCAAGCTAATGTGAGTCAAGCCTGGCAGAACGGCAGGGAGAGCGCCGAGGCGCAGGGAAGGAATCCTCCTTCCCGACCGAGGACAGTCAGCTTCCATCAACACAGAGCAGTCCCTGTTCCTCCTTCCCCACAGGAGGCCACACCTGTACACGAAGGGCACTGAGCTGCTTCCACACCCTCACCAGCAAGGCGGCCTCCTGTGCCACCCAGGGGAAGGCCTCTTCTTAAGCAAGAGTGGAGGTTAATGAACAAATGGACAAAACTCCCTTAACTTCCCGGGGCGGGGGTGAGGAGGGGGGGGCTGGTTTTTAGGAGCCATTTGAGCAGCAGCCCCTACCATTCCATCTATAGACACCATTCCACCAAGTCTTCTCTCTAGAGAAGCGATGTGCTCGGAATGTCCTTTTTACATGAAATATTCAACAACGGAATAGATGCGATGTAAAGAAGACACTGCACACTGTCCAGCTGACTAGCATGAGTTATTCAACATAAAGAACCCGGACCTGCAGCTGGACAGCCTGCCCTGCAATCTTGGCGTGGCCTTTTCCCAGCTAGCTGTGTGGCCTGGAGCAACTCACTCACCCTCCCTGAACCTGCAAAATGAGACAAAACACCGCTTGCTTCCTTTACTTACGAGCAGGTGAGAGGCCTCAAGGAGGTACCAATCGCAACACGCTTTGCACTCTGTAAAAATGTCACTCAACGACGACTGTGTCATTATTAAACCCCCAATTCTACCCAGTGTCTGGGTAGCACTGGCAAGTCTGGGGCTCAGGAGAGAGGCGGCTGGTTCACTATTCCCACCAGTCACTTGAAAACAAACAGTGACAACAATAAAGGCCCCTTCCCCCACTTTCTGTTCTTTCTATTACAATCAACAAGCAACACAGCACCAGATTAATAACTCTCTAATTACTAAGTTGTCAGTCACGGGGTGAAAAACTCCATAATTTCGTTATCAACCCTACTCCACATACTGACACTGATAGCACGGATCTGCAGTCCACAAATAGACACATTTGGGACTCCCCCCATGCCTGTCCTCCCCCATCTGCTCCTCCCCACCCAGAATACAGGCTCTCTGGGCCTCTTGCCTGCGTGACCTCATTTAGTCCAACACTTCCCAAGCTTTTACTCCCTGGTACAGAGAAAAGAGTTTATGTGTTCAGCACACAGCAGGTGGGGTGGAGGAGTCCTGGGGTGACTGAGGTTAGACTGCTCCAACTGGAAGGGACAACCTGTGCTGGAGGCCGTCCACCCCAGGCTCCACCAGCCACTCGGAGGCTGAGGAAATCTGTTATGTGGGAGCTGGGAAGCTCTGATTTGATCCAATGACCCTACAAGGTACTATTATAATCCCCATTTTACAGATAAGGACACAGGTTTTGAGAGGTCAAGCCACTTGCTGGGAAGTGGAGCCTGGCAGTCCAATGTGGGGGCCCACAGTGGTACCTAGTCTGTTCTATTGCCTCCCATCTCTTCCTGTAAGTCTAGGTCTTCCAAAAGGCTCATCCCGGCCACCTCTTCTCCATGGGGACCGTGCAGCACTCAATTTCATATGAGGAACTTTCCCGGTTGCATAGGTGGACCTTTCTGTAATCTGATCCCCACTTCCTTCTCCCACAGGAGGTTGGAACAGAGAGGCACTGAATCAACAGCCACTGAAAGGAACTGGTGTGGAGCCCCCTAAAGTTGGCCTGGGCCATCACTCTCAGTTACCACTGACTGAGTGCCAGGCCATTTGGGACAACTACATACATCATCTCCAATCCTTACAGCAACCCTGCAAGGTGGACAGCATCTCCCCATTTCACAGGGAGGAAAGAAGCCAGCTGGCCCATGGTCTCACAGCTACAAAGAGGAGGAGCTGGGATTCCAGGTTAGTCCGGAGAACCCAGAACCTACACTTGCACAGCCAAGCTGCCTCCTCCTTAGGAGACCTGGGAGGGAAAGGTCTCAGGAAAGATGCACAGGCCTGAGCTTGAGAGACAGTATTGGGGTCCGCCCTCTGGGGACCACTAAGCCCCCAGGTTCTGGGTGGGGATAAATTGATGCTCGCCACATACCTGCACACCTGTCACTCCTTTGAACCTTGGAGACTCATATTGTATTAACGACGCTGTTTTCCAAGAAAGCAGTTGTGCCTGAAGCTATCATTTAACAACCATAACCTTAGTCTTTGGTTAACCTTTTAGCAGAAACAAGTTGACAGCCAAATGAGAATCAACTCAGTTTAAGAAATAGTCGTGTATGCCTACCACACACCAGGCACTGGGCTAAGAGCTGGAAACGTGGTGGAGAAAAAGACAGACACAGTCGTCTGTCCTCATGGAGCTTAGGGAGAGCGAGAGCTGGCCCAGGAGGTACCAGCAGGCCGTGGATCTGGGACGACTCTACTGGGGAGCCGGGAGTCCCGGGAACGCTCTGATGACCCGGCCACGGCCATCCTGCGGCCCCGTGCAGCCTCCCTGGCTGGGTTCCCCCTCGCTTCCTTGTGCAAAGCAGCTGCCTGCCAGAAACTAAAAGAGGAACAGCAAACTGCTGAGGGCAAGGAAAGCTGCTCCTTGGCCCAAGCATGCCAAATAAAGGCAAAACCAAGCCCCTCCAAGCGAAAGGAAAATCAGCTGAGGCTCAAGAATTTTAGTTGTTAGAGACAGGTGTGGTCTCCGGCTTTGTTTCTTTGTAACCGCTTCTCTCTCCCCCTCCTTCCTGTATTGCTATTCTGTATCTGAGGCTTCTTGGTAGTACCCACTGCTGCCAACACGTGTCATTGCTAGAAACTGATACCCCCGTGGAGGGCTGCTTTGTTTTGTTTTGTTTTAATACCATTAGGTCTCATCTCCTGAAACCCCAAATTCCACAAGAAAACCACAAACACCCAGTTCTCCAAGGCTCCTGACCCATGAGCTTTAAAGCAACACTTCCCACCTTGTTCACACCCTGGCACACACAGAAATGACAACATATGCTCAGCCGCCCCTACCCCCAATCCCCACCCCCCCAGCTGAGAGCACACCTGTATCGCCCATTTCTGATACACCTGCCGGGAAGCTTTGGTTCCCAGAGTGTAAATGTCACCAAACCTCAAGAGAATCATAACGGAAGTGGAGAAACCAGCTGGATCAGAAGGCCAGGAAGGGAACGGGGCCTATCTGAGGCACAAACAGAAACCAATGAGAGCTGACGGGGACCGCCCCCACCCCGAGGTCCCTGCCTGCTGGACCACAGTCAGAGCTGACACATCCAAACCCACATTAGAGTGTCAAGGGGAGAACACAGGGCATTCAGTCACTGCAAAGGCTTTGGAGCCAACAAAGGCCATCCACCTTGCCAGCACAGAGGAGGAAACCAGTACTCCGTGTGATGCGGTGCAGGCTGAAGATATAAATAGCTTCTAAAAAGGTTAGCAAAATGCGCAGACGACAGTAACAGTAGGTTACTAAGGGAAACCAGGATGCTCAGTGCCAGCATCTCACCTGTTGCAGCTGATGTCTGGAAGGAACCCCGTGGCTCCTCCCAAACTCTGTTCCCTGGGCCCCTCAGGGATGCAAGGTGGGGCTGCAGGGACCTAGAGCCTGGGGGAAGTGAGTGGGCGCTTCCTAAGCTTTCCTGCTGTTCCCTGCAGGCCCCCTTCAAAGTAAGAAAACCTTCTTCCTAATCATACCGGTCTGATTTCTCTAAGTCCACTCATTCCCAGCTGCCTCATCTACGAAAAGCTGACCTGGGAAGGTCCTGTGAGGATGCCTGCCTGCAGGTAGGAGGAGCTTGATGAGTGGCAACATCCTGGCCTTTCCCCTTCCCCTTCTCATTGTACTGGGCCCTTGGGTGCTGCCCCAGGGAACGCAGAAGGCAGAGCATCCCCAGGCTGCCTCCCCTGGAGATTCCCTTCTGGAAGGGAAGTGCTCGCCTGGACACCCAGAGAGCCTGCAGGGAGGCCACACCTGCTGGGCTATGTCAAGTGAGAGACAGACTTCCCTTGTCACTGAAACCAACCCCAGGAGACACCTGAGTGAAGGATATTTATAGCTCTCATGTATGCATCCCTGAACTTGTGTGTGTTTAAGTTAACAGACACATCAACAGCATGCCCAAAAGCAGACGTATGCACTTCCACACACTGAGGCAGGGGCTAAATCTGGAACTCTAGGGAACCCAAATCACCCCCAAACCACACCCTCCTGAGCGTGGGCATTCCGGACCCTGGGATAAAGTGGCCGTCAGTCTTTCCCTCTTGAGAATATCAAGTTCTGCCTTCCTGCCAAGGATTAAGAGATCAGCCTGGAGCCCGCAGCTCGAGAGCAGCTTGTCAGCCAGCTCCCCGCTGGCTCATCTGCACAGTGAGCGAGAGCTCTTCCCACTTCCAAACAGTACGGAGGCAGGAGGGAAAATCTCGCCTCTCCAGTGCCTCCCTGAGCAGACAATGGGGCTGCTGCAGAGCCTGAGCTGAAGTCCTGAAAGGAGAAGAAAGGAGAAGCTCCACAGAGGCCCAGGCCGGAAGCCAGACCCCTCCACAAGGCCCCAGGGAGGATGACGGCGCCGCCCTCAACTTCCACTCCGAAAGGCTTGGCAGTCAAAACGTCAGCAAATGCTGCTCCTGGGCCAACCAGGGGCTCGGCCAAGAAAGGGGGCTTCCGTCTGGCAGTAATGCTAGTGAGTGTATTAGGGATATTGAGGAATGTGGGAGGCAGAGCACATGATGGGGACTAACACTGCTCAACACACTCACATTCCTATATTCTTCCCCACCCACCCCACCAAGAGCAGCAGAGATCAAGGAGGAAGCAGCCTGCTCTGGAAGGCAAAGGTCATCTACTACAGTCATCTCTTGAGTTTCCTAATATGTAAACTGGGCAAATGTTGTCTATGGCTTTGAACTTGACTGGGGTCAAAGAGGAGACCAAGAGTAAGCACACAGACTAGAAGCTCCAACCTGAGGGAGGCGCTGTTGCTGGCGTTCAAATAGAGTGAGCGCCCAAGTGCATGAGCCAATGTTGTAGAGAGAAAGAGACTGCTTTCCAGTGCTGTGAGCCTCCGTCCTCCCCCGGCATCCTACCTCCCACGGTAGAATCACCTACCTACCCGACTTGTTTCTCAAATTCTACACTGAACTCTCAGTTTTTGTAAGAGTTTCTCTTACATCACTGGGGATGCAGGCTCTGATTAAGGCTGGAAACCACCTGACACAACAGGGCATTCAGAGCAGGGGACACTGGACTACGTCCATAGCTCCAGTGATGGGGACTGCAGGATTAAGAAGTGCAAAGCTGGCTCCACACCTCCACTGAAAAGGTTCTAGGATCTGGCATCCCAGTGGAATTTCTATCAACTCCAGGTATAATACACTGTCCTCTTCCACCTGCAACCCTTTCCCCCAACAAAGCTGCCCACAGGAGAGTACAATAATTTCTCATAACATTTATTATACATCTACTATGAATGAAGAACAGTGTCAGCTGCGTTTACATGCATTCAACAATTTAAGCCAGCCTACAAGACTGTGGTACAGATTCTAATTATCCATATTTTTACTAGATCACAAAGAAGGTACGTAACTTAGCTAGAATCACATGATAAGTACAACAAGGTGGAGAGCTGAGCCTAAGCCTGTTCGGCTCCAAAGCCCATGGGCTTTCCTCTGCTGCCCATCAGGCTCGAAAGTTTCTCTCTCTATATATATGCATGTGTGTGCACGTAAATATGTTTATTTATCATTAATTCTATTGTAAGATTAATGTGATACCGATTCATAGAGGCATGAGGTCTTAGTGACCAAGTACAACACAGGAATCTCCCACATAACACAACAGGAATCTGATTCAGACACTTCCACCTATCCCATCACAAGCTGTGGCAGATCCCCATGTTGAATTTATTCTTCTGTACCCCCAGATGCTTAGCACAGTGCTAGGTACACAGTGGGCACTTCTCATTTAATCTCATTGATGAATACATTGCTAAGACTGTTTATTAGTAATAAACTCTTAAATGCTGAAAGATGAAGTATCACTAACTTTGATCCAAAAAGAAAATCTTAAATACTGGGAGAAACACTAAAGGGGCCTAACACACATTTTGGCCAACAAAGTAGGTGTCCCACCATTGGGTAAAAATAGTAATATTTGAACCTTACTTATAGGTTGATCCCACTTGGTATACATCTTACAATCTCCACTGGAAGCCCTGACTTTGTGAGCAGGCCCAACTTTGGGTGATTCCTGGAGTATGGGTTCTGTCCTCTCTAGGGGTGGTATACAACCCCCCCACTCAAAGAATGGCTATGAAGACTGCAGGAACCATGTCTACAGACACACAAGCAATCCAACCAACCCAGGTGGCATCTCAGGACCTCCCATGGCTTCCAGTGTATATAACCACCTCAAACTAGGGCAAACTCAGACCCATGTCCCAGCCTCAGCGACACCGCTCAGTAGCTGTGTGACCTTAGGTCAGCAACTTAGCTTCTGTGAGCCCCAGTTTCCTTATCTGCAAAGACAGAATATCACTTATCTCACAGGGTTGTTTTGTGGAGAAAATGTTATTTGCATGTGGCTGCCCCATGCCTGATCTGTAGGAGGAACTCAGAAAGCTGGGTTTGAATGTGCACAGAACAGCTCTGAGATATACATGTCCTGTTGAATAGGGCTCGTGGTCAAAACACGGTCATGGTGACATGCAAAAGAAAAGAAGGAAGGGCAGTAGTGAGAGAAGTTACAGTTGGAGACAATTGTTAAAAACCTCTCTCCTTTCAACCAATAAATCCAACCTGTTGTTTATCAACTGCACCGCTTCAAAGTTGGTCTTATTGGATTGAATGAGTTCTGCCTCTTGACTTTCCTACGTTCTGATAAAGACAGAAGGACTAACAACTACAAGGCAGGCCACCAAAAGGGCCCCGGAAAGCCAGGAACCAGTTGGATTGACTTGCGTCAGTTTGGTGAAAGAGGGCAGCCTCAGGCATCGCAGGGCCAACAGTTTCTCTATCCGCAGATGCTCCTCTAACTTAACAGTTGAGAAACCACAGGCCACATCAAGGCCCCCACCCCCAACAAGGCATTTTTCAGAACCTACCCTGGTACCACAATTCCAAAATCCAAATCTACAGGAGCTACAAAGCACAGTTCCCCTTTACTGAGCAGCGACCTCGGGTGTGCCAGACTCAGAGGGAGGCATCTGGCACATCATCTATGCACAGGGAATGCTCTGAATTTTTTAAACCACATTTTACAGATAAGGAAACTGTACTATTGGACATGCCCCAAAGATACTCTTAAGCCCCTCAGCTGCTCACATGTCCTCAAGGACTCAAGTCTGCATGACATGTGAAAACTTCTGCCCAAGTCTTCAGGTCTGATCACAGGGCTGGATTCTGCAAAACTTCATCACACACAATCATCTTAACCCCACAGCAAAAGTGGGTCTGGGAAGAGGGAGGAGCTGGGACAGAGACAGAGAAGAGACCTTAATCCTTTAGGAGCCACTTCCAATTTGCAAATAATGGCCAGAGGCTGGCTGCCTGGAGGAGCGTGCATCTTCTTTCTGCACAATAATCTCTCCCAAAGAAAACCCAGACAAAGTCACCTGGCCTTCCTAGGGGAGAAAAAGCTCTTCCTCCAAGATCACTCTGAACTCCTAACCCTTCCTCCCCCACCCCGCCCCAGGGAGTGGCTGGATGGTTGTTGTTTCTTTTCTTTTTTCCCTGTGGTCCTCTGGTAACACCACAAATTACGTTTTCAGGGACTCGAGTCCCAGAGTGCAATGATGTTGTAATAAACATAACCAGGACCAAATGCCTTCCCATCATATTAGATGATGCCATTTCCCACCAATCAGGCTCCTCCGGCAGGCAGACCACTCACCAATGAGGGACCAGACAGAGGCTGTGAGGGGAGACCTGGTCATCTGCAACTAAAAATAAGGGCGCTTCACGATTGGCCGCTGCCACTTTGCAACAGGAGTTGGGACCTGCACATCAGGCACCATGCAGAAGGCACACACAGGCAAAAACTTTCACAGCCCAGGGGTTCACATGGGGTGGGCTGGGCTGCGTTTGTTGTTGGGTTTTTTTTTTTTTTTTTAATCCTTTTCCTGATTTGCTGACTTGAAAAAAGAAATAAAGACTTGAGCCAGAGGGGCCTCTCGCAGACACACCCTCCCTCCTAGATGCCTCAGTTTCCAAAGGCCCGTTGCAGCCAGTTTCCAAAGGCCCCTTGCAGCCGCCCGGTATTGGCGAAAGGGAGAAGGGGTCGGCCAGGGGTCAAGACACTCACCTGTCCGGCCGTGTCATAGAGTCCCAGGAGGTACTGCTTGCCCCCTACGGTGACGCTGACTGCAAGGGCAGAAGTGGGGGCGGGGAGAGAAGCTCACAATTATCCAGGCTCTGAGGCAATTTCGCTCCCTACCAGGACCCTCCTGCCCCAACCCAGCCGGAGGCAGACAGGCGCTCCCCAGGACATGTCACCCCTTTTCCCTTGCGCCGAGCTCACCGTGAAGTGGCGTGAGGTCGGGGTGCGAGGTGGCCCCCACTTGCCCACTCCCCTCTCCCGAGTCCCGTAGCCACGTTTCGCCCGGTCCCACTACATGCTTCCCCCGGGGACTTGGGGCAGTAGGGGAAGCGGCTGTGGGAAGGTCAAGGAGGTCGGCCCAGGGCGCCGAGGGGGTTGGGAAGTGCGGGGAGCCGGGACTGGGCGCAGGCGGGGAAGGGGGATAGGAAGAGGGGTCGGATCTGCAGGCGAAGGGGATGGCCAGAGGCAGAGCCTGGGGGTAGAACCGGCGCCTGGCGGAGGGTGCGGCCGGGGAGGGGTGGGGAGCGCGCTCCGGGAAGGCGGAGAGGGGGCTCCGCCAAAGTTGCTCTAAAGTTCCCGGCCCGGGGAGCGGCCCCTTAGTCAGCAGTTCCGAGGCTTACCTGCGTAGTGGTCGAAGACGGTGGGCACGTACTCCTCCGGGAAGGCGTCGTTGGCATAGCTCATGAGTAGGCACGTCTTGCCCACCGCCCCGTCGCCGACCACCACGCACTTGAGCATCAGCGCGCCGGGCCCGTGAGCCATGCTGCAGCCGGCCGGCCTCCGGGCATGGTCCCCCCGGAGCCCCCGCCCCGGCCCCGGGCTCAGCCCCAGCCCGCCTGGGGGGTCCGCCGCCGCCGCTCCGCGCAGCAGGGCCGGCCCCCCGGCCCCATGCAGCGGTGACCCCCGCCCGAGGGGAGGGGGCGGCAGGCCCGGGGCGCTGCCGCCGCCTCGGTCGCTGCCCGGATCCCCGCCCAGGCCCGGGTCGCCGCGCCCGCCCGCTGCCCCCGCCGCTCTGCGCCCGCGCCCTCTCCCCGGCCCAGCCTCCCCAGGAGGATCCGCTGGATCATAAGACCGTCCGGCCCCGGGGGAGACGGCAACTTTGGGGAGGGCAGCAGAGGGGAGGGGCCAGGCGGCTCTCCCCGCCCCGCGCCCGCCGGGGCCCCCTCCCGGCTCCGCTCCGGAGGAGGGCAGGCCCAGGCGCCTCCCCCGAGCCGGCCGCCCGCCCCGCGCCCCCGCCCGCCCGCCCGCCGGCTCCTGCGCCCGGCTCCCCGCCCGCGGCCGCCGCTCGGCCCGGCCGGCTCGCCCTGGCTCGACTCCCCGCGAGGGCAGGGGAGGGGGCGAGGAGGAGGAGCCGAGGAGGAGGGGGGAGGAGGAAGAGGAGGCTGGGGGAGGGGGCCGCCAGGGAAGCGGTCGGGAGGAGCCGAGGGCTCCTCGCGAAAGTACCCGCAGCGGCCGGAAGCGTCCAAAGGCCCCGATGCTGTGAGAAGACGAGGAGGCCTCTTGGGGAACCACGACGACTCCAACGATGACGCAATAGTCATGCAAAATTATACATATGTATTTAAACTCCACCCGGAAGGCAGGATCCATCCTATCGGCCTTTAAGTGCACAACAGAACTAGAAATCGGAAAGGAAAAAAGGCCAAGGGTTAAAAAAGAAAAATTTTTTAAGGCGCGCGGGGTGATGGGGGAGGGATGGTGGTGGTCCCTGAGCTGGAAAGTGGGGACTTCTGCCGTATTACTTGGTCCCCCCTCCCACCACCACCAACCAATGCCGTGCACAGCACGAGCTTGAATCATTTACTATGAACTGGTGACTAAGGGAGTTACAACATCTCGAACCACTGAAGCACCCCCCAACCAAGCAGAAACGAGAGACTCTGCCGGCTCTGGTGCAGCCAGTGTACCTGTGCTCCCCCTGGAGGCGACATTCTCTGAGACCCCCTTGTAGTCCTGTGTGCCCCTCGAAGATGTTAGGTTGTGATCTCTGAGGAGTGGTACATTCTCCCTCTAGGACTTGGCCTGCGATCCAGGTGGCAACCCCTGCCCCCTGCCCGGGCAAAGCTTGAAACAGCGTCTGGCCAAGTCGCGTTCACTGGCCAACAGTGCTGTTTTGAACATTAGGCACTGGGGCAGAGGGGCAGGAGAGAATGGGTACACTCCACGCTGACACCTCAAGCCTCCCCCCAACCTCCGCTTTGCTGCCATGAGATAAAGCGCTTCCTGTCATCGATTCTCAGGATTAGAAAATGCTGTGTTGAGAAGCAGCGCAGAGGTCAACTGGACCATCGCCTTAGATCCCCCTTACGTTGTAAGTAAGCAAACAGACACAGCGAGGTGAAGTGGTTATCAGGCATTCAAGGCCTTGAAGTGCGCTTTGGGAAATGCTCAGTGTTGTGTCCCCATGCCTCACTTCCCAGGCTTCAACTCTCAAACCCGAAATCAATTTCCATTGTCTTGGGAAGACTTCCCGGATTATCGGAAGTTCTTTGTGGCGTCGCCCGGAACATCTCACCAGACCGCTCCATTTGGGTCTGAGTGTGGGTGTTTGCATTGCCCGCTGCTTTAGATTATGCAGTGAAGCTGGAAGATACTTTGTATGTACTGAATGACAGGTTTAAGAAGGCAATACAGTGCCTTGAAGTCAGATCTTGGTTCAAGGCCAGTCTCTGCCCCTTTCTCTTAGAGAGGAAGAAAGGAAGACTGCCTCCTTTGTCTACTGGACCATTTCTTCAGGTAGCATTTGCTGGGACTAATATTCTGAAAGGAGAGTCTATCAGAAGAGGCTAAGGAGCTCCCGGAATGCACTCAGCTAGGAGAGGGCATTACCTTGAGCCCGCCACTTCTCTTCTCTGGCCCCCAGCTTTCTCCTCTGTGAACTGAGCTCATTGGTAAGGGTGAGATGAGGTCTCAGCCTTGAAGACTCTAGGGCCTTTTGGAATATGTCCTGAGAGATCCTGGTAAAAGCTTTGGGACGAGGGGAGAGGCAGTTGCTGGAGACATGGGCAAGGCCTTTAGGAAGGATGATGAGGTCTGTCCCAGGCCTGGAGGATGGAGGATTCTCTGAGGCTTCCCCTCTTCAGGACTCAGCTCTCCCAGTTCTTACACTACTTCCCAGAGGGGCAGACATTTACTTGGGACCCAGGCAGCTGGAGGATCAGCTCCAGAACCCTGAAAAATGACAAAGACCCCAAGTTCTGGGTACTCTGGGAGAAGCTCTGGGAATGTCAGAGCAGTCCAAGTGGGGAACTGACGTTGGATGAATCATGCAGTAGTGACTTCATTGATGATGGTGACCTCATCCCTTTGGCCCATAGAGAAGCCGAAATGGACTGCCAGGATTACTTAGAGCTCTGGGCTGATTCCACCAGCGTGCATGTGGAATGGGAGGGGGAAATTATCCTGGGTGGCCCAGGTCAGCCCATGCTCACTTTCCTATGGGCAAAGAAGATAATGCCTCAACTGGTAAAAAACAAAGCAAAAAAACCCCCAGAGTTCTCAAATTTCAGAGATTTGAGGTACAGGAAGTAACTTTGTTTCTAAGCATCCTATAAGCTCTGTGCTTGCTTTTCTCCTTTTGTGTCAACTGCAAATGTCAAAACACACACAGGTCTGTGTCAGAACAGAGAAATCTCTACTTAGCCTTCTCCTCTTTTTCCTCTCCTTCCTACTCTTCATTGATTCATCCAGTATTTCATTTAAGAAGCACTATTGATGTCTACCAGATGCCAGCCTTTATTCCTGCGTAGGGCGCAAAGAGTTGGAAAGTCGCAGCCGCTGGAGGGGGAGGTGGAAAGGAACTGGTGAGCAAACAGGTAATTACTACATAATGTGATCAGTGCTGTGGTAGAGGATAAAGAACAGGCTTCTGGAAGTGTAGAGGAGGCTGTCAGTACCTACTCTGGGTGTGCTGAGGAAGGACTTGTAGAAGGATGTCATCGGCCTGGGGCTTAAGAGGCTGAAGGAATAAGATAAGAATGCCTGAGAAAGAGCCCCACACCAGGGCAAAAGGACAGCACACAAATCCTTGGGAAGGGCGAGCCATTTGGGTGGACATAGTGCGGGATTAGTGGTGCGAGGGAACTGATTTGTATTTAATTGGGAACTGTGTAATGCAGCCAGGTGGTGGGCCTCTGAAAGCCTTGTTAAGAAGCGTGCAGGACCCCTCCCAGGCTGGGCAGTCTGTGCACTGTACAAAGTTGAAGGGAGAAATCTTGGGCTCATGTGATACCCACAAAGTCATGACCCTGGCTCAAGGCAGTGTTCATTGGAAGAAGGGGCACTTTTTTCTTATTACAGATGTGACTTCTTTTTGTCAAACCTGTGCCCATAGGGCTGCATCCACTCAGAGAGGGGGCCCTTTTTCTACTTCGCAAAAGACAACGGCAATATCTAGGTAAACAGAGGCTCTGGAAGTGAGGATGTGATGAAGGGAGGACATAAGACTTGCAGAGCAGCTGCTGTGTATTGTGGAATATACTGTGCTCAGGCCCTGTCCTGGGTGCTTGACGCTCATATTTTGTAGGCCGTCTTATTTCACCCCAAGAACAACCATCCAAGATAAAATTTGTGGAGAATATCTATTGGTTTGTCTAAGCAGAGCAGTACCATTTGCTTCTGCTAGATGTTCTTTCTAACTTAATCTCTGTGGTCATGTGGTTTAGATGGAAGCTGCCATCTTCTTACTCAGCCTGCCCCTGACTCCTGTTGATTAGCCCTGGGTGGGCACCTGATCCAAGATGGGACAGTCAGAGCCCTTCCTGAAAGCTTTGAATTTGGGGTTCAAAACAGGATTCTCCCCTCTTTTACTAACTGACCTGGAAGATGTGAGGCTGGAAGCTGTTGGCCATTCATGTTTCATGTTTCTGCCATTGATGAAATAGCCAATCCAAGAAAATGAAGCTAAAATGCAGAGTGAAGCAAAAATGGAGTGATAAACCCCCCAACCCACCTCCCCCCAAAAGGCAGAGATAACACAGGCTATTTGTGAGTTCTTGCTTGTCGCTAGCCCTGAGACCCTGTTGTGCTACTGTTTTTCAGTTGGTCACTTGTGTTAATAAGTCCCCCCTCCTTTTTGCATAGCGGGTTTTGGTTAGTTTTCTGTCACTGGTAACCAAAGGAATCCTAACTATTGCAGTATTCTCACTAAAGTTGAGATAGGTGATATGCAGAGAGATTAAGAAATTTGCCCTATTTTGGGCAGGTAAGTGGCAGAGCCAGGTCTCAGAATGATCTGTCTTCAAAGCTTATGGTATTTCCCGTGTTCCACATAGAGGAGGCACCAGAAGTTTTTCAGTAGGAAAGTGACAAGTTTGGGGCTGTCGTTTGAGATCACTCCGGGAGCAGTGCAGAAGATGGATTTGGAGGGGATGACAGTGAAGGCAGAGAGAGTGAAGAGGCAGGAGGTCATGAAGGTCTGAAGCAAGCGTGATGGTGAACACAAAGAGGAGGCTGGGTGTTAGGGATGTTTCGATGACAGACTCCACAGGACTTGGTCGCACAGCCTGGGGAAGATCTGCGGTGACCCTGAGGATTCTACGTTATGATTCACAGACCTTCTCCCTCTTTTTTCCCTCTTAATCTCTTCTATTTTTATCCTCCCTACTTTTTCTTTGGACTTCTTCCTCACTTTTTAAATCTTTCCCATCTCCTGTTGGTTCCTAACCATGCAACCAACTGTCTAAATCAAGCTGAGAGTAGAACTCCAGAAGGACAGTACGGTTCTAAAATCTATTTATTTTTATGTCATTTTGTTTGTGTCTTCCCACATCTACCCTAGAAATGTAGAAATGGATTCCAATAGATCACTTGTTGTCATGGCTAGGAGGCTTTGGGTTGCAAGTAATAGAAAAGTCAACCCGAACTGTCTTCAGCAGCAAAGGAAGTATATGGGCTTCTTTAATGGAAACATCCAGAAGTAGATCAAGCTTCAGGCATGGCTTGATCAAAACTCTGGCTGTATTTTTTCTGCACTTCTCTTGGTTTTTCTCTTCTCTCTGGGTCAACTTCTTACTTAGGTTGCCTTCTCTCCTGAAAGAAAATGGTTTTACCAGGTCTAGGCATCACCACCCATACACCACACTGCCCAAGAGGAGAGGGAGTTTCTCTTGACCCACTCATTGAACAAAAATCTTGGACTTCCTCTGATCAGATCAATTTTGTTTATCCCTGAACCAATCATGGTGGCCAGCAGAATGCCAAATGATTGTGGCCTTAGGCCTGGGCTATTCCCCGTCTCTGAAACCATCACTGTGACTAGGAGTTGGGACTATCCAGATTGGGCCAATCAGGGCACACTCCAAGACCAGAATTTTACTCCTACTCAGATTCTATGGTTCCTACACAGTGGCTGATAGGTCTCGGGGGAGTGTACGCTGGGGAGGCAACCAGCAATATCCATTACATTTAGGTTGTTGCTCACCAGTCAAAGTTCCTAGGCCGCCCCACTTCAGGAGAGAAGCAAATTTCAAGGGAAGAGGGAGGTGAGAAGGATCCAGGTCAAATCCATGATTTGTTCCAAGTTTCCGTCAGTTGGTTTGTCAATACATGAATCCACGCTCACTCTGAATCCCTAATTCCTGGCCTGTAGTAGGCACCCTTCTCCCCCACCTAACCACGTGCTTAGAATTACAGGTAAGGAGGTAAAATGGTTATCATCCTTTCACCTGGTCCGCCCTGCTCTTCTGTTTTGCTTCTTTCCTCCACACATGCAGGACCTTCAGACCACAGCCTCTTCACTCCCCAGAGCTCTCCTCCTTCCCAGACTCCACCTGGCCCACCCTCATAGCATCATGCCATATGCCATACTGATTCCTCTTTCCCTTCCCACCAGTGAAACCTTCCCTCTGCATCCTTTTCTCCTAAGGCTCCGATGTAATGTACATTGCACAATTTTTTTTGGCTAAGGTATTAACGGCTTAAAAACTGCAGCAATTTCTTAAAGGTCAATGATCCTTAATGATCAGAATGATAAATAAATCCAATAAGATTGATTCACTTGGTTTTCATTTCTGGTTATGGTTCTAGAATGCATCTAAATCCCTTTTTCCAGTTCATTACATTCCAGAAAGTCAGAAGTATGCCCGAGCCTTTGAGAATTTTGGCTCAAGCACCTTTAATAATGTTTTCCCATCTACATTTCTAACTGTTTTCAACTGCCACCTGAGGTCAGGAGATCAATCATCATACTGAAGGCATTGCCACCCATTGCTGAACTATAGAAAAAGACACTTCCTTAGAGGTTGCTGGTATGAAATACTCATGTGATCTGGGAGTGGCTCCCTCCCATAAGCTCTGAAGAAGGCTGGATCATAGATCCCTCTTCCAGAAATGAAATTAGTGATTTTACTCCGAGCTTCAGTACTAAGAGTGCCAGAAAACCATCCAAGATTCACTCATGGTTGTTCCTGCATAGTGGATGTTTTGGCCACTGAGCATCACAACCACGTTTTGAATTTGAGGAATCTTCCACTTTGTGAGTCTTGCTGGGAAGAAAAGGTCATCCCTTACAGAAGCTGAAAATTGCAGACTTAACATAATGGCAGGGAAGAGGGGAATGGAAAATAGAAAAAAGAACCAAATTAAACTTCTAGAGTTGAAGAATACGATGCCTGAAATGAGAAACTCCCTGGCTGGGCTTAACAGCAGATTGGACATTGTAGAAGAAAATGTCTGAGACATTGAAGATATAGCAACAAAAACTGCTCAAACTAAAGCACAGAGAGAAAAAGACTAATGAAATAACACAAAAGAAGAAACACAGTAAGTGTATCCTAAACTGTGCCTTCCTGAGACCCTCAGTTAAAGGTGGGAACTTTCAGCAGATGCCATAGGGCTAAACTTCACAAGCCCATTGCAATAATGTGGCCAAACAGATTGTAAAAATACTGAAATAATTTCATATTGGCTGGTAAATGCTCCCTGCCCTGAACCTCCCTGGGTGACCCCGTCATCCCAGGCCTTTCCTTGGCTCCATCTGACCTCCTATTCAAGATCTAAAGGGTTGATGCCTGGCAGAGCTAGGGGCCTTCAGGACCCTGTTCCAACTGAGGCAGGACTGCTCTGATTGGTTAGCCATTCATTATGCTGAGTGTCATCCCTGATTGGGGGTTGTGTTAGGATCTTGGGACCCTGCCTGCACCTTCAAGTCACCTCTCTGAGTAGAACAGATTCAACCAGAGGAGCCTTGGCAAATTCATTTAATAACTTACATTTTTAAAGTTTTTATTGAGCTCTGTGTTCCAGGAATGTAGGCAGGACAGGAGGAGGTGTCCCTCTGAGGCAGCACATTCCTCTCTCTTTCCACGGATAGAGGGTTGCAAATCCCTAAATTTGTGACAGCCTGTAGGGGAAATAATTTCCTCACCACTCATCCACTCATGCATAGGTCCAACAAATTATTATTATTAAGCAACTGCTTTGTACTGGACTCTGTGGGAAGTGTTAAGATGAGTGCACAGGGAGAGTCAGAAATAGTACTTTCCCCAATGAGGTCATCATGGAAGTCCCTAGCATGATGAGGGACAGAGTTGGATTGATACATTCTCTTCCTTGCAAACAGAACCTTCCCCGTGTCAGGGATTGAGCTATGTCTCTCAGCAGAAGTGAGGTCAGCCAGGACCTATCACAGTGAGAGTTAAGTCAATATTAAAGCAGCATTTGGCATCTGAATGCATCCCCTGAGCTGAGAACTGTGTGTTCCCGAGCAAGCAGAGCATCTGTGCTCTCTTGGGGCTGTCCCTGCCCACGGCTCACAGGCTGGAGGCTTGGCCGGCCAGCTCTTTCTGAAGAGCTTGTGTCCTGGGGCTCCTCACTGACCTCATACCCACCCTCAGTCCCGCTGGAGGCTTCCTGGGGTTCTGACCTCTATCCTGGGTCTGTCTCCACATGGGCAGCTCCAGAAGTGTGGTTCTAGGAAGGGCAGGATGAGAGGCAGTGTGTTTTGTGCACGACAACGTCTGACATTCACCTAGCACTTTACAAAGCTTGTTCACTCTTTGGCTTTCAAAGCTCCACTGAGAGGGCTGCGGAACTCCTCATTAACATCCCTGTTTTACAGATGAGGCTTTGTGTCTTTATCCTGATGGAATTCAGGCAGATTTTGAGCCTTATGCAGATTGCCCAGCCTGTGATTGACATCAGGACTGAAACCTGAACCTCTGATGCCAAGTGCAACGCTTTTCTCAGCACACCAAGCTGCTGCCCAAGGAGACATCCGAGGCCAAGAGAGAGACTTCCTATTTCAGGGACAGCCTGGTTCCTACCCTCAGGGGCCCCCTGGCATGAAGGGGGAAAAGTGAGTCCTGCCTCGGCGGAATACTTACCTTCCCATGACATCCCGTTACAACCCAGCACATGGGGCACAGTCAATGAATATTAGCCATATAAACTGCTTATACATCATGTAGCCAGAATCTCAGACCACTCCCATCCACCCCCATCCCTACCTTAGAAGAGGTCTATTTTTCAGGTGAATACTTTGATAAGTGGATTGAGTGAGATCTTCCAAGGGTCTGCTTGAGTAACAATAGTTGTTTGCTTACTTGCTTTCTGAGGAAGGTGGATTCAGTTAATTTGCGGGCAGTGCTTCTCAGATGTTTCTCACCGCAAATCACAGTTACAAACACATTTTTCCTTGTGAATCAGAATGTATGCATATGTACGTACATACATGTTATATGTATTATACATATATATACATGTGTACATGTATATATAACAAAGAAGAGTTTGACAACACAATACTCAACCTTACTACCCATAATGAACTCTGCATTTTCTATTCCATTTGGTTTCATGACTCACTCTTTGAAAAACCCCACTGTAGGATTCTGTTTGCTGGGTGGCTACCTGGCTTGCAGTTGGAGGTGAGTGCTCAGGACCACAGAGGGATAAAGAACACCTACAATTCAACAACAATAAAGAAGGAACAACCTGATTAAAACAGGAGCAAAGGACCTGAATAGGCATTTCTCTAAAGAAGATATGCAAATGGCCAATAGGCACATGAAAAAGATGCTTAACATCACTAATTGTAAGGGAAATGCAAATCAAAACCACAATGAGATCCCACTTCATGCCCATTAGGATGGCTATTATCAGAAAAACCCAGAAAATAACAAGAATTGATGATGATGTGGAGAAATTGGAGCTGTTGTACACTGCTAGTGAAATTGCAAAATGGTGTAGGCGCTGTGGAAAATGGTATGGCAGTTCCTCAAAAATTTATTGCCATATGATCTAGCAATTCCACTTCTAGGTATACACCCACAAGAAATGAAAGCAGGTACTCCAACAGATATTTGTACCCCTGCTTTCATAGCAGCATTATTTGCAATAGCCAAAGATGGAAACAACCCAAATGTCCATCAATAAATGAACAAAATATGATATATACATTCAACAAAATGTTATTCAGCCTTATAAAGGAAGGAAATTCTGACACATGCTACAACATGGATGAATCTTTTTTTTTTTTTTGGTGCTTTTTCTCCCCAAATCCTCCCAGTACATAGTTGTATATTTTAGGTGTGGGTCCTTCTAGTTGTGGCATGTGGAATGCCGCCTCAGCGTGGCCTGATGAGTGGTGCCATGTCCGCGCCCAGGATCCAAACTAGCGAAACCCTGGGCCGCCAAAGCTGAGTGAACTTAACCACTTGGCCACGGGGCTGGCCCCTGGATGAATCTTGAAGACATCATGCTAAGTGAAATCAGCCAGTCACAAAGGACAAATATTGAATGAGTCCACTTCTCTGAGATTCTTAGAATAGTCCAACTCATAGAGACACAAAGTAGAACAGTGGTTGCCAGGGGCTGGGGGGAGGGGGAATGGGGAGTTAGTGTTTAATGGGTACAGATTTCAGTTGGGGAAGATGAAAAAGTTCTAGAGATGGATGTTGGTGATGGTTGCACAACAGTGTAAATGTACTTAATGCCACTGAACATTACTTAGTGGTTAAAATTTATGTTATGTATATTTTACCACAATAAAACTAGCAAAGAAAAATAATAGATGGATTTTACTTTTAAAATGGGTTTTCCAGCTTCTCTAAAATATGGAATTTTATGACCCCAAGTCCACATTTCCTATGGCGGCAGAGGCCTGGGCCTTGGACAAGGACAGAGCCAAAGGGCTTTTCTTTTTGGGGAAACCACCACTGAAAATCTTTTAGCATGCAACTTTGAAGGAAATTGCTCTTGAGAAGAACCTGATCGCTTTCAAGTGACTTTCCTGCAGATGTTTGAGAAGAATTTAAGATGTGAATTCTTAATGTAAATTATTTGGGGAGAAACGTTTCTTACTCTGCCTGGTTCTCTCTTTTACATGACCTGCCTGGCCCCTGTAGCATTCACTTTCTCCTGCTCTGTCCCAAGCCTGCTTTGCCACTCGGGGTGGAGTTCTTGGAATAAAACTGTATGTGGCCCCTTACTCATCAGCACTGAAACAGAGAGAAAGCTTTATGAGCACTTCTGATTTTCTCTTTGGGTGTCTCCTTTCACTTCCAGACCAAATGAACCCTCTGGCTCTTGCTTCTCTCTCACTAGCTTGCTCTGCAGGGAGCAGGGTGCGTAGTGTGCCTGCTTTGCCACATCCTCTCCGTGGGCTGAGCTGCTGGGCCTTGTGATCGGAGCTGCAGCAGGTGCTGCCAGGGTCAGACCCTGAGTCATCAAACCTGCTGCCTCTTGTGCCACATCTCCTTCCATCCCAAAGCCTCCGTTCTTCTGTTCTTGTCCAGGCCCTCAGCCATGCACAGTCTCGACCTGGCATTTGGCTTATAGCCAGACTCTCTTGCCTCTGCCATCACCAGGGTAATCTTCCTAATCCCAGGTTTGGCCAAGTTACAACCCTGCTCAGACGCCTTTGATGGGTGTCCTTTGCCTGTTGCCCCAATCTCAGTCTGACATTTTCAACCTTCCCCAGTTCAACTCCAACCATCTTTCTAGACAGTGCTCATGCCCACTGCCACTGCAGGCCTGTCTGCTGCTGCCAGCCCAGTCACCTCCCTGCACCCAGACCTCCTGCACATGCCCACCACTATGCCTTGCCCACAGCATTCCCCCATCTGGACTGTTTCACTTCCTGTCTGCTTATCGAAATGGTCCACCCTTCAGTGCCCATCTTTCCTCCTCCCTCCCAGAGTGACCCCTTGCCCACAGGACACTTCTCCAGTGAAGCCTGCAGCCGCTCAGCTGGTGGCCTTTCCTGGTTCTTACCCCATCCCATTTGGGGTTCCAGGTACCTTTCCACATTTCTGAACCAAGGTCCTCTCTGGAAACACTAAGGCGTTGCTTAGCGAGTCTGGTGTCCATAAAGACGTGATCGATTCTTGTCTGTTTGGATAAATTCTCCTTAATGAATACTACCAACTTGCTACCTTTTCCAAGTGACCTGTCTCCAAGTGAAGACAGCTGTTGTCACTGATGGTATGTCTCAAACGCCCCACTACACGGTTTACCTGTCTGCAGGACAATACATTATAAGAGTTCACGACAAGTCTGGAAGGGGCTGAGGGATTGGATCCCTTCATTTACGTAGCTTCCTTGAAACTGCTGCTTCCTAACACACCACACTCGAGTGTGATTACCTGCTCACCGGTTCCTCTCCCCCATTGCATCGCGGGTTTGGGCGGCGGGGCTGGTGTCTGCCTCATTCCTGCTCTATCTCCAGTGCATATACAGTGCCTGGCACATGGTAGGTGTTCAACAAATACTTGTTGAAAGATGAAAAAGGGGATGCCCCCTTCCCGCATTTCAGTATTTGAAATCCCCCAAAGGAGTCATTATTATTCTAAATTTCCTCACCCACTTCCTGGGCCCTGCCAGTTCCCCCATGCTCCAAGCTCTGGAAAACCCCTTCCCTTCCTCGTTCTGCAATCTGTAAGAGTCTGGAGGCCCAGGTTTGGGGTTGCTTCTCTTTTAGCTACCAGTAGGGAGCCCACACCCAGACACGTCTGCCCTCAGACTTGCTCACAAATCCTAGCTGGAGTGAAAAACAGTTGCTTCAGGGTCTGGTCCAGGCTCCAGTCTGACAGACACATTTTGCCCATCAAGCACTCCTGCACCACCCCACGCCCCTTGCCCCCACCGTGGCACTGTGGATCCTGCACTTCCCTGGGGTTCACACAGGCTCACAGAGGCGAGGGCCCCAGAAGAGAGATGTTGAAGCTCACACTTCGTCTAAGGACCCCTCCCATGCCGACAAATACAAAGTCATCAGTGTTGAAACATCTGTGTCCCCAAGGTCATCAGGAGGGGCTTCTGGGGTGCTGGTAATGTTCTCTGCTTGACTTGGGTGGTGGTTACACGTTATTTGCCTCATAATAATTCATTAAGCCACACATTTCCATTCTATACACTTTTCTGAGTTGTATTTCACAATAAAAAAGACAAGAAAAGAGAGCCCTCTCCCCCTCCCCCAAGCCCTTAATCCAGTCAGTCCGTGTTTAACCAATGTCTGTCTGCGTCCAGCCTCTGCTAGAGAGGGAGATTCTTGTCCTCAAGGAATTTCCTGGAGAAAGCAAAGTAACTGGAGCAACAAAAGACACCGACTCCAGCTCTAAATTATATCTGGAAAATAGGCCACGCTGTCATGATTTTGAAGAGGAGTCCAGAGGTCAAGGAGGTGGTAGGACTCAAACGGAGCCTGAAAATATGGGCAGGGTAAGTGCGGAGAAGCAGAGGAGGGCATTTTAGCCGAGAGAACAGTATGAGCAGAAACTGTTAGGTGGGCTGAGCCTGATGTGTTTTGGGGGCAATGAAGAGACCCTGGCACTGCATAGTTTATGGCAGTAAGACTGGCTTGGAAAACCCCAGATGCTGCCCCCAGCCCCAAACGTGGGCAAGGTGGACGCCACTTATAGCACAAGCCTGCCTCATCGGAATGGAGGGGTCTGCACCCTTGTGCAAGAGCAGATGTGTGCGTTTCACATTTCTAGGTTGATTTTGTTGTTTTGCTCAAGCCACAGGCCCATGTGGGCTCATAATCCCCATTCCAGACAGACTGGAAGTTACATCTGCGAGACACATTACACAGGCACCCGCATTCCTGCAGAGACACTTGCTCAATCCCTGACTTCTAACCCTGCCCCGCCCTGCAGCTGCCTTCCAGTCCCTGCACCGAGAAGCTGTTTAGGCGTGGGTGCGCATGGAGGGGGCACGAGAACCCAGGACTGGAGATTCAGGGACAGTGAAGTGTGACCGGCTGTGAGATGACTCCACCCCTCTTCCTCAAGGGCCTTAGAATTTGAGGATGTCACCCACGGTCACAAAGGATGTGGCTGGCCATCCGAGACTGTGTAAAGGTGCCCTGAAGGGCCAGGAGGTGCCGCAATTCCAGGCAGGTCACTAAGTTTAACACAAGGAGGCAAGATTGGGATGCATTTCCACTTACTTTAGGGAGCGGAAATCAAATCAGTTCTAAATACTCTGTACACACAGAGAGTGACTATGATGAGGAATGAGGCCTATAGCAGGAGAGAGCTGCTAATAATCATAACAGTAGTAGTAATGATGATAGTGATAAGTACGAAGCATGAAGATGAGCTGTGTGCCTAGCTTATGCTAAACATTTACTACTTTCACTTAATCCTCACAATAATCCTATAACGTGGATGCTATTATTATTTCCATTATACAGTGAAGAAACTGAGGCCTCGAGGGGCGAGCTGCTTTCCCAAAGTCATACAAATGATAAAAGCAGAAGTAGGATCTGAATTCCAGCAGTCTGCCTCCAGAGCCCATAGCCCTGTCTGGGCCTGGAGAGGATGTCCTCCCTCACCGACCAGAGCACACCAGCCCCTGTGGTCATTGTGACCCTTTTCTTAAAGACCATCTGGCAAATTTTGCTTGCTCTGGTTTCTCATTAAACAATATTTGGGCTTGGCTTCTCATACGACTCACATACAGGGAAAGAAGGCCATGATCTGCCAAGCTGACAGCTGTATTTTTCATTCGTAAATTAATAAACTGGCTGCCTGGGTTCACACATGTATCCACTTCTGATGACTTGGTTAAGGTGCGCCCACCCTGGAGCTAAAGCCCACCATGTGCCAACTTAATTGAGATTCCGAGCATGCAAGGGTAGCCCCCGGCCACAGCCTGTGTGCCAAGGAAATCCCTCTTGGCCTCCTCCCACAGACTTGGCCAGCCTTCCCCAGTGACAGCCTGGCTCTTTGGATTCAAGCTGCCTGGTCAGACTGCAAGGGTCGTCTGCGGAGAGAAGGAAGCAGCAGTGCCAGGTTCCAGCGTGCGTTCCAAGTTCCACATTCCGTGTGCAGACACCCGGCGCCAGAGCAAAGGCCAGCCCTTGGCAGGGGACTGGTAAGAGTTCATCTGGTACATTTTTCCCTCTACACACAGAACCTGGGGCTTCCTGGATTTCCCAGTCTCTCTGCTTTCATTCACAGTGGCTCCTGAAGCTGGCGACCAGCTGGGTTACCTAGGGAACATTTTTTCCTTAATCATTTAATTGACTCGTCTTATTTAGGAGCAGAGAATGTTTTGCTCTATATACAAAAGTGCAGTTTTAAAAACATTACATCCTAAAATAATGGGGAATAGGTGGGCTAAATAATTTTCTTTTTAATTTCCAATGACAGTTTGTAAGGTTGAAGCCAAAGACTTGGTCTTTGTCACAAACACGGGGCTGTTTTTCCACCAAGCCTGGTGAGCGGTACATCTTTCTAGACAGCATTCTATCTTTTTTTTTTTTAATTATGGTAAAAAAAAATATAACATGAAATCTACCCTCTTAACAAATTTTTTGATTGTACAGGACAGTATTGTTAACTATATGCACATTGTTCCACCGCCGATTTCTAGAACTTTTTCATCTTGCATGACAGAAACTCTAAACCCATTGTATAGCAACTCCCCATTTCCCCCTTTCCTTAGCCCCTGGCAGCCACCATTCTACTTTCTGCTGCAATGAATTTTAGACAGCTCATTTAAGTGTAATCACGCAGTATTTGTCCTGTGACTGATTTTTTTCATTTAGCATACTGTCCTCTAGGTTCATCCATGATGAAGCATGGGACGGGATTTCCTTGTCATATTTAAGGCAGAATAATATTCCCTTGTATGTATATACAAAATTTTCTTTATCCACTCAACAATCAATGGACACGGGTTGTTTTTGCCTCTTGGCTATAGTGAATAATGATGCAGTGAACATGGGAGAGAAAATATCTCTTTGAGATCCTTTTTTCAATTCTTTTAGATAAATACCCAGAGGTGGGATTGCTGGGTAATGTGGTAGTTCTAGTTTTGATTTTTTGAAGAATCTCCATACTGTTTTCCGTAGCTGCTACACCATTCTACAGTCTCACAGTGTACAAGGTTCCAAGTTCTCCACATCCTCACTGACATTTGTTATTTTTTGCTTCTTTTTTTCTTTTTTTGGATAATGGCCATCCCAACAGGTGTAAGGTGATATCTCATTATGATTTTGATTTGCAGTTCCCTGCGGCTTAGTGATGTTGAGCATTTTTTCATCTGTATGTCTTTTCATTTGTATGCCATTTTTTCATTTGTATGTCTTCTTTAGAGAAACGTCTATTTAAATCCTTTGTTCATTTTTAATTGTTTTTTCTTTTTCTTTTCTTTTTCTTTTTTTTACTGTTGAGTTGTGGGAGTTCCTTACGTATTTTGGATATTAACCCCTTATCAGGTATATGATTTGCAAATATTCTCTCCCATTCCGTAGGCTGTCTTATCACTGTACTGATTGTTTCCTTTGCTGTGCAGATTTTGAGTTTGATATAGTCCCATTTGTCTATTTCGCTTGTGTTGCTTGTGCTTTTTCCTGCCGAGAAATCATTGCCAAGACCAATACCATGAAGCCTTTCTCCTACATGTTTTTCTAGGAGTTTTATAGTTTTAGGTCTTAAGTTTAAGTCTAATCCATTTTGAGTTGATTTCTGTGTATGGTCTAAGATAAGGGTCCAATTTCATCCTTTTGCATGTGGATATTCAGTTTTCCCAACACCATTTGTTGAAGAGACTATCTTTTCCCCATTGTGTAGTGTTGGCACCCTTGTTGAAGATCATGTTATTGTGTATGTGTGGATTTATTTCTAGGCTCTCTATTCTGTTCCATTAGTCTATATGCCTCTCCTTATGCCAGTACCATACTGTTTTGATTACTGTAGCTTTGTAATATGTTTTGAAGCCAGGAGTATGAGGCCTCTAGCTTTCTTCTCTTTCAAGATTGTTTTGGCTATTCCAGCCCTTTTGTGGTTCCCTATGAATTTTTGCATTTTTTTTTCTATTTCTTAAAAAAATACCTTTGGGACTTTTATAGGGAGAGCGTTGAATTTTAGATCTTTAGGATCTTTGTCTTCCAATTCATGATCATGGGATATTTTCCCATTTATTTGTGTCTTTAATTTCTTTCAGCAGTGCTTTATAGTTTTTAATATACAAGTATTTAGCTTCCTTGGTCAAGTTTATTCCTAGTATTTTGTTCTTTCTGATGATATTGTAAATGGGATTGTTTTCTTAATTTGCTTTTCCTATTGTTCATTGTTAGTGTATAGAAGAGCAACTGATTTTTAGATACTTGATTTTGTATCCTGCAACTTTGCTGAATTCGTTTATCTAAGTTTTTTGTGGAATTGTTAGGGTTTTCTAGATATAAAATTATGTCATCTTGGAATAAAGATAATTTTACTTCTTTCTTTCCAATTTGATTGCCTTTTCTTTCTTCCTTTTTTTTTTTACTAATTGCCATAGCTAGGACTTCCAATATTATGTTGACTAAAAGTGGCAGGAGTGGGCGTCCTTGCCTTGTTCCTGATCTTAGAGGAAAAGCTTTCAGTTTTTCACTGCTGAGTATGATGTCAGCTGTGGGCTTTTCATATATGGCCTCTCTCTTCACCTTTTGGGACTCCCATAATGCAGATGTTGATCCACTTGATGGTATCCCATATGTCCCTTAGGTTTTCTTCACTCTTTTTCTTATTTGCTTTTCTGACTGGATAATTTCAAATGACCTGTCACTGAGTTTGCTGATTCTTTTTTCTCCATAATCACATCTGCTTTGGAACCCCCTCTAGAGAATTTTTCATTTCAGTGATTATATTCTTTAGCTCCAAAATTTCTGTTTGCTTCTTTTTAATATTTCATATCTCTTTGTTGCTAGTCTTATTTTGTTCATGTATTATTTTCTTGAGCTTGTGAGGCATTGCAGGGAGCCCTTTTAAGATATGGATTCCAAGACCATACTGGCAGAGATTCTAACTCAATAGTCTGGAGTGGGGCCTGGGAAGTTATATTTCTGAAAGTTTCCCCAGATGGTTCAGATATGCATCTAGGTTTGGAAACCACTTCCAGTGAAGAGACTACCTTCAACCCCTCCTACCTCCCAGTTCTTTCCAAGATGCCACTATCTGCCTACCAGTATTCTGCCTGTTTGTATCACCTGAGGTCTCTTGAAATCTCTCTGCCTCCAGGTAGTCTTCCTGGATTGAATCCTGTCTGATCACGAGTTTCTTATGACTCTCCCCAGCCCTCTTCAACCCAAAATGTGCCTCCGTTTTTCATTTCTTTATTAATTTGGCATTTCCATTTCATCAGCTTGCTATCTGAGTATTAAGCCATCACCAACTAGAAAACTTCTTGACTAGGTCTGTCCTAATTGTCTCAATATTATTTGGTGACAAAAAGGTGATGAGTGTAGTAGAGGTGGAACTCCAGGAACCTGGGCTCAAGTCTCTGTTCTTCCAGGGTATGACCTTGGACAGGTTGCTTTCCCGCTCTGGGCCTCCGTTTCTTCATCTGTGAAATGAACAGTGGATAGATGGTCTCCATGAGCCTTCCCTTTGGCTCTGACTCTCTCTTTCCTCCCCTTATCACTCCACAGCTAAGGAAGTGGAGCTCTGGAGACACTCCTGAAACTCTGCCCTAAATCAAGGGAACCAGAGGGTCCACCAGTTCTCGCTCCAACTCCCTTTCCAGAAGCAGCCATGGCCCTGAGTGATGTCGATGTGCAGAAGCAGATTAAGCACATGATGGCTTTCATTGAGCAGGAAGCCAATGAGAAGGCAGAAGAAATAGATGCCAAGGCAGAGGAAGAGTTCAACATTGAGAAAGGACGCCTCGTGCAAACCCAACGACTGAAGATTATGGAGTATTATGAGAAGAAGGAGAAGCAGATAGAGCAGCAGAAGAAAATCCAGATGTCTACCATAAAGAATCAGGCAAGGCTGAAAGTCCTGAGGGCTCGAGATGACCTCATCTCAGAGTTGCTGAATGAGGCGAAGCTGAGACTCAGCAGGGTTGTAGCAGACCCAGAAATCTATCAGGGGCTGCTCGATCAGCTAGTGCTCCAGGGACTGCTCCGGCTGCTGGAGCCCGTGGTGATTGTACGCTGCAGGCCACAGGACCTCCTCCTGGTGGAGGCTGCGGTGCAAAAAGCCATCCCTGATTACATATCAGTCTCCCAAAAACGTGTGGAAGTCCGAGTTGATCAAGAGGTGCACCTGGCCATGATGGCAGCTGGAGGTGTGGAGGTCTACAGTGGCAATCAGAGAATAAAGGTTTCCAATACCCTGGAAAGTCGGCTGGACCTCTTAGCCCAGCAAAAGATGCCGGAAATACGAAAGGCCTTGTTTGGAGCCAACGCCAACAGGAAGTTTTTTATCTAACCCTCTGGGAAGTGCAGCTCTTGTTGAACTGCTTAAGCCATAAAAGCATAAGTTATTAGGGCAAAGGAAACTAGTAATGTTTCCTCCTCTTTGTTGCTCTGATATTAGTCTATCTACTTTCATTAAATACCCTTTGAACAGCTAAAGTCACTTTGGAATAAAGCCTAACTTAATGCTCAGAAATCCAATTCCAGTTCATCCATATATACCCCAGCTTCTGGTCAGCTTTGCAGCCTGGGAGGAAAGATGTCTGCTCTTTAACTCGTCCTCCGGGTGAGATGTGAATGGTATCCTTGGCCTCTGGGTCTGAGTGCTCAAATTTCTTTAATATGTATGTGAAGTATGTTTTCCTTCTTTTGTTTCAGCTTCCTGTTACTTATGTCATTTAATGAGGTTTAGAGATCTTCCTCATGTGTATAGGGCCAACTTCATGGGCATATGACTGGAGCAGTCACACAGGGCTTCACCTTCAGAGGAACCCGGTGCTTAGGATCTAATGCTCTGTAGCCACGGCCCCATAATTCTTAATTTCGTCTTTGGATGTATTTCGTAAGTGAAGCCCAATAGGACTTTGGAGCGTGCACCAGGAGCTTGAGCCTTGGCTCATGCATGGTACCAACTCCCAAAGCCTACCCACCTCCTTGCAGTGGGTTCCTGGTCACCCACTTCCCAGCTCCCTGGTGCCCAAAGACTCAGCCTTCCCCTCCCTCACCCTGTGAACATTGCTGCCCTCTGGCCCTGGGAAAGCCTGGTGTGCATGCAGGGAGAGGCAGGGTCGGGTGTGCCTGCTCTGCACTCTCAGGGCTGGGCATAATGGTGACCATCTCTGCCCCAGGCTGGCAGCTTCATGGCATATTCAGCAGATGACTCTCTCACCCACCAGGTATTGAGCACATCCCAGTGTGGAGGTTTAAAGACCCTGGGGATCACCTGTCTGCTGTGAGTTGGATCGTGCAGGCTACTAAAATGGGAGAGGCCTGGCTTGACTTCCTTGACCCCAGCCAGGGCTTAACACATTGATCTGGGGGCTGGTGGGAAGGAGGACCCAGCAGTTATCATGCTTGCTGGGACTGAGTCTCAGGGCGAGAACTTCAGGAACTCATGAGGGTCTGCACTTGTTCTGTAAAGTGTCCCGGTCCCTGACAGAGTTGTCCATCTGACAGCTCAGTGCCTGGGCGGACTTGGGTTCCTCACTTCCGGCCAGCTTGATACATTTTTCTAGGAAAAGCAAGAAATACAGATTGTGTAATTTCAGTGATTCTCCATATGGGCATTACACAATATAAAGATAAGTGATAAAATTCATGCTAATGACTTAAATTTTACTTAGACATTAAATAGGAAATAAACACCGTGACAAGTAAAAAGAGAGACTGTAGAAGAAAGGAAAAACCTTTATAGTTTAGTACCTTTAATTGTACTTTTTGAACAAAAGATGCCACATTTTCATTTTTCATTGGGCCCTGTAAATTACGTAGCCGGTTCTGCATATGTATGGTGATTTAAGGTCTAATCTATGCCTGAATGTCATTTATGTATTAAAATAAAAGGTTTTTGAAGAAAAGAAACCACAAGCAACTCTGCCAAAAGCAAAGGCCTGACCTGCGTGGTCCAGACTGTGTAAGGAACAGAAATCCTGTGAAGCTCAGCTACAAAGTAGAGGATAGGTTATTAGTAAACAGAGATGTCTCCCAGAAGCAGGGACAGGAATCTTTCATGCTCCCAGGAGAGGGCTGGACTTGGGGATCAGAAAGCCATCTGAAATCCTCTACCTGGCCACCTTATTTTCTTTCTTTAAGGAGTGACTTTCTCTACTGTCCAGTTTGAATGGTGGCATATGCATGCCCCGCAAAGTTTACACTCCAAAGTTTACGTGTTGCAGTTCCAGAAACAAACTTGCTTCTCTTCGAACCAATTCCACTTTCCTGAGAGGGAATCTATTTGGCCCAGCTCAGCTCAGATGTCCACCTATGGTCCAGTTGGCATCTGGGGCAGTTCTCAGAGAAACGAGGTTCTTTGTCAGCTAGACAGACTCCCCAACAGGGCGTCTTTTATGTGGGCCCTTTTGAGTTGCAAATTCAGTCATTCAGTGAACATTTTCTGAATGCCAGCAATGAGCTAGGCCCTGTGCTAGGTGCTGGGCTGCAAAGAATACAGCCGGGTCCTGTCCTTTCACTAGGCATAGACACATATGCAGATGACGATCATGGTAATGACACAACGTGGGTGTACAGCCTAGTGTTGTACACAGGGTACTGTGGAAATACAGTAACAGGAAGAGAAGGTCACAGTGGGCTTCTGGAATGTTGGAAGTTGAGCTGGGGAAAGCACTCCAGGCAAAGTGGAGGATGTATATGCAAAGGCCCTGAGGTGTGAAAAGCAAGTTGTGTTAGACTATGTGTAGTTCAGTGTGACAGAGTGTGAGGGTCGAGGGGGAAGTGACTACGGATCATGCTGGAAAGATGTACAGGGCCTGATTACGTGCTGTGTGCCCTGCTTAGGAGTTAGACTAGTTCTGGTGGGTGGGTGATGAGGAGTCATTGAAGGACTTTAAATAAAAATGAAACTATGAGAGCGGGGCTTTTATAGGATTATTCTAGTGTCAGTGTATGTGGAAGACACATTGAAGGGAGGGAGGGACTGGAGGCAGGAGCCCTGTCAAGGTTAGGGGTGGGGTGCTATTTATCAGCCTAAGTGAGACATGATAAATAATCTACCCTGCTCTTTTGTGAGGTAGGTCAAATTCACTGATACAGGGGCTGGAAGACATTAGAATCAGGGACCCATGTCCTAGCCACTCTCGCCTCCCCCCACCCCCAATAAATCCTTTCACTTGACCAGGGTTTGAGGCTTTCCGTAAGTTTCACATCATCTTACACTTTTTCTTGGGGTCTCCCTACCCTCAGAGCCTTCCCCTTCTCTCCAAGCCATGATTCCAGGCCCAGCAAAGCACCCCCTTCCCAGCTGACAGAGCCGCCAGCCACAGCCCCATCTGGGAACTTGGGCACCACTTCCTGCTGTAACCTGGGAGTGTATGAACCCCTTCGGCCACCCCAGCCCTGCCAGCTGAGCCAGCCTCAATCCATTACTGGGGCCCCGACATTAATTCATCTCCAAAAAAATGGACAGCCATGTGGGTGTTAGGAAAGGTTTTATGGGAAGTTGAGGACAGCTTGACATAGTGCCTGTGGGACAAAATTTCCCCTAAGTCCCATTTCAACATCTCTCTGTTTTCCCAGACTTTTCCTTCTTCCCAATCTTTTCCTCCTCGGCCTCTCAACCGGTGAGTTCCAGTCTCCTCCCTTATCATGTCCCCTCAGCAAAACAAAAACCGGTGGCTAACCAAGCCCTCCCTCCCACCGTCCCTGGCTGCAAGGACCACCGCTGCCAGTGAGGACTTCTCAGGCATTGCCTTTATTACTCTTAGCTGCTTTTTCTACTTGGCTCACACAGCTCCTTATGGGCAGGGCCTATGACTTTATTCTTCTCTGCATTCTCTGCTGCCTTGTTATTTTAGTGCTGACACTGGGTCTGCACGTAGTAGGTTCTGAACAAGCATTTATGGCTCTGCTTTCTGGAAGGGGGCCTCCAGGATCTCTCTCCTCTTCTGCCCACAGAATGTGCCATAGGAAAGGGCAGGTATGTGACACGGGAGTCAGGGGAAGGGTGCCTGCACCGGATTCCAGGGGTGGAGCTGGACAAGGAAATCCTTCTCTCTGCTCCTGGGGAAGGCTGTGGATGGCCGGAGCCTCTGCCTCTCTTCGGTCCAGGGCTTGGTCACCTCCTGAGCAAGCCAGGGGGTTTATTGCATCCCTTCCCACTTGGGGAAACAAGTGGGAGGCGCTTTGCTTTGGACCTGAATGCAAAGGCAGGGGCTGGCTCCTCCTTAGGGGTGAGGCAAACCTTAGCCCTCCAGTTTCTGTAGCACCAAGGCTAGCCTTGACCTGTGGGGCAGGGTGTTTGTCGCCATTCTGACAACTGCACTCCTGGAGGGGTCTTTGCTATAGAAATGCTTGCACTGGGCACTTTCTGTTAGTTGCCCGGTACAAACTTATATGCATTCTTTATTAGCGTTAACCGCCTTACCCTGGAGCAGGCGTGTTCCTCCATAAGCTCCTCAGTCCCCCGAGCCAAAAGGAGCAAACTGTTACAACCGCAGGCAGGCGCAACCCCTCCCCACCCCTCTCCTCATTAACACTTCCTCTCGAGGTGTGAGGGAAGCTGTTTGTGGCTGATGCAGACAGAGGCTGTGCTCAGGGCGAAGCTTCTTCAGTAGGCTCACTCCCTGCTGGGGGAGGGCTGGGGAATCTGAACACCCACACAGCCGCCTGCCCCTCACTGAGCTGCCGTCCCACGAATCCTATTGGCAGGGATAACTTGGTGGAGAGAGAATGTAGAGTTAGTTTTGATCCTGAACTGCCTGGAGAGCCAGAAATGGAGGGGATGATTTGAGCATGTGCTGGAAACTCATAGAAGGCAGGGAGAACAGAACAGCAGAAGAGAAAATGCTGCAGGGCTTCCTCTCTGGCCCTGGAGTCCCAGGACCCCCACAAGTGGGTCAGCAGATCTACTCTGGGTGAACCATAACCCCCCGCACCTCTGAGGAAGAAGAGCAGGCCCAGGGAAATTGCTCAAGTCTTCGCCCCTTCCTATGCTCTCCTCTGCATCCAACTCATTACCTCATCTCTGAAATCACGCTTATGACTGACAGTGCTGGGAAGGGATCCAGTCTCTCCTCCCACCCCCACCTTCCTAAACTTTGTTCTCAAGCATGATAAACCCTCACTCTCTCATAGTACCCCAAAGCTTTCTCGCACAATCTCACAGCTCACCCTGTGGTTTTTTCCTGCAAAACAGCACCCGTTTCACTAGGAGGCAGTCCACTCCACTTCTCTCTGCAGACTCAGCAAAAGGGATCCCTCGCTCGCAGAGACAGTCCTGGCAGACCCTGGCTCAGCTGGACCACACCCTCCCCCCTACCCTTGGAGTGACGGACTTGAGGACATTCTTTTGTCGCTGGGAGATGAGCCCCAAGGGGTGAGGTTTGATTCATTATGGCGGCTACCGAGCCTGAGTGGATTCATGTCCTGGAGGTTACAGAAAGTTTAGAACTGGAAGGGATCTTGAGGACCAAATGTTCATTTGAATCTGAAGCTCAGAGGAAGCGAGGAAGGAGTCCAGGGTCATAATCAGCTTATGAGACTCCTGTGACTACAAACAAAAAACCTGAAAAGACCAGGTTGTTGTCATTCATTTTATGAAAAACTTACTGTATAGAAGAACTCTAGAACTTTGGCTCCTAGCAGGACAAATGTGTTAGCCAATGTGTGACCTTGGCTGAATCCTTCATTTCTCTTTCCCAGGGCATTCTGGCCTCAGGGCTCAGTCACAACGAAGGCCCACAGAGAAGGGGTGCTGGTGGGTGACTGCAAGATCGATGTGACTTGAGGGCGACCAAGGAAAGACTGGGGCCCTGTGTGAGGTCAGGGCACTGGGGGTGCATTGGGGAGCAGAGTGGGTGGGAATGTGACCCATCATGCAGTACCCAGCCCAGAGCTGGCACAGAGCAGGTGCCAGTGAACCTCCCTGAAAACAGGACAAAAGGAGGAAGGATGGGAGGCAGAGAGGGAGGGACGAAGTGGAAGCAAGACGTGCTAGGGCTCAGTTGAAGGAAGTGGAACAATGGGGAGTGTTTGGAGTCTTGTGTTTCCTCACTTTGGAATTTGAGCCCTGGGTTTTCCCTCAGTTAAATCCCAGTCAGCAGACTTCTTATTCATTCATTTATCTCACAGATATTTATTGGATGGTTACCAAATGTCAGGCACTCTGCCAGGCACTGAATCCCCTGCAGTGAACAAGACAGTTCAGGCCCTGCTTTCACAAGGGGACATTCTAATGTGGATGGTGGGGCCACAAGTGGGAGGGATCAGGGCTTCGAGGGGACCACAAACAAGCAGACAACTGGTGACTTCGGGTTGATCTCAGCCCTATGGAGAAGTCAAGGTTTATGGGCAGCAGGGCTTCCTGTGACCCCTGCTCAAGTAGGCCAGTGCACCTGAAGGATGAGAAGGAGCCTGCCATCCCAACAGCAGAGGGGGAGGAGGGGCGTGGGCAGAAAGGAGGTGCCCGCTGAGCAGAGGTAACCACAGGTGTAAGGCACCAGGCAGAAACAGCTCTGCAGGTTTCGGAGCAGAGAGGAGGCCAATGGGCTTCACTAAGGAGCGAAGGGGAGGCAGAGGGGCAGGGCCAAGCCATACAGGGTCTTATGGTGGCGTTTAGGGAGTTTGGGTTTATTCTAAGTACAATGGGAAACTACTAAGGGCTTGCATGTGTGGAAGGGATGTGACCTCACTTCACTGTGTGCCATCTTCTCTGCTAGGTCCTTAATAAGGCACTTGCCCTCCCCCTTCTTTGCTGAAAGAAACCGCACTGACGCTACAGAAACAGGAAAACCAGGACCCAGTCATCAGCCAGCTCAGACCAATGGACAGGTCTCTTTATAGGCAACACTTTTTTTTTTTTTTCAGAAAAACCCCCTATAAATAGCATTCAGGGCCAATGACATCCTCTTTCCTTATCATTAACTTCACCTTTGTCTTCAGTAGCAGAAACAGCTAACATTCAGGAATTCCCTGGTTTCCACTCCAAAGTGGGAACAAACACTTAAATGCACCATTAAGAGAAATATCCTACCCAAGCAGTCCCACCTCCATTCTCCTTATTAGGGGCCCTCCCCATCCATTGGGATTGGTAAACTGAGGCTTAGCTCCCCCTCTTAACCTTTTGTGCCATTACCATACCTGTGGAATCTTTCGGCTCTCTGTTAACTCTTTATAGCATGCCCATCTTCCTGGACCACTTAAGCCCTGCCTCTTCCTGACTCCATCAGCTTCTGTAACCTTTCCCCACTGGGCTCTGGAATCCTTGGACTTGGACACACCCCTGGACCCTCAGCCCATTGGTTTGTTTCCCTGGAGAGGGAGCTGCCCCCTTGCCTGTGACATCACAGGTTTTTCCTACCTTGGGTCACGGAGGTCATTTGATTCCCAAGGTGAGTGAAATTGGGAATAGGGTACAAGTAAGCAGGGATGGCACTGGCCCCATAAGAACAGAAGGACCTGGTAAGCAAGGATGGCAGTGGTATATCTTGAATGCATCAAGGTAGCCTGGCTCTGTGGAATCATGGCCTGGCTTTTGACTCATTCTTTTGGGCTTCGAATTAGGTTAACCCCTATTCTCTCTGGCTGTTGTGTGACCCTGGCAAGTCACATCTCTGTCTGTTAAGTTAGGGACCAGGGCCTGATGACCAAATTCTCTGGGCTCCCCAGTCCCCCAGCTCCCCACTGCTGGCTTCACCCACTGTTGCTGACCCTTGACCTCTTCTGATCTCTCTTTCCAGGGCTTTTTCTCGGGTGCCTGCCTGGTTTGCAACCTGCCTTTGACACGTGTTGGCCTGCGGGGTCCCAGCCCCTCCTGTGAGGGGTGAGGGAAGGGTTGTACCCTAAGGATGTGGAGAAGGATAAGCTGCAAATCTACCGGCCTCTCTCTCTATCGAAGGGCAAGGCATGTTCCCAGGGATCCTGCTTCTGGTGACAATGGTGGCTGAGGGGAGGAAGGGGCTGTGGAGGGGCTGGATGGTGGTGGGTCTTAGGTGTTTGCTCTTTGAAAACAAAGCATAACTAGGGCATGCCTCCTGCCTCTAGGCTTTTCCCATTGGAGAGAATCCCCACTTGGATCTCAGAGTTTGGGGTCTTAATAACAGTAGTTTGTATTCTCCAGGCAGCGCCATGCAGCCCTTCACATGAGTGAATCAGTGTGGTATATAGGCCTGAGCCCTGGGCTGGGAGATTGCAGGCCTGGGTTCTAGTCTCACGGTTGCTAGTTTACTCCAACTAACCACCTTCTCTATGCCCTAACTTTCCTATTGGTAAAATGGGAGAGAAACACTTTGGAGTGTTTGGGCAATGAAATGAGATAAAAGAGAAAGGCAGAAGAGATTCCCATGTGTTCCACGCTAATTTTGGTAACTGAACTTTAACTCAGTAAAAATATTTTTATTATTACGTAAGAAATGGAAAAACATTATAGAAGTTCAAAAAAGTTTTTTAAAATCACACATAATTTTACCATCCTGATGCAGTTATTTTCTCTTTCCTTTCAGATTTCACAGTGATATCCTCAAATAATTTTGCATAATATGAGTACTATTTTGTACTTTAATTTTTCACATAAATGTGTCGCTTGGTATCTGTAACCTTCATTTTCAATGCCTGCAAATTATGGGATCTAACATGTTTTTATGCTTTATTTAACTATTCAAACAGTACTTGACATTTGAGCTACTTTCAAGTTTTCATTATAATAAATAATGTTACAATTAGCAAATTTTTTTTAGTGGAATCAATCTGTGTATAACGTTTTGTCCACTTGTTAAATGAATACACACATTGTAGAAAAATTTAAAGATCCAGAATAGTAAGTAGAATACAGAAAATTTAAATCACTAGTAATTGTACCACTGAGAGATACCATAGTGACAATGTGGGATCTGTCCTTCCATTCTTTTCCTATGCATATATGTAGGGGCACACGTGTGCATACACCTTACTGTCTGATGGGGCAGTGTTGCATCCTGATTTCTTACTAGCTACTATTGTGGCAGGCACTTAAGAACATGGGAGTTAAGAGGCTGGACCCTAGATTCAGATGCTGAGTTCAAATTCTGCTCTGCCAGTTCCTCAGTTAAGCCCTTTCGATAAACTCTATGCCTCAACTTTCACACTTTATTAGCTAGTCAATCTTTGGCAACTTCCTTCTCCAGGCTACAGCGCTGGGAAGAAGGATAATAACCGTAACTGTCTCTTAAAGTGTAAGAATCAATCCATATAAATCATTTAGTAGAGCATCTGACAGATAGTAAGTGCCCAGCAAATTCTCCCTATGGTCATATTTTCATGCATTTTCCATGTCATGAAAAATTCTTGGAAATCACCATTTGTAATGATTGAATAGTATTATATTGTCCTTTTATACCCTAATCTATTCAATTTCATCATATACATTTTTAATTTCAATAACAAGGCAGTGAATTTTGTGTACCTAAACCTTTGCCCTAGTTTGGATTATTTCCATAGCGAGCATCCTAGAACCGGAATTGACGGGTTAAAGAGAATGATGATTTTTAAAAGACTATTTAATACATATGCCAAATTGCTTTGGCAGAAACGATTTTAAAGAACCGGGGCTTAAGCATGGTTTCCAAACTGCAGCAACAAGAAGTACAATCTTGGATTTTTTTTTTCTCTCCTTCCTCCTTTCTTTTTTTTCCAGCCTTTAAATTGTAGCGTTTGGAACCATAACCTTCAGGGTCCTAGACTTTTGAGACGGTCCCTTGGTGTGAAAGGGGCCAGCGCACCGGAGAGGGAGGAGGGAGAGAGAACTGGTTTGAATGTCACACGCTCCGACTGTCTTAGTACTCGTTCCACAGTTGACAGATGCAGCAGCGGTCACGTGACCCGAGCATGACCTCATAGCTCCTGGCTCCCCCTGCTCGGGCTCCCTCGGCGCCCGGAGCGGACCGGCGGCGGCGGCGGCGGCGGCAGGAGGGGGAGGACGTTTTCTTCACCCCTACTTGACAAGTTACCCAAAGGAGACCTGGGGATTTGGGAATTCTCTGCCTTCCCTGGGTAAAGAAGGGGGACGCTAGGAAGCCCAGGCTTCCGTAATCGCTGGCCAGCGAGCAAATGTACCCGTCCGATTAGCAAGTATATGCTGAAAGGAACTGGGTGCCCAGTTCTGGCTGCAGGCCAGGCTTGGTGCCAGGCGCTGCATGCATTTCATCTCGCTTAATTCGTATCATCCACATCTTACTGGTGAGGAAAGAGGCTTGGATGAGAAAACTTAGGACCTAGCTGGAGAGTGAGGACTAGCCCAAAGCAACAGAAGACTGGAGGAACCAGTGGGTGCCACGCGTGCAAAAGGGGTGTCAGAGAGCGGCCAGCCAGGCTGGGGGCGAGTAGGTGGGGGCTCTGCCTGCCGAGAGCTTCCGGAAGAAAGGGAAGGTTGAGGCAGCGTGGGGAACGCTGGCCAGAACTCGCACTGACCTGACGGGACATCTGCAGTGGAGAGAATAGGATTTTAGAGGAATGCTTAAAATAAAACAAGGAAACAAAAAAGACTGGAGGAAAGTGTTGCTACGATGAAGGGGGAGCTCCTTGGCCCATTTCCCGCCAACCCAGCACCAGAGAGTCCCTCCCCCACTTTGAGGGTGCCGTCAGGTCCCCCAAGATTTAGGAGAATATTCCAAGCTGTCCGATTTTGCTTTCAATCTAAGCACACTGCCCAGGCGGACAAGAGCCAGCCTCAGTGACGCTGGTGCTCTGAACATTTTTCTTGCAACATCCTAGAAGAATTTTGAAAATCTATGTACCCCCTTGCACATTTTTAGGAGCAAACATTCAAATGTTTTTCATGGTATAAGTTTCTACTAGGGTGTGCTTTCTGGTGTATGCAAATATTGACATTTAAAAATAAAACTGTTTTAGTACTCTGAAAAGTGTTTCTAAATGAAATACTATGGTGGCTGGTATCCATCATCCTTTTAAAAAATATATGAAATTCTTCCTTAACAGTGGGAAAATGTTCCTGTTTCTTTTTTCTCCTCGAATTTACATATTTCCATTCTACTTCTCCTACAGAATTTTATCCTAATACGTTTTTATGATTGAATGTCCTTTGCGTATCACCCTATCACACTGCTCTCCAACAAAGCTATGTATATAAAATGAATTTATTTTTTAAATTCCCTATGACCATAGACTCTAAATGTTAAAGAATATTTTGTCTGGATTTGTACCATGAGGACTAGTACACAATTAATCAAAACAAATGCTATTAGAAATTTTAATAGATACTAAGGGAGCGTAAAAAATAAAGCTTAATTGGAAATGCATCTCTTAATGAGATGAAGCTTTTTTTCCCATCCTCATTAGCTGATATATCCATGGATGAATAATACTCATTGCTAGAAAGGATCAGGGTTCAGCATTAATTGTATTTCTGTTGTTTTTTTTTAATAGATGCAAGAGCTGAGCTCAGAAACATTTTCACATACATAAATACAAAGAAATGTAAGGAGTTTTGTGGGGCTGGCCCTGTGGCCGAGTGGTTAAGTTCGCACGCTCTGCTTTGGCAGCCCAGGGTTTCACCGGTTCGGATCCTGGGTGCAGACCTAGCACTGCTCACCAAGCCATGCTGAGGCGGCGTCCCACATAGTAGAACTAGAAGGACCTACAGCTGGAATACACAACTATGTACTGGGGGCTTTTGGGGAGAAGAAGGAAAAAAAAGATCGGCAACAGATGTTAACTCAGGCGCCAATCTTTAAAAAAAAAGAAAAGAGTTACAGCAATGTCACTGAATTTTATAAACTCCTTTTGAGTTATATGCCAAAGATCATATGGGTAGATCATTAAAAATCTGTCAGCTGACAGCTAGAATAGATTCTCCTTCATTTTGAATGAAAGCAGAGACTTGGAAGCCAGTTGATTTGTCCAGTCATTAGTTACTCCTTTTCTCAACATGGATACTAGGATTTAGATTCTCCCTTTGTTGCATCACGTATTAAGTGAAAGCACCGTGGAAAGATTGGGCTGGATAAGACATGCGCCTTTCTTTTGGGAGAAAGAATGATGATGATGGTGATGATGGGAGAAGGATGGTGGTGAAAGAGGAGGGAGGAAGGAGATGGAGCGGCGTCCCTGGTCCAAGTGCTCAGACAGGACACCTGGAGAAGGAGGCGCTTGTGCAAGTGGAGGACTTGTGGTGCGAGGCTTTTAAAATGACCAACCCCAAAATACATACCCCCCAGAGAACCTTCGTGTATCCCTAAGAGTGCCCGTACCTTAGTTCGTACAGGCCCGTCGCCTGCAGGCTCTGAAGGCCTGCTTTAGGAGGGAAGGTGCTCGGGCAGAGGAGACCTCCCTGAGGGGTGGCCACCTCTCTGTAGGGCCTTTCTGTGGAGGGAGTAGAAGCAACAGTGATTTGAACCCCGGGCACAACTGGCTGCTATCGGTTTCCAGATCCAGACTCTTCTCTCAGAGCCTTCCTTCTCCTTTTGCTTCAGCCTACTTTGAGCTCTTGAAAGAATTTCCTTCTCATTCTTTCACGTGAGCTTCTGCAGGGCAGGGTGAGGTCCCTGCAGATCAGTCAGAGTGGAAAGGAGCATAGTGGGGCCAACGAAGGCTGGAGAAAGCTAGAGTCCCCATCAGACCCTGACAGAGTGCTGGCTTCTTCGCTGGCTTGCCTCTCCTCTCCATTCCAGGGCGTGCTCATTCAGAGGGCCTTGGCTGGCCTCTGTGGCACCTTTGTGTCATTAGGAAAAGGCCCCTTCTGGGCAGACACAGCACCATGAACCCGTGATGGGGGGAGCACAAGACATGTTTTTACTAAGAAAAAGTCTCCCCCTCTGGACTCATGCAGCCCAGTGCCAAGGGGCAAGGGGCACGGCTTGGCCAGAGGAAGGTGGGCTGCATTTGAGCTCCCCTTGTCCCCTCAGCTGGGCACCTTTTGGCATCGCACAACTGCACAACCATGTGGGGTATGCTGCTTGTCCCAGCTGCTCTGCCTTTGAGTACACAGTCTCCCCTATCTGGAGGGCTGTCCTTCTAGCTAGATTAGCCCAGTTCAGATGCCACCCGCTCCTCCAAGAACCAGGCTCCTTCTGTCCACAATCCCCTCCCCTTCCCCGGCTTCCTGCAGTATTTTCAGTTTATAGACATTAATTACACTGGGAATGATGAGGGTGGGGTGGGGTGGGGGAAATGTTACACTAGAGCAGTAGTTTTCAACCGGGGGCAATTTTGACCCCCAGGGGATGTTTGGCAGTGTCTGGATACATTTTTCATTGCCATAACTGGGGCAGGGGGCCTGTTACTGTCATCTAGTGGGTAGAGGCCAGTGATGCTACTAAGTATCCTATAATGCACACGATAGCATCCCCCCACCCCCAAGCAAAAAATTATCTGGTCCCAAATGTCAACAGTGTCAAGGAGAAACTCTGGACAAGATGATCTCTAGTCTTGAAAATACTTTATGTCACAGCCTAAATTACATTGTGGGTTTTTTTAATGTTGTGTTTTAATGACTTCAGTTTCAGTGTTCTTTTCTCAACCAGATGGTGACTTCTTGGAGGACAAAGACCATGTGTCTTACAGGTCTCTACCTCAAGGGCATGAGCACAGGATCCCCCAGGGTTTTTGGCCATGAGATAGAGAAGGACGAACAAATGCTCTCTGGCCTGGCCCAGCCCTGCTCTCAGATGTTTTTCATGAACTTCTGCTAGAATTGCCTTGCCAATTTGGCTCTATTACATTATATCTTTTTTAAAAACCCCAAAAAACAAGAGAGCCAGACAGACACAGAATTCCTTGGTATGGCTCACAGAACCACGCATCTCCAGCCCGCACCTCAATATATGCCTAAGCCGTGGGCTCAGCTGAGAAGACGTTCAGAGAAATCATCAAACTTTAAGGCTGTGGGCAGGCATGTGGCAGCTTTCTCTCTAGCCTGGAGCAAGGAATCTATGAACTGTGTTTCCCAAATCCGTAAATGCAGCCTGGGAAAACCCCACACCAGGATTCATCAGGAAGAAAAGCTCTGATCGATTTCTCTCTTAAATGGAGCATCTCCCAGCAGGTCAGATCTTTCTATTAGCAAGAGGACAAGTAGAGGTCCACAAACCATGTGTTTAAATATCTTACAACTGTGAAGGAAGCTAACAAATTGATAAATGTTCTAGCCTCCTATCTTAAAAAAGATATCTTCGTAATGACCTGGAAGGTCAAGTTCGAATTGAGAATTCTCATACTCCTCAGATGACCACGCAGGAATATGGTGGTTGTGGGGAGAGCGGGCCACAGGCCTCCCCCGACTCTGTATTCATGGCCTATGGCCTGCCCCCCTTCTCTGCTCACCCCCACCTCTGCCTCACCTTTTGAGGGGCCTGATATGGGCATTCCAGTCTACATATCCAAGTTCCAATCACACCTCTTATATGCTCACCACCAATTCAGTCTACCCTAAGGAGGATGGACCTGTGGAAGAGGCCAGCAGGCTCTGGAAACATGTTTGGGACCTTTTGGGCAAGGAGTTCCCGGGTCCTGTATACCCAGGGTATGGTCTAGGAAGCACAGTGGACATGTCCACTTGGCCCCACAGACACCTTACGCCATGGAGAGGGATGAGGTGGATGAGAACCAGCGTGGAGCCCTCTTAAAGTGCCAGCCCAGAGCAAGGTCCCTCTTGTTGGGTCTAAGAGCAGGACTGCCTCGCAGGTAGCAGCAGCTACATGATGTGCCCTAGGCCTTCTGGAGGCCGAGCCTCACCCTTGCCCCGCCACCCACAGACTGGGCAAGAACCTCAAGAGCCTTTCTTTGGTAACAGCTTTACTGAGACATAATTCATATACCATACAGTTCAGTCATTTAAAGTGTACAATTCAATGGCTTTTAGTATATTCAGAGTTGGGCAGCCACCACTACAATCAATTATAGAATATTTCATCACCCCAAAAGAAACCCTGCAACCCTTAGCTGTCACCCCCCAATCCCTCTACTCCCCAAGACCTAGGCAACCACGAATCTACTTTGTGTCTCTATAGATTTGCCTATTCTGGACATTTCATGTAAACAGAATCATACAGTATGTGGTCCTTTGTGATGGGCCTCTTTCACTTAGTATGTTTTCAAGATTCATTCATGTTGTAGCATGTATCAGTGCTCCATTCCTTTTTCTTGCCAAATGATATTCCAGGGTATGGATATTCCACTTTTGTTATCTACCCGTCAGTTGATGGATGTTTGGGTTGCTCCCAGACCTTTCGTGGATCCTCTTGTGAGCACAGAGCTCTGTCTATTGGCAGTGTACAGCATATGCTTGTCTGTGGAGTTTCCCCTGGGCATCCCCTCTCAGCTAGGCCCTGCTGCCATTTCCCTTGGCACTGTCATCAACGTCTCAGCCCCTCACAATGCCAGAACAGGGCTGTTTTCCCTCAAGAAGGGGGGAAATGGCTCCCTTTCCTGCTGAGGGGCACACGTGAGAACGCCACTTCTCCCCATGTCTCCCAGACTCCCTTGTTTAGGTTCGTTCCCACATCTTTCTCGATAGGACAGGCTGGGAACAGATGCCAGGATATCTCCTCCATTAGCTATTGCTGAGCCCAGGTTCCAACTCATTTAAGCCTCTTTTCTTTAGCCAAATAGGAAAGCCCTTGCATGATTCAGAACCCTTGGTTCCAAGTGACAGAAACCCAATTCAAATCAAAGTTAATAGCAACTGAAAAGCTTATGGATGTCTCTTATTCCAGGTGGATCCAGGGGCTCAAATCATGCCAACAAGGGAAGTCACTTTCTCGCTCCTTCTCCCTCTCTCCCTCTCTCTCCCTATGTGTGTCTTCTTGGCTCTGCTTTTCCCTTTATTGGCTTTATTCTCAGGCAGGCTTTCCCTGAGTGGAACAAGATGGCCACCAGTAGCTCTGAACGTCTATGCTACCTGCACAGTACCCAGTGGAAAGAGAGTTTATCTTTCCCAGGAGTTCTAACAAAAGCCCTGGGTTTGAGACTCATTGGTCAGGTTTGGATCATGTGTCCACACATGAACTAATCATTTTGACCAGGACTTGAAATGCCCTGGTTGGCCAGGTCTGGGTCTTGGGCCCACCCTTGACTAGAAGTCAGCCCAATTGAACCTCATGGACTAATATTAAGGAACACAGAATTCCTCAAAAGAAAATAAAAGGGAAACAAATGCTGGACACACACAGCAGATGTCACTGGAACCATCCTATGAAGCGGCCTCTCTGGGGTCTGACCTACCAGTTTGTCATACAAGTTCAGATATGCCTGACCCCTGCTAGTGGACTTTCCTAGGCTGAAGCTGAGATCCCCGCTACATGTGATAAATTAAGTCCTGATGAGATTCTAGAAATTGATATCCAAGATGTTATCCTTCTTAATGAGCATTTGTAATTGAACATGAGCAAAGCTTTAGCTGAAGAGATTTTGCCCCAATGGTGGAAGTATAGGCTTTATGGCAGGATAGTGGAGAAAACAGTTTTAATTCTAGAGGACTTTTGGAGACGCAGAGGCACAGTAAGTAGGTATCCATCCAGCCCACCATGTTTAGGATCTAAATGTCCTTGATATAATTTCATAGTAGTTCATGCCAGTGGGAAGCAGAGTCAGGTGGGGGAGGTATCAGAGGGACCAGGGAGTCACAGTCAAGGCGGCTGGGTGGAGAGGGGAGAGCTGGTTGTAGGCAGCAGCACAACTTAGCTCTTCTCTGAGATCCTCCCTCACTCTTTCCCCCTCTTTCTGTATTCCTTCGTTGCCATGACAACTAATGATGCTCCCTCCTCCTCTTCCCCTCTCTGCCTGGCTCTGGTCCCCAGGCCCCAGCACTCTGTCTCACCAACTTTACAGGGCTGTTGCCAGCCTCTCTGCACATCACTCAGCCTGGGCACCCTGCTTCACCCTCCACCCCAACACTCTCTCCCGCCTCATTTCCCAGCTTCCAGACCCCTGCCTTGCCCCCTTTTTAATCCTGATCCAGGCCAAATTCCCATTTTCCATCAAGAAGTTGTATGAAAATTACATTTCTGCCCCTCTAACCTGATTTAAAATGCATTAAGAGATCTGTCTCTTGAAACACCTCAAGGTGAGGCAATTTGTGAAGAGAAGGAGCATCCCTGATTGCCGCTTCTGTGCTTGAACACTGCGCTAGAATGAATCACATTCTATTTTTGTACAAGGAGTGTTTTCTGTTTGAAGAGATCCCCCAGCATGTCTCTGAGTGAAACAGAGATTCTATCACAAGGAAATCACATCTCAAGTTCCAACACTGTGAGCCGGTGTGAGACTGGATTCCTGGCTGCTCTTGAACCACTGGACACAGGGCCTGCATCCTCACTGGTGAAGGCGAGAGGGAAGTGAGGCGGGGTTGCCGCGTTATGCTGGCTCCTCCTTTCCTGTTAGCTATACCTGGCCAGCTTCCCGCTTTTACCTGTGCCTGCTGGGTCCTCCTGGCATCCCAGTTTTTGACTCTTGCCTTTGCTGATCTGTTTTGGGAATCAGGATTGCTCTGCAGTGTGTGGTTTGCTTACGAGAGTCATCTGGAGCTTCACTGAACTTAGCCTGACAGCTGAGAGCAAGTGAGCTTTCTATACTTTGCTGTGCTTCCGGAGTCTTCCAATCAAAGCTCACTGTTTTCTAGGAACCCACTCAGGCCAGCTCTGATACCAGGAGGGCTCTGTGTATGGGAGGATACAGAAATTGCCCAGAAGTGAAAGTCATTGAGCATGAACTGTAAGATTTCTCTCTGGGTCTGACCACCTCCCTCTTCTTTCATACCCGTGCCATAGCATCTCGTCTTCAGAAAGAGAGTCAGGCATGGCTGATTCAGGAGGGAAGACCCTCAGGCCCGATCCAGACCCCCTCACCACACTTGAGAGACCCAGGAGAGGATGATGGGTGGGGTCCAGAGGAAGCTATCCAGGGCTTTGAGTATGGATCTGCCACTTGCCAGTCAAGAAAACGGGAGGCATGTGGAATGGGAGGGCCAGTGAGTGAGGGGACATCCTTATCAAATCCAAAGACATTTCCTCCACAGCCCTCGGTGGGAGGAAATGAGAGAATGGTAGAATAAAAGGATAAGTTTTTAAGCCGAATACCTTTGAAGTTGCTACCCCTACGTGCACACATATAGAGACACACAGTGGGATGGCACGATACCATTTGATATACATAACAGTACTCTTCTCACACGTTGTCAAAGCAGCTCTGAATCTTCATCTACAAACCCAAATAGACAAGGCATATATTTCTCTGTTTTCTTTAAATCATTGTTCAGCTGTTTGCCACACTTGGTCTCTGCCACCTTCCAGCTGAGTAAGCTCAAGCACTCTTAAGCCTCTCTGAGTCTGTTTTCTCATCTGCAAAGTGAGGATGTTAATAGCGCTCGCTCAGGGGGTGGCCGCGGGATGACATGAGATGACAGAAAGTGCATTGGACAAGGGCAGAACAGACCGCAGAAATTGGGTAATATGCGCTGCCTTCTCTCCTCTGCAGGAAGCCTTCACAAATACGTCAGCTCACAGAGCCATTCCTAGGTTGCTGAGTGCATCCTTTTGTTCGGTGGATTGTTTGTTCATTGGCTCCTCAAGCACTGATTGGGCCCCTGGCAGTGGGGTGGTCCCTGCAGCCACACCATTAGCTGCTCTAGCATCTCCTAGGGAGGCAGAGCTGGGTGCTGGGAGAAGAGCTGCCTTGTGGTCGGGAGCGTCTGGCACCAGCCCTTTCTGGGGTGGAGGGCAGCTCCGGAGACACCCCACCCCCACCCCCACCTCCTCGACCAAGTGTTGCCTTGCTCAGCATTTTCCCCACAGCTTCCTGGTGGCTGTCTTCCAGGCCCAGCTTTCTGCCCCAGGACCTTACAAAGGCTCCTTTGAGGAAAAGTTTGAGGCAAAGTGACTGTGTCATTTGCTACAAGTGAGGCTCACGGGGGTAAAAAGTGTAGCTTTATTCTCCTATTTTGGTATTTTCTAGCCCAGAGAAAAATGATCAGCTGAATGGGGCTACGGGCGGAAGCCAGGAGGGAGGGGAAATGCCCAAGAGCTGGAGAACTTGAGGCTCCTGTTAGCCCTGCAACTAGCAGCTGCAGGCCTGGGGCGTGACCTGCATGCCTAGAGGTGCCTCCTGCCTCCAGAGCTGGTGGGTGTACCAGGGGCCCCACTCTGCCCAGGAGGGGGCCTTTCCTCCCCCAGAGCACCAGGCTCAGCATGCTCCAGCCCTGGGCCTGGGCCAGTGGTCCCCACCCCCTTTCAAAACGTTCAGCCCCTCCTCCCCTTGCCCCAGGCTGATGAGGTGGCCAAGGACCCGTCTCTCTCAGGGTGGGATTTGAGAGGCACCACAAAAGCCCCTTACCCCAGAGGGTCTCCTTTATCCACCTCATGGACTACCATCAGGGCAGCGGCACCGGCCGCCATGCTCAGGGGGAGCCCCGCACTCAGGCAAGCCCCTCATTTGATTTCAGGCTCTGCTGTCACTGCCTTGAAGTTTCTTAATAGTTTTTGAACAAGGGGCCCTGCACTGTCATCTGCGCTGGGCCCCACAGCTTCCGGAGCTGATCTCTCCACTTCTCTGGGTTCTCGAAATCAGGGCGGCAGTCACTATGTATTCCCTGCTCATCTCTTCCCACACTGCTTGTTTGCATAGCTCCACATTTACCATGAACTTGCATCGTATACTCACGGTCACTAGAGCCCTGTGAGGTGGCTGAGGAGAAGGACTTTGTGGGGATCTGTCCCACGACCCCAGACCCTTTGATGCCACCCCTTTGTTCTCCTTGAGAAGCAGAAGTGCCTGCCTCCTGACACCATGTGTAGTCCCCTCCTGCTTTACGTAGGGAATTTGCGAGTCCGAAGCTGATCCTCCTCTTTGCTCTTACGAGCCAAGCCCTCCGAGGGTGCTTAATGAACACTGACTAATGAACCTGCAGCTGCTGCTCCTTTGGCTAATTAAATCTAAATAAGTCACAGACTTTAAATTATGAAACAAGGCTCGGCCAAAACAGCTTAAAAATATGGGAGCCCTGGCTTTTCTGCTGTGCCCTGTGGAAAAATCCCATCTTTTAATCATGCTTAACCTTCCTGTAGGAACAGTGGCAACCTTTAAATAATGAATGAATGCATATTAGCAAGATTTTCCCAAAGCTACACACATTGGAGCCAGATCAAAAAAGGGACAGAGGCAGAGACAGGCCTGGGGGCATTCTGGAACTGTCTGGTGAATTCCAGGGGTACCAGGAGAAATCGCTTTGTTCGTCAGAAGCCTAGAACAAGGACAGGTGACAGAGGACAGAGAGGATGGGCAGATGCACTGTTACCAGCTATGCTACAGGTCAGCGGAGGTTGCCACAGCACAGCTGGGGCTGAGCGCCCGCTTATCCTCTCTCTTCTTCCCATCCTGCCTCTGCATCTCTGCTGGAAGACCCTCCAGGCCAACAGCAGTGTCTTCACAACAGAGAATAGGTTGAATTGAGTCACATCGCATAGAGCAGCGCTTCTCAGACGTGCACGAGTCTCTGGGGATATTGTCAAAATGCACCTGTACAGTGGGCCTGGGGAGGGCTCCGGGATGCTGCATTTCTGAGATGCCTCCAGGCAGTGCTGATGCTGGGGGGTCCTCAGATCACATGTTGAGCAGCGAGGATTTAGGTTTTGTAATGTGGCTGCACATTACAATCCACTGGGGCACTTTTAAGGTTACCCAAACCCCTGGACACCATCTCAGATAAATTAAGTCAGAATGTCTGAAATCACACCGTAAGCTTTGGTCCTTTTTGTGTGTTTGTTACTGAGTTAGAGTCTAGATAATTTACAGGCCACCCAAATGCAGCCTAGGAAGCTTAATCAACTTGCTTGCAGTCACCTGCTAAAGTGGGATTAGAAACAGACACAGCAGGGAAGTGTCCTTTGAAAGCGAGCCTGCCCTCTTCCCTCCTGCAGATTTCAGCGTCTCCAGGACCCCAGTCTTGTCCTTGGGCTCCGGTTGCAATCTATGTGATTCCATTTGGGCAGCAGGGAAGACTCTTCCATCTTTCCCTCCCTAGGCCTGCCCGAAAGGTTACTATTAGTGTTTGCTTGTTTGGGCTAACGCTGAGTGTAATGTGTAGGTTCTGTTACACACCCAGTCTTTAGCAGCCGGTGTGAGTGTGCTGGCAGGGGAGATGCCAGGGGCACTAGGCTCTGTTCTGCAGGATCAGGGACTCCAGAGGCAAACTGGCCTCCTCTTGCAGCTTTGCTGAGGGCACTCAGCACAGAGGGGCATGTCCTTCTAAGTCCCCAGGCAAGGCTGCTGCCCTGGTTGTGTAAGGTCATGGTGCCTCAGGCAGAGGTCAACAGGATGAAGGCAGAGATGCTCCAGTCGTGTGCCCAGAGAAAACCATGACCTTCCTGCAGTGGTATGTGAATGGGGCCTTAGAGAGAAGTGCAGCAGCAGTGGGCCAGGCCCAGATTCCCTACAGCTGTGTTCTGCCCAATTGTATGCACCCCCACAATGACTCTCGCCCAGCACTGGGGCAGGGAGTGGAAGCCCGGCTGAAGAGGGCAGGGTGTGGTAGACAAACGGTTATTTGCTTATCCAGTATCTATCCCTCCCTCCCCTGATACTATCAGAATCCTAATTTTGTTCAAGGCTGTAACAGTGTCTAGGCAAAAACTTAGCACCTCAGACTCCCTGAAGCTAGGAGCAGCACATGACCAGTCTGACCAATGAGATATAAGCAGAAGTCTCTAGGTGGGTCCTTTTGGAAAGCTTTAAACGGTGGCCCCTTTTCTCCCTTTTCTGACCTGGAGTTGTGGACCTGATATCTGGAGCTGCAGCAGCTATCTTGAGATCATGAGGCTGACAGCCATAGGGTGAGGAGGATAAAAGCCATGTGGTAAGGATGTTGGAGTAAAAGGAAGCCTAGGTCCTGTCGACTTTCTAGGGCAGTTTCACCAGCCATCGGACTGCCATACCTGGGGCTTGTTAGTATGTGAGAAACAGAAACCTCTATTTGGTTAAGCCACTGTGTCTGGGTTTCTTTTACAGCTGAACACCATCCTCACACTCAGGACCTTAGAAACCACAGGACCATTTCCTGGATTGGAAATGGGAAGAGAAGGTCAAAGCAAGAACACGGTCACCAGAAGAGAGGAGAAAGGAGGGTTTTCCCCCACTTTGCAGAGGAGAGGTACCATCTCACCCTATAATCTTCAGGGAGTGATTGAGAAATTAAGTTCATATTCCTCAGACCAACATTCAAGATTATAAAATTTGGCCCCAAATCAATTTTCCAGGCCTGTTTCTGTTCACTGGAGAAGGATGAGACTTCTCTTTCTCCTGACACAGATTATACACTCCCACCCCGATCTTAATTCGTGTAAGTCCTCCCTCCTCCTTTCCACCTGTCCCAGGCTACGGGCCCTTGCGGGCTACTCTTTCCAGAAGCCTTCCTATCACCCTGGGCTCCAGGGACCTCTCCCTCTTTGATCTCCTTCTTCGCTGAAGTCTGTGTACTGACAGCTTCTTTACATTTTCATGTGTGTTCACCTCCTCTCCCTTGCAAGGCTGGGAGATCCTCCAAGGCACAATCTTGGGGGCATGGTAGTGTAGAAAGAGCATGTGCTTTGGAGTCAGACTTGAGGTCTAAGATGATCCTGGGTAAGTTACTTAACCTCTCTGAGCCCATCTCACAGATGGGGATGCTATACATTTCTACCTCCCAGGCTTTTGCTGAAGATAACCTCCATAAAGCATTGAGCCAAGTGCCTGGCACATTGGAGGTGCTCAAGAAGTGCTTGTATGTGGGCTTGTTGGCTGCTTGGTAACCCCTCAGCTGTGCCTTTTTTCTGTCCTTTGATCACTCTCCACTTCTGTCTCTCTCTTCTGATTTTCTGCTCTGCATTTGAATCGGGAGACTTGTACCAAGTTTGGGGAGTGACCACGAGCTGTTCTCATTTTCCCAGAGGGCAGACCTTAGGTTTCAGCCGTCAATCACAGTAGCAGGGCCAGAGGGGAGATTTCATGCCCATTGCTAAGGATGTGAGACGAGATGCTAACAACTGCCCAAGGGAGTTAACCAAATCTTTCTCTGAAGATTTGTAAGGAAAATGGATGGATTTAAGTCCAGTTTTACCTGGCAACAGGGGGATGGACTAAATGGCCCTATAATACTTTGTACTTTTTACAAACTCCCAATTCTGTTTGCTATAATAAGTTAAACATCTGGGCCTTAATCGACTCGATATCCTGATTTCCTCCTTTTGCCTCAATCCCACCCCAGACCCCCAGCTCAAATAAGATGATTGAAAAGTGACCCATAGCAAAAAATCCTGCCACTGAAAGTTTAATGAGAAATGACGGTTTTATTACTTCCAAGTAAATACCTGTCACATGCAGCGACACATGGGGGTAGATGCCTTGAATTCGGTGGGAAATGAGAAGTCACTGTGGACTTACCTGGCATGATCATGTGCACTGACATCAAATCCCCGAGACGTCTTCTTGTTTTCATGTCTTGTCACTGAGCAGCATTTAGAGAACCCAATGAGACAGAAACTTATTCTTTTGTCCCATAAGGCAGAGCCCTATGCTGGGGAGGGGGAGAGGTCAATAAAGGCTTGATTGATTACCCAGCTGTGTCCAGCCTCATTCCGTTTGCTACATTAGCCCTAAAGGCTCCTAAGCCATTGGCCCGCCATTATTCCTGGGTGGGGCCGGTGGGGTCAGAGCAGTTGACAACTGCCAGCGGTGTGTGTGTTAGAGAAGGGATGGGGAGCTGGCTGTGGGGGAGTGGAACTCCTTTTCCTTGTTAAATACACACTGGCAGCTTCATTTTGTGCCTCCTGCGAGCCCCTAGTCCTTTGGTTATTGTTCAAAGTCTAGTCCCTTTGGTTGTGGCTGCCTGTTTATCTATGGGACTGTGTACATCTCCGTAGTAGACAACTGTTTATTTGCTGTGTGTGTGTGTTTGGGATTTGAGGGTTGAGCTGTGTGGCCTGTTTTTTCCCCCTCCACCCTTTCCACTAGTGCAGCATTGCTGACTTGCTCTGGGCCCAATCAGGCGTTTAATTCCTCCTTCCCAATGCCCCTAGGAGTATGCCCAGATTTTGCCACCCTGCCTCACCCAGGCATGCGCTGTTCAGCGGTAGGGATACCCTTTGCCTGTCAGATTCTGATAGGCCTGTCCTGGGCTTCCTGAAGCTCAGCGTCTCCCTTTTTGAATTGTATGTTGCCTGAGGGCAGGTGCCAAGCCTGCATGACTGTACAGTCCTGCTCAGGTCCAGAGCTAACCAGACCCTTGCCAATGCCCTGGGGATGCTATCCTGACACGTTGGCAGAGCTGGAAAGAGGCTGGGGAGTCTTGGCTTCGGTATTAGTTTCCCGTTGCTGCTGCAACAAATTACGGTAAACTTGGTGGCTTGAAGCAACTCAAATTTATTCTCTTCCAGTTCTGGAGGTCAAAAGTCTCAAATATGTTGGCAGGGCTGCATTCTTTCTAGAGGCCTATTCCAGCTTCTAGAGGCTGCCTGCATTCCTCGGGTTGTAGCCCCGCATCACTCCAACCTCTGCATCCATGGTCACATCTCCTTCTCTGATTCTGACCCTCCTGCCTCTCTCTTATAAGGACCCTTGTGATTACATTGGGCCCAGCTGGGTAATCCAGTCTCCTCTCCCCATTTCAGGGTCCTTAATTTAATTACATCTTAAAGTCTCTTTTGCCATGTAAGGTAATGTATTCACAGGGTCTGGGGATTGGGACATGGATATCTTTCGGGGGGCCTATCCCCACGCCTCCCACTGTTCCCTGCCTCAGAGAAGATCTATGAAAGTGAGTACACGTGGTAGATCCCAAGCCAGCCTAGTCATGGTGTGATTTCAGTGCTTCTAGAAAGGCTTCCTAAACCCCTTCTCCTACAGATACCTCCCTAACCTGCTAACTTCTGATCCTCTCAGGGGAGAAAGTATCTTCATCCACAGTGAGAATGCAGCTCCGTACAAGGTTTCTTCACAATAAGGTGTAAATGGTTGACAGCAGAACCTTTCCTAAGAGCAGGTTCTGATGAGCGGGAGGCACATGTGAGGGAAGGAGGTGCCAGGAGAGAGTAGGCAGGGAGTCTGGGGCTGACTTGGATCATGTCCCAATAACTCTCCTGCACAGAGATTCCCAGTGACGGAGAGAGCAAAGGCACTTGGAAGTATGACCATAAAGTTTTAATCAAACAGAGCAAAATGGCTGCGATGCAGAACAGGTAGTGCTTAGAGAAGAGGAAGAAGGTCATCTCCTTGGCGACATAGATGATGTGTATAAAGATGAAGCAGTACAGGAACATGGCAAACTGGTTCTGGGGGAGCAGGAGGTCCTGGAGGCGACCTGAGAACTTTGGGAGAAAGAGGAGAGAGGAGCTGGCAAAACCAGGGCTCAGGCGCCAGACAGACCTGTAGTCAATCCTGCACTTCTCCTTTCCTGAATGTGGCCTTGGGCAGGTTGTCTTCCTCATCCAAGGAAAGGATAATCGTGCCCACCTCACCAGATTATGAGGAAGAGTGAAACAAGAACTGAGAAATTTCTAGCAAGGTCACTGGCTCATAGAGGGAACTCCTGATACCTCTTGAGTCTCCTCGTAGCTCTCCTGACGCAGGCCAGCACCTTCCTTCCTCTGTCGTTCCATACCACCTCTGACTCATACAAGTGGGCAGTTTCCCTTTGACTCTGAGATCCCCAGATCTGGATGCCGGGTTTCGGGAGTGTTCTCTGGATGGTTTTCCCTGACACTCAACCTTGTTTTCTGGACAGTGGCACAATGAGAGGGTGTCCCTTGGGCACAAATGACTGTTTCTGACTCTCTTGTGCTGGCATATGTCACACAGGTCAGTCTGTGGTCCTTCAGCCCAGAGTTTGGTCTCTCCTGGGGACAGGTAGGGAGAGATGGGTTATGAGGCCCCCTAACCCCTCAGAACCTTGGGCGTGGGGGAAAGCAGCCTGAGTTGTCTGCCTGATTCCGCCTGTGTGTCGCTCATTTCCGGAATCTGTATAATTGAGGGCCAACAGACCCCCATTAACTGTAGAAAGCATCAATGTATAAGGAAGGCAAAAACTGATATAATTGTTTTGATCTATAGTTAAGAAGGCATCACCCAGGGTTTGTTCTCTAAAATATCTTTGAAAATCATGCCACCTTTTTTGTAAGCAGACAGATGGCAGGGACTGTGATGCCCTAAACCAGCTAGAAACCCACTCAGAGGTATTTTTCAATACAATGACATCTATCTACCCACCCATTTGCCCAGAAAAAGAGACAGTGGAGAGGGAGCTTAAAAACCAAGTCAGTCCTCCACCTTTCGGCAAATGCACAAAAAGTAAAACAGTTTTGTAAACTACTACCGAAGACGAGGATTTTGGACACATCGTTGCTGAAACAACTACATAAATTGTGGGGGCAACTAAATTAAAACTGAGTGGGGCCACCTCTAATATGAATAGCAAGGAAGGTGGAAGACCAGAGGAAGAAACCCGGCGTTCTGGCGGGAGGGGAGAGCTGGGCAGACCTGGTGGTTCTCTGCAGACCCGCTATGGCTCTTTCTGGCACTTTTTTGCAGTCTGCATGGGTTTTCAGTCTGAAATGCTGATGGGTGGTAATTATGTTTCTGATAACCAAACGTGCATTTGTGAAACCTTTTAGATTTTTCAAAACACTTTCAATGGTCTATCTTTTGAGCAGAAGACAGAGAGTAGATAGGGCTATACACCAAGGGTTCCCAGTTCATCCAGCATGGAGTAAGATTTCCAAACTAAAAAAGGGAAGACAAATATGGTTAGCAGGCAACATAGACCAAAGGCATTGTACCATACCACATCTGCTTTAAATAGTTTCAGGCTCCAACTTGTGACAAATTTTATCCCAGGATACTGAGACTAAAACCACAAGTTTGGAAATGGAATTTATTTATGAGAAGTCAAAAATATCAGGACATGCGCCAGAATCTTAGAGACAGGCAAATATTTTCTAGATTTTTAAAAAGAGAGGAAAAAAGATGGATCCTGGAAATCCCAGTTCAGTAAGCTTGACTTGGTTCAGCAAAATCATTTAGTGTATAATTAAGCAGGTATTTTGTGAGCAAGAAAATAAAATGATAATTATTAAGAAGTCATCATGTTTTCATTGAGAACAAATTGGCAAAACCAACCCCATTTTCTTGAAAAAAAAAATTGACCAGTCAGCTGGGGAAATGCTATGGATAGTATAACATCTTAATTCTGGGAAAGCATTTGACAGTGTGTCTCAGGATGGCGTTTTGGACAAGGTAGGGAAATGAGAGCTGGATAAAATATAACTCAAGGGTGCTGATGAATGGAACATTGCTAACCTGCAGGGAGATCTTTCAGTGTATTTACCTTAGGTCATATCCTCCTCAATAATTATAGCAATGACTTGGATAAAGACAGAAGGCAAGTTTCTCAGAATTGAGGATGACTCAGAGCTGGGAAGCATAGCTAATACATTACATCCAATAAAACTGAGAAGTGATAAATGTGAGTTGTTGCATTTGGGTCAAGAAGTGAATTGCATGAGTACATAAAAATGGTAATAGCTAACATTTATTGAGTGCTTACCTAATGTGCCAGGCTCACTGCTAAGTGCCTTACATGCATTCTCTCATTTACTCCCCACAACGAGCCTATGAGGTACTACCTTATAGATGAGCAAACTGAGGCTCCGGGAGGATTAGTAACTTCCCAAACGTCATCAAATTTATACACGGTAGATTTTAACCCAGGACTGCCTGATTTTAAAGCCCAGACAACACTGCTTTACACAATAATATCTTTCACTATTTACTGCTTAGGATGGTCCACTCACAGTGCTAAACATCTCACATCCCCTTTAATCACAGCAGCCTTTCTTATCGCCATCTAGTACAGATTAGGGGAGAGTGGTCCATTTCTTGTGAAAAGATTTCTCCGTTTAAGTTGACTACAGGGCAGTGTGATCCAACAGAGCAAATGCAGCCTTGATCAGGGGAGGGGATGGTTTCACCCAAACCCACTGGCCAGACTGCAGGGGGGGTTCTGGGTCTAGCCCCGGGCACCACAGTTTAAGAGAAGCAGAGAGGAACGGAGAGTGGCCAAAATCCAGTCAAAGGGGAAATGTTGACGACTTTTGCCTGAGAAGCAGAGCCATGGGCAGGCGGGTGGAAAATATGGTCCCAGTGCCCCTCCTGGGGTCAGCTCTCCTTCGAGAGTTGGAGCTCAGTTTAACTCGGAAGCTCTAAAGCAGTGAGCAGCCCATCCCCGGACCCAGGACAAGATGCCTTGGCGAAGAAGGTAAGGTGGGCCCTTCTTCGCTCAGGGGCGGGACCCCTTACTCCCAGCCTTCTGGGCCTGGGGGCCTCTCTCTGCCAGCGCCGCCTCCCTTCCCTGTCACCTACCAGGCGGGGCGTCGCCTGCTGCTGCAGCTGCTCCATCACCTCCTCGTGCTGCCGCTGCCGCTCGTTCTCCTCGTGCAGGTACTTGAGCCGCGTGAGCTCGAACTCCATGCGCGCCTTCTCCAGCTCCATCTCAGCGTTGTTGCGCTCGGGCCCCGGGATCCCCGGGGCGCGGGGCAGCTCTGCGAGTTCGGGGCCATCGCCCGCCTGGCCTTTGGTGGTGGGGCCGGCCTTGGGCGGCAGCGACTTAGGGGGCCCTGGGCAGCCGCCGTCCTCACAAGCTTCCTTCTCCTCTAGGTAGTCGTAGGAGGAGTCTGGCTTCGGGGACTCTGCCTCCTGGGGCAGGGAAGCCGGAGTCGGAATCGTGAGGAGTCAGTGTGTGGCTGCCCCCACCCTCACCCCCACCGCACTCCGGCAGCCCCGACCACAGTGGACTGGGGTGTTTGAAAGAGTGTTGTGAATTGTAAAGCTGTAGACTGAGTTCTTACTGGAAATGCACTTAACTCGAGTTATCAGGACCTGAGAGTTAAGAAGGAGAGAGCAAACTGACACCAAGGAATGGCCCTTGAAGTTGCAAGTGGAGGCCCTGGGGAGTCGAGGTGGAAATCTGTCTTCTTGGTGATTTTCAAATCACCACTGGAGCTAATTCTCCCCCACCCCTACCTAACTTTAAGGCCAGTTAGATACCCAGTCCTCTTGGGCCTACAGAGGGAGGAAGAGACCCAGGGTCTGCGTTAAGAGAACCTAAATATATGGGGATGAACAGTAGGGCTATGGGAGGAGTGGGGTCCCATCCTCAGAGGTCCCATCCACAAAGGGCCCCACATAGAGAGGGAGATGGGAGAGATCAAGGCTAGCTTCGAGTGACTTCATGATCTTGTGGAGGGCTACCTGGTCCCTGGTTGCAGCTGGGTGCCAGTTGTAGGGATGGGGTGCATGTCACCTGCTCTTCTTAGCAGCTCTCTGGAAGCTCAAAGCCCTCAGCTCCTATCACATGTCCCCAGAGTACTCTTCCTCCCCCTGCAGGGACAGGCTGGGGCTGTGAGATGAGGCATCCCCCTTACCAAAGAAGGTCTTGACTTCCCTTCAGACATGGGGTCATCAGGCGCCATCTTGGGGAAGGTTGGGCAGTTTTCTCCTGCCCCCCGGGCTTCCATCATCTCCCTGTCCTCTGTGGCCATCCAGAAAACCACGATGCTGCCAAATGGGGCCAAAGGACATCTTTTGAGGCACTAACATTTGGCCTCACCAGATTCCACAGCCCAGCTGCCATCACAATCCCCTGTCCTCATAATAACCCACATTCTACCAGTTGCTAGGGCCCCTTTGGCAGAGGGTGTGACATCTCTGAGGTGCCATTATTAAGAACTGCAGGATGGGCCTTTGCCACCCCTAGAGACTGCTTTGAAAACTAGAATTCCACCACTTGAAATCCAGAATCCCATCATTGGAAATCCACTCCCTTGGGTTCCTCTTTTAAATGCAGACTGTACTGGGTGAGTCACCATTAGCTGCACAAACCCTGCTGGGGGCTGAGTTGTGTCGCCCCTGAGATTCAGATGTTGAAGTCCTAACCCCCAGTACCTTAAGAATGTGAACTTATTTAGAGATAGGGTCTTTACAGAGGTGATTAAGTTAAAATGAGGTCATTAGGGTGGGTCCTAATCCAATAGGAGTGATGTTGTATAAGAAGAGGAAATTTGGACCCAGACACGCACAGAAGGAGGATGGTGTGAAGATAAGGGAGAAGATGGCCCTCCATAAACCAAGGACAGAGCCCTTGCATTGGTGTTCTCCAGAGAAAACAGAACCAATAGGATATATAAAATCATATATTTAATAAATCATATAAAATATTAATATCAGTTATAAAATATTAATATTTTAATATAATATAATTTTTATATAATACAAAATGTATGATTTAATATTAATATTAATAATAAAATCTATAATAAATCATATCTTATGATTTACTATAAGGAATTGGTTCATGCAGTTACGGAGACTGAGAGGTGGCTCATCTGCTCTCTGTGTTTGGGAGACCCAGGAAGGCTGGCACAGAGCCTTCCCTCACAGCCTTCAGAAGGAACCAACCCTGCTGACGCCTTGATCTTGGACGTGTAGGCTCCAGAACTGAGAGAAGATAAACTTCTGTTGTGTAAGCTGCCCAGTCTGTGGTACTTGGTTACGGCAGCCCTAGCAAACGCGTACAACCCCCGTTATTTATAGAATGGCTTGAGGGGGACCAGCAAGAGGATTGGGGGTGCTGGGGTATAGACTTTGCCGTCTTCAGTTTTGTGAAAATGACAACAAACATTTTTGGTCGTTGGAGGCAGTGTCGCATTATGGAAGGAGAAAGGGCTGCATTTGAATTCTGGCTTTTTCACTCTCTCTAGCTGTGTGGCCAAGGGAAAGTGATTTTAACTCGTTTTGTAAATGAGCATAAGGATTTAGCCACTTCCCTGCATTGCAGCACTAATGTGAAAATAAGATGGTGTATTTGCCAACTACCTGCCTATACAGGGGCTACGTAAATGATAACCATTATCATCATCATTATGAAGAGTGGGTTTGTCACTGGAGAGAAGAAAGTGTTCAAGATCTACTTTCTTGCAACTCTTTCACTGGACCATGGGAACTGTCTCACAGCTATTGTGAGAGATATTGATCCTGCTTCAAGCACTGTGAGTAGGATTGCCAGATAAATATATGATGCCTAGTTAAATTTGAATTTTAGAGAAATAAGTTTTATTATAAATATGTTCTAAAAATTGCATGGGACACACTTAGATTAAAAAAATTAGTCCTTGTTTATTTGAAATTCGAATTTAACTGAGGATCCTGTATTTTTATTTGTTAAATCTGATCTGCCCAAAGAAACAATTATGTATGACCAAATAATGAACTGCTATTAAAAATCACCAAGTATTGAAACGTATAATAAGTACTATGGGTAGTTGTATCAGCTGTATATCAAACAAGATTTCAGTGGTGTAAAACAGTAAACATTTAGCTCGGACATCTAAGAGTTGGCTGATCTAGACTGGGCTTGACTGAGGTGTTTGGCTGAGGCAGCTTTGTCCCACGTGTCCCTCATCCTCTTCTTGGGAACAGTGGGCTAGCCTGGGCATGCTCTTTTCATGGCAATGGAAGAAGCACAAGAAGCCTCGGAACTGGCACACCATCACTTTCATCTTGTACTGTTGGCTTTCGCCAATAATATAAGGTGGTCTTATGGCCAAATCTAAAGCCAAAGGATGGGGAAATGTCCTCTGCCCCTTTAGTGGGAAGACTGCAAAGACATAGGGGAAAAGGTATGCATACAGGCAGGATGAAGAGTTGGGGCCCATAAGGCACTCTATCATCGTAGTCAAGAAGGTTGGTGCTGATGTGGTTGGAGTAGCTGGGGAAGGTTGGTGGAAGAGGTGACATGGAGGGTGGGTGGGATTTGGGCAAGAGGGATGGATCAGCATGAACAACATCTCTGCTGATAACTATTATCCATCTGCCTCTCCTTCTCTGCTTTCCACCTCCTCTACCCTGCCCTGTCCCTAGGAGGCTGACCTCCATGAAACTGCATTAATTCATTAAGCAAAGCAGTATATTCCAAAGCAAAGTGGAGTCTAGGGCTCTCATTTCCCCTGTCCCAAGGTGAGATCCTCACATGCTTGTCCTTTAGTGGACTCTGCAGGAAGCTAGGGAGATAGGTCCCACGAGCCGTGGGCTGGTTTGGCACTCCTGGCATCCTCCTCCACTGAGCCTGGGGAAATGGAGGTTCTAGTAAAGGCGCATGGGGGAGCAAGGGAGACAGGATCACATGGGAGCCCAAGAGGGACTTGGATGACTGGGCCTCACGAGGACTGTGCTTCCTTCAGTAGCCAGCGCTGGTGCACCTTCACAGCCTTTGTCATTGTTATAATTCAGTGGGTCCTGGAGTTTCTGCTTCCGTGTCTGCTCACTTCTCTCACCAACATCCTTCTCCACTTTTGTTTTTCCTCCCTCATAGCTTCAGTGTATGCAAGGTTTCTGCTTCCTCCCAATTTCAGCTTACTCATAACTTTGGTTTCTAATGGCCCTTATGGCCCTGACCACCTGGCCCCTCTCCATGCATTCTGTTTTATGTTCGTCCTGACTCTCTTAGTCTCTTATAATTTCCTAGTAGACTTTTCCAAGGGCAAGAGTTGGAATCACGTAGTTTGTCTCCATATGGTCAGAGCTTTTATTTTTAGCCACTGGGCAGCCTATGGATTGGGAAGGTGCTCAGCCCAGTTCGGGTGGCAGTGGAGAAGTGGAAGGAGGGGGAAGGCAGTGTGCAGAGCACAGCAGCCTCGGGTCGTCTGTAAGCAGGAGCTGTGTGTTGGGGGTCAGTTTCCCTTAGAAGGGGCATGCGGTGTGGCAGGCACCATGTTGAATATTGATGGGCACAATCATAGAGCAACATATCAATTGTAGGTTTGGCAAATAACCAGAGGAGAGACTTGTGTATTAGTACAGCACTCAGAAGCTTTCATGTACATTATCTCATTTGATTCTCAGAATGCCCTTGTGAGGCAATTTAAAGCAGGTACAGTTATTGCTGCCTGACAAGCAAAAAACCTGAGTCATGTAGAGCGATGAAGTGATGGGTGTCTGAGTGTAAAGACATTAGTGGTGGAGCTAGGACTGGAATGCAGGTTTCCCATCTCCTTCCTTGCTGTTTTTATAAGGATGGTCTTTGGGGCTCCAACTCTAAGAGGTGAGATGATTTTCTACCTCATAAATAAAAAGAAGTCGGTATGTACATAGATGTTTATTATAACATTATTTATAATAGCAAAAGACTGGAAAAAAGCTAAATTTCCACCAGAAGGGGTCTGGTTAAATAACTAGTGCTATACCCATATCAAGAATACTATGAAGATTTTACAAAGAATAAGATTCAAGGAAAAAACCAAATAAGGTGGATGCATCAGTGCAAATATGGAATGTTCTCCAAGATATATTATTCAGTGGAAAAGCAAAAACAGTGCTTCCATATGTATTCAAATATGAAAATATATTATACTGGTATATGCTTAGAATATGCCTGGAAAGACACATAAGAAACTGGTTCAAGATGGCTGTCTCTGAGGTGGGAGAACTGAGGGACTGGGGGTTTGGGGTGGGAGGGAGACTTATTTTTAACTGTATGTCATTTTGTACTCTTTGTCTTTTTAAAATAATGTGCATATATTCCATTTTCAATTAAAAATTTAAAAAGGTGTCTGGAAGAGAGAGCTCTGCTCAGCATAGATTAAGGAAGTTTAGGATATATAACTTGTTCTAGTTGATGACAGACAGGCAGGGATCATGGAGCCACTGGTCCAAGCCACTGGGGCCATATCCAACCTGCATGTCTGGGGTAGTCTTTACTTCAACCAAGGGCAGATAGGTTACTGTAAAATTATCCTCTTCTCTTCCTGGCTGCCTCAGCTATGGACTGTCGTGGCTTTGAGACACTTCAGCTTGGGTACACTGGAGCATTTAGAGGATTATAATAGCAACAGTAACAATAGGTTACATTTATTGGGCACTAACCATGTACCAGGCACTGGGAATTTTTTGTGGATTATTTTACATAATTTTTCAGGGCAACTGTATGAGTTAGGTATTATTATTATTCCTATCTTTATAGAAGTGTTAGCTGAGTTTCAGAGAGGCTAAGTCACCTGCCCACAGTGTCACAGTTAGGAACAGATGAAGCCTGGACTTACACACCAAAGTCCCTGTATTAAATCCCTTCCTGCTTGAAATACTTGACACGGTTTCTGTTTTCCTCACTAAACCCTGGCTGATACAGGGGGTATTCAAGAGAAGGAGTCACTCAAGATGCTCAGAGGACTTGGGGAAATCTCAGGAGGGAGCAAGGAGCTGCTTGAGGAGGCCCCCTCCAGGGATTATGCAGGGATGTGTGTGAAGGCACTTGTATGACCATTCCATCAGCTGGGGTCTAATCAGGAGACAGAAACCACTCAGTAATTCCAACAGGGAAAGTAAACTATAAAGAATTCTCAACTAGTGATGGGAGATTGACTACTTGGGGGTAAAGAGAGCTCTAAATAATACAGGAAGGAATAAATTTGGGAGAGGTGGGGCCTCTGAGGCTGAGATTCAGATATTATTGGAGGGGGTGTAGCTGGAGCCACTGGACAGTGTAAAAGTTCACTGAGGTCAAGGTCAAGCAGGTCAAGGCTGGCAAGCAGGAAACTGCCTATGAGGGTGTCAACAAAACTCAGGGAGAAGTCTAGGAGTTGGTATTGAACATGCCAGGAAGTCACTGGAGAGAACCTCAACCGGCAAATTTGTTGGGAAGTTGCTGGTAAGGTGCTCCTGAGCCTCTCAGGAGGTGAGTGCCATTGGGTGTGACGGCCAAGCACTGCAGCATTGAGGAAAAAAAGGCAGCATGCCAGAATGAGGAAGAGAAGCTCCTTCCTCCTGTGATGGCTCTCCAGCACCCTCTACTGACAAAGCTTAACACCATGCGCTGGCAAGAGACTTTCATAGGGTTCAGCTCCAGTACTGACAGCAGGGCAATGGTGGGTCTGCAGCTGAGAAGCAAGAAATTCATAACTGGCTCAGCATGTGCATGCCTGGAATTCAGTTCCCTTTCAAAACGCCTACCTCATTGCCCTGGGGGAAGGTCCTGCCTTTTGAGAAGTTCACCCGAAATGATATCTCACAAGCCCCTTCCATGTTCATGAGGCTGTGCTAGGCACAGAGGGGAATACTGAGGATCGCCATATGTACTTCTGACCTCCGCGGACTATGTAATCTAGCTAGAGAGAGAAGGAATGCTACTGGATGTTCTCCAATTACACCCTAGCCTGCCTGCCTTCCTCACTTTTGGCTAGCAGTTTTCTCAGCCTACAAAACCTCTCTCTCTTTTATCTTCACCTGTGAAAGTCCCCTCTAGCTTTCAGTGCCCATCCCAGCTACTCTTACCTGTGATGCTGTGTGCTTGACGTCTCTAGCTGCTTTGTGTTAAAAAGATCGGGCGCTCATTTCATCTCTCCCCGTAAATTAGAGCCTGGGGGAGGGTAGGTCATACTGCCTTGCTCATAGCAGGTGACAGTAAAGTTTAGCCAATGGCCCTGGCCAGGCTGTGGCTCCCTTCTGGCTGGTGAGTGTGCCATGTGCAGGCAGACCGGAGGGTCAAGGAACCATGTCTTCTCTTTTTTGTCTTTACAACTAGAAGGCTGTCTTCTGAACCAGCTTCTTTTTTTGATCTTTCCACTTTGATGTGGGTGAATTAACAGTAGATGGATTCCCACAAAGTTGGATGTAAATCTAAGTCTTATAAATTTAGGGGCCAGCCCGGTGGTGCAGCAGTTAAGTGCACACATTCTGCTTCTCAGAGGGCCGGGGTTCGCCCATTCGGATCCTGGGTTCGGACATGGCACCCCTTGGCACGCCATGCTGTGGTAGGCGTCCCACATAGAAAGTAGAGGGAGATGGGCACGGATGTTAGCTCAGGGCCAGTCTTCCTCAGCAAAAAAAGAGGACTGGCAGTAGTTAGCTCGGGGCTAAACTTCCTCAAAAAAAAAAAGAGTCTTATAAATTTAATTCTGTGTTAAATGCTTGGGAAGTAGAGTGATAGGTGTGGGAACTTTGCTATGTAAAGGAATTTTGTGCATGATTTCACAAAGCTGCTTTCCCTTGATCTGTAATTTATGTCAGTTAAATGGCCATTCATATGCTGGGCTTGTTAAAGCAAAGCCCCCCTGCGGTGAGCTCAGAGAAGCCTGCATACAGGTGCTCTAATGCTCTAACCAGGTTGGAGCTCCTGATGGGAGGAATATTCCAATGAAGAGCCTGCGTCAGGCTGAAATTCTGGACTTTGTCATTCAGAGCTGGAGGGGGCTGTGGAGACTTCCAGCCTGGGCCACAGTGGCTCTTGGTAACAACTTCTCATTGGTTCATTTTGGTCAGAGGAGGGGCCCAGTGGAGTGCAGCAGAAAATGTTCTGCACCAGGGCTAGGAGTCCTGGGGTCCTGGTCCAAGCTCCGCCATTAGCTAAGCCAGCCAAGACCTTGGCAAGTCATTGGAACCCTCCAGGATACAGCTTCTGTATGTGAAAACTGGGGCAGTCAAGCCTCCCCTGCTTCATGCAGACCTGTTGCCATGGTTTCCACCTTACAACAGGTGGGCTTGGAGTCCAGGGGTACATCTGCTGTTAGAGCTGCCCCAAATGGCCTTTTAGAATATGCTGAATGAGGTCTTGGAAGGTCTCCCCTATGACATTGTTGAAGTCACTTTCAAAAAAGCCTCCTTGAATGTTTCATCTGACACTCTTCTTTCATTTCATGTAAGTTACAAAATAAACTTAATTCCCATAAAGAACTTTTCTCTCCTCCTCTCAGTGCTGTTCCAGCCTCCCCAGCTACAATAGGAAGGGCACGCAACTCTGTGAAGCGAGTGTTGGCCAATACTGCCCCCTTGTGGTCAAGCTTGTCCTTACTGGAGGCTTTCAGCCCAAGAGTTTTTCGAGATTCCTGCTCCTGGGCGTTTGCAGAATTATCAGAAGGTTATCTCAGAAAAGCTGAACCCACAAGACCCTTGGGAGGGGTTCCAGCTGCAGAGAATGCCTGGTGACAACCCAAATCCGCAAAAGTGGCCTTGTGGAGGTCTGCGTTCCAGGGAGGAGGTTAAGGTGAGGAGGAATATGTCATCAACAGAAATTCATGGGAGCTGAGCTCAGGCAGAACCACAGGAATAAGCCCAACAATGGAAAGAGCCATGGGGGGCATTCACATTTGGGACATCTAGTGGGACATCACAGTTGGCAGCCATCCCAGCAGGCAGGTGGGGAGCAGCCCCCGGAGGCTCCCTCCAGCAGGCAGGAGGCGTTGGAGATCTGTGACAGCAGACAACTGGGTTTGTCGTGGGGCTTGGGGTAGGAACTCCAATCCTTGAAGGGGTGTGGGGCTACAGAGCTGGGAGTTCCAAAGTGGAATGACAGGCAGAAAACTAAGACAGGAGGAGGGGAGGGTCTGGTAGGAATAAAATTCGGGGCTTAGGAAATAAGGTGAAAGGACAAGAGGAAGCATTTGGGTCTTGGAAGTGGGGTAGCAGGTGGGCTCAGTTACCAGAATTGGGGGCTAGGTTGCAGCGGGCCTGGCTCTGATTCTGACATGTTCCTATAAATGCTCTGTAATCCCACAGGTGACTAGAGGCATCTGGCTAGATCGAAGTCTTCAGAGGGGAGCCAAGCCCACGGGAAAGGATTAAGTGCCTCTGGCTGTACTTGAGGGGCTGTCATTTCAGACCTGTGTTTAGATTTTTACAAGATTCCATGTAAGACCTGAGCTTGGCAAATTCTGAAAGAGCTCAGCTTGTGTTTCTTCTCTGCTGGACCCTGTCTGGCTCTATCCCCTCGGACAGCTTGGGCTGCTCCTTCCCCGAGCTCACCCACCTGCTCCGAGCCTTGGAGGAATGTCCCTGCCAAGAAACGGAGCTGCCGCTGGAGCTGCTGTCCTGAGAGGGGTCCGTCCACTGAGTCACTCCACGTTGTGGGGGCTGATGGTGGCTCGACGAGTCACTCTTCCCAGGCATATTTGCCTGGGACGAGTATGAAGGCCTCTCCTCCCAAATGATGGAATTTTAAGCGCAGAAGCAGAATAATGGGAGAGATGGCTGGGAGTTTGGAAAAGCTTCCCACAACCCCTCATTGCGCCCCAGGCGAGGAACACCCCATCAGCTTAAAATCCAAGTGCTTGAGGTGAGACCATCCTTAAAAACCCACATGTGGGCCATGGCTACGCTGTCCATCCACCTTTGCTGGTTAAGAGGCTGCTTTCATCATGCGCAGGATCAAAACTGGTTCACTCTGGCAGGGACTGGGCCAGCACCCACGTCTTGCCTGCAGTTCAGAGGCAGTTTTGACGTGGTTTTGCTTTCAGGTGTCACCTTAGAGCAGAGTTTCTCAGAAAGCCAGTTCTAAGGGAGGCACCTGAAGAGCAAGTTTCCATGACTCCGTAAGTCTGGGCAGCAGTGCACCGCATGCCTCCTGCTAGAAAGCCCCATTCACACCAGCACGTGAAAGGCCTGGAAAGTCTAGCCCCGAGGAGCCCGCGTACTGCCGCTCAGTGCCATTCCCCAGGTTTATTTGATCTAGACTCATCTTCCCCTGTGTGCTCTGTGGTTCCCTCCCTGAGAATTAGTTTCCTGCTGAACTCACAGGGAACAATGACACGGGGTCATTGTTAGAGGGTGGATGGGAGTGAAGCTTTGACCTGTGGAACCTGCCGGAAAGCCTGGTCCCCACAGCTTCGAGGAGCTTCTATGGCAACCCCAAACCATTTCCGTGATCTCCCTTCGCTGCCTTGGGTCACACCCTCAACATTGGACTGGAGGAAGGGCTGCCGGATTTAGCAGCTAAAAATACAGGAGGAAAGGCTAAATTTGAGTTCGTATAAAGACCAAATAATGTTGTATAAGTATGTCCCATCCAGTGTGTGACAACCCTACTTGGAAGATGCCTGAGAGGTGTGGGGTGCCTCTGAGAGCCGGTGAACACAGAGCTCCATGGAAGAACCACAGGAGGACCTTGGCACGGTGCCCTGACACCGCCACAGCCAGTCCTTTATGAGGGCCTGGATGTGAGGCCTTGGGCTAGGGCTCCATATGCATTGCCTCATTTAATCCCCCTCAGAAGGGATTGTTATTATCACCCCTATTTATGCATGAAGAAACTGAGACTCAGAGAGGTTAAGTGGTTTGCCCACACCACACAGCTGTTAGGTAGCAAAGTTGAGATCCAGGTTTCTTTCATTCCAAAGTCTGGTGTTTTACTTCCTCTTAGGCACAACCCTTACTGTCCCACAGCAGTGAACAGAGCCGAGGGCCCTACAGCCCCCCCAAGTCATCTTCTCAAAGATCCCATAACCTTTCCCCTCTGCCTCGCCTCTCGGCACCCTCCAAGGTTCCCAGTGACCAGGGTTCTGCTAACAGGCTTGCTGACCACTGACCACTCGGAGAGTGAAGGACAGGTGGAAGTTTTCAATCCAGCAAGACTTAACTGAACCTTCTCTGCCCTCCTTTTGCTGCTCACCCTGAGTCAAATGTCACCTTCTCTGTTCTCTGTGGACCATTTCCCCTTTCTGCCACAAGCGGACTTCCTCTTTGGGGGCCTTGTGGCATGTGGTACATTCACACAATTCACCCCACGTGGCATTAGTCATGCTGAAATGTTACTGTTGGCTCATGTCTTTCTGGACCCCCGGACTCTGGGCTTCATTTTTTTTAACTGAATTTTTTTAGAGCAGTTTTAGGTTCATAGAAAAAGACTTTGGTTTTTTTTTAAGCATGTGGGTGTCTGCTTCATCTCTACCCCAGCACCTTGCCTGGCATCTGGCACACAGTAGGTGCTCAACTACACGCTTGTTGAGCCACGAGTGAAGCAATGCACACAGGAAATGATCAAAAAACAACAACAAAGAAATATATCGCTAAGTGCATCTTTGCCGGAGAAAATGAAATCGATTCCCGGTTCTTGGCAGTCGAGAGTAGTGTTTTTGTGGCCCTTCCCTGGTTGATTTTCTAGTTTGTTCTGGAAGCCTGGACCCAAGGAGAAGCTTCTCCCTGGCAGCAGTACCGCCTTCTTCCAGAAGATGGCGGGCGAGGCCTGCAGCACAGCGTCGCGGGGCAGCCCGCTGGGCCCGTCGGCGCAGGTGAGCCCTTTTCATAAAGGACGCGGGAAACTGGGGCCTGTTTACCAGCGCTATAAATGCACGTGGAAGAGAAGAACTGGCCTTCGAGGTACAGCTGCTAGCTGATCTCTTGTGAAAAGGAGCCTTTTGGAAAGGGCGCTTAAAGGGAAAACGTGGCCACAGGTCCTGAAGGGGCTGCTTCTCATGGACCCCCTTTGAGTAGTGTCTCTTGAATAGCCGTGGAAAATGAACTTAATATAAAGCAGACACAGCCCTCAAGCGCTCCCTGACTCGAGACAGCATCCCTTCTGCCTCTTGAAGCTCGTTGGCTTTGGAAATCACCCGCGGCTCTGTGGCCACCTCCCCTGTTGGCTGAAGCTTGCCTCGCGGCACGTCCCTCTTTGCGCAGGTCTGCACGCTCCGCAGAGGTAACTGAGGACTTTCCGAGTCCAGCTGACTGGAAAGAGGCGATGGCCTAACAAAACGGCCTGGGGAATTTCCAGCACGATGGGAATTTGCCAAATAGCTCTTCTGTAGGGCTGACGAGGCCTACTAATGTTTGCTCCTCAAAGTCAGCCATAATTACGAAGGTAAGACCAGCCGGCCCCTGCCCCTGCCCCTGCGGGTGTAGGTGTGCCAGTGGGAAGAGGGGAAACATCTCCCTAATCTTGCCTAAAACAGATTTGAAGCCTGCAGCCGCCCGCCTCCCATTTTCCTTCTGACCTAAATCCTCCCCCGAAGCTAAGCCGGGCTCCAGGCCAGGGTGTCAGCTGTGCACAAAGGCGCCCTGTTTTGAAGGCCTGGCTGCTGTGTTTTCCTACCCGGTCTGACAAACGGTGTCGAACTCCCCAAGTCAATGTGATAACACAGAAATATGCAAAGATGGCCGTTGCCTCCCAGGAAACCAGAACACTGCCCCCTCGCGTTTCCACCACGTGGCAACGGGGTTCTTTATATGAAGCTGTCCACTCCGCCGCCCCAGGTCTGGCTGGTCACGTGGGGGGCGCTGTGCTGGATGCTTCCTCAAGCTGAGCTTGCCCTATTTTTTCTGGCTGACTGGGGAGCCGATCGTTACTCACTGATTCTCCTCAGGGTCTTTGGAGCGTGAGCGAGTGACGGTCCCCCCACCTCTTCCTCCAGCTTCCAGCACCCCGGATCCTCTGCCTCTGGCATTGCAGGGGTCGTGGGCGGGGACTGGGCTGGGCTAGAGACCAGGACTGGTTCTGCTGAAACTCCCCATTGCTGTGCGAACTGGGGGAGACAGAGCTGCCAGCGCTTCAGGCATAGTTTCTGCTCCTGCAAAATGGGGATAAAAACATATGCCCTACTTTGCCGGTTGTTTGGAGGCCACATTCATACAGATGTGCAGGTGACAGATGGGTTGTGCATTCAAGATAGACAGGGCTCTCTGTGGGCCTGGAACGTGGAGGAAGGAAGAGGGAAGGTTGAAAGGACCAGAGGGGTTTAGACATGTGCACATTATGGGGGGGGGGGGGTGCCAGGTGGGGAAATGGTGGGAAGAACGTCACAATGCCAGGAACCCATGGGGCATTTCCTAGGAACAGTGGGTACATCATTCTGGTTTAATCAAATGCTGTGTGTGTGTCTGTGTTTACGTACATGCAAGTGTGCCTGTAATGGGGAGATGAGACTCGAAACTTGGTATGGGGTCCACTTATGGAGTACCTTGAAGTTCTGGCTCACCACTTTGGGGAACATTACAAGCTTATGAGCAAAGATCCACGCAAAGTAGTGGAGGAAGATTAATGTGGCCATTTGTGTATGAGAGAGGGTTAGACCAAGGGGAGGGGGCCCAGTTAGCAGACCATTGTAAATTCTGGGCCAGAGAGGATGGTATGGGAGACCAAGAGGGCACCCAGGGGACAGATTTAAAAGCTATTATTCAGAAAGAATCAACAGGACTTGACTGAGTTCAGGCTCAGACTAGGAGGATGGTGGCCTGTGGAAGAAATAGGTAAGGCCATAGAGAAAAGCCTAGTGTGGGGAGAAAGCTCAGCTTTAAGGGAATTCCACCTGCTGTGACTGGGTTCATTTGGCCAAATGGAAGCAGTAACAGGTGAGAAGGAGAGCAGATGCACACACTCGCTAGGACTTCTCTACCAGGCTCTCCTCAGCACCCTGGTCTCCTTGACCTTTCAGAGTGTGCTCTGCACCCTGACCTGCGTCTTGACTCAGCTTCTAGCTACCAATCAGGGTGAGAAACTGAGCCTGCTGGCCTGGCTGTCTGCTGACATCTGACCTTTGCCTAAGTAGAAAGAGCCCTGGCTCTGGCTGGTCTTCACTTCACCAGGGGTGGTCTGTCTCTCCCTGCAAAGCCGGGACTTAGCTATTTTTGCTGGATAGGTGGAAAGCTTAGCCATATTTGACAGGCTCTGTTTGGGGAGTAGAGACCAGGATTTCTGCCTCAGGATGGGGAGAGAAACAACAAAGATGGTAGATCATTTTCTGGGAAAAGCAAAAGGCAGCAGGAGGCATTTCATTCCTCCGACTCAGGCCCTTTCAGACGGCTGCTCGTATGATGGATGGAGACGTTTATTTGCTGCCGTTTTCTTGGAATCACTAATCTCTAGTAAATGCTCAGCCCCCTGCAGGAGAACACTGCTAGCATTGTGAGGTGTGCATTTTAATTCTAAGGGAGTCGCAGATGCAGGCGAGACGTTGATTAAATAAAGAACTGGCAGCAGAAGAAAGGTGTAAGTGCCCACAAGAAGGAGTTGCGTGGGGGAGGGAGGGCCCAGCCCTGTGGCTAACCAGTCCCCTCCTCCCTCCATACCGTGGTTTTCTCACCTTAAAATGAGGGTAGGGGCTGGAGGACCTCCAAGCTCCTTTTGTAGCCTGACATTTTGCGATTTATTTTGTGTCACGGTCCCAGCCTGGACCTGGGTTCTGTGGGCAGTGGTGGAGAAAAATGCACAGACTTTACCCTCTGGAAAAGGCCACCTCAAAATTGGCCATCTCAGGCCTCTCAAAAACTCTTGAAGCAGTCTCCATCAGCCGCACAGAATTCTGGTCTCGTGGGCCGGGGTCAAACCTCACATTGTTGAGGTTGGCTCCTACCAAAAGCTGGTTGTAAGAAATAACTTACGAGAGAAGATCAAAGACTAATTTTCAAACATTTTAAAAAGCAATTAAACCCTTTTTTCAAAGGAAATTTTATGTGAACTTGAGCTGAGACAGATAAAACTCTGGGCTGTTCTGGTAGAAGGGACCTGCAGTCCCCAGGCCTTTCCGTGAACCCACAGGCTCTGAGAAGCACAGTTTGAAAGTGGCTGACCTGGGAGTGGGACAATCTAATGACAGATATGGGGACAGGTGAGGTCTCTGACTCCATGTCCATATAGTGCCTTTGCATTTCGGTAAAGATCACTGTAAGAACCAGCACCAGGCTGTCCCTTCTTTGTCTGCTATGAAGCTTTTGTTGAAGAGGCTGCATGTAACATCATGCAGTAACGTCCAGTATAAAATGTCCCCACGTGAGAAATTTCAATTCATGTTAGGAAAAATTTTATCTTTTCCTCGAGAACTAAAACGCCCTTCAGTTCTTTGTTCTAAACCAACCAACCAACCAACCAACAAGCGATCAGTCACTTTGTCTCCTCCAGAAGAACTTTTTCATAAGATGTGATCCTACAGTGCCTTTCCCTCTCTGTGCTGTGTGGGAGGTACCATGGACAGGCACTTGGCATCCATTTCAAACTCCTTCTATGTGTCTTTCTGTACCTGCGAGGCTGGAAAGCTGAAAATGGCATTTCCTGGCTTCCCCTGCTCTTAGGATTCTGGATTTGGATAGTTTCCATCATTAGATGCACTAATGCGATATCTGGAGGTGGAAGTGAAGGGGAGGCTGTTTCACACTGTGCTGGCCCTTGCTGATGACCAGAGCAGTTTTGGGATGTGGATGTTGCTGCAGCTGTGACTTGATGTCCAGCCACTAGCTCCATGGGTGTCATGGCACCTTGGTAGGGTGGCAGCGTCTCCCTGATCCTGGGATTGGAGATTTGGCAGTGTGTTCTTGATTTCAACAATTCTGTTTATTGGGCTTTGATTCTCTGCCATCCTGATTATGGCAGAGGTGGCAGCTCCCCTGGCAGCTAATTGGGTGTCATTTCTGACAGCCCAGCCTAGAGCCTTCTCGTGCTTCTTTCCATGATCCATTCTGTAAGCACCAAATTCCTTGTTACAGCATTTTTGCTTAGCTAACAAACAAACAAGAGTGGATCCTGTTTCCTGTACTTGAACCCTGACTGATACTCCTCAGTTATCAGAATGCTTAGAGCCAAGCCATTTTGCTCCTTGCTCCTTGTTGAAGCTTGAAGGGTCTCTGAGCCTCCATTTCCACATATATTGCTCGGTGATAGTAATAATCTCACTGTACTGCGTTGTAACTGTTTCCTTGTATCTCTCACTATTGGTCCTGACTCCCGCCATGACTAACACCTGTTTGAGGTTTTATAGCTTACCAAGCCTTTTCCCTGTTATCACTTGACTCACAACCACCAGGGAGGTCCATAGGGAGGGTTTGCTAGAGTTACAAGACCAAAGGTGATTGTCACGGTGGAGGCATGTGCAAAATGTGGCTGGAGAATGGGCGGAATGCTTCAGGTGGCTAGGGGGAATCAGACAAGGCTTTAGGAGGACGTGACGCCTGAGCTTTGAAGAATGAGATGCCTAAAGACAGATAGGCGGAGGGAGACTTTACCTGCAGAGGGAAAAGCATGCATCAAGGCTCAGAGGCCCCAGCAGGCACGGCATGTTCCAGGGAGCCTGCACGTGGAGGTCAGGAGTGTCAGGGTGGGGAGTGGGAAGGCAGTGGCTGCAGGTGAGGCAGACGTGCAGGACTTGTATGATGGGCTTGGCATTCCTGCCTGATGGCAGTTTAGATTTTCCCCTGTAGATGGCTGAGAGGCAAGGAAGCACCCTGACTGAGTGGCCATGCTGGGCTGGAGGGGTGAGGTTAGAAGCAGGGAGACTGTGAGCAGTCTGGCATGGCAGTTCAAGTAAGAGGTGGCAGTTGAAACCCTGCGTGGATGGCCAAGGAGAATGTCAAGACTGGAGAGGAGGGAGGATTGAGGATCGAGCTGGGAGGACCATCAATACTTAAAGGAAGAGAAACCTGTAAACAGGCAGAGAGGAGTGCTCAGAGACATAGAAGGAAAATTGAAGGAGGAGAGAGGTTCAAGGGAGATGTAATGGTCAATGGTGTTTTGTGGGGACATCCAGAAAGGTGAAGACTAGAAGGTTCCCTTTGGATCTGGTAGAAGGTCACCAGTGACCTTGGTAATTCAATTCATTTTTAACAAATATATATTAAATGCCTACTATAGGCCAGGCACTATTCTTAGAGCTTGGGATATATCAGCAAATAGTTCAATTCTAGTGAGGTGAGATAGCTAATTATGAATGAACATAACAAATAAGTATATTTATAGCATGCTGGAGGGTGGTAAGTGCTAAAGTTAAAAAAAGAGTCACACATATTAAGGGGAAAATCAGGAATGTTAGGCAGGGGTTGTAATATTCCATATGGTGGTCGGAAAGTTACATGTGAGCAAAGACTTGAACGTGATGGGAAGCTGACCATGTGAATATCTGGGGAAAAGCATTTTAGGCAAAAGTCATCACTAGTAAAAAGGCCTTATGACAGGATGTGCCTGGCATGTTCTAGGAATAGCAAGGAAGCCAGTGCGGCTAGAGGGAAGTGAGTGAAGGAAAATAGTAGGAGATAACATCACGGAGGTAAGGGGTATGGCGGAGGCAAATCTCCCAGGACCTGGTAGACCATTGAAAGGACTTTGACTTTGGTGAGCCACTGGAGTGTTTAGAGCCAAGGAATGACATGGTATAACTTAAGCTTTAAAAAGATTCTTCTGGCTACTGCATTGATAATAGAGTGTGGGGAGGGGAGGGCAGCAGCAGGGAGACCTGCTATTGTAGTGATCTAGGCAAGAGATGATGGTATCTTGAGTCAGGGTGGTGGCACTGGTTGTGGTCAGAAGTGTCAAATTCTGGATACATTTCGATAGTAGCGCCAACGGAATTCATGATGTTTTGGGCTGCAGGGTATGAGAGGAGAAATGGATTATTTTGAATTTCTTAGCATGAGCAACCGGAAGGATGGCATTACCTTCAACTGACTTGGCAAGGATTGTGGGTCAAGAAGATTTGGGTTTGGGACATGTTGAGTTTGAGCTGTCCACTAGACATCTGAATATACAGGTTGACTAGGCATTTTCAGTGGCATGGGAGAGGTGGAAACCAGATTATTCATGCTGGGGAGTGGATTGGAGGTGAGAAAGTGGAGACTGAAACTTGAGACTACATGTTCTATAAGGTCGACTGTGGAAGAAAGGTGAACTGTATGGTGAAAGTGAGAGGGGAGGGATGGGTTGAAGGAGAATTTTTTTAAAAGAAGAGGCATGAGCTTGTTTATAGGAAATGAAGAATCCAATGGAGAGCCATAGGTTGATGATCATAGAAGAGAAATTGCTCCAATGGAGCCAGGTCCTTGAGGAAATCAATGATAATGGATGCCTCTGAACATCCAGAATGTCTTTTTCTCTGAGGAGGGGTAATGTTGAGGGCAGATGTAGATAGATTCCTAGATAGTGACAATGGAGGGGTAGCAAGTTGAGAGATTTTAATTTGTATTTCTGTAAAATAAGAATTAGGGTCAACTAAGAGAGAAGGGAATTGAGTTGAGAACTCAAGGAAAAATATAAAATTTGGACGAGACCCTGAGGGGAATGGGAGAAGTTGGGGAGGGGTTGCTGAGAGTGATGAGGGGGTAGCTAATGCTGTAAACTTGTGAGGCACCATTCTTCATTGTGGTGAGATTCTCCCCAGCAGTTCTAAAAGTAACCCTGGCATAGAAGGTGGATATTTAGATTAATCCAGCATTAGGAGTTGATGGGTTAGATGTGATAGAAAGACAAGCAGATGATAGAGCTGAGGTGGTTGTCAAGAGAAGAACTGACGTGAACCCTGTAGGGTCTTGGCTAGCCAGGGAGGGAAGTGAAGTCAGGAGATGCTGATAGATATGGAGAACTAGGTAGAGTCAGGAGCTCAGAGGTCAAAGTGAGGTTAGAGAGTAGGTGTACTGGGAAGACCTGAGTGAGAGCTGGAGGAAGCAGAGGTGATCTGAGAGAGAAGTATTGAGGTTAAGCCTTCAAAGATGAAGTGTAATATAGAAGGTGGGACCAAGGGGATGGGCAGCCCAATATGGAAAGGAGGTGAAGGTCACTGGAGCTGAGAATGTTAAGGATCTGGAGACTGGGATGTTAGATATCATTTACATGGGTGCAAAATTCCCCAGAGATGATGCCGGGAATTGGAGTGAGAAGGAAGACAATGGATCTGAATGATAAATTCCTCAATTTAAGCTGGGGAGAATTAAGGCAGCCCCATAAGAATTGTGATAATGGGGAGTCAGGGACAATGTGATGGTTGGCTTAGCCACCAAGGAGGGAGGGGTTTTTGCCTGAAAGCTGGAGAGGAGTGGGTTGGTAAGTTTGTTCCTTTTTCTGAGGTTCCTCTGCATATTTTTTGCACCTCTATGGCAGCCTGTATTTCCTTTGGTCTCCTACTATTATTGACTTTTTTCAGTCTCTTACTTTTACAATATTGTTAGATCCTTGAGGACAGGTATAACGTACTCTCACATTGCAGTACTTAGTAAATATTGGTTTAAAAATGGAAAGTTGGCCAGATTGTGATTTATGTTGGGTACATTGCCTGAAACAAATGTGCGAGAGCTTTATTTTCCTCCATCAATATGTGTTTTCAACATGAATACCCCATTCCCTTAATTCAAGGTCGGGATGACTGGCCTCACATGGAAAATACAAGAGATGTTAGATTCCCAAATGTGTCACCTTCTGGGACCTTGGAGTCTGGAAGTGTCCCTGAAACCTGAGTGTGCTCAGGCTCCTGGTGACCTGACAACTGATGGGGCAACACAAGGAACTGGAAAAGATGCCAAGCCCAGAAGTGGCTGCTGGGAACGAAAGACTCGAGCAAAAGAGCAGTTGTACAATGAACAGCAAACCATATGCAAAGGCAAATATTTAATTTGAGGTGGAGCTTTATTTTCCTTATATCAGAATAACACAGGTTTTGAATCAAAGCCTCTGGGACTAATGACAAAAAAATTAAATTAAGTGTAATTGTATGCCACTTAAAGAGTCCTGGGAAGCCATTCAAATATGCAAGTATCCTTCGTGAAAGGTGGTGTTAGTTCTTCCTGATTGAGAAAGGCAGACTGGAGAGGGGGTGGGTTGAGAGGAGTAATTATATTTGATAAACTCAATTACCACTTCTCGGCAACAGTAATGGGTTCTGTTCAAACAATAGAAAAATGATTATGTGTTCTATCCCTTTGATGATCCAAGTGAATAAAAGAAGAAATAGCAAAGTTTCTAGAACCTGGCAGCTTCAAGGCAAGACCAGATCCTAAATTATGAAAGAGACATCAAGACTCATTAATACATCTTGGACTGACTGACCTATTTAGCCCGCTGGTGGACGGCAGGTATTTGAAGGCCAGGGACAGAGGGATGCTGGTAGTCCCCTGAAGGCAGGTACCATGTTTGACACTCTTTGGTATCCTCCTGCACATGGCGCAGGCATTGGCCATAGTAGGTTTGGCTCTGTTTTGCTCTTCCCCAAATAGGGAAGACTTGCTGGTTTTTCAGATGCAGTTGGCTACCTAGTTTTCTCTTTGGGGTGATTGTAAAGGCAGCTTTAGTTCACACGTTGATCCTCTGTTAGCCCCTAGAGATTCACATCTATAAAAATTAGCAAACAAAAACAAAACAAAACTAGTTAGCCAAAAACTAGTTATGAGTTGAGTTGCATTAATAATGTTCTTTTCATATCACTGTGAGCGCTAATAAACGTTTTGCCTCCCCAAGTTTTTACCCCTATCTTTGTCCTAACCTTCAGACTCACATGCCCAGCAGTTTACTGACTGCTTCCACAGGCACTTCAGATTCACTCCTTCCCTTCCCTTCTCCCCGCCTTGTCCCCGACTCCCCTCCCCAGTGTCCTGCCCAACTCCTAGGAGTAACCTGGTCACCTTCCCCTCTCAGCTAGTCCAGTGGTTACCTCCAAAGTAGCCATCTCCCAACTTTCCTCTAAAATCTGTCCTCTTTTCTCCAACTCCAGTGATAAAGTTCTAGCTGATGTCCCTTTACCCATCACTTGGATGGGAGCAGCCTTTTCCCAGCTGGCCTCCTTGACCTGTCTTCTCCCCAACCCATCCTCTGTGTTGTTGCTGGAATACTCTTTGAAAACAAAGGCAAACAAAACAAAACATAAAGGGGTCACGTTGCACAGGGCACAGTGGTTGAGAGCACAGACTCTGGATTAAGAAGCCTGGGTTTGAAGCCACATCCTGACTGTGAACCTTAGTTGCCTCACTGGTAGAACTAGGACTAAAAATAATCCCTACTTCAGAGGGTCATTGTGACAATTCACTGAGCGAATCTGTAAAAGACAGTGTCTGGTACAGAGTTAGCATGCGATGAGTGTTAGCTATCATCAGCCTTATGAAAACCCTTCAGTGACGGTGCTCCCCTCGCAGCGTGTCTTCACACTGTGCTTTAGGAGGGCTGGGGTTCGTTGTGTCAACGTGCGTTTTTGGTGTCCTAGGGGAAGGAGGGAGCATTGGCACATAAGAGATTATTCAGGGTCTTCTTTTGTTTCAAAATTTATATCAACATTTTAGGTAGAAAACTCTAGTTTTCCCTTGAACTTTTAAGTTGAACATGCAAATGTCATTATTTTATTTGTCAATATAGCAAATATTTAGAATCATGTTGAAGGGGACCTATTGTAATTTCCTCTTAAATATTCAAACTACTTTAAAAATTCAATATATTCTATTTTTATTTTGAAGTGCTCTGTCTGATTAATCAATACTATCTTCAGAAATGTTTATGTAATTTTCAAAAATATATTAAATTAAACATATAAATATGGTAACTCCCAGTATTCTGTATAAACTTAAGAAAGCATCTTAGAATTTTCAACTTAAAATCATAAGTGTGAAAGTAATACACATTTTAAATTAAATTTTTTAGATTCTCTAATATGCAATTCAAATTTGTTAGATTCTCTAATATACAAATCCTCTGAAACATTATATGTACTTGTATATTAAATTTACACAGATTGTTCCAAGCTTAACATTTTACCTTTAGTATAGATTTGATTTATTTAACCATTGCTATACTTTTGAATCTCCTAGGGTTAAAAGGGCACTTATCTGATAAGAAAACAATTATGTCATTTCAACTTGAGTGACTTGGAGCTTCTGACTCCGTGTCCCGAGTTTCTCATTGACTGGGGAACACCCTGGCCAGCCCACAGGGCTGGATGCTTCCCATGACACTGGAGCAGGGCTCAGGTCCCTGGCCTCCAGATGGGTACTATAAACCCACTCTACATTCAAGATCAAGTTACACATCACCTCACCAAGATTACAACAAATTCTGCCACTCTTTCAGTTAACGTTTGCATTTCTTTGACTTGCTTAAGGTATTTGAATGTATTTTGCTCCTGGCCCTTTATAGTCTTGCAAAATAATTTTGTCATCTCTTTGAATTTTATCATCTGATTTTGGAGGAGATAAACTTTCTCCCCACTATTCCACTTCCCCATATTTTTCACTTTGGGATAGCTCCCACTGCCACAGATATTCACATGGCATCCACAGCCCTGACTTCCACTTCTGCCCAGGATGGAATAACAGGGACTAAATTGACCCTCCTGCCTGAAACACCTAAAAAAAACCAGACAAAATATGTGAGAGTGACTCTCAAGACTTTGGACAGCAGGTAACAAAGGGTAATAATCCCTGAAAGACAACAAATGAATGAGTTCTATAATTTTCCCAGCTTACTGCCTTGAGAAAAATTAGGGAGGGGGAGCCCAGAAACTGTCCACCAGTCTCCTTGAGTTAAAGAGATGGAAGTAGGAGTCTGGGGCAGCCAAGATGGCTAGAACTTGCAGAATAGAAAACAGGAGAGGAGAGAACTTAGAGAGAATTCTAGAGGTCTGTGGAGGGTTCCTTTCATTCTGTTGAGTACTGATCACTGGGTGCATGTGAGGAAACTACCTGAGACCTGGGAAAGGACCACCTGACAGGATCATAGGGAACAGTCACCAGAGATCACACACAGTTGAGAATAGTGCTTAGTCACAATAGCCAGACCGGAAACCTCATAACTTACAGGGTATTGGTTAGAGTAACTAAAAAGGGTCTTCCCTTGGGAATGAGGAAATTGAACCCTGGACTAAATGCTGTTCTGGTACATAAAAGAAAGGCCTGAAAAGATCAATGTTTCCAAATAACTGCATCCCAGAACAAAGCTTAAAAATATTTATAGGAATACAAAAATATTCAGCACCCAACAAGATAAAATGCACAATGTCTGGCATCCAATCAACAATTCCCAGGCATGAAAAAATACATAATGAGGAGAAAGCTCAATCGATTGAAACTGACCAAGATATGACAGAGGTGATAGAATGAATAAACAAAAATTAAAACCATTATTGTAGCTATAATACCATATGTTCAAAAAGCTTGAGAAAAGATCGAACATATTAAATAGGGACATGAAAGATATATTTAAAAGACCTAAATTGAACTACTAGAGGTGAAAACCATAATGTCCGAGCTGAAAAATACACTGCATGGAATTAATGGCAGACTATGAATTGCAGAAGAAAAGATTAATGAACTTGAGACAGTAAGGAAACTATTCAAAATGAAACGGAGTAAAAAGACTGAAAGAGATGGACAGAGCATCCAAGAACTATGGGACAACTTCAAGTAGTCAATTATACATGCATTAGGTATCTCAAAGGAGTGGAGAGAGGAAGGGACAGGAAAAATCTTTAAGGAAATTATGGCTTAAAAATATCCAAATTTGGGGGCTGGCCCCATGGCTGAGTGGGTAAGTTTGAGCGCTCCGCTGCAGGCGGCCCAGTGTTTCATTGGTTTGAATCCTGAGCGCAGACATGGCACTGCTCATTAAACCACGCTGAGGCAGCATCCCACATGCCACAACTAGAAGGACCCACAACGAGGAATATACAACTATGTACTGGGGGGCTTTGGGGAGAAAAAGGAAAACAATAAAATCTTAAAAAAAAATCCAAATTTTGGGGCCAGTTTGGTGGTTAAGTTCACATGCTCCACTTTGGCAGCCTAGGGTTCATGGGTTCAGATCCCCGGTGTGGACCTATGCACCGCTCATCAAGTCATGCTGTGGCAGCATCCCGTATGCAAAGTGGAGGAAGATTGGCACAGACGTTGGCTCAGGGACCATCTTCCTTAAGCAAAAAGAGGAAGATTGGCAATAGATGGTAGCTCAGGGCCAATCTTTCTCACCGAAAAAGAAAAACTTCCAAATTTGATAAAAACTATGAATCCACAGAAACTCTATGAACCCAAGTGCAAGAAACATGAAGAAAGCTAGAACAACGCATTTTGTAATCAAATTGCTTAACACCTACAATAAAGATAAAAACAACTGGGCAACCAAGGGAAAAATGGCAAAGGAACAAAGATAAGAATGATAATAGTTCTCATTGGAAACAATGTAAGTAAGAAGACAGTGGAGCAACATCTTTAAAATACTGAAATAAAAAAAAAAATGTGTTGACATAGAATTCTTTATCCAATGACAATATCCTTTAAAAACAGATGTGAAATAAAGACTTTATCAGACCTAAAAAAAAAAAAATGAAAAAATTCATCACCAGCAGACCTGCACTATAAGAAATGTTAAAGGAAGTTCTTCAAGCAGCGAAATGATAGCAAATGTAATCCTGGATCAGTGCAAAGGAATAAAGACCACCAGAAATCATAACTAAGTGGGTAAATTTATAGACTTTTTTTATTTAAATTTCTTTAAAAGATAGTAGGTTTTAAAGCAAAAATAATACAAATGTATTGTGGGTTTTATAGTATATGTAGAAGTAAAATGCATGGCAGTAATAGCACAAAGGACAGAAGGGGAGAAATGGAAGTACAGGTTGTAGGGTTCTCATACTGTGTGTGGAGAAGTAAACACTTGACAGTAACAATGCATACCAGAAGCCCTAAGGCAATCAGTATGGAGTCTAGTGAATAAACAATCAAAGGAGATAACATGAATTAGAAGAAATAATCCAAAAGAAGGCAGAAAAAGGGGAAAGGGGGAACAAAGACAGATGGGACAAATAGAAAACAAATATCAACATGGTAAACTGAAACTCCAGCATATCAATAATCACATGAAATGGAAATAGTGTAAGCACCCAAATTAAAAGGCAGCGATTGTTAAGTTAGACAAATAAGCAAAGCCCAATTATGTACTGCTTACAAGAAACTCACTTTAAATATAAAGATTTTATAGGGAGAGGTTGGTAAAAGGCTGTAAGATGAATAAGATCTGAGGATCTAATGTAAAACATGGTGATTGTAGTTGATAATACTGTATTATGTAATTAAAATTTTCTAGGAGAGTAGAACTTAATTGTTCTCACCACCCCCCTACCCTCTCAAAAAAGAAAATTATGTGAGGTGATGGATGTGTTAATTAACTAAATGGTGGGAATCCTTTTACAATAAATATATATATAAAGATACAAATAGATTTATAGTAAAAGGATGAAAAAGATTAACTATAGTAGCTATATTAATGTCAAACAGTAGATTTGAGAACAATAAATATTACCAGGAATTAAAGAGAGTCATTTCATAATTATATAAGGATCAGTTCATCAAGATGACAATCCTAAACATTTATGCATCTAATAACAGAACTTCAAAATATATGAAGCAAAAATTGATAGACCTGCAAGGAGGAATAGAAAAGTTCACGATTATAGTGAATGATTTCAACATCCCCCTCTCTCAATAATTGATAGAACAAGTAGGCAGAAAACTGATAAGGATAGAGAAGACTTGAACAACATTATCAACCAATATGACCTAACTGATACTTTATAGAACTCTCCACCAACAACAGCACAAGACACATTTTTGTCAAATGTACACAGAAAATTTACCAAGATAGAACATATTCTGGGCCATAAAGTAAGTCTCACTACATTTAAAAGGACTTACGTCTTACCAAGTATGTTCTCTTAGTGTGTGTTGGTTGGATGGTGGTGAGCATAGCTGCCATCTTAAATATGTTCTCTGAATATAATGGAATTAAATTAAAAATCAATAGAGGAATGATATCTGGAAATTCCCCAAACATTTGGAAACTGTCTAACACACTTCTAAGTAACACTTGGGTTGAAGAAGAAATAAAAAGAGATATTAGGAAATATTTTAAACTGAATGAAAATGAAAACAGGACTTCAAAATGTGTGGGATGCAGTTGAAGCAGTACTTAGGGGAAAAATTATAGCACTAAAATGCCTTCATTAGAAAAGAAGAAGTTCTCCAATCAATGACCTCAACTTTCTCCTTAAGAAGGCAGAATAAGAGCCAGCCTGATGGCCTAGCAGTTAAAGTTCAGTGTGCTTTGCTAAGGTGACCTGGGTTCAGTACCTGGGCATGGAACCACACCACTAGTCTGTCAGTAGCCATGCTGTGGTGGTGGCTCACAGAGAAGAACTAGAAGAACTTAGAACTATACACAACTGTGTACTGGGGCTTTGGGGAGGAAAAAGGAAGAAAAAAGGAGAAAGACTGACAATAGATGTTAGCCTAGGGTGAATCTTCCCCTGCAAAAAACAAAAACAAAAACAAAAATTACACAATAGGCATTAGGCAGCCACTGAAGATTAAAAAAAAAAAGGCAGTTTGAGCTGGCTGGTGGTGTAGTGGTTAAATTTGCACACTCTGCTTCGGTGGCATGGGGTTCACTGGTTTGGATCCCAGGTGCCGACCTATACACTGCTCATCAAGCTGTGCTGTGGCAGTGTCCCACGTACAAAATAGAGGACGATTGGCACAGATGTTAGCTCAGGGCCAATCTTCCTCACCAAAAAAAATAAAAAAGTAAACATTAAAAGAAAAAACAGAATAAGAAGAGCAAATAAAACCAAAAATGTAAGCAGAAAGGGGAAATTATAGAGACCAGAGAGGAAATCAGTGAAAAAGAAAATATACTCAGGTACAGTAAATAGAGAAAGTCAAAAGCTGGTTCTGTGAGAAGATCAAGAAAAATGATAAACCCCTTGTTGGACCTATCAGAGAAAAAAAAGAAAACACACATGACCAATAGTATCAGGAATGAGACGGGTACATCACTATGAGGAAGATAGAGAGGGACTATTATGAACAACTTTATGCCAGGACGTTTGACGACTTAGTTGAAATGGACAAATTTCTTAAAAGACACAAACTCCAAAGACATTTTCACTCAAAAGAAGTGAATACCTTGAATATTAAATAAATTGAATTTGCCCGTGCCTGAACCATATTGGAAGTGTTCTGTAACAATATGCTGATTTTCGCCAGGCTGGCCTTCTCTCCAGTTTTTCAAGTGAGTGTGTGTGCTTCATGTGCTTTCACATGTGCATATGCGAAATTTTGCATGTTTTCTGTAGTTAACATAATTCTCACGTTTTACCAAAAGGAAACTTCCTTTCCATGATGCCAAGTGCTTGAGGGGAAGGGTCTGTCCTTCTGAGCGGAGAGGCAGGCGGAAGGCTTCCAAGGACTGAGTATTTGGAGATATAAAAACCTAAATCGCCGGATTCTCCTTCCTGTTTAAAATGACCTGCTTCTCAGGTATGAGCAAGGATTGAGAGTGTGTGCTGTCATGAGCCCTCAGCTGTGGAAAACCACAAGTGGCCCTGTTGTGAGGGATCCTCCACGCTGCCTGAGGGGAGCTGAGTCAGCACAGTGACTTGGAGGCCCCCGCGAAGGGATTTCAGACCTGAAGACGAGACTCTAGTGTAAAGCACGTGGGGCACTTTCCCCCAGAATCTTGAACAACTTGAATTTAGGACATCTTAGTCTGTCCTGCCTTAATCAGTGTAGGATAAGCTTACGGACCTCGTCACCTCTAGAGGGTCACGGCTGGAAGCTGGAGGGAGGCCGGGAAGAGTGCTCGCCTCTATGACCTGAGAAATGTGTAAACAGGAAATAGGGCCGTGGTTGGAGCAAGAGGCCCAAAGGGAGCCTCAAAAGGACGCTGGCAGTTAGAGAAGCAGGGGAACTGGAGACGTTGGGGTGGGATGGGGAGGCAGGGGAGTGGGCTTCAGGAGGGCTGTACCTCTGGGACTGTGCGGGATGAGCTGACAGCAGATGTCTAGGAGTCACGTGTCCCCAGGAGGCAGGGAGGGAAGAGGCAGGGCCAACAATGCCTTAGTGCTTTTTGATATATATGCTGTATAATATTTTCTGTTACCTAAACTTTCAGCATTTCTCTGTGGTTACAAGCCTTGTTTATATTTCAGATATTTGCAGATAATCTGACAAAGGGGAATATGCCTGTGAGCCATGTTCCAGAAGCTAATACCTGGCGGGATGTGTATAACAAATTACTTGCTTCGAGTGTTACAGCTGAGCTCATGGATGGCATTCTTACTGGATTATTAAAGGCTTCTCAGGGTGTTTGGGAACGCCTCTGTTTCAAGTTTAATTCCACAAGTCCCTGGTGAGCGCATTCTGTGTGCCCCTATCTAGTGCTGGATGGATTCCCCGGGCCTTGATTCCAGGACCTCCCAGCAGGAGCTTTCAGTCCAATGAAGGAAACAGGTCTAATTAGAGAACCAAAGAGAGACAAGATAGACCTTTAGCGTATGACCCACAGGCGCGTGCAGAGGCAGGGCCACTGTGGGCTGGAGCTTGGGAAAGGGACCAATCTTAAGCTAAGTGGAGTGAGAACAGGATATCAGAGGGCAAATATTGGGCTGGATGGTCTATTGGGCCAACAGAGGATAACGTTCCCCGGGCTGTAAAATGTTCAACAACTCCAGTAAAATTGGTATGGTTTATAAACCAGGTGAATAAAAGTTGGTGTCTCAGGGTTTAGGATTTAAGGGACTAGGAAAGCCTGTGTGGCTCCATCTGGAAAGATCCTTTGGGATCGCAGTACAGAGGGGACATCAAGCCCTGTGGGGGATGTGAGCACCCAGAACCCCTGCTCATGTATTTCTAGGCACTGCTTTCTCCAGGGAGGTGGAGAGAGGGGTGCATTGGGCTTGATCTGCAGCATTGAGGCTGTCAGTTCTTCAGCTTTCCTCAAAGCAGGGAGGGATCCCTCCAACTGTCAGGTTGTAGGGAATGTTAGTGAGGCAATAACTTAGGGACGCTGTGGGGAGAGGGTCCTGTTTTGAAGTCCTTCTATGGCTGTGAGCTCGTTTGTAAGAACTGAGGACACCAGAAGGCAGGAATGGGGTCTGAGGAACTTGACTTTCCGTCAGGAGAACTCGGCTAAGCAGACGGCAGTTATGAGTCCCATTCGGGGGCCGAGCTGGGGTCCATGCCTTGGGTCTGAGGTCTGTGGGGTGTTCAGCTTTGAATGATTGTCAGAGCACAGCTGCTCCTACAGGGAGACTAAGCTCAGAGCACTGAGAGAGGTGGGGTGCCAGCATTCCGGGCGGATATTGCTCTTGGTGTAAGTGCCCCAGCTGACAGTCCTCTGCCTGTTGGGGGTGAGGGGGGCAGGTTTAGAACCTTTCTTGGCTGAGAAAATGAACCCTGAGGCTTACTGCCATTTTCTTATGAGGTTTCTCCCCTGCATGTAACCCTCAGAGTGAACACGCTGTGGCAACTTCAAACAAAAATCAGATTAACCAAACCAGCCTCCTCTCCTGGGGAAAGGAAACTGCCCTTCAAAAGGCAGTGCTGGAAAAGAAAAGGTAACGCTGAAATGATTATTTGTTTAAATTAGTACTTGCCATGCAAGCAATTTTAAGAAATTAGTGAAAAATTTACATAACGGCGTATGGGGGGAGGGGGAAGTGGGAGAACCTGTCCTTCAAATAATTCTCCCTGGGGTCACTTCAACTATTTGTCTTAAGCAGTTTTTCTTTTACATCATTGTATACGCACATGCATATTTGGTAGGGTTACGGCCCTACACTGTGTGCTGTTTGTTTCACCTTTCCTTGGCATCTTACACGTTGCTTCATGGATTTTAAATGATTCTTGCTCAGGGCCTCATGATATTGCAAAGCATGAGCAGTTCAAAGTTTAATAAGATTGTCTTCTTTCATTGGAGAGCTAGATTCTTTCTGTTTCTAAACAGTATCGCCATGGCAAATATAACGATTTTTTCTTTTTAGATTGGTGCCTGAGCTAGCATCTGTTGCCAATCTTTTTTTTTTTTTTTCCTTTTTCTCTCTCCCCAAAGACCCCCAGTACATAGTTGTATATTTCAGTTGTGGGTCCTTCTAGTTGTGCTACGTGGGACGCCACCTCAGCATGGCCTGATGAACAGTGCCATGTCACACCCAGGGTCCTAACCAGTGAAACCCTGGGCCGCCAACGCGGAGTGCGCGAACTTAACCGCTTGTCCATGGGGCCGCCCCTGATATAATGATTTCTTGAAGAGGAATGTCGTGGGTGCAAGTTAGAAAACAATTTCAGAAAGGAGAACTAAGCTAGTGATTCCAGAGGTGGGTAAAGAAAGCAGCACAAGAGGGGGCCATCAGCAGTTGTCCTCCCGCCTCCCTGGGTGACACTCAAGGTTGTATGTTCTCCTGGGTGCTATAGGGTTTGTTCTGAATACCCACCACTGCCCTGTGTTAGGTCCGCGCAGATACTGCATGAAAGTGACTGTATTTTATTCTTCTCTGTACAGCACGAGAACGATGGGCCCCTCTCTATACTAGTCTGATCAGAAAAATCCAAACTTTGAGCAACATTTTTCACTTTGCAAAAGAATCACTGGCTTTACAAAACCTTTAACTAAGGCTCTCTGCTGCATCTAAAATGTCTTAATTCCTGATCGCATTGGTGACACTTCTGATTGGAAGAGGAGACAGAAATTAGGGAGACTTTAAATCAAAAGCCTGGGGTCCCTGCCCCCTTGAATGTTGATAGACAAGCAATAAGTACAGTCACACAGCACAGGATTCCGTTTACAAGAATCCAGGCAAGTTAAAAAAAAAACAAAAAAAAAAACAGCTAGAAAGTAAGGTGAACAACATTTGCTGAGCTTCAGAGCCCACTCTGTGGTGGAATCCTGGAATCTCAGCCTTGGAAAGGACCCTTGACCCTGCGCCCTGCTGACTGTGTACTCTCTGAGGTTTCCTGGCAGATTGTCACGGGGCCTCTGGGGCTAGAACATGTTCTGGGGTGGGGAGGTCACTACCCCCATGAAATACTCTCGGATGCTGTAATTCTGGGCAAACTATCCCTCCAGTGGCGATGTTATCTGTCCTCGCTTGGAGCTTCCTCTCGCGGCCTCTGGTTCCACCCTGTGGAGCCACACCAAACAAGTGCATCCTCTCTGTCCACTTTCCAGCTTCTTGTGGCTGTTGTCACACTTTTCTTGCATCTGCTCCTGTTCAGCCGAAATACCCTCATTCCTACTTTGTCCTCATCAGACAAGGTTCCCAGGCCCTCACCTTTCTGGTCTGTCTCTTCCTGGCAAAGGCCAGTCTGTCCATGTCTAGCACAAGTGTGGTACCAAGAATGACGTTTTGGGGCATTAGGACTTGATGAGCAATCCCACTTACAGCCGCAGTGGGGAGAAGAAACCTCACAGTAGTGACTTTTTCTTCTTTGTAGGACGGTGAGAGTAACTAACCAAAAAAACAGACCTACTCCTTCTGCCCAACTTTAGTTATTCATTGACTCTCTAATGATGGGGCCAGTTACTTCTCTGGATCATTCGGGGTTGTGAGGGGGAGAGTGGATAAAGGAGCATCAGAGAAGGGGGGTGGGGTTTGACCTGCCTCTTCCCAGCACAGAAAATAGGATCTCTTTCATTTGCAGTCCTAGAATGTAAGCACTGCAAGATCCTTAGAGGTCGCTGCCATCAACCTCCTGATGTTCATACGACAAAACTGATACCCAGAGAGGTTAAGCCCCTGCCCAAGATCAGACAGAGATTTAATGACAAGCCCTAAACCAGAGCCCAAATCTCTAGCGTTCTTTCCATTAATTTCTGCTGCCTCGACCTCTGTCCTCGGCCTATATGCAGACTCTCCCTCTGTACCTCCCCCATACCCCGAAAGCTTGTTTTCCCTCTGACCATTGTTCTTACCTGAAGGCTTCATTTTGAAAACACAAGCCCGAAAGTCAGAAGATGCCTTGGCACCTTTTTTTTTTCCCACGAGAATCTTTCGCACTGTGGTTAGTGGAGGAAGCTGACTTTAGCAATCTAGGTGACGTGGTGGTTATCAAGAGAGAACAGTGGCCGTTGAGATCATGTATGTGTCTAAATATGTCAGGTGCAAGAGCTGTCTTGTCCTACTGAGGCTACAGGAAATGTCTTCACTCAGAAATGCAGGTCGCAGATAGGTCAGACAGATAGCACAGTACCAGGGGTCAAACCAGCCACAGCGTGGTTTCTCTGGACATGTGGCCCGTCTAGGCCCAGGGGAACAGAAATGCCTATCTCTAGAGCATGCCTGAGTGTTCACATGGGCACCCATAGGGAGAAAACAAAATTTCTGCAGAGTCAAAGGTCATCTTTAATTTTAATCTCTGGTCCACTCACTGCCTCTAGGATATATCTTGGACATTCTATATGGTCTTTTGTTTCTCTATGTTTTCCATTCATTCCCTCATTCAATAATTATTTTTGAGTGCCTCCCTTATGCCATCGTCTCTTCCCCCTTCCCTGTGTAGCTGGATTCTACCCTGAATCCTTTAAGATTCAACTGTTAGCCAGTTGAATCCTTCGGGATGCCTTTGTTGTCTACCTCAGCCCATAGAATTTTCCCTTTGCTCTTTCTGCTGCCTGTAGCCCTCATCTGCTTTAGACACGTAAGACTCTCATGGATAGGTTTCGCCTTACCAACTGGATAAACAAACTGAACATTTGTTTAGCCATTTGAAGCCAACCAAGTTCATGTGTATTTTCATGTTTCATTCTCACAACATTAGGTAGGCATTATTATCATTCTCATTGCAAAATCAAGAAAGCTCAGATTAAGAAACTTGCCTGTCACATGGCTGGAGGTGACTGTGCAAGACTCAAAACTCAGGTTTGTCCATCTGACTTTGAATCTTGTACTTTTTCTCTTTCACCAAACTATACTTGTCTTAAACTTCCTTTTATTCTCTGCTGAGTCTTACACATTGTCAGTACTCAACCACATTCTCATTGATTGAATTGTTCTGAAGTTTTCTACTCTAGTTATAGGAGGACATATTCACTTGGAAACCATCACAGAAATATGGAAATGTTGGATTATATTGTGGTGATTTTTATTTTTAGTTTTATCCTGATTGCTTGGGCTGAGCCTCGCAGAAGATGAGGAAGAAGATGAAGTAAATGCCAATGTATTATAAAGCAGCTTATTTGTACACAGTTGTCACATCATAACCTACCCTCCAGAACAGAAGTTGATTTCTGGGGTGGAGGAGGAACGGAAGAGTGTTATTGAGTTGGCCTAAACAGAACAGAGGCCTTGAGATCTGATATTTAGTGAAATTCCTTACTTTTCATCTAAGTGCCTTAGCATCGCTATCAACTCAGTTCAAGTTTGCTGTTTAAATTGGGACTCTGGCTCTGTTTGCTTGTTGGTTTTTCTATTTTTCATGTGGGCTCTGGCAGGTTGCTACTCTAGCTTGAGCTTAAGAAATTAGTTCCGCTCTCTTGATTCAAAATTATGTTACCAAATTAGTAAGGGTCCTTCCTATACTGGGTGCCAGACTGATCTATTTACATAGGCGTCATGTCAGCTGTGAATAAAGACAGTTTCATTTCTTCCCTTCCTACCTGTGTTTTCCTTTTCTTGTCTTGTTGCAGTAGCTGGGACATCTGGTATAACTGTGAAGAAGAATGGTGACAGTGGACATCTTTGCATTGTTCCTGATCTCAGGGGGAAAGCCACCCATTTCTTACCATTAAATATGATGTTAGCTGTAGGTTTTGTGGAGGTGTTCTTTATCAAGTTTATGAAGTTCCCCTCTATTCCTAGTTTGCTGAGAGTTGTTTTTTTTTTTTTTTTTTTTTTTACCATGAATAGTGTTGGATTTTGTCAAATGCTTTTTCTGAATCAATTAATATGATCATATGGTTTTAATCCTTTAGCCAATCGATTTTGTGGGTTACATTGATTTTTCTGAATGTTTAACGAGACTTGCATACCTGGAATAAATTCTACTTGGTCATGTGTAATTCTTTTTATATATTGTTGGATTCTTTTATATTTTATTGAGGATTCAGATTGATCTATTTAAGCCACAGCCATGAATAAGTTACTCCCTTGTTCAAAAGTGTCAATGACTCCCAAGTATGATCAACTAAAATCCAGATTCCTTAGTCATTCAAAGCCCTCTATAATCTGGCCTTATGTTCCCTCTCTGTGCTTTTCTCCCACTACTTTCTGTGATATACCCTCTATTTCCTTAAACATTTTCTATACTTTTTCACCATCCTATGTTTGAATATCCTGTTCCCTTCTTTCGGGTCTAGGCATGACATTCAACTCTATTCTACTCCCATTTTCTGAAATTCTACTTTTCTTCAATACCCAGCTCAAGTTAAAACCCTTTCAAATGGGGGGCCAGCCCCGTGGCTGAGTGGTTAAGTTCACGAGCTCCACTGCAGGCAGCCCAGGGTTTCATTGGTTCGAATCCTGGGCGTGGACATGGCACCACTCATCGAGCCATGCTGAGGTGGCATCCCACATGCCACAACTAGAAGGACCCACAACTAAGAATACACAACTATGTACCTGGGGGCTTTGGGGAGAAAAAGGAAAAAATAAATAAAAAATTTAAAAAACCCCTTTCAAATGGGAATTGTGTCTTTTTCATCTCTGTATCTCCTGAAACACAGAGTCTCATATATAAGCTGCTTATGAAAGTAACCTGGAATTCAACTTTGGCCTCGTTTCTCAGAATCTGACTTTTAGTCTTTGTTTTTTGATTTCAGATATTGAGATCATCTAGTCCAACTTTTCAAGCAGAGTAGTGATCCCCTCTATATTATCTGAGATGGAGAGTTGTTTCTGTGATGAAGCATTTACTACCTCATGGTCTAGTCTGCTGCTGGACTTTGTAACTGTTAGAAGGTTCCTGTGATATTGAGGCGAGTTTTGCCCACCTGTGGCTTCCATCATGGGTTCCACAGTCACTGGAGGAGCGTGAAGCTTTCACGAAGTGTTTTTAGGGAGACAGGACGGTGGAGCAGAAGGAGCTTAGGCTTCAGCATTGGGGAGTCTTGGGATCAAAGTGAACTCTGCTACTTACTAGCTGTACTGTTTTGGGTGAGTCAATGGGTTTGCCACAGATTCTGTTTCCCCATCTTTAAAATGGGGAGAACAACGCCTTTCTAGGAGGATTGTTAGAATGAATGACGAGATGTATGCATGATATAAATTATGTAAACTTCAAGAGCAGCACCTGGAATAAAGTAAGTATTCACAAGATGATAGCAATTATTGAGCTCCTACAATGTACGCAGTACTCTACTAGGCATCATGGGGAATGAAAGGTATATAAACTCATCCTTCCCTCCTAAGGCTATTTTGAACTATGTCCCAAATTTGTTACCCCAGATGCATAAGAGGAGAAGCTTTATTCCTTCACTTACCTGTGGGATGAGTCCAACTTGGCAGACGAGGTTTGTGATTTCCAATGTGGACAATGTCATCGTTTCTTGGGATCAGGACTGGCCTCCTAGAATTAGTTGACATATGATCAGTTCAGTTGAAGTTGCCAGTGGTGGTTTGGAAAGGCCAGACTGTCAGTGTGACGCTTGTGCGGGAAGGAAAAAGTGAAGCAGACCCTCAGGGTTTATTGGGTGAGCTGAGTGAGCTGTGGACACTGCGGGCAAGAGGGGAAAAACAAATGAGAATTCCTTAGAACTTTCTTTTCAAGTCATCAGAAGACTGTGTGGGGACAAGTATCTATTTTCAAAGACAATAATTCATAGTGATATCCAAGCCTTCTTTTTTTTTTTTTTTTAACATCGGTATATTCTTCACCCTTCTTTCTCACGCTAGTACTTTCATTTTATGACTTGTAAACATAACTGTGTAGCTCATTTTGGTTAGGTCAGGCAGTGTTTTTTATTTGTGAACTGGTATTAAGATTCTAAGTGTCCTGGGCACTTTATTAAATGTTTTGTGGTCCTAGAGGGAAGTTGGTAATGGCTGCTTTGAATGTTTTCTGGGCTAACACACCAGTGGCTGATCTCGATGACATCCAGCTTTTGGGACTTTGCCCCAGGCTGGAATAGACGCAGAACTAATTCCTGGGGGAAACTTTGCTGCTCTTCCTGGCTTCCTTCTAGGTGGAGGTTCATTGAATTTTCGTGCTGGCTCCCGTCCTGATTAGGTTCCTTCACTTGGCAAAAGAGGACACTGACCCCACCCTCTACCTGGCTTATGGCCAAACCATATTCAGTCTTCCTTTTTTTTTTTTTAATTTTTAAAATTATTTTGAGGAAGATTAGCCCTGAGCTAACATCTGTGCTTATCCTCCTCTACTTTATATGTGGGACGCTTGCCAAGCAGTGTAGGTCCAGCACCTGGGATCTGAACCCACAAACCCCGGGCCGCTGCAGCGGAATGTGCAAACTTAACTGCTGCGCCACTGGGCCGGCCCCCGAGTCTTCCTTTTAATAGGAACAGGAGATTATCTGAACCTCAAGCTTTTGCCTGATAGTATCACTTCAAACTCTACGGCCCTATTCTTATCAGAAGTTCATTTTTAAGAAATAATATTCATGGAGGATTACTTGAAAGATAAGCCATTCATCTATTTCTCTATATTCTGAATATTATCCTTTGGACAAAGGATATCATCAGATGGCTGCAGACTTAAACTGCATTGTCTTGGTCTTTCAAATAATTCATTTTGATGAAATGAACTTTAACCTGTGCCATTGGTCTATATTGAAGAATAGCCCTTGAAACCTGCTGTTGAGTGTCTTTATTGAAGGAGGAATTTATTCCAAGACGCTACATTGGGGCAGGGAGAAAATTCCCCCTCGTTTCAGTACCAGTACAAACTGCTTCCCCTGGGCACCTGTTTTTACCTTTTACAAACCAGGAAACTTACAGCCAATATTACCCTCTGTGTATTTGCCCTGGGAAGCATACCGTCAAATTTGTGGTCCTTTCTCTACCTAGTGTTGTGTCTTACTCATTGCTTTATCTCTTTTTGCCTATTTTATTTTTCCGTCAGCTGAATTTTCTCATTGAAACAAAACTCTAATTGTACAGTATGGGTGTCTGTAACTGACACAAATCCCTTTGTGAGCAGGTCAGGGCAAGTCTAAATTTGTAAAAGCTTACTCTCCCTTGATGAAGGTCAGCATGGTATGTGGGAAATTTCAGAGGAAAGAGCAAAGGGGGAGGCATTCTCCTTAGAGAACAAAGGTCAGCATCTGTTTGCATCTCAGTTCTGCAAAAGTTTCTTCTAACTCTCGCTGGTTGCATGCAATACGCTCAGGCCACAAGGCTCGGCTTTCTCAGGAAATCATGGAAATGTTTCAGAATGAAAGTCAGGCCCATTGACCAGAAATGTAGTCATACTGGGTAGATGGTTGGGGTCACAACCAAAACCAAACACGTTCTTTATCAGGACCCTGCAACCCCAGTCTGCCTCGCCTCCGGGGGAACTAGCAGCTGCTCTCAACACCCATCCAGCCCCGACATGGCAGAGCCTCCAGGGTTCCATGCATCTCTGTGGCTCCGTTTGCATTTGCTGGTCTCTGATTAATTATCTTTATTTCACCCACCAAAGAGACAGGTGGGCCAGTGAGACAAGTCTGACAAAGAGGCAGAGGTACTTGGGATGGTCCCTAGGAGAAGTCATGGACTCCTCAAGGCACAAATGTCTTCCTCAGCCGTGGCATCTCCCTTTGAGATGTCCCCACTTCCTGCATTCTGTGCCCTTTGCTCAACCTATAGCAGCCTCTTGAGTGCTATGTATTCTTCAAGTCTCACTCAAGTCCTTAAGTTCCCTCCATGCTACTAACAGTTAATCTGTCCACACCTGGAATTACTGCAGCCTCAGGTCTGGAGCATGCGTTGGCCGTACATTCTGCTGTCCCTGTGCCTAGGCCATTTCATTTGTCCATGGCTCCCCTCTAACCAGATTTTAAACTTCTAGAGGGCTACACGTATATCCTAAACTTCGTCTTATATTTCTCACAGACATTAACATGATTTTAAGTCCCAAGAGATATTCAAAAGTTTTCCTCCTCTCCTCCTGTTATCCTGCATCGTTCTCTTCCTATTCTTCCCGATCCTCCTTCTGTCTGGGGGAGTCTGTATTAATCAGTTTTGCTTCAGTAATAAGTAACCCCCAAACCTCAGTGGCTTATAAAACATAGATTTATGGGTCCGGCCCTGTGGCTGAGTGGTTAAGTTCACGCGCTCCGCTTCAGCAGCCCAGGGTTTCTCTGGTTCGGATCCTGGGTGTGGACATGGCACCGCTCATCAGGCCATGCTGAGGCAGCATCCCACATAGCAGAGCCAGAAGGACCTACAACCAGAATACACAACTATGTACTTAGGGGCTCTGGGGAGAAGAATTAAAAAAAAAAAACACCAAAACATATTGGCAACAGATGTTAGTTCAGGTACCAATCTAAGGAAAAAAACCAAAAACATAGATTTGTATCTGTGTCAAGAACACTCTGGGTCAGATGTGGCTCTGCTCCATGTGTCTTCTCATCTGGGATCCCCCGCTGAAGGGGAAGCCCTGATTTGAGATGAGCCATGGCTGAAGGAAAGAGCAAGAGACCTGGAAGAAATTCGTATTGTCCCTAATGCTTTTTGTCTGTCCTTTCCATTCAAGTCACATTGGCCTAAGAAATTATGTGACCGAACCTCACATGGGTGGGGATATGAACCCTGCCTACAGGAAAGTACTTAAGTCACATGGTGATGGCAGGATGTCCAATCACCTTTCAAGGAAGGGAGTCAAAAGTTGGGAAAATGAAACATTTTACCATGGGCTCCTACTAGATGCCTGGCCCTGCTGGGTGTGTCACATAAGGGAATGTATCTCCATCTCCAGATGCAGTAGTTTTACGGCACGTAACAATTTTCGCCCTATTTTATAACAAGGAAACAGAAGCTCAGATAATTTAATCAGCTTTTGAATGAATGAAAGAGAAAAACAATGTCTGCATTTCTTGCAGCTTTTCTTGCCATCTGCTGATGCCCAGGCCCCATCAACCTTTTCCTTCTCCAGGTGGTGCTACCAGTATTGCTCTGACAGTTTTCATGTGATCCTATAGAAAAGCATTCAGTAGGTCTTAATAGATTGTTATTTCTCCAGATTAAGATATTTGCATTTTCAAGGGGATTTCTGGAGATGCCTCAGTCCCTAATGGTGAGTCTGATGGTGGAAACTTCAAGTACCACCCACATATAGGACTAAGGGAGCCTTATTAATAATACATGTAAAGCTTCTTTTAATTCATGTTCCAAATTGCTGGTCTCAAACTATTAGTGGGTCTTGGCTTGAAATCAACTGAATGGGCCATCAAAAATATATTTTTTAAGATGAAATAAAATAGAATGGAGTAAAAACTACCAGACTGCCTCACATGTAGAACGGATAAGATTCATCAGACTAATGTCTCAATTATGTGTTGTATATATACAGAATTGCAATGTAAAATGTACTTTTTGTTGAGTTTCCATTAAAAAGTTTTGAAAGCCATTGCTCTAAATAATACCTCCTTCAGCTCATTCACCGAGTCCATCCTTTCTGAGATCCACTTCAGTGAATAGCCTTAAAGGCCAAGGTCCATCTTCGTGTCCTGTCCTGCTGTGAAGGGCTGACCTGGATGACAGGGATGGGCTCTCCCACTCTTCCAGGTATCCAGGGCGTAGCCTAGGACTATGCATACTGTAGCCTTCCAAAAAAATGTGTTTCTTACCTTATATCTGCAGAAACAAGATGATTGATCAAGACATTCTTTAAGGCCCCTTTCAGCTCTATGATTCCATGATCCTACCTCTTTCATTGCAGAAAAACGCAGCCCACCAAAATATCTCATTGTTTTTTGATAACATGAAATCCAAAACATTTTGCTTTTGAGCTCTGTCCTCATACCTCACTCTTATGTCTATGTCACTAAATGTTTTCAAATTGTTTGCCAATTCATGAGGATAGTGAACATTTGTTGTTTTTGTCTATCTAGACTTTTTTCCTGCAAATTCTGCTCCTACTTTCTATTAACGGCATTCAACCATAGCAGTTGCACCAATGGATAAATGTGTGGCCCAAACATAGCCAATCGAAAACCTACCTTGAGATATTCTCTAAGGAATCTGAGATAGTTTTCTCTTTCTCTGGCTTCAGAGCTGGATACTTGAAATGATATTAAGCCTAGAGCCTTTTGTGCCTCTTCTGTCCCTTATCTGCACAAGGAGGCTTTATGCAGTAGCAAAGGAGGGTCACACTCAGAGAATGGGTGTGTGGTGGTCGTTTGAGAGTGAAAGGGAGAAGTCACAGAGGATACCAATTTGAAGATGGCATGGTTTGAGCTCTTGGATCCATCTTACCTGATACCAGGTCTAGCCTTTTTTTTTTTCCAAGTCACGTGTACCAATATATTTCTTTTCTTGTATAAGCTAGTTTCTATTTGATTTCTGTTCTTTGCATCAGAAGGAGTCCTGATCAAGATAGTGGATATAACATTTGGATGGTTTTCTAAAAATATGACTTTTGATCCAGATCTGTTCATGTAGCTTTTGTAAAAAAAAAAAAAAAAATTACAGTCCTTCTTTCCAAAAGTATTGAGTACACAAAAAAGTACCATGCACCATGTTAGATGTAGATAATAACAATTGCAACTCTAGTGAGTTGAATTCAATTTTTTTCCAGTTTTGTTTAGTGTAAAAATAATGTAACATCATTAAAGAACTTTTCAAAGAACAAGATTTATCTCTATTTCCACCAATATATTTTTAAAATTTTCCATGTTTTCATCTAGTATTTCCTCATATGCAAGATAGTTTTCCATGGTTAAAATCGTGGTTTATGCCACATTTGGAATTCTACTTTTTCTCTTGAGAAATTCTATTTCTCAACCTCAACACTATTGATATTTTGGGGTCCATCCTATACATTGTAGAATGTTTAGCAGCATCTCTGGCCTCTTTCCATTAGATGCCAATAGAACTTACTCCCCACTCCCAGCTGGAACAACCAAAATTGTCTTCCTTCCCTTCCCTTCCCTTCCCTTGAGGGGCAAAATTGTCCCAGTTTGAGAACTAATGCTGTATAATATTCCTTTGACTTGACACTGTAGAATTTTCCTAACTAATCCGCTATATTTGAGATTGACATTGAGATTACTCCCAATTTCTTGCTGTTACAAATAATACAGAAATGAATAGCCTGTGCCTGTAACTTTTTATACTATCAAATTGATTTCCTGAGCATAAGTTCATCAAGGTTAAGTGGTAGGAACACTTAAGGATTTGATACTTATTGCTAAATTGCTTTTCAAAAGAATTCCACCAGTCTTCTATGATGTATAACAATTAATAGATCAATCAATGTGATCGTTTCCTTACCGTCTTGCTAGTATACAGTCTAATATGTTGCAATTTCAATGCAATTTCAGCTTTGTATGGTGAAAGGAATCTAGAATTTGGAGTCAGACTGGTCTAGATCAAAACCCAACATTAGCACTGATAGCAGATTGACCTCAGGCCGTTTCTTCATCTCTCAGTCCCATGTCCTCATTTGTAAAGTTGGTATAACAATCCCTACCTTGCAGGGTTGCTGTGCTCAAAAACAACTATTAACCGTCATTGTCCTTTATTGCCTTGGATGCTCAAAATACCTCTACCTGTGATGTAGACCCTGGAAAATATCACTTCTGTTTTGTAAAGGCTAGAAAGGGAAGGAATTTACGATGATCATACAGGACATCTGCACTCTGCACTGAGGCGGAGGTTTATTGCATCAGAGGCGTTCTTGCTTCATTTCAGCCATCTGTGTGTACTGCACTGGATGCCTGCCTTGCTGGAGGCTGTGGGGGCCCTCAGAGAAACAGGTGGCAGAGATTACTGTCTGACACCTGAAATTACAGGAGCAGTGGGCTGAAACACAAAACTGAGGGCGAAACTGGGTGGAAACCTGTAATAAGGGCTGTAGGTGTGCCCCGGAGGAAGGGAGTACAGGGGCTATGGGGTCAGGGGTAGAAGGCTTTATGGGGACTTAGGGTGGGCCACAGGTAAGCACTGTTGAGGTAGAGAGAAGAGAAGGAAGTGTGTGCTGATGGGGTGTGTCACTTAATGGGGACGCGAAGGAGCCAAGAAGATTGAGGAGCCTAGAGCCAGCGCTGAGGGGAGCAGGAGTGTGCTAGGGGCAACAGTGGGGGGCAAAAGAGGGCCAGTAGGGTATAGCACAGGTAGAGTCAGGGCAAGGTGACAGGACTGGCCCCGCATCCTGTCCTGCTGCTGCTGTTGGGGTGTCTGGGACCATGTATTTGCAAAGGAGTTGGTGGATTTGCTGAATGAACCAGAAAGCTGATTTGAGTCCATAATGGCAGGACTCTTCTTCACGAAACTGACAGAAATACAGTGTGTACAGCTTTAAGCAAAAAGAAAACACTGCTCTTGGTGGTTTCTCAAAAAGTTGAAAAGAATTACCATATGACTCAGCCTTTCCACTCCTAGGTGTATGCCCCCCAAAATTGAAAACAGAGGCTCAAACGAAAACTTGTTCGCCTATGTTCATAGCACCACTACTCGCAATAGCCTGAAGGTGGAAACAACTCAGATGTCCATTAATGGATGAATGGATAAACAAAATGTGGAACGTTATTCGGCAACAGGAAGGAAAGAAATTGATACAGGCTACAACATGCATGAACCTTGAACCTTCACTATACTAAATAAAAGAAGCCAGAAACAAAGTCACATGTTGTATGATTCCATTTATGTGAAATGTCCAGAATAGGTAAATCCACAGAGACAGAAAGTAGATTAGTGGTTCCTAGGGGTGGAGTGTCTGGGGTGGTGAGGGGGCTGGATGGTGACTACTTAGTGGGTCTGGGATTTTCTTTTGGGATGAAAGTGTTTTGGAATTAGATAGACGTGACGGTTGCATAACATTGTTAGTGTGTGAAATGCCACTAAACCGTACACTTTAAAGTGGTTGATTTTGTGTTGCGTGAATTTCACCTATTAAGGGTTACTCCCACAGCCTCAGGAAGGGCAGGTACACAGCTGGGCCTCAGAAACAGCTGGAAGCAGGGATTCCAAGGCCTCTAGGAGGCTTCCCTCTGCTGCTTTCTGTCTGTGTCGTGCTGTCTCACTCCTCATGGAAGAAATGTGGCAGCTGACAGCTCCAAGGCGCACTGAGCTCAGCAGCCTCCCAGTCTCTGCGATGATGTCCCCTTATTGGCCTGGCCTTGATCAGCCGCCCACTCCTGGGTCACTTAAATACAGCAGGGACAGGGCCAGAAAAGCCTTCAGGGAATGGGGGAGCGGATGGAGCCAACAGTGCTAGGGTAAGGTCCACTCTGGGCCCAGACACAGATTACGTGTCAAAGGGAGAACAAAGAGATGTTGACAGTCAGTCCACCTTGGACATTTAATATGGATGTTCAGAGGAAGTGCCGCCTTTCTGAGGAGCACCTACCTCCAGCCCCACCTCCTGTCAAGTTGTTATGACATTCCTGGGTTCTCCTCCAGGGAGTCCTAAACAGATTTGTGGAGGCAGCTTTCCTGCCATTGCCGATGGAACCCCATAGGGCCAGCCCTTCGCACAGTAGGTCCTCAGAACATGCCTGGTGCTGCTAATGATTCCTGGACTCCAAGGATTTACCTCCGTCCGTCATTCCTAACACCTCCTCCATTGGCAAGTCTGGTCAGCAAGTCCTATGCCCAACATGCATCCTGATTCCCTGGACGCTCTCTCTCCAGGGGGCTCCTAACTAGTGTCCTTTCTTCTGCTGTTAATCCTCCACAGTCCACCCTCCACACAGCATCAACCCTTAAAAGGTGAATCAGAGCACGTCACACATTCCCCTAAATCCTTCAATGCCTTCCCACTGCATCTAGAATAAATATGATCTCTCTCCTGGAGTCTGCAACTTGGTACTCCAGCGGGTCTCAACCCTGCCTACACTTTAGAATTACCTGAGTGCTTTCTAAAAATACGGATGTCTGGGCTTTCCACAGACCAATTGATCCAGCATCTCACAGTGAGGGTGGGGTGCTGGGCATGAGTATTTCCTAGAAGCTGTAGAGCTAATTCTATATTGCAGCCAGAGTTGAGACCTATTGCCCAGCATGGTCTGGTAGCTGTCTACCTGTCTGAATTCTTCTTTATCACTGTTACCTTCATTCTCACACTGCTGCCACACTGACCTTCTCTGCTTCTCAAGCCCAAACAAGCTCAGCCCGACCCCAGGGCATTTGCACTGACTTCATTGGCCTGCAATGCCTCACCCTCAGGTCTTCACTTGGCTGGCTCTCTCTTGCTTTTCAGATATGTGATCAAATTTCACCTTCTCAGAGTCGTCCTGACCCTCTAACTATTTTTATCTAAAGTTGTTTCCACCTTTTTCTCTCTAGTTGCTTTCTATGTATGAAGTCACCCCATTTTTCCTTTTTCATAGCAGTTGTTCCCGTCTGAAACAGACTTAAAAAGAAATCTGCTCACATCCCGTGTCTCATACAAAATGTCAATTCCATGGGAAAAGGGACCTTTCTTGCTTTATTCATGCTTTATCCCCAGAGTCTAGAACAGTGTCCAGCATTTAAAATACAACTGAACACTTGCCTCCCAAATTTCACATCATTTTGACATGAGCTGTCCATACGGCTCTTGAGCACTTGCTATATGGCTAGTCCGAACTGAGATGTGCTGTAAGTGTAAAATATACACCGAATTTGAAAGACTCAGTATAACAAAAATGAATTTAAAATACCTTGTCAATAGTTCAAACTTTTTGTTGCATGTTGAAATAATATTTTTGATATATTGGGTTAACAAAAAACCTTATTAAAATTAATTTCACTGTTTCTTTTTACTTTTTGTAATGTGATTATTAGAAAATTTTAAATTACATGTGGGTCACATTAAATTTCTATTGAACAGCTGAGGAGTGGAAAGGGTAGGTCACCTGTGAGTCGTGCATCCCCACCAGCCTTGCAGTTTCATAGCCCCTACACTTGGAGTTTCAGTCCAGGTGACCCTCACAGGTTTCCTGTGTCTGCAGACAGCATCCCATGGAGTTGCCAGGCTAAGGACCTTTATTACCTTGGTTTGAGTCCTCTCCCTGCTTCTATTTTTTCCTCTCTTCCACACCATCAGTCCATCTTTGTTTTCTTCTGGAGTTTTTGCTATAATCTTTTCCGTCAGCAATTGAGACTATGCTGTTTGGCAGCCGTGCTTTTTGTTTTTCATTGTATCCTTCCTGAGAGCCACAAACATCATTCAAAAGGAACAGAGAGTTGTGAGAGCTAGATGGAACCTTAGGGAACAGTTTATAGAGTAGGAGGCTCGACCCTCAGAGAGTGCCATGGCTTTGCTTCAGGTCACCAGGGAGGTAATCATTGAACCCAAACTCAAATGCAGATGTTAATAAGGTGTGTCAGACAGGAAGTGATGTACAAGCCACAGCCCCTGTGCTCAGGAAAGCTATGGTGTAGGTGAGTAGACAAGACACGAACAGATGAGGACATAACAATATGCACGCTCCGGGACGTGAGAGGAGGGGGATATCCCAGGGAGCCGAGGGCTGGGGCTGGTGCCAAAGGTGGACTCATAACAGGGAGGGGGCTTGAGCCTAAGGGTTGGAGGACCTCTGCTTAAAGCAGCTAATTTGGCACCTTCCCAAGCCTCAGCATGCCCCAGGACCACAGGATGGTGGTTTGCCCAGATTTAGACAGTTCTCAGAGGGAGTCCGTTATCGTAGCATCCAGGGGTTCCTGAGGATATGAGCCAAGTCTAATATTAAAATCCTTATTTTGTCAGGCTGATTGGACTTCTATTCTATGTCTATGAAAAACACCAGGAAATAAACCCATTCATTCATTCATTCTACAAGGACACTTGGAAAACCTATGTGTCAGGCACTGTAAATACAGAGTTGACCAAGACATGGTCCCTTGGTACCACAAGGAGAAGTCTTCTGAGAACAAGACAGCAAGGCAGACATATGGAAAGGACCTCAGTCATCAGTGACATCACCGAGCCTCTGAATAAGCCAATCCTGCAGTTTGCTTTATGTCTGGATCTTCTTATTTTAAGGCATTTTTAGTCATGGTTTCCTATGGCTTGCAGCTGAAGGTATCCTAACTGATAGGACCAGTGTTCTTGAGGAGACATTTCTACTCTGGCTGTGTCCTTGGGAGGGTTAGTCTCAACACTTCAAGATCCCCATTGCCTCTGAGTGAGATAAGCTATAGAAAGGTACAGAATTAGATGAGAAAGATGAAAAGATGTGGTTTTCCTCAGGACATCCACTGATCATTTATCTGTTTTCTGTCTCCAACTCATTAGCAACCCCATTCTTCACGTCCTTCCTTATCCAGCTTAGATACTGTCTTCTGTCATTTCAAGGTCATTCTTGCCAATGTCTAAAACCCCATCCCACATCAGTCTTACTGTCAGCTGTCTTCGTACATTCATGCTTTCCATTCTTAAATAGACTCTTGGGACTGGTCAGCAATGGCACCATATTTCTCTTGTCAGCTCATTTTCTCACATTCCACAAGGACTACTTTAAAACTCTTTACTTTTGCAAACTTGCATTTCACTCCTCCATATCTCCTATATTGCTGAGAGAATTGGAGCTATCAGTTGGGAATTCTCTTCAGTTCCCATACCAAATCTACAAACCAACCTATGTTTACACCCAACTTTTCTTTCTAAAGCCATTCCTTCCACCTGGCTTGGATCTTACCCCTTGAACCAAGCATCAAACATTTCTCACTTTTGTAAGCATATTTAAGTCTCTCCCATCTTAAAAAAATATCCTTTCTTGATGCCATGACCTATTCCAGCTATCCCCTATTTTTCACCTCCCAACTTGTAGCATCAATCTTGCCTAATTCACTTATTGATTGTAGTAACATATCTATAGATATCTTTGGATTTTTTTCATGTATGCAATTATATCATCTGTATATAACACTAATTTCCTGCTTTCCAGTCCTTATTCACTTAGGTACTTGTTTAGTATCTCTAATACAATGATGAATAGAGTGTAGTGTGAAAACATATTTCATTTCTGACTTAAGGGAAAGCTTTTAACATTTCCCCATTAACTATAATGTTTGTTGTACATTTTTTATTTTATTTAAAATTTTTTTTAGATAACCTTTATCAGATTAAGGAAGTTCCCTCCAATTCTTGGTCACCTTAGAAGATTTTTTTTTAATTTTGAAAAAATTAATGTTAAATTTTATCAAAACTTTTTTTTGTATCTACTGATATAATCATATTATTTTTCTCCTTTTATTCTATTGTGACAAATTACATTGATTGTCCAATCAACCTTATATTCCTGAAACAAGATCAGTTTGGTTATAATTTGTTGTCTTTTTATATATCACCGGATTTAGGTTGCTAATATTTCATATAGGAAGTTTTCATCTGTGTTCATGAGTGAGATTGGAAAATTAAGTAATTTTCCTTACTTAAAATATCCTAGTCAGGTTTTAGTATCAAGGGAATGCTGATCTTATAAAATTAATTTTTCAGCTTGCCCTCTCTTGGTTTTATGAAAGAGTTTCTGTATGACTGGTAAATATCTTTGTTAAATGCTGAGTAGAATTCACATGTAAGTGTCTGCGCCTAGAATTTCTTTGTGAGAAGATTTGTAGAGGAAATTTCTTTAATAGTAATATGACTAATTAGATTTTCTATTTCTTCTTTTGTCAACTTTGGTGTATTTCATTTTTTAAGAAATTTGTCCATTTCTTCCACATTTTTAAATTTACAGGTATTAAGTCTCAAGTTGTTCAAAATATTTTTTATGATCTTTTCAGTGCCCGTGGGATCTGTAGTGATGTCTCTGAGTTTACTCATAGTATTAGGTATTTGAGCTTACCTCTTTTATTTGAATAATCTCATCAGGATTTATCAATTTTATTACTATTTTCAAAGAATTATCTCTTGGCTATATTTATCCTCTCTATTGTAGAGGCGTGTCCCAAACGTTTTTGGAGTCTAGGGCAAGAGTACAAATGGAGGCTTACATTACATACATTTACAATATATATTTAAAAAGACAAATGTATATCCTTCCTTGACAAATAAAACTATATAGTAATAAAGTTGAAAAAATATGTAAAAGCTATGGTTTTTATATGGTTAAAGTTGGTAAAGGATTGGAGATAATTGAATTTAATTTTTATTGGGCATATCTGAGTGTTCTGTATATCACTAATAATGTTTTGATTAAACTTTTGTTTTTCTTGTCTTTTAAGTAAAAATATTAATTATGTTGTTATAATCAAGACTTCCTCATAATTTCTATTTGATTGACAGAAATGCCAAGTTAGACATCCTTTCTTGAGTCTTTGTATTCTTAATTTTAAAAATTAACTTTAGTTGGAGAGGCTTCTTTCTGCTGGCTCAATAGCAACTGAAATCATCAGATACTGAAAACATTAATTCGATTTGGGAATGAACCAAGAATTTTACATATAAGTACAACATTGTAATGGGGTTGTATAACATAAATTTTGTTACTGTAGAAATATAACAACATATTTTGATTTTGTTAAATCCTTATCACCATAAATTAAAGCAATATCTGGATCTCTACAGTATTTAAGTTCTTCTTTTCTCACACTTTTCAATGCTTAGACATTACCAAAAAAAAGCCCTGAAAGTAGCATTTTTTGTTCAATTTTTATTCAGATTTCCTTCAATCAAGACTATATTTTGAACTATAATTGTCAGAAGATAGATTATAAAAATTATTTGGGGGCTTACTTGTATGTGAATCTCCTTCATATTTGTGCAAACATTTTTGTTTAAATTTTCTCATATCTTACTGGAATGTCACTTTTTTGCATATTTCTCATGCAGTTTCTTTTGACTTTGAAAAATCATTTTCTCTAGAAATTTTTAAAAGAGTTTTTAATCCTTTCCTTTTAAAAGTGAAATAGCCAAATTTAGACCTACTTGGGTCTTTTGGTGAGTTTCTTTATGTTATTAATAGCAAGCAAAAGTTCAAACCAAATAACTGTGGATTTGCAAATTAAAATCATCTTCCATCAGAGACCAAAATGTACTCTTTATTTGAGGATCTTCTATTGTTTTGTTTAAATCATCTAGAATTTTACCGTCTTGTTTAAGTTAACTTTACTTATTCTAAGAACATTTAGTTGGTGTCCCCATCACATGTCCCATAGTGTCTGAGATCAGATTTGATCTGTGTTTCACCAAGTCGCTCCACATATAATATCATATATAATCTTTGATTATTCACAGATTTAAAGCATTAAAAATTTAAATATATTCACTTGAAATACTAGTGTTCAAATATATAAAATTTGAATGTATTTTCACCAAAAATAAATTATAGTTAAGATTAAAAATTAAAATTATCTTTCATATGTAATTCAGAAAGTTATTTATTTCTTCTAAATTATTTACTAAAAATGTAAAATACAAGCTATAATTGAACTATCAAAATTTTAAATAAAATTATTTAAATAAATCAAACATTTGAATATTTTTACTATTTATTTAAATCATTGAATATTTTTATTGAAAAAACTATTTGCAATTCTAGCATTTAATGTTTATCTAGTTGCCCAGATGAAGACTAAGAATGACATTTTGTGCATATTATATCTATCCCCACATATTACAAATTTAAGAATAATATGAATGGTTTAATATTACAAAATGCTCCTCAGCCATCAGGAGCAACTATTGTGAAATCTGTAGTAATTTGTGAGTGCCTCCAGAACCGCTAATTGCAATATAAAAGAAGCAAGAAAATGGACACTCAGTGTTCCTGGAAAATAATAACTTTTTATGCAGGAATCTGATTTCATGCTAAGAGTTAGGATTTGACGAGTTAATGTGTCTTTTCTTTTACTTAAAGTGCATTATTACTTATCTCTGATGTTTGTTGGTAGCGGCAAAATCTATAAATCTTCCCTTCCTTCTGAGAGGCTGGAGAGATTCTCTGGGAGCCTGAATGCTCTTAGTCACAACAGTGCGTATTTAGGTTAGGGACTGTGTTGGCGCTGAGGGCCAGATCCTAAGTGACAGAGGTGACTATGCATTTTTTAATGCAAATTGAATGCATTTAAATTTATTGTGTGTGTGTGCATGCATGTGTGTGAGTGAGTGTGTGTAGTGCAAGGTATGAATGGAAATTCACTTTGTCTGAATATGAATATCCAATTGTTCCAGCACCATTTGTTGAAAAGATTGTTGAAAAGACTATCCTTTCTCCACTGAATTACCTTTGCACTTGTTCAAAAAATCAACTGACCATATCAGTACGGGTTCATTTGTGGACTCTATTTTGTTCCATTGATCTATTTTTCCATCTTTATACTGTCTTTATTATTGTTATTTTTTTATAACATCTTTATTACTCTGGCTTAATAATGTCTTGAAATCATGTCATGTAAGTCCTCCAACTTTGTTCCTAGTTTTCAAGGTCATTTCTGTTACCATTTGAATTTTAGAATCAACTTAATTTCTACAAGAAAGCAAGCTAGAATTTTAATTGGGATTGCATCGAATCTACAGCTCAATTTGGAGAATTGACATGTAACCAATATTGAGTCTTCTGGTTTATGAATACGATATATCTCTTTATTTAGGTTTTCTTTAAATTTTTGCAGCATGTCAGCACATATTTAGTTTTCAGTATATAGGTGATGAACATCTTTTGTCAAATATCTTCCTAGGTATTTCATATTTTTGATGCGTTAAAATATTTTTAAAATTTTAAATTGTTTATGGCTAGTATATAAAAGTACAACTGATTCTTTTTGTATGTTGACTTTCTATCCTACAATCTTGCTGAATCCATTTATTAGTACTATTAGCTTTTTTGTAGATTCTGTAGGATTTTCTACATAGATAATCATGTCATCTGTGAATAAAGATAGTTTTACTTCTTTGCACTACAGATGCCTTTTTGCTGTTGTTTGTTGCCTTATTGTATGGCTGAAAGCTCTAGTACAGTGTTGATTGGAAGTGGTGGAAACAGTCGTCTATGCGTTATTTATAATCTTAGCTGAAAAGTATTCAATCTTATGCCATTAAGTAAGATATAGTTGTGGGTTTTGTGTAGATGCCCTTTATCAGTTTAAGGAATTTCTCTTCTACTAGTTTGTTGAGAGTTTTAAAATCAGGAATGGATGTTTGATTTTATCAAATGCATTTTCTGTGTCTATTGATATGATTATATAGTTTTTATTTTTTAGTGTGTTAAAATGATGAATTACATTGATTTTCAAATGTTAAAACAACCTTCAATTTGCTGAAGGTTTTTATAAGAATCCTTGCACCTATGTTTATGAGGGATGCTGATTTATGATTTTATTTACTTGTGTCTATCTGGTTTTGGTGCAAGGATAATACTGGATTCAAATAATAAATTGGAAAGTGTTCTTTTCAATTTTCAGGAAGAGTTTATGTAGAATTGATATTATTTATTCTTTAAGTGTTGGGTAGAACTTATCATTGAAGCCATCAGAGCCTGGAATTTTCTTTAAAAGATATAAAGCTATTCAGGTTATTTCTTCTTGAGTGAGCTCTGGTATTTTATGTCTTTCAAGGTATTTGCCCATTTCATCTAAGTTTTTTAACTTACTGTCATAAAAATTTTCATAATATTCACTTACTGTCCTCTTAATATCTATAGAATCTGTAGTGATGTCACCTCTCTCATTCCTGATATTGGCAATCTGTGTCTTCCTTTTTATTCCTGATTCAATTGGCTAAGAGTTTTCAATTTTATTGATCTTCTCCAAGAGCTAGCTTTTGGTTTCATTGATTTTTCTCTATTTCCCTTTTTCTTATTTTGCTGATTTCTGCTTTTATCTTTCTTATTTCTTTTATTCTACTTACTTTGGTTTACTTTTCTCTTCTTTTTCTAATTTTTAAGGTGGATGCTGAGGTCACTGAGTTCAGACATTTCTTCTTTACTAATAAAAGCATTTCAGTACTATAACTTCCCTTTAAACACTGCTTTCACTGTATCTCACAAACTGTGATATATTCTAATTAGTGGTTTGATACTGTTTTCATTTCCCTGCAGTTAAAAATACTTTCCAATTTCCACCTTAATTTCTTCTTTGATTCATGTTTCTGAATATTTGGGGTATTTTCTAAATATTTTTGTTGTTGCTTTCTAATATAATTGTGTTGTGGTTAGAGAACATACTTGAAGCCTTTAAATATTCAGATGGTTTTATAGCTCAGAATATGATCTATCTTGGTAAATATTCTATGTGAACATTAAGATAATATATATTCTGCTGTTATTGGATGGACTGTTGTCCATCAATAATGTCAAGTTGGTTGAAAGTATTTTTCAAATATTCTCTGTCCTTGTTTTATCTTCTTGTTGTATTAGTTACTGAGAGAAGAGTGTTGACATTTCAGACTATAATTTGGATTTTGCTAATTCTTCTTATACTTTTATAAACTTTTGCTTTATATGTTTTGAAACTCTGTTATTAGGACTATATACATTTAGGATTATGTCCTCGTGAGTTCACTCCTTCCTTATTATGAAATGTCCCTGTTTATCCTTGATAATATTCTTTGCTCTGGTTATTGTTAGCATGATGTATCCATCCTTTTATTTTTAACCTATTTTTGGGAGCTGGCCCCATGGCTGGGTGGTTAAGTTCGAGTGGTCTGCTTCGGTGGCCCGGGATTTTGCTGGTATGGATCCCGGGTGCAGACATGGCACCATTCATCAGGCCATGCTGAGGCAGTGTCCCATATGCCACAACTAGAAGGACCCACATCTAAAATATACAACTACATACCGGGGGGATTTGGGGAGAACAAAAGAGAAGATTAGCAACAGTTGTTAGCTCAGGTGCCAATCTTTAAATAAATAAATAAATAAATAATAAGCTATTTTTGTCTTTTTTTTTTTTTTTTTTGAGGAAGATTAGTCCTGAGCTAACTGCTGCCAATCCTTCTCTTTTTGCTGAGGAAGATTGGCCCTGAGCTAACATCCATGCCCATCTTCCTCTACTTTATATGTGGGATGCCTACCACAGCATGGCTTGCCAAGCAGTGCCATGTCTGTACCCAGGATCTGAACCGGTGAACCCTGGGCCGCCAAAGCAGAACATGCACACTTAACCGCTGTGTCACCGGGCCAGCCCCCCTATTTTTGTCTTTATATATAAAGTACATTTGTTGCAGGTAGCATATAGTTAAGTCTTGCTTCTTTATCCAACTGACATTCTCTGTCATTTAATTGGGAGTATTTAGACCACTCACATTTAATGTCATTAATAATATGGTTTGGCCATCTTGTTATTTGTTTTCTATTTGTTTCATTTGTTCTTTATTCCCTTTTTCGTCTTTTTCTACCTTCTTTTGGATTTATTGCCTATTTTTTATTATTCTATTTTATTTCCTTTGTTGGATTATAGCTATAATTCTTTGTTTATTTAGTGGTTGTTTTAAGGTTTAATAGTATACATACTTTACTTGTTACAATCTACTTTCAAGTTATATTATAGTCCTTCATGGGTAGTAAAAAAAACTTACAATAGTTGTATTTCCCTCCTCCCATCCTTTGTGCTATTATTGACATACATTTTAGTTCTACATATATTATAGTCCTCATAACACATTGCTATTATTTTTGCTTTAATATTTAATTAGATTTTAAAGACTCTAAACATAAGAAAATAAACGTTTTAATATTTACCCACATAGTAATCTTTCTTTATTTCTTTATGTATTTGGTATCATTTTTCTTGTGCCTAAAAGACTTCCTTTGACATTTTTTTTTTGTAGCATAGATCTACTGCTGATGAATCTTTTCAGCTGTCTTATTTCTGACAAAGTCTTTATTTTGTTTTTGTGTTTGAAAGATTTTCATTGGGTCTAGATTGCTGGGTTGACAGGAATTTTTCCTTCAATATTTTAAAGATTTTATCTCACTGATTTCCAGCTGGCATGGTTTCTGCTGAAAATCCGGATGTAATTCTTCCCTTTGTTACTCTTTGTATAGTGTATCTTTTTTTCTCTGCCCGATCTTAAGATTTTCTCCTTATTTCCGATTTTAGGTAGTTTAATTATGATCTTTGGTGTAGTGTTCTTCATGTTTCTCTTGCTTGGGGTTTGTTGAACTCTGAACTTATGGTTTGCATCATTTTTGGAAAGTTTTGGCCACTACTTCTTCAAATAGTATTTCTGTAGTCCCTCTACCTCTCCAATTGCGTGTGTTTTGTTCACTCAGTTCATTGATGCTCTGTTTTGTTTTGTTTTTCTCCAATCTTTTCTTTCCATTTCATTTTGGATACTTTCTATTGTTATGTCTTCAAGTTCACAAATCTTTTCTTTGGCAGTGTCTAATTTCTTGTTAATCCTATCTAGTCTTGATCTTATTTCAGACCTCAAAGTTTTCCTCTACTTAACATTCAATCTTTCCTCTACCTTCTTGAACAAATGGAATATAGTTATACTAATTATTTTAATGGTTTTGTCTACTAATTTTATCATTTGTGTTATTTTCATATATGTTTCTATCGATTGATCCTCCTCCCCCCATATAAGTTAGATGTTACTGTTTTTTTGCATGCCTGGTAATTTTTGTTGGATGCCAGAAATTATGAATTTGCCTTTTTGCATGCTAGATATTCTTGTATTCCTAAAAATATTATTGAATTTTGTACTGGGATGCAATTAAGTTATTTGGAAATACTTTGATACTATTGAGGTTTGCTTTAAGTTAAGTGGGAACATCATAACCTTTAGCGCTAAATTTCTCCACACCACTGAAGCAGTGCCCTGCTGAGTCCTCTACCTGGTATCATGAATTATGATGTTTTTTATTATGGTTGATGGAAATACAAACTACTTCTAGCCCTGTATGAGCTCCAGTGATTTTTTTTTTTCTCTACCTTTCTGAGTGGTCCTTTCCCTAGCCTCAGGTAATTTTCTCACATGAATGCTTTGATGCATTTCCAGCTGAAGACTCAAAGGGGACCCTCTGCAGATCTGTCCATCTTCCCCTCTCCCACCCCCCATGCAGCTCTCTCCTCTCTGCTAGTCTACCTTGCAAACTCTGGCTGCCTTGGGCTCCCTTGACTCCTAGCTCTGTCTCCTCCACTCAAAGGACTGCCAGACTCTGCCTGGGTGCCACATCCTGCATTGTGTCCTGGAAATATGCTCTAGATAGTAAGCTACAGCAATAATAGGGCTCATTTTGTTTGTTTCCCATCTCTCAGAGATCTCTGTTCTGCATTGCCTGATATCTAACGTCTGAAAACTGTTGTTTTCTATTTTTTTCTGCAGTTTGTTGTTGTTGTTGAAGCTAGCAGGGTAAATCTAGTCTGTATTACTCCATCTTGGCCAGAAACAGAAGCTCAACTAGATTTTAAGGCTTCAAAACGCTAACCACTCTTTTGAGCTTCAATGCATATTGCTTTTCTACTTCCTACAATGAATTGTCCCAAACTTAGCCCAATACTCTAACATATGGTAATTTCAACTAAAACCTATTTTTAGATTCTCATTGCTTCTAAAACTGTAGGTACAAAAAAAATCCTTATTGGACTTGCTAAATATGTCAGTAGATTCATTCAATGTGATTGATTGCCTACTGTGCAGTAGGCCTTGTTCTAGGTACTGGGAATACAAATCCTATGAGAATTCTTGCCCTCTGGGACATACCTTCCAGTGAAAGACTGACAGGTTTTGCCTTTTAATAGCTAACATTTATTGAGTGATTACTATGTGTCTAGGCTCTTTATACATATAAATTTTATTCTATCCTTAAAACAACCTTTTGTGGTAGGTACCATTATTATGCCCATTTTATAAAGAAAAAGAGAAGGATATTACATGCCAGGGTGGCACAGGTAGTAGGGGATAGAGCTGAGATTCAAATTCTCCCTCCCTATTCCAAAGTCTGGCCTAAGCACCATGCTACACTGCCTCCCTGTGTAGGGTAAGTCAGATGATTTCTGGGGTCAACTTACCTCAGTTTTGAATTTTGGGCTCAGATCCCTATTAATATCCAGCTTTAAAAATCAAGGTCAATTGCTCCAAATTTTGCAGAATTCAGACCATTCTCTAATTGGTTCCTATTTTCTTGCTAGTAAATACGATGTCACTTTGGGAAGGTGTCTTACCCCAAGCCATTTAAGGACTGCTCAGAATGTTGAGGTCCAATCTCTCCTTGCCTTTATCATCTCTATAGGCAGTCCTACCTGGTGCTACCCTGTCCCTTTCTGGAAAGACAACCCTCCACCCTCTCCCAGTATCCAGTGAGCTGACCGAGCATTGCTTCTAAAATGAATGCCAGTTTTTGTGCAGTGACTTGTGGGCCAGGGCTTCTTGGTCCAATGTCTAACAAGAGGTGCAGGCAGGCTCCGGGCACAGCTTTTCCGTAGCCTGCTACTGCCATGCCTTGAGGGGAAGTCAGGTCAAGAGTATTAAAAACAGAGTCATTGGCATTTGATTCTGGACAGGAAGCAGTTACAGTACTGGGCTGAGCTGCTGGCCATGACTGAAGAAGGATACCATCTGAATTATTTAACTGACAGCTTTAAAGCTATGGGTCCTGTGCTGTCTTCTCTTTGCTTGTTATCTGTTTCACACCACAAGCTTCTTGGGAGATGGATGCAATCAACATTCAGTTAAGAAGAATTCCAGGAAAGCGTACCTTACATATTATCTGCCATATGCATGACTATAACTGGTCATAACATTGTCTGTTTATACTGGCTGTTTAAAAATCCTAAATATAAAGACATATGAATAATTAAATATTTATTTACTTACAAATTATATATAAACTGTATAGTTATAAATCAATTAAAATAAAAAGTACTAAAGATAGTAAAACTATTTTAGACACTATTGTCAACATAATGTGGTGATGTGTTGGTCTGATGATTTATTTTATTAAATGTCAAAATAACTTTTGGGCTCAGAAAGTTACTCTAAATCCGTGACTCTTGTTTGAAAATCATAATTTTAATGGCTATATATGACATAGAACAGCTTTGGGCCAATAACCACAAGTCTCTCCCTGCCCAAGTGGGGGTATTTTAGCCAAAAATTTAAAGGAAATATCAATATTTGGCTGGGGAGTAAGAGTTGGTCTATTTGTTATTTGCACAGTGGGCATATTTCCTTTATTTTTGTGTTTTAAGTCAGGAGCATAAGAACTCTTGGCTTTCTTTATTCCTGCCCTCTTTGGGCTGTTCATTTTTGTGCTTGGCAGAAAAACGAACTTGGGGAAATTAGGTGCCCAAATGTGTGATTTTTGGTCTGCCAAGGCTGGGCACAAGCAGGTGCTTCCAGGACATTCACGGGTTGTCCAGGGTGCTTATGAAAGGATGGGAAGGTGCCCGCCCTGTCTAGACATTGCAGTAGCATAATATCCCAGTGTCCAGCCAGCTCCGGCAACCTGGGCCAGCCCTGATCTTCCCAGTTCCCTGCGGCAGATGCCAGCCATTGGTGACATGTGGGGCTGACAGTTACCCCTAAAACTTGGAGATGAGGGAAACAAGGACACAGGCAGTGCTGTGCAGCCTGCAGAGCCCTGGGGAGGATGGGGGGCCACGTGCTCCGGGGTATCTCCAGGAGCAGATGTAGGGTTAGGCTCATGGGCATCTTAGCCTCTTCTAGTCCTTCTTGTCTGGAGCCTGTGTGATGTAGGGACAAGAACTCCGAGGGGACGTGGAAGGCCCTGGTTTGTGTCCCTAACTCACCATTGGACAAATAGTTTCCTCATCTATAAATGAGCGGATTGGGCTAATGAATGATCTCGAAGGTCCCTTTGAGGAAACACATTCTGTGTTCTATTGTCTCCACTTCCCTGTGTTTTTTCTCACTTTTTCTTTTTTGTCACCACTTTGGGGACCAAATCTTCGCATTGTGTGTAACTGGAAACAGAGTGGGGGAGGGTGTCAATGGAGGATCGGAGACAATTTCTTCCCCCTTTTGGTTCTTACTCTCCCTCCTTTCTTATCCTCTCCTTGTCCCCAAGGAGAAAGTGCTGCAGAAATCTCAGCACTAGGAACATCCCTCAGTAATTTTTGAAGCTCATTATGTGAATTATTGAACCTGGTAAGGCTCTTCTTGACTGACAACTCTTAGCTAGATAACCTGTTGGGATGTCGAGAAAAAATCCAGGCACTTCAGGTGAATTTGGCTGGGATTGGGGTGACTCAGGGAGCTCTCCCAGGGAGAGAGTGGGGTATGTGTGCGCGTGTGACCTCACCTGAGCCAGTGACACACCCAAACACAGCCTGGGCCAGCGCAGACTTTGCAGCTGAGGTAAACACCTTGAGACGCTTTTGTCAACAGAACCTAAGCCCTGCCCGCATGTGGCCTGGGGGCCATATTTGGGCCTCACAACAGCCCAGAGAGGATTGGCATACTTCCACTTAGAGTACTTAGTTTTGTCTCCAAAATCTGAGCCTAGTCCTTTCAGCCCTCCCCTCCCCATGCCTCCTGGGGAGGAAGGTCATGTTGTGTTTGTCTCACTGTGCTCAGTGAGGTTAGGCAACTGACTCCAGGCTCCAGGCACCAGGAGAGGGCGGGGCCCGCCTGTGTTCTCTCTGTGGGCTGCAGGAGGATGGGCAGGGCAAGAGGCCAGTCCTCGGGCTGGATTCCCTCCCTGTGGGCTGGCGAGGAGGGAGAGGAGGGTGCCTGCTGGCTCCTCCTGCGAAGCTTCCTGCTGGCTGGACCTCTGTCCCAGGACGCCTCTCGTGCCAGAGCGCCTCTCTCCACATCTGGCCCTTGTCTCTCCTTCCTCATCGTCATACGCTCCTGGAGGATGTCAACCCCCAACAGTTCTAACGACACCCAGCTTCCAGTCTGGGCCTCCAGACACACAGCCTCCCCTCGGCATTCAAGGTCAACGTGGAGCAGAGGGGTCATGAATGCCGGTTCTGAAAGCCACATCATGGCTCTGATCCTAATTTTCAGTCACTCTCTGCTGTGCTTTTCTCAGCGGTAAATGGAGATGATCACAGTACCCTTCTCAAAGGGTCGATGTGAGGTTTAAATGAATAATTCATGTGAAGCTCCTAGATCAGTGTCCAGGACCTATTATTTTATTGTTTCCTTATTTGCCATCCCTTCCCCCAATCTCACCCCTGCTCCAGTCTTCCTAGACTGATTAATGGCTCCACAGTTACCCAAGTCATCCTGGACTCTACCTGTTCCTCATCCTGCATCCCGTCACCTCCAGCCCCAGTGACTCGCCTCCTCTCCATTCCTGCTGCCGCTGTGGTTCAGGACCGCTTTAGTTCTCTTTTCTATGGCCGTAAGGCTCCCGGCTGGACTCCTTACCTCCGGTCTCCCTTCTTGCAGTCCAGCTGCCTCCAGCTACAATCACCTAATCTTGTCATTACAAAAAGGCCTCGTCACTCTCTGTGAACTATAATACCAAGTCCACACTGCAGGGTGCGCACAACCTGGCAACATCTGGCCTCTGCCTACCTTTCTGACTTCATTTCACCACATGCTCCCATGTGGCAGCCACGGCAAGCCACAGCCCACGTTTTCACCTCCCTGCCTGGCTTCCTGCGGTTCCCGCTTTCTGGAACACCTTCCCTATGCCCTTCCTTATCTGCTAAATGTCTGCTTTTCCTTCAAGACAATACTATTAATAAATATGTTTACAGAATCTCATGGCTGACACTGTTCTAAATGTGCTTTACATATATTCATTTAATCTTTTCAACAATTTTTTGAAGTAGGAACCATTTATAGAATGAGGAAACTGAAGCACAGAGAGGTTAATAAGTTGACCAAGCTCATAGAGCTGGTAACTGGCTGAGCCTGGCTGCAAACCTATGCAGCCAATTCCAGAACCTGCGGCTGACCACTACCCCAGGCGTGAAGACCCTCATGTGCACTGCCCTCCCACAGAAGCCCCCGGCCTCTCCAGGCCCAGTTTGTTGCTTCCCTTTCCATGCTCATGACTGCTGTTCCTTTCTCACAGCATCGGTCACATTGCTTTCTCCTGTGAGCCTCTGGAGAGCAAGGCCCATGTTCTATTCATTTCCACATCCCTGTTGCCCACAGTGCTCGGCGCTTGGTGGGTACCTGATGCGCATGTATTAAATGGAAATCAAACGGCCGGGGAGTGAAGTGTTGTCTGTAACACTGTGATAGTATGCCTACTTGTTTCCACCAGCCTTTGTCCCTCCATTTCCAAGACATATCTGGGACTTGCCTCCTCCAAGAAGGCTCGTCCACCCTCACTGATTTCTTTTACTTGAAGCTTTCCTCTCCTTCGCCCAAGACCCGTGAGGATGGTCAGCTCTCGGTTAGGTATGCTGATGGCAGAGGAGCGACAAGGAGCCAGCAGACTTGGGAAAAACTCGGGTTCTCTTTGGCTTGGGAGAAGAGGCTTAGTGGACTTGGGTCAGATCACGTCCAGCTGGAGGGAGGGCAGGATGAAGGAGGTGTGGGGGTGAGGGCAGGAGACAGACCAGCCCTGGGCCCTGTTAGGACGTCCCTCTGCCACCACAGTCGCCTTCTTCCCAATTCAAATCACAGAAGAGTAACAAAGAGTCCAAATGTAGGATTAGGGGCTGTCCTGCCCCTACACGACTGTAATCAAGGAATCCATGTACAGAATCAAGCAACTGTCTTTCTTAACAAGTGTTCATTTTGAAACCACAACTGTGAGTCGTGGGCCAGGCAGGGCAATTTGAGGCCAATACAAAGCTCCCACAGTACCAGAAGCTGCCCTCAGTCTGAGATCCTGTGTTTCAGGGGTGCGGACACGGGTGGCAGTGGGGCAGTAGGGCCCCATCACTGACGGAGCTCCTCCTATGCGGCAGGCATTGGGCTGGGCGACCTTCACACTTAGTCCCACCCAGTCCTCACTGAGACCCTAGGAGCTGGGGATCAGGCCCTTTGTGCAGAGGAGGAAACTGAATCAGGAATTGGTCTGCCCACCCCCAAGTGGCTCTAACACCAATGACTCAAGATTTTGGACACATCTCTTCCCTTCAGTTTGTCCCATCAAGTGGGATGCGCACCCCAGCCTCTGCCTGTCAGCTCCCAGAGGGAAGGAGGTCTGTGAGCTTCTGCAGTGTGGGCTCCTCCTCCAGGAAGCCTCCCCTCTTTAAACGTGTGTTGTTTCCAGATGCTTTCTGCAGCCTCTACCCCATACTTCCTGTGGAAGCTGAAGCTCACAGAGGGCTTAGAACGTTCTTTCAGCTACCCAGCTATAGCCAATTTGGTGTGGATGTGTCAAAATGGCCCTGTCTAAATGTAAAATCACTGACTATTTTGTAAGTTACCAGATCATATGTCCCACAGGCCTCCCTCGTGTGGATGTTGTCTCATCCCACCTCTCCCCCTGCCTCATCCCCCTGCCCCATCCCTGACTTCCTCACCATCCCTTAGCCCCTGCTTGACCCTCAGATCTTAGATGATCAAGTGGGAGGCTGGGAGAGAATAAAGCATTTGTACCTTAGTGATTTTTCAAAAGTGAAATGTGTAGTGTATGTGTGTGTGTTGCTGTGTTGGTTTTAGGTGGCATTAAAATGTCCCCAACATGGGCCCTCTTCCAGAGTGTTGAAGCTTGAGGATTTCCCTGGGAGGTGCCCCTGCAGAGGGTAGGGCTCCCTGGTCACAGCCTCAGATCAGGCCAGGCCACAAGTTGCCTGGGAAGTCAGTGTTCTCAGCCCCTAAGGCCCTACTGGCTCCCTTCTTGACAATGGGAGGGGTGCTAAGAATCCCATAGGACACAGAGCTGGGCTCAGTGCAACCCCTGGGGCCCAGGTAGGGACCTCAGTGAGTTCAGCCAATCCTGGCGGTGGCCACAGGGCCTGGAGGGAAAGCACTTAGCTGAGCGCGTGCAGGGTTTGGACCCAGGCCGGCTGAGCTCCAGCTATGCCACTTACTACCTGGGTGACCTTGGACCAGCTCTCTTGGACCAGTGGTTTTGCCCTTCAGTTCTCATAATTCCATTGGCCTATGCTATCTCAACGCTTACCCCAATTCCTGATATTTCTTCATCCTCTCTCACTCCTGCCCTCATAGGATTGGTCTGAAAACATAGTAAAGTAATAACAGACTTTCTTGTTTCCAAAAAGACTTTTTATAGAACAGTGGTTGCCTGCTGATGGGGATAGAAGGAGGGGGATTATAAAGGGCAGGAGGAAACTTCTGTGGGTGATGGGAATCGTCACTATTTTGGTTGCCGTGATGGTCTTGCAGGTGTATGTCAAAAACTAATCAATTCGTATACTTTAAATATGTGCAGATTATTGTACTTCCATTATACCACAATTTGGGCAGAAAATTAAAAAGATATATTTCAAGTGAGCACAAAGGATGAAAATATGCTTTAATGCTGCATTCACATCTCATTAAACCAGAACAGGACATAAAAAACCAGCTTTGTTAGTAGTCATCTTGACAGACCATCACCCTACTTACGAGCTGGGCCAGTATGTGCTACAACTCATAAGCTCTGCAACGGCCGTGTTCATGGTTATATTTCTCATGCTGAGCCCAGAGCTTAGTGCCTAGTAGGCACGAGACAAGATTGGTGATTGACTGACTGGATGGATGGATGAATGGAGAAACTAAGATTTAGTTAAGACAAGCAACTGGACTTGCAACCAGCTCTTCTATATCAAGCTTACTTTGGAGCAGGAGAACGTTGTCAGTCATTCCCTCCTGTTTCCCCCACCTCTGGTCTGCCCGGGATGACATGAAGGACCCTTGGTGATTGCCTCCCCTCCTCACCTTGTCACCTGCACTTTCTCCCAGAAAACCCGCTTTCCCTGTACACATTTCCTGGGGCTGTGGCGGCTATCGGACAGGTTCATCTGCACTCAAGTGGGAGGCGGATGGTGCCTGGGTGTGTTTACGTCCCAGATAATAGATTTTCCCTTGCATTCCTTCCATTTCTGAAGGAGTGCGGACCATGGATGCTTCAGTCTCCTCATGCCTAAGGAGAGGTTGGACCTGACAGCCTCTGAAACCCTGCCCTTCTCTGGCATCCTCTGGTGCTGTCTCTCCCAGACACCATGGCTTTCATTTGGATTAATGAGTTTATCTTCTGACATGGTACAAAATTCAAAAGGTACAACAGGTAATTACCCTGACATCCTGTGGCCTTGTCTCCCAGTGCCCAGCCTCAGAGATGACCATCACTGCTAGTTCCTCAAGTGTCCTTCCGGGGACATTCCAGCGCACGTCAACCTAGAAGAGGCTGGAGGACTTCAGCCAGATTGGGTCAACATTCGTTTGCTTGTTTTTAACACTGGTATGCTGTTGTTTAGGTGCTCTATAATTTATTCAAACTGCCCCCCCTTGATATTTAGGTCTAAAAATAATGCAGTGAATTTCCTTGTACATGTATCTCTGTGCACACGTGGAAGTATGACTGCAAAAATCCTAGAAGTAGAATTGTTTGTTCAAAATATTTATATGGCATTTCAACTTGTGTAGATATGACCAAATTGCCTTTCAAAGATATTTATAGTTTAACTTCCACCCACAATGCAAAGTGTCCATCTCCCCACATATCTGCACCAATAATATTTGTCAAAGTTTTTTTCCATTTGATGAAATTTTATTGAGGTATAAAATTCATATAGAAAAGCCTACAGATCATAAGTATATAGTAGATGAATTTTCCCAAAGAGAAGCATATCTGTGTAACTACCTTCTGGGTCAGAAATAGAATGTTAACAGCATCCCAGAAGCCCCTCCTTCCTGTGCTTTTCTGTCACTAACCCACTGTTTTGCCCACAGGTGATCAATATCTGACTTTTAATACCATAGGTTAGTTTTGCTTGTACTAAACTTTTATGTGGGCTTATGTAGTTTGTAATCTATTGCTTACGGTTTCTAACACTCGGCATTTATCAAATTCATCCACGCTCTTGCAGGTGGCCGTAATTCATTTTCATTGCTGCAGCATATTCCTATTTTTAAACATACCACAACTTGTCCATTCTACTAGTGACGGATATTTGGGCTATTTTTAGTCTGGGGCCATTGGAAATAATGCTGCTCTGAATGTTCTTGTGCCTGTCTCACAGGACAAATGCACTTTTTATGTCTCTTGGGTATTTCTATGAGTAGAATAGCCAGGAAAGAGCTTTACTGATTGACACTCCCTCCACTATTGTGGAGAGCTCCAGCTGCTTCACGTCCTCTCCAAGACTCGGTGTCCACAGCGTTTTTCAATGTTAGCCATTCTGGTGTGTAAGTGGTTTCAACTTTCATTCTCCTGATGACTACTGAGTTTGAGCTTTATTCTATATTTTTATTGGCCACAAAACTTTTGCGAAGCATCTATCCAAGTCTTTTGTTCCTTTTTCTATTGTTTTAAAAATTTTTTAAATTTATTTTTTATTGAGGTAACATTGGTCTATAACATTATGTAAATTTCAGGTGTGTATCATTATATTTTGACTTCTGTATAGACTATGTCGTGTTCCCCACCAAAAGTCTAGTTTCCATCCATCACTGTGCACATGTGCCCTTTCACCGCCTTTGCCCTCCTCTTCTTCCCTTCCCCCTCCCCTCGTCCCCTCTGGTAACCACCAATCTAGTCTCTGTGTTTATGTTTGTTGTTGTTGTTTTTATCTTCCACCTACGAGTGAAATCATATGGTATTTGGTTTCTTCGACTGACTTATTTCACTTAGCATAATACCCTCAAGGTTCATCCACGTTGTTGCAAATGGCAAGATTTCATTTATTTTTATGGCTGAATAGTATTCCATTGTATATACATATACCACATCTTCTTTATCCATTCATCCATTGATAGGCCCTTAGGTTGTTTCCATGTCTTGGCTATTGTGAATAATGCTGCAGTGAACACAGGGGAGCATATATCTTTTTGAATTCGTGTTTTTGTGTTCTTTGGATAAATACCCAGAAGTGGAATAGCTGGATCATATGGTGGTTCCAATTTTTAATTTTTTGAGGAATCTCCATACTGTTTTCCACAGTGGCTGCAGCAGTTTGCATTCCCACCAACTGTGTATGTGGGTTCCATTTTCTCCACATCTTCTCCAACACTTGTTATTTCTTGTCTTTTTAATAATAGCCATTCTGATGGGTGTGAGGTGATGTCTCATTGTGGTTTTGATTTGCATTTGCCTAATAATTAGTGATATTGAACATCTTTTCATGTGCCTGTGGACTGTATATTTTCTTTGGAAAAATGTTCAGATGTTCTGCCCATTTTTTAATCGGGTTGTTTATTGTTTTTTAAATTGACTTGAGGAGTTCTTTATATATATCGGATGTGAGTTTTTTGTCAGATGTAAATATTGCAAATATTGTCTCCTATTCTGTGGATTGCCTTTTCATGTTCAAGAAGTGTTGCCTACTTTGAGTCGTGAAGATATTCTCCTATGTTATCTTCTAGAAGCTTTATTTATCTTTCACATTTAGATCTCTATTACATCTGGAAGTTTTAAGTTTGGTGTAAAGTAGGAGTCAAGAATAATTTTTTTCTCCCATATGGATCTCCTATTGACTGCGTACATTTATTGAAAAGATTCCGGAAATGTATGAGGGTTACAATTTCTCCATATCCTCACCAACACTTGTTATTGTCTACCTATCATATTTTAGCCATCCTAGTGGTGTGTGAAGTGGCATCTCATTGTGGTTTTAATTTGCATTTCCCTAATGACTAAGGATATTGAGCATCTTTTTATATGCTTACTGGCCATTTGTATATCTTCTTTAGAGAAATGTCTAAAATCTTTTGCCCATTTTTAATTGTTATTTTCCTTTTAATTGTTGAGTTGTAAGTGTCCCTTAAACATCTTGAATATTAGTCCCTTATCAGATAGATGATTTGCAAATATTTTGTAGACCATCTTTCTACTTTTTTGATCCTTATGTACTTCTTTCCTACTCATTTTATCAGTCATCAAGAGAGATGTGTTAAAATCTCCTACTATGATTATAGGTTTTCTATTTTTCCTTATAATAGTATCCATTTCTGAGGCTTACTAGGTCCATACAAATACTAGGTCCGTACAAACATCTTTTTTATTTTGTAAGATTGGTACCTAACATCTGTTGCCAATCTTCTTTTTTTTCCTTCTTCTCCCCAAAGCCCCCCAGTACATAGTTGCATATTCTTTATGTGAGTGCCTCTGGTTGTGCCATGTGGGACGCCGCCTCAGCATGGCCTGATGAGCGGTGCCACATTCACTCCCAGGATCCAAACCAGTGAAACCCCAGGCTGCTGAAGAGGAGCGCACGAACTTAACCACTCGGCAATGGGGCCAGCCCTTATAACGTCTTTCTGTTGCATTAACACTTTTTATTATTATGAAGTGTCCCTCTTTATTGTAATAATGCTTCTTCCTTAAAGTCTACCTATCTGATATTAGTTCACTTCATCAGCTTTTTTTGTTTAATGCTTGTATTCTTTTTTTTGTCCTTTTACTTTCTCCTGTCTGTATTCTTATTTAGAAGTCATATATCCTGTAAGCAGCTTATATTTATTTTTAAACCCAGTGTGACATTTTTCTTTTAATTGAAATATTTATATTTTGTGTTATGACTATATTTTATGTAATTACTGATATATTTAGATTTAAATCTTACATCTTATTTTTTTTCTATTTGTCACACTTATTCTATGTTCGTTTTCTCTCCTTTTTCATCCACTTCGGAATAATCATGTATTTTTTAAAGATTTCCCTGTTCTATTAGCTTGTTAGTTACACATTGTTTTACAGTTATTCTCATGATTGCCCTAGTGATTACAACATGCATCCTTGACTTATTAAAGTCTAATAGAAATTAGTACATTTACCACTTCCCAGAAAATACAAAGACTAAAAGCCACTTAACTCCATTTATCCCTTCCTGCCTTTTGTACTGTTGTTTTCATGTATATTAATTCCACATTTATTTTAAACTTCACAATATATTATCATTATTATTGTTTTAACACCAATATTCACTTAGCTTTACTCATTTATCTATCCTTTTCTTTGCTCTTCATTCCTTCCTACATTTCTTTGTTTTTATCAGGCACCATTTTTAATTAAACTTGATTTTTTTAGAATAGTTTCTTACTTACAGAAAAATTGCAAAGACAGTACAGAAAATTACCATCTACACTGTGCCCACTTTCCTCTATTATTAACATCTTGCATTAGTATGGTATATTTCTTACAATTAATGAACCAATACATCATTCTTAACTAAAGTACACACTTTATTCAAATTTCTTGGTTTTTACCTAATGTTCTTTTTTCCCCATCCAAAAAACCACATTATATTTAATCATCATGTCTCCTTAGGCTTCTTTTGGCTGGGATAATTTCTCGTTTGTTTTTGAGAACCTTGACAGGTTTTGTTTTGTTTTGTTTTGTTTTTTTGCTGAGGAAGATTGGCCCTGAGCTAACATCTGTGCCAATCTCCCTCCATTTTGCATGTGGGTCACCACCACAGCATGGCTGACAAGTGGTGTAGGTCCACACTCAGGATCTGAACCTGTGAACCCGGGCCGCCAAAGGGGAGCACACCAAACTTAACCACTATGCTATGGGGCCACCCCCAACTTTGACAATTTTGAGCCATACTGGTGAGGTATTTTGTAGAATCTCCCCCAATTGGGATTTGTCTGGTGTTTTTCCTGTTTATAGATAGTGTTATAGGTTTTTGGGAAGAAGGACCACAGAGCTAAAGTCTCATTTTTATCACATCATGTCAAGGGTACATACAATTAACAGGCCCCTTGACATCTCGATCTGCCTCTGAATGTGGGTAACTATGCCCATTGAGCATCCCAGGAAAGGACCACATGTCCCTGAGGTAGGATGAGATGGGAGTTGTTTGGTAGGATGTTTCCTCAGGGAGTCTGTCACCACACCCCTCTCCAGGTGTGTGCATCCTGCTTACTGAGTATAGTTGTGTTTAAAGACATACCTTTTCTATACAACATGGTCGCTAGATGTAAGCCAACTATTTCATCTGGTGGTCATCCGAAGAAACCGTGATTGTTCTAACAGTGAAGGAAAAACTGGCTGTGCTGGGTGGACTGAGAGGTGGGGCAGCAGTTTCCAGCATGGTCACACCTCCTGCGGGGTGCTCAAGGGTAATTTTGACTCAGCTGGTTTCTGCTTCACTCGCTGACTTCAGATGTGACTCCACAGTATCTCCCAGAGAGAAGCAGTAATTCTTAGAGGCCATGCAGGATAAATCCATGTTAAGAAAAACATTTTTTAAATCTAAATTCAAAAAAATTTGCACTTTCTTCTGCCCAGACAGGAGATAACACTTAAGGGGTGATGCTGGTTCCTCTCTGCTCATCCTGGCTTCCACAGGGCCATCTCTGTCTGATGGCCAGGCTTTATTTATGCAAAGACCTGAGCAAAGATTTGGAAATATAGTTTTTCTTTATCTTTGCCAGATATCCTTAGAAGGCATCATCCTCTAAATAGCTTTCTTTGGTGATCAAAGTAAAGGTATTGTTTCCTGGTTATACTGAGCAGGCGAACACTGACACATCAGGGGAGGCAGAGGTTACGGTTGTGCATACTTGCATCGAGCTGAACTGTGTTTTTCTAGACCTATGAGCCTAGTTCTTAACCCATGAGGCCACCCGGAAAAACTACACAATATGCTTCTCCTGATGTTTGAAGGTAGGCTTTTGAGCTCTCCCAAATCTTATTTCCTCCAGGACAAACTGTCTCAACTTCCCCAGTCAGTTGTTGTAAAATGGTTTGAGCCCCACCACCATTTTAGTCACCTTTTGTGAACAAATTCCTGTTTAGCTATATCTTCCTGAAAGTATAGTGCCCAGAGAGGGACATGATATATTGGGTTTGCCGCTGACCCCTTGGTATTGTAGAACTTCAGGTCCCAGGACCTGAGCACAGCCCAGCAAGGCTCAGAGTTGGTGCCTAACCTGTGGATGCCTGGTATGCAGGTGGTGGGCAAAACCAACCTTCAAGGCCTAGGCCGCCCTGGTCAGCCTAGCTGCAATAGGAGTGACTGCACATACCCTGAAGTTCCCTCACCCATCCAGGCCAACCTGTCCCAGTCTGAGTCATCTTTCTCATCCAGATTTGAATCTTTAGTCGGAGCCCTGCCTTGGCCTTTAAGCTAGGCCTCTAAAACTATGTCAATATTCACGCTCAGCTGCCCTCGCCTCAACCAGGCTAATGAGGACGGCAAAACATCCCTTTGTTTGAAGCCAATGGGTCCTCCAAATGCAGCTGTCTTCCTTTATTCCTCCAAGTGCTGAGCCCTCCCATAGGGTTTGAAACCAAGATCCTGAGAGGCAGAGAGGGAGGGAGCCTCCCCCTGGCCACCCTCACACCGGCCTTAGAAAGCAACCACCCCACCTCACCTTCAATGAGTGCACTTGTCTGATGGTCCCCAGGTGCTGCAGAGTATAAGGAGGGTCTAGAAGGCTCCTCTGACTGGTGGAGAAGCTGTTGTCCCTCCCTGCCTTGCCCCTGCAGGCTGCAGGAGTGTTCCACCCCCCAGCCTTCCGGCTCAAATCTCCAAGACCCTCAGGATGATACACCCTCTCCCCAACTCTCTTTACCTCAATCACCAGTGGCAGACCAAAGCTTCCAGGTCATGTGTCACCACTGGCCCTTGTCCTCAGACAGTTCTGCGTGTCTGTCACTCTCTCGCATCTTCCGCCCGTCCCCTCCGTCTCGATCTTTCACCACACTCTCTGGAGCTCTGTCTGCCATCAGCCACCTCCTAGATCCTCCCGTATCCCCTGATGTGCCTTCACTTTCCTCTGTAACAGGAGCCCAGCTCTCTGCCGAGGGCCCCTGCTCCCTGCAGCCCTCGGGGAGAGGCCTGTTTCTCCCTCCTACAGGCAGGTGTCAGGCAGGGCCTGGAGGTGGAGGGGGTCCTCCTAGCTTCATGACGCTGCTTCCAAAAGACTTCTCCCTTCCCCTCCCACTCATGTCATTGGACTCTTGTTTCTCCTCAGAGCTGTCAGCTCAGCCTCTGCTCACTCCTCCTGCAGTTCCCAGCTCATCTCTCTCCTCCGCCTCTCCACTCAGTGTCCTCGTAACACCCACCTGGTCAACCCTGACAACATCCTGTCTCCTCTACTTCTTCAGACCTTCTCTTCCACGTTATTGCAGCCACCTCTGAAAAAAATCTCAAAATTTGCTTTTATTTTTAAACATGTTAAATTTACCTATAGTAAAGTTCTTTTTCTGATGTGCCAGTCTGCGATTTTTTTGTACATGCACAGATTCTCGTAACCACCACCACAGACAGGATATAGAACAATTCCGATACTCGGAAGAACTCCCCTGTGCTGCCCCTTTATATTCAAATTTCCCCCACCCCCAACCTCTGGCAGCCAATGGTCTGTTCTCTGTTCGTGTATTTTTTGCCTTTTCCTGAATGTCATATAAACAGAATTATATAGAATGTGCCTTTTGATAGTGGCTTCTTTTACTCAGTATAATACCTTTGCAGTGCAGCCATGCTGCTGCTTGAGTCGTTTATTTACTTTAATTGCTGAGTGATAGTCCATCGTCTGGATGGATTACAGGTTTTTTAATCCATACCCCTGTTAAAGGACATTTGGGTTGTTTCCATTTCCTGGTGATTATGAATAGTCCTGCTATAGATATTTTTGGGCAGATTTTGTGTGAATTTAGAAGTTTCACTTCTTTAAGATAAATACCTAGAAGTGGTATTGCTGGGTCATATGTAAGTACACATGAAATCTCAGTTTTAAGTTTCTTCTCTGACCATGACTCTCTGCATGGTTCATTTTCTCTGCACCTCACTCCGACCCCTCTTGGACCTCATTAGGACCTAATTCACTGAGCCTACCATTTTTTCACTGACCATCAACCTCTTCCTCTTTTTTCTTTCCTTCTCACAGAACTTAGTTTCCAAGGTCCATCATAACAGTCCTTCTCTTGGAAACAGAGACTCCCTCTAACATACTGTGCCAGCTGAACCCCAACCTAGTAAACTCAACTATCCACTCATTCTGCCTCCATTAAAGTAGAAACATGTGGTTGGAGAAAAACATACAACTGTGCCGATGGGTCAATTTATAAGCAAAATATCATTTGAGCATTAATACTAGCCATTGATCCGACCTCCTAAAATGACTATTCCACACTTCTCTTTCATCAGAATTCTGACAGGGGCCAGCCCCGCGGCTGAGTGGTTAAGTTCGTGCACTTCGCTTCGGCAGCCCAGGGTTTCACCAGTTCGGATCCTGGGCGCGGACATGGCACCGCTCATAGGCCACATTGAAGTGGTGTCCCACATGCCACAACTAGAAGGACCCACAACTAAAATATACAACTATGTACTGGGGGGATTTGGGGAGAAAAAGCACACACACAAAAAAGAAGATTGGCAACAGTTGTTAACTCAGGTGCCAATCTTTAAAAAAAAAAAACAACAACTCTGACAGCGCCTCCCTTTCTCTCAGCTAATGGTCTTGCCTCATACATCACTGGGGAAACAGAAACGACTAGAACTGGAGGTTGCTCATCATCTTCCCACCACCAGTTCCTCCTGACGGACGGCATCCTCACTCCACTTTCTGTCTCCCCTCCTTTAAAAGGATCAACTACCCAGGCTTCTATCCACAGCCAACCACTCCCTGGTGCAGTGGATCCTACTGGTGCCCATCCCACCTTCTCAATGATGCTGTTCCTGCAGTTATGCCTTCTCTTTCCTGCCTTCATCAATTTCTCCCTCTGCCATCACCATACAAACATTCCCTAATATAGCTCATCTTCAAGAATAGCTTCCCCTAAAAAATCAATAACTTTACAGTGGAGAAAACTGACAAACACCACCTCAGCCAAATGATCGAGGTTGATGTCAACAGAGATAAGTCACACTGATAGCATGTACCCTTGATAGGAGGTGATGAGAATGGCGCTTTACCTCTGTGGTCTTCCTCCCCCAAACCCATAAACTTTGTATAACTATGAGAAAAAAATCAGACAAATGCAAACTGAAGGATGCTATCCTCTAAGAATATCTGACCAGCACTCCTCAAAACCGTCAAGGTCATCAACAACCCAGAAAGTCTGAGTGACTATTATGACGGACCATGAAAACTGTCACCATCTAGAGAGGCCTAAGGACACAGGACAACTAAATGTAATGTGGTATCTTGGGTGGGATCCTGGAAGAGAAAAAAAGATACTAGGTAAAAACTAAGCAAATCTGAATAAAGTACAGACTTTAGATAATAAAAACATGCCATTATTGGCTTCTTAGTTGTGACGTATGTACCACAGCAATGTTAGCAATAAACTCTTTATAATATTCTTGCAACTTTTGTGTAAATCTAAAACTATTCTAAAATAAAAGTTCATGAAATGTTAAAACAAACAAACTTCCCCTGACCCCTTCCTCCAGCTCCACTCCCTTTCCCTGCCTCCCTTCACAGGGAAACCTTTGGCAAGTGTTGTGTATTGCTGTGTTCTCTATCCCCCCACCCCACCCAGCTCATTCCTCAGTCCGCTCCCTTCAAGCGGCTGTCCTTAACTCTTCAGCAAAACCGCTCTGGTCAAGGCCCATGACGATCTCCATGTTGCCAAACCCTGAGCCAAGTTTTTCTCGTCTTGCCTGGCCTTTCAGTCTAGCGTGTGACCCAGTTAACTACTCCCACTTCCTGAAACACCCTCTTCCCTTGGCTTTTGGGGTATTACACTCCTGGGTTTTTTCCTTCTCCGTAGTACTCCCACTCACCCTCTCTGCTGGCTCCTGCTCTGCCTGACTCCTACCAGTGCTTCCATGGCCCAGGGCTCTACTTTCAGTCTCTACTCTTTGTCTCTTTGTTCATGCTCTTATGTCACAGGTGTATTTCATCCACTCTCATGGAGTTAAGTACAACTTACCTTAACCCTGTGAGATAGGGGCAATTATCATGCTCCTTCCACAGGAAAGCAGACATGGGCTCTCAGATATTAAGGGGATTCTCCAAGGTTACATAGCTACAAGCAGCAGACCCAGGATTTGAACCCAGGTCTGTCTGCCTCCAGGCTGTGCTGTAGGTGGCCAGGCTGTCCTGCTGCCCTCTCCGTCCATCCTGGCTCCCTGTGCTGCCCGGTCCCCAGGGTCTCCTGCATGTGCTGCTTATTCTGGTCTCGTGCCTTTGTCCCCTCATCCACTGCTCCTAGAATGACCTCTCCCTCCCTCTCCTACCTCCCCCCCCGGCTCCCTCTGTCCCCCATGCCCACCCATCCTCTCCAATCTTCTCTTCCAGCTCAGGTGGGGGGATTCTCCACTCCTAAGGCCCCGGGCTGATCTCTCCTGGCCTCCCCTGAACTCCCACAGGATGTGGAGTCCACCCTAAGGGAACTAGAGGCACATTTGCTTCTGTAAGTTTCATGCTTTCTGAACCCGGGATGAGGGTCCTTAGTCTAAGTACAAGCACACACCTGGGGACATGGAAGCACGATCTCTGAGACTGGGACTGCCTGGGAAAATGTGGGCCATGGGCCTCCATCATGATGCACCATCTCAGATAGACATCCTGAATTACCCAGGAGTGCTTCTGTTTCCTCTGCTAGCTGGTAAGCTCTTGGAGAGAGAGATCATGACTCCACCAAATACGTATCATTAAAAAAACAGTGTGTGTGTGTAGTAGAGTTAGGGGAGTACTTCAAAACCCCTTTTCTCCTGGGTCCTGAGAGGCCAAGGAAAGTTCAATCTAAAAGTGAAGGAATTGATTTAGAGTTCACCGAGGTCACAGAGAGGCCAAGCAGTTCCCATAGGGGCCACGGAGTTCAAAGGAATATTTTGAAGAAATGAGGGTCATGCTGTGATCATGATTATTTTGGAAGAACTGAAAGTGCCCTGAGGGAAGAGACAAGGGAGAGGCTGCAGACCTATGAGGTGGCGGTAGGGAAAGGGCCGCGGTGGGCAGGTCTGCAGACTGGTGGAGAAATTGAGAACTGACGTCATAGGCAAAGGACATGCCTCGGGGCAGGGACACTGGTTCCTTTCACTTATAGTGAGTTCAGCCTCAGTCCCTACAATGCAGGCCTGGGTTCTGCTCCCAGCCCTGCCACTCACTCCCGCGTGACTGCAGGAAAGTCCACTTTGTCTCCCTCTGCTTCACTCTCCGCATCTCTAACATGAGCAGGTTGAAAAAACATAAAAGATGGGGTGGAGCTACATCATTTCTAGGTCCTTTTCAGTATCCTGAGTCATTCTGGGCAAGTACCTCGAATGTCTTACTGGAACCACCCCTGCCTCAAGAAGGGAAGAACCAGGTTAACCTGATCACTCTCATAAGGGCCTCCCGATAAAACTACTTTTTCACGAAAAGCAGAGGATGTGCTGGGGCCCAGGAGAGCAGGGCTGTAGATGGTTGAATCTTGCATGTTGTGAAGGAAATGGGCCTGCACTGTGTCTGCAGTAAAACCTATCACCCTCCCATCCCCAATTTGAAATGTGCCTCAGAGACCACGCTTTGGGCAGGAGTCTGCCCTGCCTGGATCAGAGGGAGCCAGGGGGCCCTTCTCTATCAGGTTGGGCTGCCTCCCTCCTCAGCTCTGGCTCTGAATCCCCCTCCCAGGGAGACTTCTCATCTGGAGGCTGCCAACCAAGGCAGGTGCTGGGAAGGTGTCACATCCCGATGGGGTCTGCCTGCCAAGAGGAAACCTCATCTAGTAATCAGGAGGAACCCCCATGGCTGAACGATTGCTAATTCCACACGAGGGCCTTGCCTCTGGCCCTGCGCACATGGCCATGCAAGTACATACCTCCTCTTAAGCCACTTGCATTTTGATAAGTAAAATATGAAATCAGCATTTAAGTCAGAGTCTTCACTGGATTGCTCAAGACAAAACATGAAGGAAGTAGGGGATGGCTTGTGCGGGGCCCATGTCTAGGGCTTGAGAGCTTTGGAGAGGCGACCTCCTCTAATCCATCAGGGACAGTGGCCTCAGTATGCTCCCCACTTATGTTCCCCTCTGGCTTGCTGGACATGGAAGCAGTAGGAGCTTGGAGCTCCTGCAGCCCCAGGGGCTGGAGGACACAATTATAGCCTTCAGGCAAAGGCCTCACTCAAAGATTAGGGGGTCAGGACAGCGCCCATCGAGGTCTGAGTCCTGAACTTGCCAGTGCCAGTGCTCCAAGGCAATCTGCTCCTGAAGGAAGGCTGAGAGTGTCACTGAAGGTGTCAGTGACAGAAGAGCTTCAGAAAAGAACAGGTGGTATTTCCTGCAAGTCCAAGATGGCAGGCAAAGGTGAGTGGGAGCCAGACAGAGTCCAGAAAATCCAATCTGAAGGTCCCGACACCAAGTTTGGGAAGAGAAGAGATGGGAAGAGTAAGCAAAAGAACTAGAAGGAGGTCTAAAGATTAAAGTAATAGTGACAGGAATGTTCTACTTGGAAATGTAAACAGAGCCCTGCCATAAAATATACCTCCCAGCAAGCACAGTCGGTTCTGAGGGTAGAGCAGCGCCAGCCAAGACTGGGTTTACATTTCATTTCTTCCACTAACAGGGTGTGACTTGCAGAAACCACTGAATTGACTGTTTCATCTGTGAAATGGGTGCTCACAGAAGTGCTCAGCCTGAGGATCGCGTGAGCTAACAGGGCAACATGTGAGACCACACTGTGAGGACCGAGTTCTCAGGCAAACTAAGTGCACGGCGCTGGAGTGCTGGTTCCAGGATGGAGGACTGTGAGCAGAGGCTGCCTGTTCATAAGTAAGTCATGATTTGGAAAAGTAAAATGTGAATTAGGGAACCCCTCATGCCCATGTCCAATTCGGGACTTTCGCTGTGCTCTGTCTGCGGCTGAGGTGATCTCTGGCCTTCCCATCCTCGTTCTACCTGGGAAGGCCCCGCTTGAGCCCTGCCACCTCCAAACTGAAGCTCCCTCTGACCCCAAGAGACCAGGCTGCCCCTCCCCCTTCAGAACCTTCATCCCAAAGTGCAGAGTGTAGACACACATAGACCAGCACAGCTCTCAAATTGCTTCACGTAATTTTCAGAAGGCAGGAACCATGACTCCTTTCCTTGGGTCCTCCAGAGAACACAAAAAAGGGCCCTGTGCAGATAGATAGAAAAATACCTGCACAAGTATGGACAGTGCAACATGGTTTCCCAGTCTCGGGTAGTTGCCAAGTATTAATATTAGTCTTGTCTTCTTTCACCCATCGTCCTGTCAGCTGGTCTCAGTTGTCTCACAAAGATCAATGCCAACGTTCATTTTTTACAAACTATTTAATAAATACTTCACTTTACATTAGGGTAGCCCATGATAAACCCACAGTAAACAAGAGCCACCAGCAGTGGTAGGATCAGAATACTTTAATAAGATATCAGTGTCAAAATACATTTCTTTATAAAGTTAAGCTCCCGTATAGTAATAACGTTGTCAGTAGGAATTTGACAATATAATAATGTTCATGAAGTCGTTACATTGACAGGTAAGGTTAATACGAAGCTTGGAATATTTTTCAGAGTGTTTTAGTAAAATGCAAGGGTAAAATGCCCTTAATGCTGAGGCAACACACACAGGAAATCAAACACTGGCATTTACGTGTCGGTAACCCTTCAAGTTCTGCCGCCAAGTTGGGGCAAAGCTGTGGTGCTCAAGGATGACTTGGGCAACACAGTGACCAGCTAATTTCTCATATAACTTAGATTTCTTTTGAAATTTAAATTTTGATTTGTTTTTGGCAGTAAGTCCCGCCAGGCTTACCAAGTTCTTAGCCTGCTGTGCTATATCTTAGACTGCTGTGCTGTGTGTTTCTAGAAATGTCTTTATTGTATCCATGACAGAAAAGTTCCATGTGATTGGTATGTAAAAACCAAAAGGTATTACCCTCTTACCCAGTGAGTTACAAGGTGCTCTGAGAACACTCTATTTTCAGTGCTTCCTACCTATACAAGTCACTTCAAGTGGCAGGCAGACCTCAGGGAGGGCCTGAGGCTGGGGGCTGCCCCGGAGGCCTGCCTGCCGCTCGCCAGCGGGGGCCACTGCACCTCGGCCTTGCATGGCGATCCGAGGACGGGCCAAGGAAGGCGCATGGGGCTGGGGCTGGTCAGGACCAGTTGCCCCCGCTTTCTGCACCCTCTCAGTCCAGCTCCATGGGCTCCAAGGTGGTGAGCTGGGAGGACGTGGACTGGATCACTACACCATTTCTGAATCCTCACTTTCTTGCATGAATTCCCATCAAAACCATCTCATGTTAGTTCTGGAAATATCCAAATGTGCCACATGAAAGACCATTAAAGTCACATAGCTCAGTGCACTTGAAGGGCTAGCAACAAAACCTTAAGAAAAGTTAAAGCACTTTCTGTCCCTTAGGGTCCCCCCACCCCCACCCCCGCTACCCGATACGTGCCATCAGACCCTCTTGGCAGCAATAATAATACATACATACATACATACATAATACATATAGAACACGAGGAGAGGACAGCTGGCAATGCTGCCACGGAAAGATTCCACTTCTCAGATTGGTTGTCATGCCTACAGCATATCCCAAAAGCAAAAAGCCAACAGAGAGCGACCTCGAGCCAAGGTGTTAGTACAGGCCTGTGGGAGTACTGTACAATTCTGCAGTGTCAGCGACACCAGGAAAAGGAGAAGGAACAGCTTAAGAAAGACCTTACAGTGATTTCGTGAGCAGGATTCCATTTCCGTTTCTAAGTTTTTAGATATTACAAAGTACCCATATATATGCTAAACACTTAATCCAGATATAAATTTTCTTTTTAAAAAACTGTTATGTTTTTGAATAATAATAAAAAAAATGTCCACCGAATGGGGTGGGGGATACCAAACAGTTTAGGAAAAGCCACACTGTGCAACTTTCACAGATAACCAACCACATACGCTGGAGTTCACCCTTCACATTTCTTCTTTTTCGAAAAAGTCATGTCAAAATTACAGCAAAGAGTCAGCTTTTTTAAAAAAAAAGGCTAAAATTTACAATATGGTGATTATTTTTGAAAAAGAAAGGAGAAGGGCTTTGAGAGGGAGAGGCCACAAATCAAGCTTGGAGATCAACATTATTTTTCTTTCTCTTTGGCAAGAACAACAACAAAATGTTTTTAGTCAAATGAAGCCAAAGCTTTTTCTACAAGACAACGTACACCAAACTTGTTAGTATGGACGTTGTGTGTGTGTGTGTGTGAGACAGAGAGAGAGAGAGAGAGAGACCTACGAATAATATAAATTAGAAGTAATTGAAGTTGGGGAAAAAAAAATCTTACAAAATTTAAGAACATTTTCATTGACAGAGCAAAATGTAGCAGATAAAACAACTGTGTATTTTTAAAATATGGATGATAAAGTGAGCATCTTCAGAAAAAGGCCACTACTTGGTGACCTGGACAAGTCTGCCAGGTAGGTACATCTTGTAAAAAGTGTGTTGGTGTTAGAAATACCTAGTTGTAAAAACAGACGTAGAGAGTGAAGCTGGCGGGACGCTGGTGGCAGGGGTGGCTGCCCAGGTGGAAGGGCCTGGCTCAGGAGGCCTGGTCCAGGGCTCTGAGGAGGTCCCCTCCTTGCAGGAGCGTGGAGCTTCCTGGCACAGGAACGTTCACCTCACAGTCATATCTGGTCAATTCGGGCAGCAGGTAAGGCTCAAACGAAGGCCCGAGCAGCCGACTTGCCATGCCTGAAAGAATGGTTGGTACCGTATTTTAAAAACCCAAATGAAACATTCGGAGAAGGGTCCATTCCAGAAGAGGCTAGCAGGGACGAGAGGGCGCATGCAGGGAGCCAGAGGCATTTTCAATTTTTGTGACTTGGGGGCACAAGTGGGGCGGCCCTAATTTCAGTCTTTCTTCAGTGTCTTCTTTCCCAAGTGACCTACTCCGTGCTCAGAGGGTGGACCCAGCAGAGAAGGTGTCTGCCTCGCATCGCACTAGGTGGGGTGCTCAGATCCAAGGAGAGAGAGCACAGAGCAGACAGCAGGAAGGGAGGGGTCAGGGGAGAGTGGGTTGCATGGGAGGAGCCCCAGCGGAGGCTTCCCTGGCTGCCTTGGAGGACGGGTCGTCAGCCAGAGCCTGCATAAGGCCTGGGGTTGCCGACAGTGCCCAGCACGCACTGGTGGCAGGGAGGAAGGCCGCGTGGAGAGAGGGAATTCGGAACCAGCTGCTACATGCATGCATGTGCGCACACACACAATACACACATGTGTGCACACACATTATACACACACACACACACACACACACACGGGTCCTTCTCCAAGATTCAAGGGCCTGATAGTCCTGTGTCAGGGTCACCCTCAGCAGCCCGTCCTACTGTCCCTGGGCCATTCTCCCACTGAGAAGGAAGACAAGGGAAAAATCCCAGCCCCCAGACCCCTCTCCCAGGGAAGGCCAGGCCCAGGTTCGAGGACAGGCTGGAAGCCCTCCATTCTGCCCCTCTACTGTGAGACGCCTGCTCTCCCTTCCCTTAGCTTCTGTGCCCTTTCCCTCCTTAATCCCTACCCTGGAACATTCTAGGGTCCATGCCTGCCTCCCCTACTTGACCTTGCTCCCTTGTGGATGGGGCCAGACCTCACGCCTCTCTGCAGCCCCCACAGTAGCAATGGATACTTGTTCACCATCCCTTCTAATGCTCTCTTCCCCTCCTCACGGTCAGAAATGACCTGAGTGGAAAGAATGTGATTTGCCCCGGTTTCTATAGTTCAAAGAAACTCGTGGGTTCATAGAGTACCTGAAGCCAATACTCGGCATGCAGACCTCTCATTTAGACTTGCGGCTTGCTCAGTCTTCCAGCAAGTACAGAGCTGAGCTGGAATTGAAGGCTCAGGGACTCTCAGGGTCCAAAGAGCCCTGGATGTCACCTGATCATTGGTGGGTTCCTTCCAGCCCCCGCTGCAGTACTTCCAGAGGAGGAGGGCTCGCCTTTGTCTGCAGAGCTGCCTCTCATGGCAGCAAGTTCATCCTTGTACTGAGCCGAGATCTGCCGCCTGTGATGTTCCGCTCTTGGCCCTCACCCCACCCACACACGTCAGACCCTGGCATGGGGAATCCAGTTCCTGAGTGCACCCACCTGACAACTTGTGAGCCGAGGGCAGGCCGTAGTCCTGGTACTGGGGGGCATAACACTGTGGGGGGAACCCACTCTTGGCGTTCTCCCTGGGGCTCACGGCAGATGGCGGCTGTGGTGGTGGTGGCAGATGTCTCAAGGGCTGGCTCAGGCCCCTCAGTGGATTTTGGGTGAACTCATCTGAAAGACCAACACCAGAGAGTGAGGGCATGCTAGCCCAAGGGACGGGGGAGAGCGTGAAGCCCCTAGCATCCTCCTTCCTTTACAGAAGGAGCTTAAAGGCAGCCCCCAGGGTCTCAGAGCCCAGAGATTTCTGACAGCATCATCCAAGCCAGAGCGGAAATGGGGAAGTCAGGTATGTGGAAGGTGGGGCAGAGGACACCATCCTGTTCTAACAAGCCTCAGAGAGGCGGGTAAGGCGGGTGGTGAGGGAGGAGGAACCAGGATGGGCCCCTGGGCCCCCAGCCCTTCCACTTGCAAACGCCCTCCCCCCAGAACCCCAGGAGGCCCAGGCCTGCTGCTCACCACTGGGGACATTTGCACTCAGTGGCTTGTCAGGCATCAAAGGGCAGTTCCCGCCGCCCCTAAGGCTCTTCATCCTTTTCCACATCAAGTGTGACGCGCTGCTGCCTGGTGGATCCGCCTGGGTGTGGGAAGGGCAGATGTAGAGGGAAGAAGGCCAGGGGACCAAGTCCCCCAGCTGAGTCGGGGTTGGGGAGGGGTGCAGAGCCGCTGTGCCTGGAACAGGGCTGGTGAGCGCTCTCTCTGAAAGGCCACAGCCCCACCTTCCCTGCTGCCCCTGGCTGGCCCTCCGAGCCCTCACAGCCAGAATGAGTCTCCTGCCCGGCCCACCCCAGGGGCTGAGGAGGGGACGCACAGCACACTGGCAGGAGATGGCTCACCCCACTCATGTCCTGGAAGGCTTGCTCCTCGTACTCCAGCTGTCGCTTCAGCTTCAGCTTGTTGGAGAGGGCTATCATGGCCGGGCTCATCGTGTCTGGGTCCCGAGGCCCAAAGCCCTTTGCAGACCTGCCAAGCCCCAGAGAGTGGCACGTGAGGGGGTCTGGAGCCCCATGCCACCCAGCGCCTTCATCTGATCTCAGGGCCCTCAGAGGGCCCTTCCAGAACTAATATGTAGGACGGTGGTGGCTCTAAGACCCAAAGGCAGAGTGTCAGAGGAGGTGGTGGCTTGGCCTCCCTTCCTCAGTTTCCTCTACCTGGCGAGAAGCTGCCGGTTGGTTCAAGTCACCTGCCCTTCCCTCTATACCTGCCTGCCCACCCGCCCAGCTGTATCCAGGCAGCCTTCAGGCCTGACCTCGTTTGTGGCTGTCCAGCTAGGTGACATCAGTCTTTAGAGGGTTTCTTCTGCCCCGTCTCTCCCCGGCCCTGCCTTGACTGCTCCCCACTAAGGACCAAGGAGGGTGCTCTGCCACGGGAAAGTGCCCCAGGGGTCCTGAGGGCTAGAAGTCACAGACCACCCCCGTGACTTAGCCCAGTGAGCTCCCAGCTGGCTGAAACGGGGCTTGTTGGGGAGATTTGAAGGAGCCGGGAGAGGACAGGGTGGGAAAGGTAATGCTGGACCCTGGGCACTGCCCAGAGGGGCTGCTGTGGTGACCCTGGGCAGCCAAAAGCAGGGCAAGAGCACAGGCATCTGTTTGCTTTTCTCAACCAGGGTTTCAGGAGAGAATGGAGAGTGACTCAAATAATTTTTTGTGTCCTGTGGATAAGAAAGGCACTCGAAGGAGTGGTGTGAATGGAGGACGTTGGTGGCCCAGGCCCTCGACAAGCCACTTCTCTCCCTATTCCTGTCCTTAGTCCCCTCTTGGTCTCCTCCAGCCCTCATAAAACATGTCTTGCTGGAGGCCTCACATCCCTCGAGTGACTCCCCCAAAGCCTGGGCTTCCAGAGTTCAGAGCAGGCTAACGGGGTATCAGACCACTGTGCAGAGGGAGGATGCGACGGGCAGGGAGCCTTTCTGGGGCCCCAGAGACGCCCCCAGTGGGTGCCTCTCTGTCCCGTTCCTGTTCCTCACAGCCTTTGCTGATACAACCAAGGGCTCTGCTACTTACCTCTTCTTGAACATGGAGAGATGGGGCGAGGTGACAGGGGGCCCCAGTGGCGATGCCCCCAAGGACTCGGTGTGCTGATTCCCAACAGGCCACTTCGCGGGCCCGAAATGTAATGGCGGGTCAGGGGGCCACTGTGTGTTGGATCTGCCCCCCATGGAGGAGAGAGGGGTGCTGGCCTGGCCACAACACAATGGCAGGGATGCCTTGGTCCCGCCATCAAAGAAGATGGAGGACATGGGCCGGTGCTCGGGCTCTATCTTCTTGCTCTCCAGCTGCTGCTGATACTTGTCCAGGAGAAAGGGTCTGTGAGGGTCCACAGGGGCCAGTGGCTGGAAGATGTTCGTCATGGTACTGAAGCACTGCTGGGGGATGGACTGGGGGTTCTCCGGCAAGAGCCTCTCCTCCGGGCAGATGGGACTGAGCTGGAAGTCTTCACCATCCATGGGGATGTAAGGTGCCAGCGTCTCCAAGTCCAGCTCATTGAAATCCGTCTGAGGAGAGACAGCAAAGGCAAAGAAGCTGAGAGGTTGGTGCCACCTCACAAACACCATTCCAGCTCAGCCCCTCCTCCCTCCCGGCCCCTGCCAGCGTCACTCATCTCAGGCACAACTTTAACGGTGTCACTGCCCCGCTATAACACCTTTATGGGCTCCCTAGGGCCCACCAGAAGAAAACTCAGACTCATCCTCCTAATGTGCACAGTCTTCTAGCATGGGATCCTAGCCTTTCCATGCCATTCATCGCCTCTTCAGCCTGTGCCACAAATCTCCATGGTCCAGTCAGTCATCCCTCCATCACCACACGGGTGTCACCACCCCCACCCAACCTGAAATGCTCTCCTCTCTCCAGTCTACCTGTCCAACCTGCCTTCCCCCTTGTGGCCCCAGCAAGCCCTGCCTCCTCCACAGAGCCATCCCTGCCTACTCCAGCCCACAGTGACTGCCCCTTAGGCCTGTGGTGCACACAATGGCTCCTGGGGAGCCAAGGACAGCTTTGTCCTCATCTCCCTCATCTGCCCCAGCACAGGCCTGAGCACACAGTAAGTGCCCAGGGTGTATCTGTGGACTGCTCGCAAAGTGACAGCTGGCCGCACTGGGAGCGGGACTTTCATTCCAACCAGCAAATGCTCGGAGATCACTCCTTAGGTCCCCGGGATCGTGATGGCATGACAGGGAATACTCAGAAGCAGACGCAGAGAAGTTTCTATGCTCCGAGAATGATGCCCTCGCTGGGGGATCAGCTTATTAATGATTATAACTACATGCCCTGGTTACAGAGTGAAGCAGGTAGTTATGATCGAGTACTAAGTCCTAAACCCTACAGGAGTTCCGAGGAGAGAGGGCGGGCTGAGAGTGAACCAAAGAGGGCAAGTTCTGCGGATCAGCTGCAACGTGTGCCGGGCAGGGCAGGGATGCAAGCTGAGGAGCAAGGCAGAGATTTGGAACGAACCACCCAGACTGAGACAAATGGCAGATTAACGATTTTCCTTTGAGTTTTGTGAAACATGCACCCATTCACCCACCTCGTCCCTGTTTACATAGTTTTTGCAAGAACATTTGGCCTATGTAACAAATGCATTCCTGAAAAGTTGAGTATAAATGAAAATTTGTCAGTCAGATGTCATTCAGAATCCTAAGACGAATGTTTGGGAAGGGAGTAATTGTTACCTATGCTTATAAACGTCTTATAAATCTGGATATGCTATTTATTTATTTATTTCTGGGAACGATTCACCCTGACCTAACATCTGTTACCAATCATCCTCTTTCTTTCCCCTCCTCCCTAAAGCCACAATACGTAGTTATATATTCTAGTTATAAGTCCTTCTAGTTCTTCTATGTGAGCCACCACCATGCTGTGGTTACTGACAGACAAGTGGTGTGGTTCTGCTCCCAGGAACTGAACCTGGGCTGCTAAAGCAGAGTGCGCCAACCTGTAACCACTAAGCCATCAGGGTTGGCTCTGGATATGCTTTTGTTCTGTTTTTTTCTTTGGTGAGGAAGATTTGCCCTGAGCTAACATCTGTGGCAGTCTTCCTCGATTTTCTATGTGGGATGCTGCCTCAGCATGGCTTGATGAGCCATGTGTACGTCCACGCCCAAGATCTGAACCTGGCCGCCGAAGCAGAGCACATGAACTTAACCACTATGCTACTGGGCTGGTCCTGGATGTGCTTTTCAAATGCAGGGCTTTATTAAGAAAGGTTCAGTTGTAGTTTTGGTTTTCATGTGCACTAAGAAGCTGTCCCAGGAAGCAGGACATAAGTTGAGAATTAAAAATGAAACAGCTAGATTTGACACGGGTAAAACAGAGGGCAGAAGTGGGAGAGGGGGAGGACCACAGGCTCCATTTCCCCACACTCTCACCCATTTAAGGGACTAGGGCCTGGGCCAAGCACCCCCACCGGTCTCTGCAACAAAGAGGCAAGGCTGCGACAATGGATGCGAGCCTCCACCACCTGCCAGCTGGCAGGCCTGGCACGCCACCTCCATCTCCATGGCCACCTACATGGGTGCTGCATTGATCCTTCGCCTCTGTATCCATGGCAAAGAGCTTCTCGATTGCTTCAATCTTCAGATCATCATTCAGAGATGTGTAGTAGTCTCCAGGGCTGCTGGGCTGGGGGCCAGGAAGGAGAGCGACCAAGTCAAGAGTATGGCACTGGTCTCCCCAGAAGTCCAAGGTGGCAGGAGAAATACATTCCTGGACCCACAGATTCAACTCCATTCCACTGAACAAGCATTTACAGAGGAACCACTCTCTACAAGCTGTATGAATTAGGTCAATTCATCAACCTCTCTGAACCTCAGTCTCCCTATCAGAAAGGAGCCTGCCTAGAGGAGCAAAGGAGATAAAGGCCGTGGCCGCAGGGCTCTGGACGCTGCAGATCTCTACGCCCCAAGCAGGAGGGTTCCTGCCCTGCACAGGGACTGAGCTTCAGGCCCCCATCTTCAAGGAACTTACCATTCAGGTGGGGGTGGGGATGGATACTAACAGCAAGCAAACAGCTGGAATACGTGGCAGGTAAGTGTCATGGCCACCCTAGGGGGCTCCTGGATAACTTGACGGGGAGGAGGGCAGTATTTCTGACTGGGCAGTCTGCTTGGCCATCTGGCAGCAGCCATAAGGAGGAGCCCAACCTCTCCAAGTCCTTACCCGAAGGTGGGGCGCTCACCGTGGAGCAGCTGCTGCTGCTGCTGGCACTGGGTGTGGTGCTCCCTGGGGCGGCCGCCTGGGGCACGGTGAAAGCCGGCAGGCTCCTGGCCTCGCTCTGGGTGCCGTGGCTCCTCAGCTCTCCGGCCCATGGCTGGCTTGGGGGCAGGATGGCCTTGCCATAGGCTGAGGACTCCTCAAAGTTCTGGCTCCCTGTGGAGACAAGGGCTTGGCTTGGTTAACACCCATAAACATGGGGCTCACTCCCAGGGCAGAAAAAGCCCAAAGGATGCACAAAAGGTCCTAAGAGGGTCAGAAAGCATGCCTGGGGCTAGGACATGGGACAAAGGGGCCTTTAACTGGGGCTATGAGTCAATGTACAGATTCCCTTTAAAGCGAACACTCTCTTGGAGCATTTAATTTTCAGAGACTAAATGTATTAGGAGCCAATCTTCCTTGAAGAGCAATCCAGAATGTGATGAGGAGGTTGTGAGAGGAGAATTGGGTAATTTGCCTCAGTATTGTCACAAAACAAGGAAGCTGTAAGCTTCTCACTGAGGGGCCTGCTGCCCTTTATGACTCTCTGAAGTTGCAATTGTCACACGGCCTCTCAAGAACACCTCTCAAGGGGCCAGCCAGTCTAGAGTTAGCACAGGGAGGCGTAGCTAGTCCTTGAGCAGCCACGCAAGGCCGGGGGCGGGGGTGGGGGCGTGGGTCACAACCTGGGGAAGAAGGGGCTTCCCAGGTACACATCAAGAGTGCTTCCAGCATAGGGGTGGGGGAGGGCTGAAAACGGCCTGGGGCCACAAGGACTCATGGCTCCATGGGACAGGCAAACATTTTAGAGAAGTAGCTCAAAGGGGGGCTTAACCTGGGCCTCAATCTCTTCTCCATCTGTCTTTCTGGAATTATTTCTCCTACCTTTATTTCAACCTAGCCCTCTCCCTAAACAAGCAATCTGTCCTTCAAGGCCCAGATGGAGATGCGCCCTCTCTGCAAAAATGTGTAAAAACCCCACCTCATTCAGCACTTTCCAAGGCCGGGAAGAGGACAGGCTTACTCCGGGGCAGGTGAATGCATTGTTCTTTGGTGCCCAGCACAGAGCCTGGCCACTGAGAGATGCTTGGCAAGACTCAGGGAAGGCAGCTCTGGTTAGGGAAAAGCTGGAGCCAGGGAGGCCTGTTATGGTAAGAAGCTCCTCCACCCCAAAAGTGTTCGATGAGCCCCCGCTCAGCGAGGAAGCACCCACCGAAATCCAGAGAAATGATGGCATCTCCCGCAGTGGGGGCCAGCTGGGCCAGCTCCTCGGGCTCCTCCTTCAACTTTGTGAACAGGAAGTTACTCTTCTCAGACGCAGCCACCTCGCCACTGTTGTCAAAGATGCCGTTCATGGCCATCAGGTGGGGCTTGAAGAGGGATTCTGTCTGGTCCATGGAGAACACCACGTCGTTCTTCTCGATCTCACTAATGGGACAAGAGGGCATTTCAGATCTTCCACACTTTCTAGCAAAATCCTTTTGCTCCCCCAGACACATGGAAACCCTGACAGCTGAGCCTCTCAGCCAGCAACACGGGTATGGACACTGTGTCAGCATTTTGTAAAGAACCCCACAATGGACGTTTGGAGTCGTGCAGGTAGCAAGGCCATGAGTGCTCTCTGAATACATGTCTGTCTTGGATGCTGTGTTATTATTGCACATGGGCTGCATGGTGTACACAGGTTTGAGGGCTTTTGTTTTTGTTTGTTTCAGCCTAGCAATGACTTTCTCCAGCCTTCTTCCCAGATGCTACAGAGAGAAGGTGTTACATCTTCTCCCAGAAAGCGCGAGTGAGTCTCTTCCCTTTTTCTCCTTGTTCAGTGACGACTGTGTGCTATCTGCCTCCCCATGTGGCTCAGAGGCATGACACAGATGACAGACTAGGGGGAGGAGGCAGAAAACACACTGTGAAGGGGAAATTCCAAGTGTCCCACTGTTCCTGAGACATCCATGAGAGTCCTCTGGGTCATGCGAATTAGCACTGCCAAGAGCTCACAGATATGGTGCCTGGGCTCTGAGAGGCTCTGGGTTCCCTCGGCCTGCCATCCTCAGTCTGGGGAGCTTGGGCACGCTGCACACCCAGCCCTGTGGCCCTCACACGCTCACCTCAGGACGTAGTTCACACACATGATGCACTGAGGCTGCAGGTTGCGAGGGTTGTAGATGACAGTCCCCTGGGTCTCTAGCCACACGTAGCCCCCATGCTTTGCAAGCATCCGATACTGGCCGCTCACCACCTGACCCTTGGTGCACACTAGGGGAGGAGAAACAGAGCCTGAGGTCAGGGAGGTTGGGGAGCGAGACTCCACGGGGAGGGCAGTCTGCAGGGAAACGACTGGGACTGGGGACCAGGACAGCCAACGCCGGGGGAAAGTCAGCTAGAAAGGGGCTTAGAGATCATCTCACCCAACTCTTCATTTTAAATATAGGAAAAGGCAGTCGAGAGGGGTTAAATGACTTGCCCAACGCTGTCTGGTGAGGGAGTGGCCCAGCAGTAAGCAGAGCCACAGCAGCACCTGCCCTACTTTCCCCCCAGGCTTCAATGAGAGGAAGCCCCCTGTGGGGCATCAGCTAGATCCAAACGGGGGCCCTGGGGCAGGGAGAGCCTCCTCCATCCAACTCTCCAGGTGGTAGGTACCTGCAAGCAGCACGGAGAAAGCCTGCCCTCAGGGCAGCCCTGGGTAGCAGACCCACCACTGATACTCTGCTTTTATTCACAAGCAGTTTTTTAAGAAACCAACATCCTTGATTTTTCTGGGTCATCTGCCAGGCCTTCCACTTTTAGGGCCACAGAAGCTTTGTGACCCACAGCAAAGGCAGAGGCAAGCCACCCCACTCCCCGGCTGGGGCTGAGAAAGGGAGAGGCCCCCAGCAGCCTACTCACAGCCTCCTTAAAAGCCGAGGTGGGTGCTTCACACCCCTTCTTCCTCAGCTGCCCAATGATGCTGCCCACCTATGACTTCTTTCCTCTTCTAGATTGTTCTAAATGTTCCTTTAACATTTATTTTACTGTATAAAAGAATTAGGAAGGGGTCCCACATCCCAGACTGTCTTCTTCCCCAGTCCAGAATGCTCCCTCTGCTCCCATTAAAAAGAAATCAATAAATCCCTTTAAATTAAAGTCTACGGATGTTAGAATTTCTGGTAGTTTTCTGAACTGCCCATTTACTTTTATTCCGTGTAAATTCATTCTTCAGAATCCCAGCTCAGAAACCCTCAAATCACAGAGAATTGGAAAGAGGCACAGTGGAAGGATTAGGAAATCTTGCTAGAATGGGGATTTTGGGAAAAGAACAATCCCTCTGGGTTTTGGCTACCTAACCTGCAAAATGAGGGACTGATGATGACAATAGTAATACTAATTATCATTATTAGCTACTTCAGTATACCACAGCTGTTTGTACTGAGGGCCAAATCTGCCTGCCTGGCCTATCAGGTACAAAAGTGTTGACCGAATGTCAGCGACAAATGCTGCATAGGAAACGCCACCTCTTCCCCAAAGGTACTAATACGTAGTGTCCACATCTATAGACAATGTTGTAAGGGACCCTGGGGGAGAATACCCAGATTCTCCTGGCAGGTTTGTGGGCCATGTCACCATTCACTACCCCTGTGTGGTTGAAGAATGTAGCTTAGTTCATACTAATGCTGCTCGCAATCCTTCACGTTTATATTTTTCTTGGCACATTTTACCCTCTTAAAAAATTTAACAAGCACCTGAAGGTGCAGGAAATACTGTCACTTACATGTGTACAGTGCTTTGCAGTGTTCAAAACTGTCTCGGGATTTATTCATTTCTGCAAAGCACTGAGAACAGTGGCCTGGCACAGAAAGCATCCATAACGATTGGTGTTATCATCAGCTTATTTAATATGCAACGACACCACGAGGTATCCATTATTATTCCTGTTTTATATCTGAAGAAACTGAGGCTTACAACTGTGGAGTGATTTGCTCACTCACGTGGAAACAGCAGACAGGATTATAGTCCCAATGAAAGATTCCTGACCTACGCTTTTTTTGGTTTTTTGTTGTTGTTGTTGTTGTCGCTGAGGGAGATTTGCCCTGAGCTAACATCTGTTGCCAATCTTCCTCTTTTTTGCTTGAGGAAGATTCACCCTAAGTGCACATCTGTGCCAGTCTTCCTCTATTTTGTATGTGGGTTGCTGCCACACCATGGCCGCAGATGAGTGGTGTCGGTCTATGCCTGGGAACCTAACCCGGGCCTCTGTAGAGGAGCACACCAAACTTAACCAGTAGGCCATAGGGCCAGCCTTGGTTTTCGTTTTTAAAAATCAACTTTAGAGAGGTTTAATTTACCTTCAATAACAAATGCACCCATTTTAAGCATATAGTTCAATGAGTTTTGACAAACATACACACTCTTGTGGCTATCATCACAATCAAAGGTGTAGAACTCATCCATCCATCTCCTTCAGACTCCTTGTGCCTCTTGACAGTCAATCCCCATTGCCACCCCTGGTCCCAGGCAACCACTGATCTGTTTTCTGTCACTATACATTGAAGTGATCTTTTCTCCATTTTCCTAGAAGTGGAACCATACAAGAGTATGGACTTTTTCGTGTCTGGTTTCTATTCACTCAGCATGTTTTCCATATTCCTCATGTTGTGGTAGGTATTCGTGCTTTGCTCCTTTTTATTGCTGAGTACTATTCCATTGTATGGCTATACCATAATCCGTTCATCCATTGACCTGTCGATGGATGTTTGAGTTGTTTTCAGTTTTTGGTTATTATGAATAAAGTTGCTATAAACATTTGGGAACAAATCATTGCATGGATATATATTTTGGGTATAGCTAGGAGTGCAATGGCTGGGTCAGATGCTAAGTGTACCTTTCCTTTATAAGAAACTGCCCAGTTATTTCCCAAAGTGGGTACATCACTCTGTCTGATCTTTTTAATAAAATCCTGTGCTGTAGGATATATATCATCTTCTTGTAACATGAGGCAACTAAGGCCAGAGAGATTGTGAGGTGCTCAGCGTAACACAGGACAATAGCACACAGTCTGGGCTAGACGACAGTCTTGTGGCTCCCAGTACAGGGCTCTCCTACTACATTCTCCCAGTGACAATTCACTGGGAAGACTAAATTTGCTGCTGCCACTGTCCTTAAACCATCATGGATTCCTGGCAGGTTCACCGCCCACGTCTCCATTCACCAAATGGAGTAATGGAGTTACTTGGCCAAAGAAGTAACTTCTGACCTCCCTCACCTTCCTATATCTGCCCCATTGAGGCGCCCTTGCTGCAGCGAAATGATTCTTGCACAATTTCAAGTGCCTGGGGTTAACTTATTTAGACGGTTCTTAACGCAGATGAAATTCAGGGCTCTTACTCTTTTTGATTAAACAGTGCAGTGAGCAAAGGTTTTAACTGCATTTCTAGCAATTGCAGGCGAGGGCCTGCTCTGTCAGGAGAATATAATTACCCTGCTTTCTAATCATCTGCTCATTAATGGCAGCCTTGGTGAGGGGCCTGCTCCTTGGTAGATAGGCTTTTTATGGCCTTTAATCTTGTTTTCCTAAGAGCACATAATGTCCTCACACAACAAAGAGAAACCAACCCCCTCCCCAGCCCCTCCCCTCTGAGAGTAACAATGTATAAATTACGAAGCCATTTGGAAATGATGGCTTTCAATTATCTAAATCTGGTTTGAGGACTGAGCTTCCCCAGTAACCTCAACTGTAAACCTTCACAGGCTAAGACACACATACGTGCGGAAATTCGGGACGCTGATGTGTAAACCCGGACCGGCCTCAAACCTGGCCTCCAATTATTGCGCAGCTTCAGTGTGAGTCTGCGGTGCAACTTTATTTGCACAAACCCAATAAAAGAGAGAGAGAGGAAGACAGAAATAGATGCTTTTGTTTGAGCTGGCATTAACCCAATTTCCAACCCATGCAGATTTCTATTTGCTGGATTCGGGCTTGCTGGCTGGGTAGCGGCCTCACAGCTCAGAGACCTGACTTGGCCCCATCAGGGGAAGAAGAGAGCCTGTGATTTCTAGATGGGCTGTGAATTACTTTTAAGTGTACCTAATGCTTAAATACACAGGTTCAATAAAAAGCACCATATTTTCCCTGGAGTCAGCAGAAAGCCGATATGACAAATTTTTTATCCTAGCTCTTTTTTAAGGATCAAAGATTTTCTAAGAAGACGGAAAAAAATTCCTTTTATATGTCTAGAGAGAAGTTCACCATGTCTGTTCCCTTTGACAGTAGTTTCCTCTATTTTCCCACCCCAGGAGATAAAGTACAGCATTGTCTTCCAAGAATTCCCAGAAACTTCTACTACGGCAAATAGCCCCTTGCTTTGACTTCACCTTTGGCTAAGAAGGAAGGCTGGACTTTCCCCTGATTTTACATCTAAAAGAGAGAAGATCCAGAAAGCCGGGCCCTGGGGAATCAGTGGGTCAGCTGGTCCAGGTCCCTGAGTCCCAGTGGCAGGATGACTTTAGGAGCAGAACAGTCATGGACCAGAAAAGCATGGGGAATCCCAAAGTGGAGACTGGAACCACATCATACAATTTCAAAGCTGGGGCAGGTGAGGGCTGGGTCACACTCATCCTTGTGGGCTGGGCACACAAGAGTACCTCCACCTCCTTCCACCATCCCTGGGTCCCTGAATGGGCCTGAGTCTAGGTCGTTTGTATTATTATTATTTACTTTTGCCAGACAGCATAGTTCGAAACTTCTCTGAGATACCATAAAGGGCCCTGCTGCACAGTCAGCTCAAACCCAAAAGCCATGAGGAAGAAGCAGAGAAACCAATTAGAGAAGATCTCACTCCTTAAGAGAATAGTCACTGTGCTCACATATAGTTTATGGGGCTGCTAACCTGTTAGCTGCTCTGCACTTACCTGTCCTAACTTTGGGATAGATGGATGGATTTAGAACAATGGACAAATAGCTGCACTTCTATTTTCCTCACTGCCACTGCAAGCCACAGCTAATCCTGGGAGCCTAAGACCAGCAGGGCCACTGGGAATCTTCTCAGACTTACCTTACCCATTTTCAATCCTTCTATAATCCTCTCAGCACCTCCATCTGTCCCACTATGGACACTTATTTTGAAGCATTCCTTCCCAAAGATGTTTTTTTTTCCATTGGGTTTATCATTCATTTAGTATCTGTACTGTACCAAACACTATGATAGATCCTGAGGCTAAAGTTATGAGTCACCTTGCTTCCATGGAGCCCACAACCCTCCTCTTCCCTCAGCAATGAGATTTCTTAGTGTAGGGAGCAATCCTATCCATTGCTATGTCCCCCAGTGGGCCGAGTTTAGGGTTTTAGACTCAGAGTCCTTGCATGTTGATGGGCTGTATAGATTCAAGGAAATTGTCTGGGATCACCTGCAAATGGTAAGCCTGAATTGGGAACTTAGCCAAGGGAATGCACTAGAACTGCCCTGGCCAAGATGGTAGCCACTAGTCAAGTGTGGCTATTTAAATTTAATTTAAAAAATTTCAGTTCCTTGGTTGCACTAGACGTTTCAAGTAGTGCATAGGTCATATGCGGACCATACAGATGTAGAACATTTCCGTTGCAGAAAATTCTATTGGACAGTCCTGTTCTAGGATCCTTTCATAAGTCAGGGTCTCTTCTAAGCTGCAAAGCACAGTTTCCATATGCCTTCACTGGATTGCCTGGGTAGCCTCCTCCAACTGAGTTCTCTTGATCCAGCAAGCCAGCTTTTGGAGAGCCATGACCTACCTCAATGCATCTATTAACAGAAGGGCGTCCTACTCCCTTCCCTGCTGTTTAGCCCAATCCCCTCCTCATCCTTCCTCTCCTTTCCTGAACTTTCCCAACCCTCCTCTTCTCTAAAGACATGGAACTGTACATAATCCAAGTTGGTTTCATGTTGTCTCATATTACTCTCTAGAGGGCTGATCCACAGGGTTGTGCAGACTGTTGACTGCACAGAGGTGCTGAGTGGAGGTGGTATGTGGGGAGTGACATTCAGCCCACCTTCCTCTCTCTAACTTGTACACCTGGGCATGGGTGTATCCACCCGGAGGAAGGGGCCCTTTTCCTAATTTGCATGAAGGTGGCATATAGGCTCGTAGCAGCCTTGGTTCTCTAAATATCATGAAGGCATGAGTCTTGCCCGCCATATGAATGATGCCTCTGTGAAGGAAGTGACCCAATCTTCTGTCTCACCAGTCACACGCGATTTAAGGCCAGATACCACGGACACAACGAAGCCACACGGGGCACTCCAGGAACTTACGGTTCTGGTGACTTTTGGTCATATTCTCTGAGTCCAGTGCATGGTAGAACTCATAGGCTGAGCGGCCAAGCAGCTCCTCAGGGTGGTAACCAACCAGTTCTGTGATTCTGAATTTTAAAAAAGAGCATGTGGGGAAGGGAGACCAGATTAATGTGGGCAGGGGCTCAAGGAGCTGAATCCAGAAGGTAAATCAAATGCACACACTCAGATGAACACACTCCAGACTTCCTGGTTGCACCATTCATCCTAGAAAAAAAGATGGTGGACAATCTGCAGCTGTGGGTCCACCCAACCTCCACTCTCCTGCCCTTCCTAAAGTCACGTTTGGGGAGGAAGAAAAGCACCTATTCAGGGGACTCCTTAACTCCCACCCCCAGTATACACATATGCCTAGTCTCCAAGAACCAAGAAGGGGCTCTCACACCCCCACCCCCCAGTTTTTACAGACGAGGCAGCAGAGATTCAGGGAGGGTAGTCCCTCCTGATGTAGCTTGATGTCCACACAAGTGTCCAGGAACAGAGCAAGAATGAAAACTGGGGCTCCAGATTACTAGATCAAACTTATTCTAGCAGAGGATGACATAAATGAAAAGTGAAAATTACTGGCCCTAAGTGGGGAAAAAGCATGGCGTCAGCCTTTGTGTATATGTTAACCACAGAATGAGGAGGAACCCAGGGCAGGGAGAACCCCATCTGTGCTTAAACCTTCCTCTGGGTGCTTCTCCCCAGGTCCTGCCTGGTGACCTCAGACACCTCTGGGACATCAGGTTTCCCTTTCAAGGGTCCTTCTACTTGTCCTTCCCTATTTCAAGGAAAGGAGGGAGGGCGGGAGGTGCTGAGAGGAAGAAATATAAAATCACAGTCATGGAAATGTGCCTCATCATTACATTCTCTGATAAATGGGCAGCTCTGAAATGATAGGGCTTGACTGTCCCAAATGTCCCTTTCTTCATCCTGTAAGGTGTCCGGCTTTGAAGGGAAGTGGGCAGAGAGAAGGCAAATGTGGAGAACCATGAAGAATCACTTAACATTCTTAGGACCCTTCGCTCTGTACTGGAATCATTAAAATAAACAAGCCCTGCCCAAGAACCACAGACGAGCTGCTTTCCCGCGTCATACTAAATGTTATCTCTCGTAATCTCTGTTATCTCACAGTCTTTCTAATGGACTCATTGTCTTGTTAACTTGGCCTATGACAAGTTAGAAATGATGCTATATTCTCATCCTCACAAGCTCTCTTTCAGAATGCATGACTTTTGGGAATACCCTGTCCTTTATCCATGTGGGAGATCGATAAGACAGAGAAGGAAGCAGAAATAGTGGCTCCTTGGCTTCCTCTCTCCACTCTCTCCTCCTCAAACAGATTTTGCAAACACGTGTCAGACTAAATCATCCTAAAATATTATTTCCATCCTGTCACTCTCCCAGTTGAGCATCTACAGCTTTCTCTGTTACCAGCCACATCAAGAGAGATAAGCTCTGTCCAACTTCCAAGAGCCCCAGCATCAGTCTCCATCTTCTGAGCGGTGTGACTTTTAACTGATCTGCTGCACGTCGTGGGCCCTCTGCCCTGGCGGACCCCTCTCCTGGCACTTCCCACCGTGGCAAACTCCTTCTTGCTGCAGAACCGTGCTGCCTTCTCTTCTCCTCTCTTCTCCCAGCCCTGACTATCCCAGGGCCAGCTCCAGGCCTCACCTTTTCCATGGAGCCCTCCCTAATTCCTCTTCCTCATGAAGTCTTAACAGATGAACAGCGCCACAGAGAATTATGGATTCATCTCTCCACCTCCTAGACTGTCGATCCCCGAACTCTGGGACCACTTTCTCCTTGGGCTTCCCCTACAATGGATGCTCAATACATACCTGAGCTGCTGACCAGTGGATTGATTTTCTCTTTGGATCGAAGGTACAACCAGAGCCCTGTCTATCCCAGCACTGCTAAGGAATCGGTGTGCTAATGATCCACTTTTCCTCCTAGAACATGATTACCTGTCTTAATGCACGTGGTGCACAGACACACCGCCCTCAGCCGAACCCCTCATGATATTTAACCCATCAGTATTTAAAGTGTGTCTGGTGTTGACACAGGCAGAGAAGAGGCAAGTTCTCTGACAAGGTGAGACTTGGGGGTTAAAGTCTTTGCCAAACAAGGCACAGCCAAACAGGGCTGAGAAGTGTGGATCTCAGCTGATTCAGCCCAGAGGAGATTTCTGTAGTGAGAGTCCAGCAACTCACTTGAACCAGCCTACTGGTCTCAGACTGGGAGCATCTGTCCCCTCACTTGGCCCTGAGCAGAGAGGTCTCTGAAGTCATCAGAGGCAACCTAACCCCAGGGCTGGCACCCAATGGCACCTTAGCGAAGGTGGAGACTAGGGGAGAACAAGGGGACAGGAGAGCAACACTGACCCTTCCTTTTCTGCAACCAAACAGTTTTTCTGCAGGGTCCAGTGCCTTTCAGGCTTAGCCTGGGAATCAGAACTGTACCAGTGGACCCTGCTGACAAGGGGCCAGCCACTTACAGCCTCACTGATTTGCCAGATAAACTGCTTCTGTTCCTGGACAGTTCTAGAATTTTCTAGAGACCCTCAAAAAGAAGGCTATGGGGATTCTGGGAAAAATTTGATTCTATGCCCTGAAGAAACTAAATTTTTCTTGAAGATTAGAATCTTTAAATTAAAATGTTCAAAGTAAATATTTATTATAATCAGTCTCATAATAAAATTTTTTTTTATCTCATTAATGTACCATCCATTCAAAGGCACACAATGGGCATGTTTTGGAAGTAGACAAACAAACCTGGATTTCAGAATTGCCAGCTATCTTCCTAGTGGCAGCCTTCATTTATCTTGTCAACTAAAATAAATATTGAATATCTCTTTCTTCATTCCTTTAAACACACTACTATAAAAACTGGGAATACACATACCCCAAACACAATTGAAGAACATTTGAGTGGTCAAACTTCACAAAGCCAGGAAGCCCCAACTTAAAGCTAATGGTCATCAGCCTCCAAGGGCAGGCACGTCGACGCCAGTGGGGAGGTTAATGAACCGAGCTTGTTTATAGGGTCAGCCACGACAGCACAGACGGGCCTTCCCCGCTAATTTCCTTCTGTCTCAGAGAAGCCTCCAGAGCTTGGTTGTGATAACACAACTTCATCTGCTCTCTCCATTAGGGGCAGGGGAACTATTTTTTTCTAATTAAGGGCCCCTGACTCACTGGAAAAAAATCAGTTTGAGGTCACCCATAAATTTACAAAGTTAACTCAGTAAGGCTGTTCTGTTTTTAGAGAAGAGGCCAGGCAAAAGGGCTTAATTCACCGGATTTCAGAAACGAAAGAATAGAGGTCACTCTTTAATAATAAAGTGGAAAAAGAAACAGATTGAGGATGAAGTGAGGAGAGAGACGTAGACATGGAGAGGCGGCCACCGGAGGCAGCGGAAGAAGGAACGAAAAAAAGAAAATAGAAAATATAGAGGAAAAAGGTGGTTAAATTCTGAAGTTAGTGTTACCCAAGTAAATACGTGGGTCAGACCTCCGGGCTTTGGATTTCAGAGTTAGATACGCCTTCACAAAGTGACAGTTGTTCACTGCTCTTTACCTTTACAAATGGTCAGAGGCTCTTTTCAACATGGACTACCCGTGGCTGAATGCTAGGAAAAAAATTTTCTTGGCTACAGTGTCAGTGCCATCATCTCAAGAGGCAGAAGGAATCCAGTTGAAGGCCTGAGATGGCTCACTCATCCTCCCAGTGGCACGCCACGTGCCAGCCGTGTGGGACATGGCGGAGGGCTCCCCGCCTTCAGACACCAACGCCTGGAGTCAAACAAGGTCTGACTGTTTTTACCCCGTTCCCCAAATAAGTAAAGGATTTGCTAGGTAAACTAATCATGTAAACAAGATGGTTAGAGAGTATTTAAACTATTTAAGAGGATAAAAGTTTTAAGTATTTCGTAACCACCTATTTGTTTTCCAAAGAATGCATTTGTTAATAAACCATACTTCTATGAAAATCTGCTTGCTTTCCTTCTACCCTTCTGGAATGGCCTCTCCCAGGCAACACTTGACTCACCTAATTTTGGTTTCTATTTGTGCTTATAAGCTTTGAAACTGCAGTTTCTTAATAATACCCAGACTATTCACTAGCTCCGATTTCAATGCTTTGTTTTAATGTATTTTTTATCCAGATTTTGTTTGCTTTAAATAACAGGACTTAAGCCTTGTATTTTCCTCCAATATTACACAGTTATGTAAAATCTATAGAACCAGCTCTGTAGTTGATGGAACATCAGTTTCCATCCCGTCAGTGTGATGTGTTACAGGTGGGGTGAATTTATGCGTAGGAGGGTAGCCCTGGCTCATCTGGGCCCATCCGTGCTCTGAGAGACACCAAATGCCACTGCTGCCTTGCATCACCTTGAAACATACGAGCAATAAGAGGAAATATGCCGTGAGTTGTAGAAGGAGGAATTTTTGAATTGTGACGTCTACTGAAGCTTGAAATAAATTCCAAAGGGAATTTGCAGAGCTGCCTGTTCCAGAGGGTGATTTAAGCAGACTGAATTAGACAGGATAACACATTTCACATATATACATATATATATGCTCAAACTCTGTTAGGGCTGACTTCAGAACATTGTCATTTGGAGGACACACAGATGTACAAGGAGAGCACTTAAAAGTTTCTTTTAACTCAGGGATTTAAAGAAACACACCATACCCTCTTACATAAAATGTATAGAGAAAGGCTAATGTGTATGTCTACAAAAATATTTAGAATTGACTATATATGTGAAACTAAAAAACTACATGTAATATATTAATCTGAAAGATCACCTTGAATTTAAAAATGCCACTCATCCTCAAAAAAAGAAAAATAAAATTAAATGTATCTCAATATGCAATGAAAGTACATAATCTTTTACTATTAATTTGTATGAAGTCAGCCTATTTTCTTAAGACTTCAATACTATTGTCTTCCAGGTGTTTTGATGTGGGTGTTTTACAATTTATGGCTTTTTCTTATTTTCCTTTTTTTCCTTCTTGTTCTTCTCCCCAAAGGTCTCCCCCCGACCCCCCACCCCGCCAGTACATAGTTGTATATTCTAGTTGTAGGTCCTGCTGGCTCTGCTATGTGGGACACCACCTGAGTATGGCTTGACATGCAATGCTATGTTCATGCCCAGGATCCGAACTGGTGAAACCCTGGGCTGCCAAGCGGAGCACGTGAACTTAACCACTCGGCCACGGGGCCGGCCCCTCCTATTTTCTTTACTGACAATCTCTCTCTGATCTTCAACTGTCCTCTCACTTTTATCCCACCTTATCTGTACAAAAAGAATTCCTAACAAATTTCATTCACAGAAGTTGAAATGCAGACAACTTAGCAAACTGCAATGCCTGATATTATTAACCCTTATGTTGCCTTAATCTAATGACTAAACAGGGTTGCCCTCAAGTTCTCTATCTGAAAAGATTACATGATTCTCTCTGTTAATTTGAAATTTTTACTGGAATTTTGATAACCCTTCCCAGTGATACTGCTCCAATTCATTTAATTTGCTTTTATAATTAATTTCTAAGATACAAAATGACTCATAAAACTGACAAAGTCACAGTGGGATTATGTGAATTACAAACTCTTTCACAGTTATTGTCTTTTACCACTAGATGGCACCTCCACATGAATTTAAGAACCACCCCACTTTAAAGTTCAACTACTTGGGAACAACTTTTGTCTTCCTTTTGGGTGAATGGAATGCTCCATTTTGTACCATTCACTGTGGTTTCATTAAGCTGTTCATGTCGCAAACGTTAAACTCTTGGAGATCAGGAATTTCTCTTTTACTTCTTTGATGTAATAGTCTCTGTCCCAGGGTTAGAGACATAGCAGATGCTCAATAAACAGTTCATTAATTAGTTGCTCAGTATTTTAAAAACAGAGTACAACACATCTGTGTGTGTCATAAATGGAGATGAGATTGTCAATTACACTGATAATGAGGACATTCTTCTTCTTTAACCTTGCTACTCAACTTTTTCCCCTTGTCTAGAGCAGTTGACCATATATGCACAAATGTGATTGGCATATAAACTATTATAGAATTCACTTTTAAAATACTTACTATGTTTCAGATAATTAATACAAGACTTAATATGTCCTCTGACCCTTTATTAAGAAGAGCAAGACAAATGCATTTTGAACCATCTGCATTCCTTTATTCAATTTCAGATGTTCAGAATAGGTTGTTTCAGGTTCAGTTGATTTCGGAAACCTGAGAGTTAAACACAGGATTAGAGTTCCCTTTTCTCTCTTCTTCCTGTTTTATTTCTCTTCCCCCTTTCTTTCTTTTTGTCTTCATGACCCTTTTCTTTTTTTGTTTGATTATGCCTATGGTTTCAACATATCTAAGAAAAAATACCAAACAGCCTCAGAAGTGATTTTGTGGATTCTAATTACCTTGTTTTCATCATATTTTTTCTAATTTTCCTTATGGGAAAATAATCCCCTTTGCAGGAAATCATAGCCCCTCATGTGTGTTCGATGTCATTAAATCTAGTGAATTCCCTGATTAAAAGGGAAAGCCCTCCTCCTCCCATTAGCTATCACATGTAAGTGTTGGTTTTTGAAGCATGGATCTCAGAAGGGTATTAAGGAAAAAATATGGTTGAGAGAGAGAATGCTTTTCTCCATCCCAATACAAAGAGTGAAAACAAAACAAGCTACCAAAACTGAAAAATCCCAGTCCTCATCAAAGCAATTGAGAAATAACGTTTAGGGATTAAGGACTTAAAATAGTCACTTTATAAACTGTCTAAGCCACGTCTGTGCCCTTGTCAACTAATCTGCTAATCGGTTAAACACAACTTCTGTGTGGCACAGCATTCTGTGTCTTTAAATGCCTCTGCTTTCATCTCTCCAGCACCACTGAATTCAGGGTTTGGGCCATGTAATTGCATTTCTGGAACGGCAAGATTTTGCTGAAAGTGCAATGCATCCAGCAGATCCTATAAGTAGTATCACCCTCTGTACTCTGAGTCACAAAGCCCTAAATCACCGGTTCCTTCAAGCGAGTTTCGACTCTGCCTCCCAGCCCTGAACCAAGCTAAGCAGCCAGCACAGGGGCTCCTCCCCTCGGTGTGTCCACCTCCTCTTCAACCACTGTTAGCCCCATTCATCGTGTTTTTTCCCCTCTTCTTTTTTTCAGGAAAGGATCTGAAACTCATTCAAAACAAGATAACGATGGATAACTTCGAATTACTCCTTACAGAGGATTTTTTTTTTCTTTAACAGGGATCAAAGTCTTAAGCTTAAAAAAAACCCAAAAAACCCTCTTTTTTATTATCCAGGGATGACAAGTTATTTTCTAGGACAGTAGGGTTTTCCCAGTGCTGGTGCGGTGACATCAGAGATGTGCTTCACCCACCGGGGCTACAGGCAGCTTTCGTCATCCACAGCCCTACAGCCGCTCCCAGGCTGTCTGGCTAAGGAGTTCAGAGCACCACCTCACCCCGGAGCCAGAGACATGCGGGCTAGGCAGCAGAATTTCCCCTGTCATCTTAGAAGATTATGGAGGGGGGTACACAGAACAAAACTGCGTCTTCTGCCCAGAATGTTCATGTGAATACAAAGACTGCATCTGGCAAACAACCTCACACACAACATGGACTTCTCTGATGCCTGCCTTTGGATATCTTCCTCTCTAATCATCATCATCATTACAGTAACAATCCTAACAACTATGATAAATACCGACTGTGTCAGTTCCAGGACAAAAGTCTTCATACATGACATTTTCTCCCTATGACGTTAGAGCATTTCTTTCTACTTATGTAACTACCCATGACCCCCAAAGAGCCCTGACCCTAGAGCCCTGGCACTATGGTGGTCAGAAGCTGGGGACAGGAATGACTCAAGGATATTTCACAAAAGTTCTTACATTGTGCCTGGAGTGGTGGCCAGTTCTAACAAGGGGCACCAGCCAATACCAGGTCAGTCTAGAATCAGGGGAAAGAAACTCAGCCTAGCCTGGAAAGTAGGACCCAACCCATGAAGACAGCCAGGTTACCCTGGGATGTCCAGCGGATGAGACAGAGGTGGGAGGGACTGGGGAAGGCTGCACAGGAGCTCTCTTCCTGGGGTCTGATGGCTTTCTGCTGGTGGGAAGGCAAGGCAGTTTCTTGTTAGAGGTCTCTCCTTTTTTCAGGTCCCCAGCTGCTACATGCCTCCAGAAGTGGCCCTTTGAGTTTATCAGGGAGACTTGCTTTGGAAGAGGGCAAGGATGGGGAGTAAGATACAAGCAGTAAGAAAAAGCCCCACAGCAGTTATGGTGTTTGTACTTTTCAAAGTGCTGTCATAGTGATCATCCATTTTACAACGATCCTGTAAAACAAGTTGAGAAACTACGATCATCTCCATATTAGAGAAGGGGAAGCCAAGATCTGAGGGTTTCTTGGGAAACCCTAGAAGGTGAGAGGAGAGTGATTGGAATGGTGCAGAGTTGCCATGAGAACTGTGACTCTGGCACAAAAATGGCGACTCTGGATCCTGCAGAAAGATGAGCTCAGGTTGGGAGATCCCTGCCCTGACGCCACATCCAGCGATACACTAGTCAGCAAGCCGCAGTGGCGTTTCCTCCAGCCAGGTCTACCTGGGCCCAGTCCCTTTCCTAGCTTTTCCTTCCCTCTCTGATGGTGGCCATTGCTCATGGCATCCATTCTTCCCTATCTTTCTCCTTCCGCCTCCAATCCTCCCACATTCCCGATTCTCCCACATTCCTGATGCCAGGGCACGGACAGGAGGGCAGAGGTGAAGCAGTGGGGCAGTCAGGAACTGTGGTGCAGCCTTAATGCCTCTCCCAACCCTCCTGTGACAACCCAAGCTCTTCCCCACGCGTTTCACGCCACCTTGAGCCAAGACCTAGAGCTGACGCAGACTTGCATGTGTGGTCTTAGATGCTCTTTCCACAACTTTAATAAGGAAACAATTTAGGGTAAGAATAACAGCTAACACTGAACACTTCATCTTGGATTTGAGCCTAGGCCGTCTCACCCCAGAACAGAAGCTCTTAACCCCTACACTCTCCCATAAGAGATTTCTAGTTGGGCCTGGCTTTGGGGGCTACAGTCTGGCTTAGCTCTCTTCATCAAAAAGCCTTCAAAACTAGGCTGGACAGCGGCCAGAATGGAGATGACATAGGAGGAGCAAAGGCTGAGGGAAGAGCTCATTAACAGCAGAGAACAAGTGAAAGCCATGCAGCCACAGGACAGTTTCCAGGGCAGAACCCAAAGCTCCCAGATGGCCTCTGAGTTGGGAGCACTGATGGAAATCTCTAGACCTTCGTCCCTTGGGGAAGCAGACTGGCCTGGAAATTTCCTCAGGAGCCTGATACATATGTGGAGGAATATGTACACACCACAATGATCAACAACGACAACAGAGCAATGACAACAGAGTCAAACACCAGAACAGTTCTGCAGAGCAACCCTGGCACTGTGTCAATGGGGGACCACCAAATATGGTATGGGGAACCCCTTAGCTGCACTGATGGGATGAAACAGTGACAGAGGCCCACAAACTCGCACCCAGTAATACAACATTTATGCCCCAGAGTCATGCCTTTGCCACAGGTACAACCACATACACACACACAGAGCCCTGCCCATGGCGCACACACTTCCTGGCCCCCACCTGTCGTCACAGTAGGTGAACTTCATGTCCATGCTGTGGCGGCTCAGGAAGGTCTTGCTATCCAGGGGGATGTCCATGTGGGACGGGTGCTGGATGGGTTCACACATGATGATGAGGCAGGAGAGCAGGGGCTCCTTGTAGCCACAGAGACTATTATGAGGGGGGCAGTTGTTGTAGACTTTCACCTGGCCAGTGCAGTGCAAGACCTGGAGACCAGCCATGGAGGGTCAGACGTGGGGCTGAGAGCATGGGGGGCACACCTGGGACTCCAACCCAGGCCTGACGTCGTCCTACCTTCCAGGTGGCTGACTTGAGGTTGACAGTTCGGCCTCTGTTGGTGACCGTGCACTTCATCCTCATGAAGAAGTCCCGTTCTGTGGACATGTCTTTGCTTTTCTTCCCAAAACCAGAGCCTGGATGGGGAAGGGTGGAGGGAACCAGTTGAACTTAGTTTTATGTTTATATTCAGAAGAGGGGCCCCACTGCAGTTTATCTTGGCAATGTGTTGTTCATATTTCTCAAGGATCTGCTCTCAGAGCCTGCCATGAATGCTGAGCACCATCTGAGCCTATGGACTAATGCTTTCTCATCTCCAGCTTGTCTTCCCAACTAGACTATAAGCTCCCTGAGGGTATGGGCTGTTCCATCCTTTTATTTCCCACTGCGCCTAGCACAGGGTCAGTGTTCACTTCAGAGCGATGAAGCCTTGAGTGACTGTTAGCCATAATCTCAGCAAACTTCTCCTGGGGCAGGCCCACAGTCCCTAGAAGGAATTCTAAGGGACAGTCTGGGTGAGGACACAATTACTCCAAGGGATAAAGCTCTCAGGTTGGAAATGTCTCTCAGACCCCCCTGTCTTTTCTTCATTCCTGTCCCTCAGGAATTTGAACCCTCCAGTGCCCTATTTTCAACCTTGCATTCAGAATACTGTACTGTCAGCATTCTCCCTAAAGTGACATATGTCAAGGGTCAAGAGAGACCTCTGGTCCAAATCTCCTAGGGTTTGGTGAGCAAGTTCACTGTGAGGATTAACTCAACACGGATCATATCTTTTCTCAGACAGGATATTAAGTAAATCACTAAGAATTAAATAAATTATTAAATAATCACAAAGAATTAAATAAATCACCAAGACAAACAACACAGCTTCCTTCCTTATAGTCTCTAAAAAGCCTGCCCATTCAGCACTTTTCTCACTTTTTGAGAACAAAGTGATGAATGCAGTAAGTGCTAGCCGAGTGCCCCTTGTCCATGTCTAAATTCTACACCCGAATGCCTACACCACCACCAGCTCCCTCCTGGACCTTCCAAGGTTTGCTCTTGCCCCTTGCCCAGCATCACAGAACAATCCAGAGCCTTGTTTCAAATAGTCACTCCCCTCCCTCCAGGGATGGCCACCAGCCCCTGCACCTAAACCTCCAGAAGGTGGTGATTTATTTGACTCACATATCCCCAAAGACCTATGTATCAAATCGTATCACCTTTGAATCTATATTAAACATCCCTAGGAAAGCCCAGTAAGTAATAGACCAAATGGTCAATCTTTTTTTTAAGAGCAAATATTCCTCCATCACCATTAGAAAACCATCTCTCCCATACTTAATTACATTTCTTACAATTTCAATTTTCATAGGTGGGGTATGCATATCATGAGATATTCTTGTATCCCAGGGCCTGAACCCACCACCAGGACTAGCTCAGGTGTTGGGGATCAGTAGGCTGGAGGGATTCATTTGTGGCTGGGGCGTGTGTTATTATTGTGGCCTCCTAACTTGTTAACCTCTGGATTCTCCTCATTCTGCCATTTGATTATCTTTCTAAACAGCTACAATCAGATTTCCCCACACCCCTGCTCAAAAACTTTCAATAGCTGCCCTCTGTCTATAGGATAAAGTTCGAGGCCCTCCACCTGGCCTTCAAAGCCTTCCACAATCTGCCTCCTGGCCTTATCTTCCTCGAGGTGCTCACCCTAACCCTTTGCTTCCAGATCCTGAGTCTACCCAGGCCGGCACCTTCAATGAGGATCTGCTGATTCATTGAGTTTGATCCCAAGTCCTCGATACATGACCAAGAGACCTAAAGTTCTACTCAGATAAATAAAGCAGAATTCTGCTGTGAACCATGACACTTGAGAGCTGGAAGGTCCTAGACTTTGTCTGCTCCAATACCATCAATTTGACAAGAAAGACTCTGAGGAATAGAGCCATGAAGTGACTTGGTTCAGGTCACATGGTCAGACTGACATGAGGATCAGTGGTTGAACTGGGACTGAAAACCCAAGGGCTAAAAGGTTTCTGGAGTGAAAAATAAATGAAAGATTTTGGTTTTCTCAGGCTTCTAGCACCTGGCTTAGAAAGGGATTTAGAATGTCTGGTAGCCCCTTCCTCATAGAACCAAACAAGACTTTCTCAGCAGCACAGACAAGACACTGAACAGGCCATGGAGTGCTCTCCAGCCTGTGTACTGTAGGAGCCAGATGGCCTGAGGCCTTCAGGTGGCAGAGCAGAGGGGCTGGTGAGAAGTTGGTGGTGGGGGAGGGGCTGTTGTAATTCTGCGCTTTGCAGGCTCAGTGTGTGACGAGGGTGGAAGTGGGCCAATGAAGTGTCTGCTTTTGCAGCACGTGCAGCAACAACAGCCCAACCTTACAGGCTTGGTACCACTGCCTCTGTTATTCAGGTTGTACAAGAACACACCCCATGGCGGTGACAGGTGAGAGATATTAAAGGAGATATCAAGACATGGGCAGAATCTGCCCAGGGCAGTGATCGAATCTCAGGTTCAGAAGAGACTTTGAAAGTGTTGGGGCCGCACTTCTGCTCAAAGCTTCAGTTCTCTTGACAATATCCCCATTTGTGCCTTTGCTTGAATGTCCCCAGTTACAAGAAGTAGCAGCTCTGATTGTCATTGCAAAGTCCTTTCTGCCTGAATGGTCCCTTCCATCCAGTGACATCTGCTGGATGCCCCCACAGGTAGGCTGCAGCACACATGACCTTTTAAATCTCTTCTCCATCAAAATCTACCTGCCCTATGTCTTATCACCAGGGGACCAGATTCATTCCTTGGCTCCTGGAGCTAGTCTCCAAAGATGGCCCCACTGAACCGTGCCTCCTGATATTCACAGCCTTGTGTAGTTCCCTCCCACACTGAATCGGGGCTGGCCTATAACTCACTCTACCAACAGAATGGGGCAGAGTGATGCTGTGCCAGTTTCAGGACTAAGCCTTCAGAAGCCCTGGCAGTTTCTACTTTTGCACTTTTGAGAGCCCTAAGCTGCTATGTAAGGTGTCTGGCTACTCTGGAGACACCTTATGGAGAGGGAGAGGCTCTGAGACTCCACGGAGTGAGAGAGAGGTCCAGCTGTGCCAGCAACCCCGCTGACTCCCAGCTTCCAGATAATGGCCACAAGGTCCCAGAAGTGTGGGTGAGACATCTTGGTCATCCCATCTTGTCCAGCCCCCAGATGACGGCAGCCCAGCTGACATCACATGGAGCAAAAGAACCACCCACAGAACCCACAGAATCATGAAAGGTAATAAAATGATTGTTTAAACCACTATGTTTGTGGTGGTTTGTTACACAGCAATAGACAACTGCAATAGTTCCCATGAACATTTTAGTACATTCAAGTTTACTGGTTTGGATGGCATCACTTGGCAGAGATGCTGGACTCTCAGGTGATGAAACCGCCTGGAGACAGTGTCCTAACCCAAAGGAGTATCCTAATAGTGTGATATCAGCACCATGAAGGGCCAGCAAGAGATAGTTCTGAGTACTAGGTTCTTTCAGTGCCCTCCATCTCATCTCACAGGCTCTGCTAGATTTTTAAGGATGCCAGTTTTTTCTGGATCATGATGGCCATGATCCATCAATCCTACATTTGTAGGCAGAGGGAATGCAGATCTCCTCCTAGGTGGTGGAAGAAGGACGGGAATACACAATGAAGAATACTTTACCATTTTTGAGACTCAGGTTCTCACGGATCTCCTCATGGTCACAGGGATGAGTGAAGTCAAAGATACTATGTCCTGTTAGCTCCACCTGTTCCAAAAACAAAGCTGGGCTTCATTATTCCTAACCCTGAAGAAGTTTCCATGAAGAAGCTGAGCCACCTTCCAGATTTGGAGGCAGGGAGAAGACTGAATCAGGTTTTCTCATATTCCAACCAAGCATTGGGTCCACAAACATACAGATGTAATAGAGGCCGTTATGACAGAGACTTGATTCACAAGGACTGGCTTGTTAATGTAATCAGCAGAGCCATCCACCAGGATGGCCATCAGCAATGCCAAACCCAACGCCAGGGGCTGGGAGTATGTTCCCGAGGCTTGTGGCCTGAGAGCAGAGAGGAGCAAGGTGAGTACAGCAAGGAGAGGTCAGAAGCGGGTGATCAGAAACTTCCACTAATTTCTACCCCCAAACGGAAACATTTTCCCCTTTTGAAAGAGTCAGAGGAGGGTGTCACCTGTGTGAGTCCCATGAACTTGCTGATGTTTTCTGACAGAAAGATCATGTCGCCATCTTGGGTCACCACGGCAATGAAACCCTCCAAGGCTTTCAGGTACAAGTTGTCCATCTGCTGGTCAGCCTCAGCTTCAGACTCATTTTCAGAGCAAACTGGAAAGAGAAGGGGTTGGATGGCTTGCATGAATTTGGTGTTAAAACAGATATAAGTGGCTTGGATGAATGTCTGCCAGGGATGACTCAAAGGCATTAAGTGGACTTTTCTGGGTACGCACATTGCCAACCCTCTAAGTGTCTACTGCATGCCCAAGCAGCAGGCATTTGATGGGCAACACTACACAGGGGACACCCTGCCGGGGGCTTTGTGGGCAGTACAGTTGCAGTGGAGGTCACACCTGAGGTACTAGTGGTAATGGCGGCAGTAGCGGTCATTCATGGAACAGCACTCAGAATAGTAGTAGGAACAATAATTTCTGCTGCTAATGTATATTGAGCACGACCACATATCAGGAACTGCACTGAGCACGCTATAGAATCTTTACAACTTCTATGAGGCAGGTACTATTCTTTGTCTCATCTTACAGATGAGGCTTAGAGAGATGACGTCATTTTCCTGAGGTTATAAAGGTTGTAGCTAGTGGACTCAGGCAGCTGAACCCAGAACCACACTCCTAACCATTTATAGGCTTTGGAGTCAAATAAACACAGATTCTATTCCTCCTATTAGGTTACAACTCTGGGTAAGTTACTACCTCTTTGAACCTCAGTTTCTTCATCAGCTAAATGGGGATAATAATTTCCATCTCTTTTGAGTTATAGGGATTAAATAAATATGTAAAATGTCGAACATGGTACCCATCAATCGTGAATTCATTTCCCCTTCTGCTCTCTCTACGATACTGTCACTGCCCTCAAATTGCTCAAAGCCTAGAGGGGGGATGTGTAACACACAGAGACGCAAATCTAAGTAAAAACTCAAGGGCAAGAGGGCTGGGAACCCAAAAAGGAGTGTATCCAGTAAGTGCTCAAAGGTTCAGAGGAAGATGAGGTTGCTTTGGGGTGGTCAAAGACAACTGTTCCAAAGAAGGGGATTTGAGAAGACTCATGACAAACAGGGATTTCACTCTGTAAGATGCAGGAAGGGCTTTCTGGGCCTGGTGCGTTGGGCAGACACTGGAAACCATGGAGGTGGCAGAGCCTGGAGTGAGCTCCCTCTCAGGAATGAGAAGAGGCCCAGCTGGCTACAGAGAAGGGTCCATTTCCCAGTCTCAGTGACTGGGCTGGTGAGGTGGGTCCAGTGTCCTGGAGGAGTGGCATCTCACAGCATTGCTGTGGGGAGATTTATCGGGTAATGGCATGCAGAACAGTTTGGAAAGAGTAAGGAGCAGAGTTGCAAAATTGCATGAGGCAACCAACTGCATTAAGGGCGGGCTTCAGAGGTGCTTGCTGGGGGCAACGTGGCAAAGCACCCACCCCCAACTAACCACTGCGAGGGGCCCTGGCCTATCGAGTGCACATGTACTTTCCGTAAAACGTAGACTCAGCTCTTGTCCCAGAAAAATAAGGCCCCAGGCCTGAGGCCCTTGGCTGTTATCCTCAGACCCAGACTTTATTTCGGCCCCACCTCTCCTAACTCATCATTTAACTGCAAGCATACGTTTACTCATAAAAATCTGTATTCATCCAGTACAAACATCAAGCCAAGTATGTCTCACTTAATTTACAGAACAAGGGGATTAGAGAGTAATTTGTCACTTATAAAAGTTAATATTCACTTAACTAAAAGGAGTCTTTCAAGTTGAGACTGTTTTAAGGAATGTGAAATGCAATTAGATTTATGGGCCACTTGGCAAGGGACACATGGATACTGTGAAATGAGGTTCAAGGGCCTTTCTGCGAGGGCACTGGATTTATTTGGTTCTCCTTTCTCTTTTCCCTTGAGCCCCTAAATTTAAGCTCTGGGCTATACACCGTTATTCCTCAAGAAGAACAAATCCAAATTAGGAGATGTTCCTACCAATGGGCTTCAATGGCACCACTGGGGACCAGTCACCTTCAGGACACAGGATCAGTGACTGTGCCAGAGTCACAGATGCTGCTATTTCCACAGGGGAACAGGGCAGGCCTGTCCAGAAACAGGCCAGCCTTTAGAGCCAAGAGTTGGACTATACAGAGTAGCATCCTGGTGACTTTCCCCGTTTTGCTAAAATGTGGAACAAAATGAGGGAAATTCTCTCCTTTTCAAACCCTGGCTGAGGCAGCTGGCCTATGGGAGGGGAGGCTATACCACACACATACCCACACTCGATCCCTGCTTAGGGTCTCTGCCAACTAACTAGTGAGCTGAAGTGATGATAATGGACCAAAGTCCCAGGTCCGGGGATGCCACTGCCCATGAAGTGCTCCCAGTTAACATCTACATTTACACGGGGCTTTAGGAGAAATAATAACTTGAGTCAGTGCTTTCAAATTTGAGCACGCACCAGAATCACTTGGAGGGCTTGCCAAAACAAGGATTTCTGGGCCAGGGGCTACTACATAATTTGTGGGGCCCAGGGAAATGTAAAAACATGGGACCTCTTGCTGAAAAGTTAAACTATGCCTGGGGCACTTCTAAGTGTGGAGCGCTAGGGACTGTGAAAGGTCACAGCTCGTGCAACCGGCCCAGGTGGGCCCCTCCCCAGAGCTCCTGATTTGGGAAGTCTCAGGTGGGGGCTGCAAATCTGTCGTTCTAGCAAGTGCCCAGGTGATGTGGACGCTGCTGGCCCTAGGACCACAGGTTGAGAATCGCTGCCTTAACTCAAGGTCCTACGAGTGACCCTAAAGCTAGGAAAAATCAGCCTATTTTGGCAGGTGGTGACCTATTTTGGGGACGGGTGAGGAGAGGTTTTCAGCACCATTTAAATCACATCAGAGAGGTGACCACCTTCTAGACAGCAGAGGTCAGCCTGTGAGTCCTGGCAATTTGAGAGGATTTTTTCTCTTTAATTTCTTTGATCTCAGTGGCAACACTGACTTCAAAATCTGGAGTAATCCCAAGACAACCCTATTTGGGTTAACTAGGACCAGAGGAAATAGTTCTGCTTAAAATTTCCTGTTTTTAACAGTTCCAACACAGCCAAACTGGTTTCCATCCATGCCCAGGACACTTGCTTCCAGGAGGTGGCGAAATTGGTTACAGTCGCTGGCCAGTCGGCCTCTGGGAGGGAGGCAAGGGGCACTCAGGGGCCACGAATGGAAACAGAACATCTTAGAACTGAAGTCGTGATGGCTGGGGGACCAGGAAGCCAGCAGACTGGCCCCCAGCGACCCTGGGACAGCCAGGCCTCTTTCCTCTGTGGAACTATTTGCTCCCGCAGCACCTGCTTATCCTCCTGGGGGCTTCTGAAGGAACCTGGCCAGCTGGCTGTCAGCCTGGAGCTGAGGGTAAGCACTGCGGCCCGGGGCAGACCTTTTTGCCTGAGGGCCAGGGGCTCGCGCACATGACCCCTGCTGAAGACGGCTCTGCCTTTTCTCCCGCTTCGCCCCGTGAACGCCATGCCTTCCCGACTGTAGCACTAATCTCTGACACAGCGTTAGGCACAGAGAAAATCCCCTCCTCCACTACAGTTATCACACTCCTCCTGTGTGTCTGCCCTATGCTGGGCACAAAGCAGGGAATCAGTCAGGCCGTCTGTCAATAAGTGTCACTTACTATGTGCTCAGTCCTGTCCTAGGGAAAGTCAGGGACACCGGGAGGTGTAGGAACAATCCTTTTCCTCAAGGAATCTACAGACCGGTGGGGAAGACAAAGATAAACCGCTGTGAGGTTACACAACAATCCGGAAGAAATCTTTGGAGCCGAATAAAGAGGAGCCCACAGCAGGTGCTCCAAAAGCCCCCAACGGGGTTTGTAAATCGCCTTGGGTTCTAGGTCTCAGTTACTTGCTTCCAAGGACCCTTCAGGCTCTGACCCCAAAGAAGAGGGACAGGCCATCGAAATCAGAGGCCCTCTGCTGAGGTGAGGCATGCTCAGCGTGGGGAGCACAACAAGATTCTTTAATGCTAAAAATAGCCCAGTAAACAGGCTTTGATGACTCCCCACAGCCAGGATATGCGCGGGCTGAGGTTTCGGAGCACTTTTTCCGGAGCACCGCTCATTTCCTTCAGGCAGCACCACCCAGGTGGGGCAGGACCCCATGGGCAGCAGGAGCTGGGCGTCTGGGGTGAGCGGGCAGAGTGGTAGGGGAGACGATCCTGCCCGGGTCTCTGCGCCCAGACTGTCACAAGTGCTGCTGGTCAGGATGCATTTTTATTCCATCAGGGCCATTTTCCCTCGGTGTTTCCCACTCTGAGAAGTTCCAGGACTGCTCTGACTGTTCCTAAAACCATTCTGATGTGATCTGCCCGGCTCTGATGGGCTTGGCTGACAGTCACCACTCGGTTGTCATCACAGGGGTTTTCCTTTTAAACAGAGTCCTCCCCTCCTGCTCTCCCAGGCCCACAGACCTGCCATTAACCCCTGTCCTGGGTGTGATGCCTGCAAGAGCAGGCCCAGGCAAGCCAGGAGGAAATTATTTTTAGATCACCTACTGGATCATTAGCCACACCTTTAAACCCCACTATTACACCAGGCAGCAGGCTTGGGCAACCTCACATATCTGGCAGAAGGCATTGATCTTACTGGTCTCCCCAAAGGGCCTTGAAAGTCCACCATTAGAGATTCACTCCTGTGTTCTTTACATAACTTTTTATCTTCTCTTACTTCTCTGTATAACCTTTCATAAGATGTAGCACAAGGCTGGGGTCATCAAATACCTGCTGACTGACCAGACTTTTCTGGTTTAAGTTAAGGGAATGATGTGAACAAGGTCAGTATAGAGCTTGTATATTAGCCGCTCTTAGCCGTTAACATCCTAGCATGAATCAGCTTGTTGGCGCCTCTCCAAACAGGATAGAAAAAGGCCTTGGTTTGGAGGGTGGGTGGGGCAAGGGGTGGGACGGTAAAAAGGTAGGGGTGACAGCCTGGGACAAGAAGTCTGAAAGCGGGGCATAAGAAGGCACCAGAAACCATGTCTGCCTCCACAGTTGTCCCTCTGGTCCCACTTTTCCTTCATGGAAAGGTCACGGTAAAACTCTGAAATCACTTGTCCCACATTTTAATGTCTTTCCCTCAGTCGTCTAGAGATCATGAAATCATAGTCTCTTATTAAGACTGCTGTCTCCACCAAGCAAATGTCAATGAAGCAATAATAAACCTGACATTTCTCTTTAGAAACCTTGCTTCACCTTGACCTCCAGCTCTCGTGTAAAACGAATTTGATCTCCCCACGCACTAGTGTGGCGAAGCCAAAAATCAATTTTCTAGTGAAAAGCCACTTTTGCATATTTACTGCTGTTGGGGGCCCTCCCAATGCAGAAGCCAGCCTCATCTGATCACAGTTTTGTGGGGCTCATCTTGAAAGAGGCTTTGAGACAATCAAGCGGTATTTCCACTGATGTTCCCGTCAGAGTGTGTTCTGTTCTCGGCCCAGCGTGGAAGCTAATATCATAAAGCTATTGTTTCAGTTTGCTTCCTGTGATACGAATCTCAATCAGTGGCCCAGACTCCCAGCCTGGATTTCTCAGCGTTGAGGTTTCCTCTCCAACATTCCCACACAGAAAAGCCTACTGTGAAAATCAAAGGGAAACGTGTTACTAAGTAAAGAAGAAACTTTTCTAAAGCAAAACCTGGTCTTTTTTAGCCTTTTGAACTCTGAGGTATGCACCCAGCTATTTCCTATTACGAAGTGAGCCAACATGGGTGCTCACCTTTGTTAGAAATGCTTCCATAACGAATCTATGGTTTGTTTTGACTTGGAAAAGCTTAGCAACTCTGGATTTTGAGAGAAATTGCCAAAAGGTGGGTAAGAGGGCAGTAAGGGCTCACATTGGGTTTTCCTTTACACCATTTCTCCAGAAGCCTACACTTATTATAAATCAACTTAACTGTTCATAATAACTTGAATTTCTAAGCTATAACTTCATGAGAGCCTACTATGTGGCAAGCAAGAGGATTCGGGCCTTTATATCTATCATCTCAATCCTCCAACAGCAAGGTAAGCACTGTTATTCCTTTCGTGCAGATGAGAAAGCAAAGCTCAAAGACAGCAAAGACATTTTTTCACAAAGACACAGAGAAAGAAGGAGCCAAACTGAGCTTCCAATGCAGGTCTGCCTGCCCACAGATCCTGCACCCCTTTTCGTTGCACTGCATACTTTTAAAAAGCAAAATATGATTGAGAAAGAAAAGATCCTGTCTCACATACAATTCCTGACAACACCTTCAACTGGTCTAACGCGGCAGGAGTCTAGAAGCGAGGAGGAAAAGGGGAATGCTGAAAAGCCCTCTATCTCGCCCTCCCCCAGGCCGTGCGAGTTTTACAACTGCTCCATCAAGGACGCCAGGACCAGATGGCCAAATGTAGACACTTTTTATCCTTTGCTGTCATTTCTTTCCTTGGGACAGAGAGGATGAGAGCTGACACGCTGAGGGTTCTGGTTGGTCTGTGGCCAAGCCCAGCCAGAGGGCAGGCAGTTTGTGTCCACAACTTGCAACAGCTCCTGAGTAGGGTGTGTGACGTTTTGCTGTGGCCACTCTGGTCCTGTCTCCTCCACTGTGTATGGCACACAGGGGGTTTACCCCAGCACACAAGCAGGCAGACGTGCTCAGAAGGCCCAGCCTCTTCCCCCAATGCCCAGCCCTTGTCAACAGCTTCACTTGACCAGGTTTGCAGAATGCTCCTTCCCTCCCATGTCTGTCTTTCCCCCCATGGACCAACATTCAAAAAGTCTTGAATTCCAGGAGATTCACTGTGTACTAAATGTGTGATGGGCAACGTCAACGTTTCTGTACCTCACTTCTCATCATCTGTGAAATGAGGAGAAATGTTCAGCAAGTCCAAATACAATCAGAGAGGTGTCCCCGGATTAATATATTACTCCTTTTGGGGCTCTCTGTTGGTGGAGGAATGGGGGTGGTGGTGGAAGGAAGCAATGATTAACCCAAAGGAATCAATGTCTAAGAGTAGAATTTCTAGTACCATACCAGGGAAGCTGAGGAGATGTTTCTAGGTGTAAGGATGGGGTCTCCATCTAGTCATTAAATCCTCCACTGCTTACTCTATGTATATGTAAAGATGATTCCAACACTACCAGACACTGCCCTCACCTGTCCAGGAAGACAAGCCTCATATGTGCCCTGTGATGGCATCTCCAGGCCTTTCTTATACTTCAGCCCATTGTTCCCTCTTTCTGTAGCATCTACGACGATGAATCTGCCATTGCCTCACATTGTTTCTTTGAAAGTATTTATAGAGCATCTTTGCTCTTCGGTCCTCCCCCGTCCTCTCTTTTCCGAGACTCCTTAGACTTGCACTACAGGGTTAGCCCTCCAACCCGGGGACCCACTGAGCCATCATCCTATTTTCTGAAAGTCTTTCCCCCATATCCTTCCTGTGCTCTAGGGCCCAGAATAGCACATGCCGGTCTGGCCTCCCCGCCTCACACTGGATTCCCTCTGCTCCGGGTTTCTTTCCCAGAATAGCCACTTCATAACAGGATAGCAGAATCAACCCAGCTCCAAGGCACCAGGCTCTCTCAGGAAAACCGAAAAGCAACCACCAAAGCGCCTTCCTGCCTGCCCGCCTCCCGCATGCTCACCACCTGCGACGGACGTGCCCACCTGCAGCGCCACAGCCGGCCGGGGAGGGGCACCACCCACTGCCCAGTTTCTTTATGAAACAGACTAGATGGGACTGTCACATAGGATCTGAAACTGGGAAACTCCTCAGGCCACCTCTTTCTGATCAGGACTAACAGGAAATAGTTTTTTGAAGAAAGCAAACTCTGAGAAAAAAAAAGTTTTGTAAATTTGAGACTTGCCCAGACACCAGGGAGAGTGAGAATTAGTTGGTTCCATGGGGAGGCTGTTATCCATCACGGACTCCCCAGTGTGAATGAGCGTGGCCGGGCCAGGTGTGTTACAGACACAGCTTAATTCTCACAGACACCCTGTGCAATAAGTATTTGTAACCCCTTTTTACAGATGAGGAAACCAAGAGCAGAGACACCAAATAATCTGCCTGGCATCCTGGTTAGTAAGAGGGAAAAGATGGCATGGGCGCATCTCTGCCTTTCTGGAGAAGGTAGCTGGAAGATAAGCAGCAGGACGCTCCCTAAGGATTCAGTCTGGAGCGGAGTCTTACAGTCAGATGGCAAGGCCACCAGGAAGCCAGCAAAAGCTGCTCTTGTTCTCCCAGCCCCCTCTGTCCTTCTCAGCTTCCGGTGCCCAGGCGCTTCCTCGGTGCCACCCCTGTTCTTCATCCCATCGCTGTATTATCATAAAGCTCATTGCTAGAAAGGAGACGTTCAACAGGAAGGAATAAAGCACTAAGGATGGCATTTCTGTGGGTGGCCGTTTTGCAGAATGGGAGTTCCCAGGGAGGAAGACCCTCCCAGTGGCCTTCCAACTCTGACACAATGGAGCCTCCTGTGCGTAAAGCCAGGCCAGTAGGGGTGCCATAGGCGCCAGCCTAGGGGAGTGTGCCAGCCTCACCTGAGGACAGGAGCTTGTGTGTTCGCAGGAAGCTGATAGCCAGCCGCATGATAGAGGCCTTGTCCAGGTGGGAGCTCACGCTGTGCGGCAGGGGCAGCTCATGAGCCAGCTCGTAGAAGACCTCCGTCTCCTTGCTCCTCCGGCACCTTGCAGCATCTCGGGACTTCTCCTTCCTCCTCTCTGAGCTACTCCTAAATTGAGAGAGAAGGGATTAGACCCTAAAACATCACTATTATCTTATCACCCCCCTGGTCAAGGCACCCCTAGGGCCCCCCAACCCATGGAACAGCCGAACTCTCCCAGTGAACTGATCCAAGCTCGCACCAGTAGTCTGCGCCACATGCGGCCTGCTTTACACTGTCAGCTCTGCTTTCATGTGTGTTTGCGTCTTCTCAACCACATTCCTCCTCCTGTGTGCCCATGGTGTCCATAACAGGGCTTCACATGGGCAGGGGGTGAGCAAAGAGTCGCAGATTAAATTCATCAAGTGGCAATGCCTTGGGCCTGGTCCTGGGTTATCTAGGGACTGAGGAGGAATGCCCCGGATGGAGAGGGGGTATAAAGGAGCTATAGCCAGTGGTCCAGACGGCTGTGTCAAAGGCTCTGGAGAACAAGATGAAAAACTGCTTCAAGGTTCTCTTTCTGGATAAAATGCACTTAGGAAAAATTAAGCCCAATACTGGACTTTAGATCCCATTTCCTATCAGTGATTTTCACAGCAAAAATCGAAAATGTCATTAGAGCCCAAGAAGAACAGTCAGCCAGACATCCATCAGTCTGGTGTCCCAAAGTGCACAGCTGCCCAGCGTTAAAAAGTTGTGAGCACAAACACAATTCGTCTCTAATCCTGCCAGCATAGGTACTAGCCTGTCTCATGCGCATTTTCCTCTTCTCTGCAAGACAGAAGGAAAGATGACACACACCCAAACCTGCCTCTTTCAGGAAGTCCTAAAGAAATCCTGGATCTTCTTAGCAAGCCCGTGTGAAGTTCTCACACAGGCAGGTTTAAAAGCTAGAGTGCCTGGACTGAAATTCTAACTTCTCCACTTGCCAGCTCTATACGGTAAATTATTAAAACTGCTTAGCCTCAGTTTCCTCATCTGTAAGAAAGTAATAACAGTACTGACCCCACAGAGTTATTGTGAGGCTTGAATATGATAATTCACGTGAAGGCTTTAGCACTAGGCCTATCCCAACTGTAAGCAACAACGTTAGCTAACAATAACAAATCTGTCCATGAAAAGATGATCATGAGAGTAAAACATGACAAAAGCACAGGACAACCCTGTTTTCACAGAAGTGTATGCATTACACATAATACTTCCTATACATTATATAGGAAAATGTCTAGAAATAAAATAATAAGTGTTATTTCTACAGCAATCACATAGCTAGTGCTTCCTATATTCCAAGTGCTGTTTTAAGCACTGCATTCGCTTCTTAAATTCTCACAACCATCCGTGGAAGTAGTTATTAGTGTTATCCCTAATTTACAGATGAGCAAACAGGTCCAGGCTAAGTAGCCCACCTGCAGCCTCTCAGCAGGTAACTGGAGAAGTAGGGCCTGGTACCAGGTAAGTGGGCCCCAGAATCCAGGCTCTGTCCATCAACGACTGTCCTGCCTCTCTGAACTCCAAAATGTTACCAGTTTCAGATCAGTGAGGTTAGGGGGGATTTTTTTTCTTAGTGCTTATCTGTATTTTCTTAGGTTTCTATAAATAATCTATATTGCTTGTTTAATAAACAAGCTTGATTTTATTTTTTTAAAAGTGTCCAATGCAGTTCACGGCTCTTGAGGCTCATCCAGCCAACTCCAGCTGGCTCTCTCTGTCCTCCCTTCTCAGATTTTCAAGACCAGAGGCTGCTTCCCCTTCTGTTTGGCTTTGCTGCCTATAATCTAGACAGAAAATCAGTATTTGGGGATTTACGGAATGTTGACATGCCTCTCAAACCCCTCAAGATTTGGGGCAGAGGCACTGTTTTGACTTTATGAAAAACAGGACATCCAGCTCCCTGGATGGATCAAGCATCATATACTCAGAGTGCGAGAAGAATGTCTAACAGCTGTGATGGTCAGGAAGAACATTCAGAAAAACTGTGAAATAGGTGACATTGTTTTTCTTGTCCTGTCTCCCTTTTCTGTTTCCTCTACCTAACTCCTGCTTCCTCCTCTGCCCCTGCTTCCCACTCTCAGAACTCCCCCCTCCCCCACACCCCATCCCTCCCCACCCTCTCGGGACCTGCCTTAGATCACTTTGCTTTTGCACCAGACCTTTAGTGGCAGTTTGTATGTTAGTCCCTCCCATTTGCATTTGAATCCTGACCTCTGATTGGGCAGCACAAGCAGCTGTTCAAGGTTTTCAGGCATCCTGGCACAGGAAAGGAGGGCGGGAAGGGGACAGGAGACTCAAACTGTACACATCATGCCTGCGTGTTATGAGAGCCAGGTAAAGGAGAGCCAGCATCTTTAAGATGCTGGATTCCACTCTCCAGCACCAACCCCTGCACTGCCCAACAACAGCATCATCAACACATGATCAGTCATTAGGGGTGTCTGGAGAAGCCATCCTGGGACGGAAGCAAGCCCCAGCACAGGGCCACTGTCTGCATGCCACCGAGCTTCCCTTCACCATTGCCCCTTCCTTAGAGTGGAAGAGCAGACAAGGCAGAGAGCAAGAGTCAGGAAGGGAAAAGGCAGTGAGGAGTCAGCACTCTGTCTGGCAATGTCATTTGAGATTTGGGTCCTACCATGTTCCCTTGACCACACAAATGTTTACTGCCACCTACTTTTGTGCCTGGCACTGCACTGAGAACCTTACATATATTACCTCATTATAATCTTCCTAACAACACAATATGGTAGGTATGGCAAGCACAAGTTAAACACATGGAAGCTGAGGCTCAGACATATGTAACTTGCCCAAGGTCACGAAGCGAAAGCCTGCACAAGCCCTTGGAGAGTGTACACAGTCAGTGGGCAGATACTTAGACGTCCTGAGACACCTGGGTGCTCCCTGCCTAATTCCATCTTCACAACCTCTGTGTGAGATGAGCAAGACAGGCATTGCTGCTGTCCCCATTTTGCAGACCTGGAAACTGAGGCCCGACCAGGTTAAGTCACTTTCCTGGGGCAATCCAGCTCATCAGTAGCAGAGTCAGGGCTAGAACCCACGTCTTCGTAGACCAGTACTTTTTCTACCACTTATTAGTAGGAGATAGTGGCTTTAGCAAGAAATAAACAGCAACATCTTAACATTTAGAAAAAGAAAGACTGAGAATCTCACACAGCCTCTTGGTTTAAAAACCATGAGCTCCATTTTAGCTCCCTCGTTTTCACAGTTGCACTCTGGGACCAGCGTGACTTTAATTAGACGATCTAGTTAACCTTGACGCAGCCCAGAGATATCTGTCTACCGTGGACTCTTGGAAGAACAAGCAAAGATGTGTAACACTGAAGAACAAGAAGAACTAATGCTAAATGTGAAGGTAAGACCTCCCTAAACCCAACTGAGGCAGACACAGCCTACTTCCTCGCCCAATGCATCACAGGCTGGGTCTCTCAGCACATAAAACAGGAGACTGGAAGTTAGGAGGGCGGCTATTTTAATAGATTGGCCACGAGACTATCTAGCTATCTCATTTGGAGCAAGACAGCATTCTCTGTGCCCTGATATCCTCAAATGAAAACTATCATGACAGATAATAACAATCCCATTATCTGGCCAATCTGAGCATCAGGCACATTCAGACTGTGGCCATGGCAGCTGTTCTTCATCACCAAACCAATGCCGTCTCAGGGCTGGAAGTGTATTCGTTGGTCAGGTTGATCTTGACCCGTTTTTTGTGTCATGTTGTTGAACGTTCTTAAGTCAATGAGGCTTCATTTCCTGAAATATTTGAGCTTTATTCTCTCTCTACATGGGTCCTAGAATTAACTGCATTAGACCAGAATTTTTTTTTTTTTAATGACAATTCTCGACGTGGCATGTTAGATAGAATTCTCTGGTCTTGTAAAAAGTTTTTTGTGTTTTTTTAAAGATTGGCGCCTGAGCTAACGTCTGTTGCCAATATTTCTTCTTCTTTTGCTCTCCAAGGCTCCCTAGTACACAGTAGTATATTCTAGTTGTAGGTCTTTCTGGTTCTGCTATGTGGGACGCCACCTCGGCATGCCTTGATGAGTGGTGATAGGTCCACGCCCAGGATCTGAACCAGCAAAACCCTGGGCCACCAAAGTGGAGAGTGCAAACTTAACCACTTGGCCATGGGGCCGGCCCCTGTAAAGAGATATTTTATTCTAAGTTTTCCAAATCATCAAAAAAGATTCAGAAATTTATTTCTTATTCCAAATTGCTCATCCTACAAAGTTCCTGCTCCTGTCTTTCTTGGTGCCTTCGTGCGACCACAGGATGGTCCTGCACAATGCTTGGGATACAGAACACATGACATAAAAGTAGCCCTGGTTACCTGTGTCCTCGTGCAACCCCCGAAGTGTTTCCTGAGCTCCATGCTGGCCCATGTAAACTGCAGAGTGGACAAGGCGCACATTCTGTGTTCTCTAGGAGTATGCAGTCTAGGTAGGGAGCCAACAACTTGCAACATCTCCACTAACCACAGAAGTAAGGACAGGCAATAAACACTATAGGTGGTCAAGATAAGCAACAAACTGGTGTGAGCAAACAAGGTCAGAGGAGGCAGGATTTCAGCTGATCCTAGAAGGACAAACACCACCACCTCCCGGTGCTTGAGGGGTTCAGAAAGCATTATTTTTCCCGACACGTGTTATCTCATGTGAGTCTCACAACAACCCTGGGAGATAGGAACTATTAAGACCATTTAACAGATGAAGAAGTGGAGATTTAGAGGGATTAAGAACTTGCTAAAAGACATAGTCTCAAACCTAGTTCTTCTGGGTCCAAGATCAAAGGTTTTTCCACTGGCAGCAAAGAAACCGCTATTTATTGTACACTTTGGACAAGCACGGTGCTCTTAGATATTTTCCCGCAAATTGGATGTTCACATACATTACAGGAAGAAGAGGAAGGTTAAGATTCGAAAAAGATACAGTGACATAAAGATTCCATGGAGATGGGGGAGACTCTGACCTTAAGTGAGCACCTGCTCACCTTGGGAAAAGCCTTGGAACTTTAGAGTAGGATTAAGAACCGATATCCTGTTCAAATGGCCTGTGAATAGAAAGGGGGATCAGCGCCGAGGGCTGTAGCAGCCTGCGTCACTGCAGGGCTGGGGCTGGGGTGTGGTGCCGTCAGAAGTGACTCCACACTGCTCCACAAAGGCTGCAGGTCCAACCTGCATGTACGTCTCTCTCCATGCTGCAGGGGGAAACAAGCAGCTTCTTCTTCTTTTTTTTTTTTTTTTGACATGTTAATATACACATTTATATTTACCCTCACCAAGTTGGAAACTCAAATTCTGAAACATTGGATCCTGACGAAGGGGAGCCACCACTTAAGGACCAGGCAGCCAGTCAAAAGACAAAGCAAAATGTTTGTCCTAAAGCTTCCGCAGGTGCACGTTACAAGTCAGCCAGGAAAAACCTCTTTGTCTAGAGCTTTGCGATCTTAAAAACGTCGCCTTAATTTCTCGGTCATTGCTGCAAGCCTGGCTTACAGATCTCTACTTAAGTCAGTAAACGAACCATTATCAGCTCTTGGGTAAGATGGTCCATATGATTTCACTCACGTGTAGGAGATAAAACAACAACAGCAAACAAACACATAGATACAGAGAACAGACTGGTGGTTACCAGAGGAGAAGGGGGGTGGAGGGAGGGTGATGGGGTAAAGGGGGACATTTGCACCATAACAGATGGAAACTAGGCTTTGGTGGTGAACATGATGTAGTCTATATGGAAGTCAAAATACAATGATGTACACCTGAAATTTATATAATGTTACACACCAATGTTACCTCAATTAAAAAAAAAAAAAGGTGATCCTGGTTTCTGAACACAGCCTAGCGTGGGGCCCTCAAGATGTCACCAGCTGCATCAGTGGGGTTGGTTGCCTAATTAGCTATAGTCTCCTGACCTTTAGTGTGATCAGGACTCCCATGCTTAATACCTGTGGGCCATCAGGCTATCATAACAATATGCCTGTTACGCTATAAGGTTAGATGGCTTAGAAGAAGAATGGATTTCAGCAGGTTAGGGAAAGACACTGAAGCTAATTAAGCCAGTTTGGCTCAGTCTGTTGGTTGGTGGTAAAATTCTAAGCTGGTGCCAATTTGCAGGAGGCTGTGAAAGGAGGAAATGAAGGTCAAATGCAATTGGGAGGGCTCTCGTGACCCTTCAGCGAGGCTGTGTGGCTGCTGCACAAGGGCTGCCTGGAGACAGGAACATGCCAGCTTCAGGTCCCAGAGACCAGGATGAGTGGCTGGCCCTGACACCTACTAGGGGTTGATTGCTTCACAGACTGAATTAGAGCAGAACCAAAGCTGGTGCTTCTCAGCCTCAGCTGCTCACTGCAATCACTAGAGGAGCCTTAAAAAACTGATGCCTCGGTCCTACCCCTATTCCCAGAGAGTCTGCTTTAACAGGTCTGGGGTGCAGCCTGGGCATCGGGGGTTTTAAAGCTTTCCATGTGATTCTCATGTGCAGCCAGGCTTGGGAACTACTGTTGCAAAGCAGTCAGCTTTAAATAAATAAATAAAAAGCTGTGTTTTTTTGGTTGGTTTTGGGGGGTTTTTTTTGGTGGAAGGAAAAGGAAACCGATATTTATTGAGCGCTGGGGCTGGTGCATTTCGTAAACAATCTCATCTGGTCCTCACTTAAATCATGCAGTGCTGTTGGTCCCGTTCTTGCAGAGCAGTGGTTCTCGGCTTTAGCCTGCCGCAGAGACCCCTGCAGGGCTCATTAAACCACGGGTTTTGACCCTGTGATTGCACATCTTTGGAGAACGGAAACCCAGGTCGACTTCTTCAACCTAACCACACTCTTCCCCTCTACCATGCACTGTGTCCACATTCATTACGTCCAGCAAATGTGGACTCACCATCATAAACCAAACGGTTATTTGTCTAGGCAATCATGCGACCATCCCTGTTCCAGACGCTATGGTTGACAGAAGACAGAGGTGAAAATAAGGAGACAGAGACTTGAACAGATGCCACATAAAAGGCAGCTACCCCTCAAAAAAGCCACTCAGGAGAAGGTACAAAGTTTGTTCCTGTGAAATGGCCGTTGCTCTGAGTATTTTGGGAGGTCTTTTAGGATTAATGTCAAAGCCACACAAGAAAATCAGTCGTAACATTTCATAGAACACACTGCATTTTTAACCCCAAACAATAGTATCCCGTTTACCCATCCCCTTTAGTCACCAGACTTGGCTGTGGATGGATCTTGGTTGTTTGAAAGAATAAAATGTACCCTCAAAGATAAGGGCTTGCCACAATTGAAGGTATTCAAGAGAATGGTCTTTGGCTCTGAAGGCAATTCAAAAGGAGTGGCAAAAATGTTTTAGAAGAGGGCAGGGTTCTGAGGGCTGACTTTCCGGGTACATTTGGATGTTTGTCCAAAGGCAGTAGTGATTGTAGAGGTATTTATTATATAGGGGAGGAAATGGCATCAATGTTGGCCAGTCAAAGTAGAAGTTAAATTAGCCAAGTGACGAGGAACTGGGCAGATCAGACAGACCTGGACAGGGGGAAAAGGCATCAGTACACTTCAGGGCGCACTCCTCTGATGAGGGGCATGGTCTCTGCCTGAAAGAGCCCACAGCCTAGTTGGAGATGAGACTAGGACTACAGACTACTGTACTGAAAGTCCTAAACGAGGAACACAAAGAAGAGGTGAGGGCTGGAGTGGCTAACCCAGGAATGGATATTTTCACTCACTCCTTCCCTGAAGGAAGAATCCTGGAAAGCGTCTCATACCTCAGCCTCCCAACCTCCCCTCCTCTGGCGCTGAGCCCCTGGCTCCCTGACCCACGCTGAGAGTCGGCGCCCCTGGAGACAGGGCCTGGACTGCATTCAGAGCTGACAGTAATGTCTGGGGCCCACCCAACATGGCCCTCTAATGGTCAATTCTGCTTGGGGCCCACTGGAGATGCTTATCTGGTGGCCTTCTCGGCTCCAGGCAGCCTCGGAGAAGAGAGCAGCAGACCCAATTACCAAGCAGCCCCATAGGTACAGCCCATCTGGGGCTCCAGATAACCCAGCTCCTTACGTAATCTGAGGACATGTGTGGTCTCCAGCCCAGCTGGGAAAAGCCGTGCATGTACAGGAGCAACAGTGACGAACGGTCCCCATGCTTAGCTTCACCCAGCCCAAACCTTAGTGGGGTCCTCCTTATTCAACTTATTAGTGAGTCATACCACTAATTATCATTATAGTTTATGTCAATCATTACAGTTGATACAGCACGTTATAAATTAATCTGTAAATCTCACCTAGTAGGATAGAAAGAGCAGGTACCATTATTCCCATTTTAGAGACGAGGAAAATTGAGGCTCAGGAAGGTAACAGGAATGTGTGCAGCTGGAACAAACCCCTGAGCTCTGAGTTTTTCAAGGAAACATGAACAGAGAGCCCATTGCCAACTAGCACTAGACATGTCAACTGGAAACAGACCATTATGCATCACCATCTCATAACCTTAACAGTTCATTTCATTTCTAAAAAATGCTTTGGAGGAAATAAGGGTAATGCATATTTAGCATAGACAACTTTCAAAGTACAGAAAGGTGGAAAGAGAAAAACCTGAGATCTCACTGGATTTATGGCTTTTTACTTAACATTTTATCACATTTTTAAGAATTCTCTAAAAATATTCATAACAGCCAGCAATATCATATCGTGTGGGTGGATCACAATGCACTTGACCGTTCAGATACAGTTTCTAATTTCTAGCTGTTATAAATGACAGTATGATGACTACCTTTGTATCAGGTGTTGCTCTTTAATTTGTTTTTTATAATAAAAGATGACACCTATCCAGGTTGCTGCCAGCTCCCCACAGCTTCCTCAGAGCGACCCCCTGTGAAAGCTGAGGAGATGGATTTGGCAAGATCGGTACCTTCAGGACCACGGCCGCTGTCACAGAAAGCGGGCCCCAGAGGAGGGAGATACCGGGGGAAGGAAAGCAGGATGTGCTCCCCATCTCAGAAACTCTCCCCACCAAGTCACTGGCTCTCTCAGGCTTTCTCTCTCCCTCATGCCATATCCAGGTTAAAACATCTGAAGAGAGATGACCAACGGTACTGAAATTGGAGAATCCAGTCCTGCAAAGATGGCCACTCTTACTGGTCAGCAGGACCTCATCCCCCAATGTAAAAATAGTGTTCTTTCCATCTACCCCGCTCTCACCATATCCACTGCGCTGATGGAGAAGTCTCGGTGGCATAGGCACCCATGAAAAGAGGAGGAAAGCAAGTAGCCACAGGGGACATTTGCCTGACTCTCCATTGTTCCCTCTGGCCTCTGATACCTGCCACTGCCTGACCCTCTCCACTGTGCGGACTCCAGCTGAGGGACTAATTAATCCCAGCAAACTGAGAGGGTGCCGCTTCTCCTGCAGCTAGGAGAGAACATGTAATACTTGTCGATTGATAAAGAACTCTCGTCATACTGCCTCTGATTTAATCCTGAAACAATCTGGTGAGGTAGGTACAGCATCATCCCCATCTTGCACATAAGGAAACAGACCCCAAGGATGTTAGTGACATGCCCAGAATTACCCAGTGATGGAGCCAGCACTCAGCCCTATCAATTTGACCCTACATCGCATACTCTTGATAGCAATCAGGCAACCTTCCCCCAAATGCCCAGAAGCAGGTCCCTTTTGCAGGTTCAAACTGTTTAGCTGAGCTGGGTGGTTTGGGGGTGAAGCCCTCTAAGGATACTTAATTTGATGAGCTCTTGAGCTGGGAAGCCACAAAAGGGACATCCTGGTCACTGTCTGACCCTAAGTCAGCCCCGCAACGGACAAACCAGGCCCAGCAAGATACTTTTTCTCTGCTAGGAGATGTCTGTCTTAAAAATAATAATAATAATAATTCTTACTTTACTATCAGAGTCCCCAGATGAGGTGTTTCGTTTCACTAGACTATTTTCCTTGGTGCCATTTCTCTTGCTGACGGTATTTCCCACACTCAAGCTGTTACTAGATCTGATTTAGAGTTTTTCCTTAGGGCTTCTATTCGTCAGCAGCCTTCTTCCTTTGGACACCACAAGCTTCCAACAGCACAATCTGTGGTTTGGCTCAAGCCATTCTGCCTGTGCAGCCTCCTGTTCCTACAACACTGTCTTCAGCTAAGAAATCTGACAAAGAAATTGCACAGCAGAAGGATAAAGAAAAAAGTGCCTGAGATGTAAAACGAATTCCCCAGCATGAAGCGAGCGCATTCTCTGGAGGGAGTGGGGAGCAGCTTACTGCCCCTGTAGCCTCTAGGCCACAGCCCCTGCTCTTCCCCGTCCCCACACCCTTCCTGGAGCCTGCTCGTCATCCCCTGGGCCTGTCTAAATTGCACTCATCTTTCAGGGCCTCCCACCATCCATTTCCTCCAGGCAGACCTCACCTGTGCTGACTTCTCCACATCCCACTTCAGAGACTCCACATGGCACCATCCGGCCCTGAGTGGCTCTCCATTTATTTCACTTCTGAAGCTTCAGTCTCCCTAACTAGATCACAAAGTCTTGAGGCAAAGAACGCCATCATCCCTTCTTTTGGTGTCCCCTAAAGCATAAACCGTACAAAGTGGTACACCTGGAGACATTAGATAAAAACCATTTAAATGATTTCTGTTCTGTGAATTCCTCAAAGTCACTCACTGTTCTAGATCTTTCATAAGAATTCTAATCCAATTCTTAATTAGAATAAAAGGTTTCTATCTGTGAAGAGCCATAATGAAGAGACACTCAAAGATGCTTGTGCATGTGTGTGTGCATGTGTGTTCCCAACTCTTTGAATCAAGTTTAGGGTCTGAATTAGTGCTGCTGACAGTTGCCTGTGGAGTCACATGGACCGGCACTTCTCAAACTTGACTGTGCACATGAATCCCCCAGGATCTTGTTACAATGCAGTATCTGACTCAGTAGGTCTGGTCTGGGGCCTGAGATTCTGTATTTCTAACAACCTCCCCCGCGATGCTGATTCTATAGGTCTGTGTCTACTCTTTGAGTAGAAAGAGACCCAGGGGCACATGAGATCTCGAGACCAAGGACATGATGGGGATGTCAATGTCTAGCAGGGTCAGTGCTACCCTGATGCTGTCCTTATCCACAGCCACCTAAATTCTAAGGAGTCAGGTCTCCTCTTCTGCCAGGAAGAATCTTACTCTTTTTTTTATATTTCTTTATGAGATTTCACTAATCCTACTTTGATGTCCCTCTCCTCCTTCACATCTTGCCCACCTCTATCATCTCATCCTTTATGATTTCTTAAAACTCCCTCCCTGGGGTCAGTTCAGGCTCTACTTCCCCTGAAGGTCTCCCTGTCTTGCTGGATTTTCTCTGCAAACCTCCTGCTGCTCCAACTGGGCTGTAAATACCTTGGTGCCGCGGAGGGGTAGGGGGTGGCGCACAGACACAACATCTTCTACTTCTGTGCATCCTTCACAGGACCTTGGGTCAGGGCAGACAAACTGGGTAAATATTTGCTAATTGACTGTAAGGACAATTCAAGTGTGCCCTTTGCTCTTCTCTTTTCCCTCTCGGAGAGGAAAGAAAAAGTGATCCCAGCTGCCTTGGCCTCCATCCCCAGCCCCGGCCTTGCTCCTCTCCCCGGAGCTGCAGCTGGGCCAGCTTAGGTTTCATTTAGTTCTCTGCAGTTCCTCTTCCCTTCAGTGAAGAGTTAAAGCAATGGGAAGCTGCTTCCCACTTGGAAATCTCCATTTCCTCACGCAGCGTGAACAAGAGAACATCTATGGACAGAGGCTGAGCGAGCCAACTGCACAGGGAGTGAACTCACTCTGAATGGGACTGTTCTAACACCCGCCAAGTCAAGTCATTAAGATGCCATCCCTGAGGTGCAGCCCCCAGCGTCACCTCTAGATATCGCCTCAAGCCTTGCCTGCAAAAAGGATGAATGGTGAGCACAGAGCCTCGGTGAAAGCCAGCTCTTTCATGAGCGGGGGAGAGGTCCTCTGCGTTTGCACTAACGTGGGGGTTGGGGTGCTGCAGAGGAGGCAAAAGTTGCCTCCTCCCACTGCCCCCTCTTCACCACACTGAACTAAAATTAACCCCCTGATGTACGTGGAGTTGCTGAGACAATTGCTCCTCAAAAGGCAACGGGGGGCCGGGGAGGGGAGGTAATAACATTAGAGAAAATATGTGCAATGCCAAAAATAATCACTGTGTCATGAGAAAACAGAACTGGGCCGCCTCAGGGGCCAGCGCTGGGTATATTCAGGAAGGAGGGGGCAGAAATTTCCCTCGCGGTGTCGTCAGACATTCTGGGTGAAAAAATTTAAAAAGCCATCACTGGAATAGACAGTTGATGGGGAGAACTCTTTTCAAGTACAGAATATGATTTTAAGGGTCAGTTCTCTCTTCTTTAATTCAGACAGTTCAATTTCAATGAAAATAACATTTGTTTAGTCTTTTAATCAGAACTGATGCCTGATAATATGCAAATAGTGAAATACTCTAGGATTGGCTTTACTAATCCCAATCTGGTACCGGGAACTTCTGGTGCCTGGTACCTAAAGTATTTCAAAACAGCAAGAGAAGGGGGGGAGCACAGGACTTCTCACTTTCCTCCCCATCCATAACCCTTTCTCCCCTCCGTATTTAAAAAAAGAAGAAAGCAAGCAAAGACAAAGGAAAAATGAAAGGAGAGAGAAAGGAGCCCAGAGAGAATCTCAGAGACCCTTCCTCTCCTGGGCTTCCTTTAGAGCCCGCTTTTCAGCCTGTTCACATGGTCACATGTCCAGAGCTGTGGGATGTGATTCTCGGCCACAGCGCAAGCCCCTGCTTTCTCCCAGTTCTGCGCCATCATACTACGATGAGAAGAGAGATGTTCATGCACATTTAGGAAGCTACACTCCCGTGCTGGGGAGAGAAGTCATCAAAAGCCACGGGAAATGCCAAAAAGTCTTCCCCAAGTTCCTAGCATGCTCTCAAATGACGATATTGAGCAATTTGGGAAACAGGGTTGTGCTGTTTTCCCCAGCACTAGCTTTTTCTTTCCACTCATTCAACAAATATTTATGAATCCCTCTTCATGTGCTGGGGCTGAGAGCAATAGAACGAAACATGGAGTGACTGTTCCTGACCTCTGGGAGCTTGCAAAGAAGTCCCAAAGGACTGGTGCGGGAGTCAGTCAAGGCAACGGGAGTTTGAGAGGAGAAGTCTGCAAGGCTGGACAATGCAGGGAGGGCTCTGTGCTGGAGGGGTATCTGAAGGATCAGCCGGTATGGGGAGGCAATCAGGAGGGAGGAGAAGGACAAAGATATTGTTGGGGAAGGAGCAGAGGTGCCAGGGGTGAGGGGACAAGCTGGAGGGCAGGGTGCAAGACTGGAAAAGTCAGAATGGGGAGAAAGCATTCATTCAACAAACACTGTTGAGTATCCACAAGGTGCCAAGCACAGAGGAGGGCGTTCAACAACAAAAGGACTGGTATATAAAGTCAGATGATCAGATAACTGCCTGGCCTGTTGACTAGTTAGTGGCTGAGGTACCAGGTGGTGGGCAGTGCAGAAGCCAGCCTGGATCCCTCTCCTGCTGGCTGGGCTTTTGTCACTGGACAGCGAGGATGAGAACCTCTCTTTCTGGGCAGCAAAGCCAGGGGAAACAAGCCCTTTTGTTAGGAGCCCTAAATATGGTGGAAACCCTCAGGCACCACAGGCTAGAGCCTCCGCTCGGTCTACAGAGACCTCAGCAAGGCATTCTTGCTGAACAGTAACTCATCCACACTACCCATGGGACGAAAACCAACTTCACCCATGGTGCACGCCTCCTCTGGCTCCGGTGGTGTTCTGCTTATTTTCACAGACTTGAGCCTCATCTTCTAGCTGTCTCCCCTTGCCCCGTCCTTGGCCACTGATGAAGAAGAATATAATTCCACTCAGACCTCAGGGAGAGGAACAGCTCACTAGTCCACCCCCTTACCCCCAAACCATTTCAGCATGTCACTCCCCTATTTAAAAATGGGAGTGGCTCCCTACTGCCCTCAAGATGAAGTCCAAGCTCTAGAAGCTCCTGAAGGTCTACCAGCCCCGACCCTGCTTCCCAACTTTCATTGCCACAAGCCTGCAGCACCCTCCCTGCTCCAGCCAGACGACACTTCACACTGCAGCCCCATAACTCAGCACGCTTGCCTGCCGCCCAGTTATTTTTTTCTACCTAAAATGCGATCCTTCCTTTCTGACCTTCCAAACCCTATACTTTACTTTCAGAGCCAACAAAGGCCCACCACCTCCACAGAGGTTTTTCTGATCACTCTACCCAGCCTCCACTATCTCCCCTCCCACCCCTACCCTGAACACCTGGAGAATTGATCTGTTATCACTTAACTGTAAGGTAGCATCACCTTATTATTCTTTATCTTAAGGGTCTTTTCTTAGGGCAGATGCTAAATGTTAAACTTCTTACTTATCACAGAGCCTGGTACCATCCCTTACTCCAGCAATGACAGTTTTGTCCAGCTCGTTCAGACGCAGGACAGAGAGCTGGAGCAAATGCTCCAGTCACGCTCCTCCAGTGCAGGATTAAGATTACAGAGTTATAATGCTTTGGTGCTTTCTGAGAGGAAAGCAGGTTAATAAAGAGAAGTGACGGTGGCCGCGTTCATCAGTGGGTTGCCTAACATCCGATGACTCCTCACTGTCCCAGGAAACAGATCCACATACCCTAAGGATGTTTTCATACAGAAGATGCTGGCTGTGCCTGCTGTTGACATCACAGGGGGTATTCAGTGAGCCAGATGCCAGTCAGCTTTCACTGACACTGGTGAACAAGCCTGGACAGGGGTGGCCCCTGTCCTTCCCTGCTCTTCTCTCCTCCCCTTCCCTCTCCAGATGGGACCAGGGAAGTTTCTGCCTCTGATCCCACCTCCTTGACACGAGAGAACAAGCTGTTGCCCAACACCACCCAAAGCCCTCGCATTACATGTGGAGATGCCCTTCTGGAGTCAGATCTCTGGCAGGGAGGATGCCACGGCTTGGCTAGGGTTCCACCCCTTTCGTGATGTCACATGGAGGTAAGAATATGAGCTAAGCCAAACCAAAAAAAAGCTACTAAACACAAAAATCCTAAGAAACAAATGAAAAGCCCAATGACAACCCTAAAGGTCACCAAGTGGGGTTTGAGAATGACCTACACTCTGGAATAAACACTATAAACAGGCTATAAACACCATTAGCCTAAACGTCACTGTTTAAAAATCCAAACCTCAACCCCCTCCCCACCCACACACCAGACCAGGAGGGGGTTAATAGGATCCAGCTGCTCCCCTTATCTGACTAACCTGCTAATGGCAAATCTCTGCTGCCGAGATTCTATCCGTGATTTCTGCAAATCACTTTTATTAGCGATAATGTCATTTTTACTTCATTATCCAGCCAGCAGTCAAAGAGAAAACAAGTGGCTATTTTTTCTGTGAAACACCAGTTCTGTCCATTAACACTGACAGGTAACAGGGAACTGAAACTCTTTGCCACACTTTTCCAGAGATTTGGGTCAAAAGACTGGGCAGTTAACCCTCTGTTTCCTGGGCCAAGCAGGGCACCTCCAGCAGCCTCTCCCCGGTGACTCTGAAGCAAAGGTTGGGTTGCTCTGTGTTTGTGATGCCCATGGCCCTGACCACTCAGGAAGGGCCCGTTGGCCACACAGCAGCCGTCCCGCATACTCAGTGCTGGGCTGGCAGATAAAGCAGTTGTATAACACCCAGGCAGGCGAGTGCTGTAGCACTGTTAATTCTACTTTGTGGAAAGCAATAATTAACATGTGAGTCAGCAGCAGAGAAAGACTTTAAGCCTAGGAAAAAAACAGCCCCAAAGTCTCTGAAGCCTCAGAGGCCGCACCGTGTTCGATTAAACAATTTAGAAGATTAGCCCGGTGTGGGGAGACCTGAGTGGACGTGGTTGTATAATCCCAGAGGCTTTCATGAGTCGCCTTGCAGCCGTGCCCGGGACACTCCGAATCCTGCAGCCAGCATGTCGAAGGAAAAGGCTCATGTTCTCCAGAATCAACTAGGAAATGCTCTCTTCTGTTTTCCTGCTTAGGTGTTCCTCTTAATTATTTTAAAAAGGCCAGATGTAGCTTTGGTTTCATTGGAGTGACTTCTGATTGTCTTGGAGATTGTGACAAACCCATGTGTCCTGTATCCGCTGTAACCGGCAACACCCCACAACTCTCTGGCACCGAGAACAAAGTTCTGAAGCAACCAGAGTTCTAAAAAGCCACGATTACTTGGCTAAAAGAGCAAGTGCTCCTTTGCATTTTAGCATTTTTGCAAGAAGTGTGGCTCTTTGGAACTGAAAGCCCATCTGGGGTTTACGTTTGGTGAATTTTAGCTTCTATTAATTCAACATTTACTGAGTGTCCACGCCAGGCTCTAGGGATACAGAAGGAAAGGCAAGTCCTCGCTCTCAATGAGCTGACAGCCTAGTGAGGGAGACAGACAAGCAGACCAGGGCATGAGGCCAGATGGACGACCTGGGCTTAGGAGCTCAGACACTTCCTCTGTGACCCCGGGCAAGTCACTGAGGTTTTTCAAAACCTCAATGTCTTGTACAACGGTTACTCTAAAAGTCCCTGCCGCCTAGAGCTCCTGTGAAGGGTAACTGATAGGTATGTGTGGCATGATTAGCATCATGCCTGGCACACCCCATGTGCGCGGCAGCATTGAAGCCATTGTAGAAGTCAGTAATGAGCACCCCGGCAGCACAGAGGTGCCAGAACCCAAGGCAGGGAGAAAGGGAGCCTTAGGGAAGGCTTTCTCAGTGAGATTTTAAGGACAAACAGGAGTTAGGAGTTAGCCAGGACAAAGAGGTGGTATAGAATCAGGTGTGGTGAAGCGCTCAGCTCAGGGTGAAGGGGCCCTCAGCTCAGGCCTTACCAACGGGGGCTGATCTCCAGAACGACGGCTGGGATGGTCCCTCCCAAGGTGTCCCAAGGTGCCCTCAGCCAGAAGCAGAATCCTGGGTTAGCTGAACCATGGGGCAACCCTGTTGTGGCATTTCTTCTATTTTTGCATTCCTTGTGCTTTGACAATGAGATGATTGTGTGGATATTACAAGAGGTGATTATCTCCATGGGCACTGAGCCTGTTTTAGCGCAAAGACTTTGCCTTGCCAGAGCCAAGACTTCTGAGGTCACAGCTAAGTTGCCAATTCTAAAGCACCTCTGACAAACCCAGAGGCCACCGGGGAACCTGCTCTTTGCAGGATGGCTCATTTTAAAAGATAAGCTGCGCTGCCCAGGTGCTGAACAGGAGAAACGCCTGTGCGTGGGATACTTTCAATTCAAGGGCTGGGTAGTAAACACCTGTGTGCGGCCAGCTTTGCGCAGGGGGATTGGAGGGAGGGACAGACAGCCGCTTCCACAAAGCAGCAACAGCTCAGAAATAGCCATCCACATTTCTGGATTCTGTAAAGCCTTTTACCCCGGATCTCTGTGGGACAGGGAGTACCTGGTGCAGTTCATGCCATCACCGGGGCGGGGGAGCACACAGCCTGTTGACTCTGTCATGCTTAAAAGCATTAAGACGGAAACATGGAGGAAAAGCTTCAAGAAAAGGAAAACAAAATATTACTGATTCTTCTATGAGTTACAACAAACACAGGGCAGCACAAATGTTCAGGGACCTCAATCAGAATATGTTCAGCAGTGACACATTCTTAGTTAGATTTAAGTCATTCTGTGAATGACTCCTCTTGATGCCCAGAGGCGAACTTCTTGGCTATGAGGGGATAGCTAGGGAAATTAAAATGTGTGATGTTCCATATGAGGCAGGCAGAAGCTATACGGAGGGCCAGTGGTATTCGATCTTTAGGAAAGTTCTATTTTTTAAATAGAAATCTTATTATTTTTTCTTAGAATGAGAAATAGAGATGAACACAGGCCGATGAACAGGCAAGGTCTCTAGGAATAAAAGCTTATCTTAGAGGCAAGATTCCTTGATCCTATCACCTTTCTGCTGCCAGCTTCTCTTAAGCATCTTCCTCTTCTGTCTCCTCTTCCCTCAAACTAGGCTAGCCTACATGTTCCTCCTCCTGCCTTGCAAGGACTGAGAGAGTAGGGCCTGACTCCTAGGGAAGCAGGAGCATTCTAGAAACTGTGCCTCCTACCCTGTTGTTGCCTAGCAGCCAGATGACAATCCCCAAACCAGCGTCAGTAGCCAACCATAGGTCTCCGCTTTTGGACATGGTCTAATCATCCAGGAAGGCTTTCTGGAACTGCCCTTATTAAGGAAAAGAAATGTAATATGTAACTTGACTTTAAAAATCCAGGAAGCTCTAACACTCCATCAAGTTCTTAAGACTTTTTCTTTCCCCCATAATCCTTGGCCAAGTTCAAAGGTGAGCACTTTCCCAGAGGCTCATTAGGAATAATGTTTATTTCATACATTTGGAGGTTGCAAAGTTTGATTCCGTCTTGCTTATTTGGGAAAAAATAACTTTTTTATGAAAGGAAAGGAGGGGGAAAGGGGGAATGAGACAAGGGTAAAATTTGGGAGAAGAAAGGTGCTTAGAACACTGGCCTGGAAGGCAGACTGGAGTTCTGAACATTTTTCACCTCCAACTTTCTCTGAAGGGTTATAACAACAAGTCACTGCACCCTTCACCCTTCTGACCCTCCATGACCCCCTCTGTCCTCCCTCCCTTTGTGGCTGCTTGTGTGAAGGTGTGTTTTGATGACAAATACGAGATGCACTTGTGCCTTCACGGAGGGTGCTACATAACTAAAATGTACTGACATGTATTACCAGGATTTCTGGGCTCTTTACTGTGAAGGAAATTCAGCAGAGGGCTGTGAGGGTTTGTGGTCTGCTCATCTGAAGCCAGGATGTCACTAACCGGCCTCTCAAGCCAGGCCATCGCTGACTGCTTGGGTGAGGAGCAGGAATTCTCAGTGACCGGTGGAGGCCCGGGAGCTCATGCTTGCGCCTCATCTGTCTTTTCCATCTCATTTCCTTCCCTAGGAGGAAGCGCGAGACCCAACTGGCTCTGCCGCCTCCCATGTTTGCTTAGTGAGGAGTAGTATGGAGGGTCCTGGTGGGGGTATGCAAGTACTTGATGCCTCTACTCATCTTATCTGCCAACCTGGCCTCTACTCATTCTTCAAGGCAAACTCAAGCCCCCAGCTCACCCCTTCCAGGAGGTGCCCCAGTTCTCTGCCCAAGGTGATCTGTCTACACCACTCTTTTGGCACACAGCAGTCTCTGCCAAGTATTAAATCTCTTGTCACTCATGTAGGCCAGGGTCACTAATGGCTCAATCTGTGCCTCTTCCTTGAGGAACTATGGGATAGTCAGCTGCAGGAGAAATCTGAGGCTGTTGTCAAGTTTGCTCCACACCTAAGTTCAAATGTTGCTGGGGAGAGAGAGGACCTGTAGTCCCTAAGGTGGGGAAACCTCAGGGAGCAGAACTCATCTTTGATAAGGGGGTTCAGGAGACCTGAGGCAACACTAAGCACTAACCAAGCTGAGGCTGGAGGGCTCTGCAGGGCCGCCTCTGTGTGCTGCCCTCTAGAGGAGGGGCTGAGAACACCACCTGGATGCCCAGGCTGTTCAAAGCTCGAGCGCAGAGCACTGGGTTTTTCCACAAGTCATTCAACAGATGAATTGTTTTGTGCCTCCTTTGTGCCAGGCACTATGTTCTACTGAAATGATCACCCAAGAATATATGCGAAATCAGTGTGAGCTTCTTCATAGTTTCAGTCCCTACTATCGCTTTGGGCAAGGAGTTTTACAGACCTTGTCCTATTTAAATAAGTAACTGTTACTTTTCTACAACTCAACTTTAACTTAAATATTAATACAATGTTCCAAACTTCAGAATTCTGGGATTTGGTAAACACGTCTGAGCTCCTGTCTACTGTCTTTGTGGTTCTATACATTGGATTTATGGTTGCCATCAAAATCTCCTGATTACTCTGGTCCATTCTAACCTCTCTACTCCTATTCTCTTATTTAATATTCCCTAATCTTTAATATTCTCCTGAAGAATAATGTCCTCCCCTCCCTTAGATTATAGCTTCTTGAGGGCTGGAACCATGTATTTTAATTTTTATCTTTTCCACCATGATCTCAGCACAGTACTGGGCACACAGCAAGCACTGCATATATCCTCACTCACAGAATAACAGAATTTTAGAATAAACAAAATGTTAGCATTTATCCAGTCCAATCCAGTTCCTTCAATGTACCGATGAGGGAACTGAGGCCTGGAGGTTGTCAGTCACTAACTCAAGGTCAGCACAGCCCCTCCTTTCTGGTCTTAGAGCTAAGACCAACTTTATGAGCCTTAAGACATACCCTCTGACATAGGTACGATAATGACCTCCATTCTGCAGTTGAGGAAACAGAGGTACAGAGTGTTTCAGTAACTTATCCCAGATGCCTCAGCTAATAATCAGCAGGGCCAGGACTTGAAAGCAGGCTGACAGGCTCCAGGGCCTCCACTCTTAGCACCAATTCCAGAAGCCCCAGAACCACTTCCCTATCAGGACATTTGACATCTCCTGCCTTGAGGGTGCTCACCCGTCTTCCCCCTACCTCGTCCCCACAAGACTGCAGCTCTTTGGGCAGGAACAAAGATGTCTTCTCCTTTAATCCTCTGGCATGTCCAGCCCAGTGCCTTCCCTAGACTGGGTGTCTGCTGAATAAAACTCCAAGAAAATACAAACGAAGTATGCTAGGCTAAATAAGGCAATCGATTTCTTCCTCCTAAAATCCTGTGCAAAATTTTTAATAGTTGCTTTCCCCATAGAGGAGATAGGAATCTATTAGGAGTACAAATGCCTTTGCCAACGCCTCTCCACCCTGGCCAAACGTTGCCCAATTCTTGCACAACCATTAAGTCGCATGAGAGGTTGGTCCCCCAGGCAGGTGATCCAACCACTCCTTTCTGCAGCCTATTCATGGTTTTTATTCCCTTATCCTTTCACTCTGTACAGAAGACTTCATCCATAGCCCACATACAGTCATGAGTTGCATAATAACGTTTCAGTCAACAATGGACCGCATATACGACGACAGTCCATACAATTAGTACCATATAGCCTAGGTATGTAGAAGACTATACCATCTAGGTGTAAGTACACTCTACGGTGTTTGCACGACGACAAAATAACCTAATGACGCATTTCTCAGAACCTATCCCCGTTGTTAAGCAACGCATGACTGTACTTACGTTAAGCCACTCCAAGAGGTCTTATTTCCCTTGATATTAGGCAGCTGGGACTGGAAGCAAACGTGAAAAGCAGATTTGCCACTCCCCCAGCTTCTCCTAGGAGCATAAGTTGATCCCCTGCTGGTGGGAGACGCAGCAATGACTACAGGACTCCAGTGTTTCCCAAACCCACACAGGAGAGGAAACTGGGCTATCCCCAGGGGCAGCTGATGCCTGGAGGGAACTGCCTCAATCCCAGAAGTGCAGAGTCATTTCCATTTCATGTTGAATGTCACTCTTTTCTCAAATAGTCAAAATAGCACCCATGCTATTCCAAGGCTGCCCCTTATGAAGACTAACTGGGCCCCATAATTACAGTTTTCTTTGCAGGAAGTAATCACTACAGCTCAGCTATTTTCTCTCTTCAGGATTTAAATGGGGTGGAGGTAAGGGGCGTTCCCTAACATCGTAGATAGCTGCTTTCTGTTTCTTCTGTATTTTGTGTCCTTTTTTAAAAGCAAAATGCCTCAACACGAATTCTGAAAATCATCATGGTAATAGAATTCCAAGTTTTTCACCAAATTTTCTATGCATACAGCAGCGATGGATAAATGTAAATAAAACCTATTGGAAGTGAAGGTGCATATCCCCATGGAGTTTTTCTGTAACAGATGGCAGGAACAGAGAAAACAGTTATGGAACTCATGCTCCAACACCTGCCTGATACCACTGGCCCAAATTCTGCTGAGCGATGGAAAGGCTAACTACCTACCATACGATTACCCTTTACTCATGTGATTCACCTGCATTTGCAGCTGAACTCCCAGGAGGTCACCACCTCATCCTTTACCTGCTTATGTTACACTGAGAGTGTTAGGGCTTTTACCATGAAGAAAGCACACCTGTGGTGCCTCTCCCAGTCCCTCAGCCCCAAGGAAACACCCACATCAGCGGAATTCTTTACGCTCTGTTTTACATGCTCCTCTCTCATCTATAATGGATGGGACAAAACAGCTTTCCCCCTGAAAAATAATTATCTAAAAAATTTCAAAGGACACCAAAATTCTAATGTAGTACAATAATGATTTAAAAAACTCTTTATCATCTAAGATTCTGACGCATAACATCCAGAACCACTGCCCACTGGAGAGCAATGGGTCAAACAGGTCCAAAGGAGCCTTCTCTGTGCATTTAGGGAGGGAACTGGGCCGTTCCCAGGAGGCTGTCCTTGAGTATTTCTCTGCTCCATCTGGAAAGGTCCAGTCCACCCAAAGGATAATCTGGGTCTTTTTTCTTCTCTTTCAATGTTTAATGAGCTACAGAACATATCTTAATATTAAACAATCTCTCTGTCAATGGGGAACTTCCCAATCAGACCCTACAGCTAAAGTCTGGACCCAGGCTACGCAGGACAGTAGAACGGATCATGCAGGCTGTGAGACTGGCTCCAGCAGAATCGGTTTTCAGTGCAGAGCAGGAACGTTAACTGGTTTTGGATTTCCCTACCCTTGACATTTAGCAAAAGGCTCCAAACAGAGGACTTGGCCTCTCCTTTGTTAAGCGCCTTTTATAAGGTGCAGTCAGTTTCCTACTTATGTAGCTGCTTTTAACACATGGCTTTAAAACTGACTGTGGGGGCCGGCCCCATGGCCAAGTGGTTAAGTTCGTGCACTCCACTTCGGCGGCCCGGGGTTTGCTGGTTCGGATTCCGGGTGCGGACATGGCACTGCTCGTAAGGCCACGCTGAGGCGGCATCCCACATGCCACAACTAGAAGGACCCACAAATAAAATATACAACTATGTACTGGGGGGGTTTGGGGAGAAAAAGCAGAAAAAAAACGATTAAAAAAATTGACTGTGGAAAAAACTTGGCATCCAGGAGTTGCCCAAAGATGACCATTTTTCATTCTAACCAGCCCCAGTCTTGCCCACCATGGGGCATCATCATAGTCAAAGTGGGCAGAGATGATATCATTCCTTTTCTTGGGCACCCAACATCTACCTGCTATTCCCAAACCAAGATGGATTTGTCCAAGCGTGTATACTATTCAGCCAGGACAGGGGACATCATGAAGAAATCTCTTTTTTCCTCTAGACACTCTATGTTCAAGTTTTTAACCATTAAATAATCTGTACTTATTGATCTATTTCATTTGACCTGCATGGCCATGGTCAATGGCTTTCAATGGCCCACGGAGTCACTGTTGTATGTCTGCAAGAGAGTGACACCCAATCCCACAAATGGTTTCAGGGAAGACCCAGGCAGCATCTTGGAAAGCTTTCTTGTCTCCAGACATATTGGCTGGATGAAGTTTTCTTCCACCTTTTGCCAGTAGGGCTACAAAGGGGGTCTTATTTAAAAAAACAAAAACAGATAGCATGACTACAAGCATGCTCATATGGAAACATGGGCATTAGGAATGTGTGGAGAAAGTTGAGTTTTCTATACAAAGGGGATCTCCGAGGTGGGGATGGTCAAGTACCAAAAAGTCTTCCCTCTCAAACAATCCAGAAGGCAAAACCCAAGAAGCCCTTCAAAGTAACAAACATAAATGCTCTCTGTAACTGCGTCCTGTTTGGCCAGAGAAAGCCCTGGACCACGCTGCTCTCAGAGTTACTTTTCCCCACCTCCACATATACCTTTCTCTATGGATGCTCGTTTCGTCTCTGGCACAGGTGACCTCTGCTCCAATCTTCCCCTCAACCCCATCATGTGCCCAATTCAGATCTAAAATGCAAAGTCACCCATCATTTTAAAAAATACATACACACAAACACCTACTCACGCTCATATCAGACATACAGGGCAGATACATACACACAAGCCCACCTAACATGTATGCTTATGAATATTACATCATTTCTTTTTCCAAAGATCTGTGCTTTCAGATAAGGAATATTTATCGATGCTCTGCTACACGTAGGCCTTGCTAAGTATTGTGGAGCAGTCAAGACAGAAAAATATAATTCATCCTGCCCTTGCTTTTAAGCTGCTTACAAAGAGCAAATGAGACAAGAGATCTCCCTATACACAAATAGCAACAGACTAAATATTTGCTGTTGCTGCTGCTGAGGGCCAGACACTGTGTGGGCTGGCAGAAACACACAAGAGATAGTGGTGGGTGAGTTCAGAAGACAGAATCACACCTGATACACTCACAGTTTCCTTTGATCGCCCATGTATATAGTTTAGGAGACTCTTGACCTTTGTAAAACTCTGCTTTGACTTCCATTAACTCCCTTTGGAAAACATATAAGCAAGTGTCCAAGGGACATGACAGTGGCAACGCCTGATATAATTCACCTCTTTTAGAGAAAGAAATTGAATTATTTCCTTGATCAATCAGTTTGATCGGTTTTCTACCAATCTCTCATTTCATAAGAACACAAGATACAAATCTGTGGATGACTTTAGGACTCAAAGGTGATAAATTCAAGGTGTTGTCCCCCTTCCCATTTTATTTATTCCTCCTGCCCATTTGTTAAAAGACCTCATCAAGTGAGACACAGTTGCCTCTGGCGCCTACTTTATCTTTACTTTTCTTAAGTATTTATTGAGCACTACTTTCTATCCATCACTGAACTTAGTGCCAAATAATGGGATAACTAATTTTTAGAATAAAATGTAGCAGATCTGAATTAGATAAATTAAGGCAGCCTTACAAAGAATCTCCTGATGGGGCCAGCCCAGTGGTGTAGTGGTTGAGTTTGCATGCTCTACTTTGGCGGCCCAGGATTCAGGGGTTCGGATCCCAGGCGCAGACCTACACACTGCTCATCAAGCCATGCTGTGGCGGAATTCCATATAGAAAACAGAGGAAGATTGGCACAGATGTTAGCTCAGGGCCAATCTTCCTCACCAGAAAAAAAAAAAAAAAAGAATTTCCTTATTAACATCATCTAGATTTTAAACTTTTTTAGGGTAAGGGCCCCTACTCAAGGATCCAGCCTTGCCTGAGTGTTGAATGAAGACTCTAGTTGATGACCCATGAGGTCCCAGAACAATTTGGGATGGCTGTGCTTCCCACAGCTCCTAGTCTACCAACCACTTCCCTTCTAAGCACAGGAGACTGGAGCTCAGGCTAGGGTTCCTTTTAGATGTTAACAGACTGCTTTTTGGTAATGTCTTTATTTTAGAGAGGCTATCTATCGGTTGCTCCCACTGACAGTTAGGTGTGGCAGTCAGGAGCAGTATGGGAAAGATTCTAAGGCACCTCTGGGTTCACAGGTGCTGTGATCAATTAATACTGCCTGTCGTGGGGGTGGACTAGATGAAGGATGCTCAAGGGCCGTGCGCCTGCCACTCCTGATATAATGGAAACAGCAGAGGCCTGGGAGTGAGAGCCCCCAGCTTCAAATCTGGGCTGTAGCACTCTGTCTGCATGACCTGAGGCAAGTCATTTTGCCTCTGTACAACTCAGCTCCTCATCTATAAATGGGAATAATATCTATTTCACAGGGTTGATGCAAAGCAGTGGTTTTCAAAGTGTGGTCTCAGATCAGCAGCATCAGCATCACCTGGGAACTTGTCAGAAAGGCAAATTCTCAGGCCCCACCCCAGATCTCCTGAATCAGAAACTCAGGTGATGAGGCCCAGCAATCTAAGTTTTAATAAGCCCTCCAGGTGGTTCTCATGCATGCTAAAGTTTGGAACCCTGTTGTAAAGTATTACATATTAAATAATAAGTCCTACGGTACTTATTTTAAGGAGAGGAAATCATGCTTTTAATTTGCTACATAGTGACTAACAAAGTGCCAGGCTTACACCACAGGTGCTCAATAAACTCTAGCTTCTCTCCCTTTCTTATCAAAATACAAGCTGCCAACACAAGAACCTAGGGAGTGGGGAAGAGGATGTTGGAGGGAGGGGTGGGGGTATATATTGTTTCAGTTCAAGAAATTAGATAGGGGGATGGTTCCAAGACCTAAGCAAACCCTTGGCAAAGCATCTGGGGTATTTCCTCCCGAGGGAGAGAAAGGAGGATGGGCTCAGGCTTCTGGAGCCATGACAACAATGATGACTGTCAGGGACCAGGGACACTTATGCCACACATAACACTAGAGAAGGGAGGATTACACAGGGGAGATCCAGTCCACAGCAGGCTTGCCTTAGTTACAGCTCATCCAAAGAGTTGCTGTTACTTCAGTCCCAAAGGCCTCTATTTTAAAATAATTTCACTTGCTCCACAGTGCAAACTTTGAAAACAGGTCTATTGAGGTGCCTGCATTGTATGTAATAATGACGTGGTGCGTCCCTCCCGTCCACCTTTCACTCCCCATAAATATCACTGCATGGGTAGTTTCATTTGCCTCACAGGTATAAACAATGGGGCAATGATTTCCATTCCAACACAGGCCTTCGTGTGTGTAGCAATATATTTATAAAGACAAATAAATTGTTAACCATCAGGGAAATGCAAATTAGAACCACAATGAAATACCACTTTATATCCACTAGGATGGCTTTTATTAAAAAAAAAAAAAAACCCAGAAAATAACAAGAGTTGGTGAGGATGTGGAGAAATTGGAACCCTGGTGCATTGCTAGTGGGAATGTAAAATGATACAGCTGCTGTGGAAGACATGGTGGTTTCTCAAAAAATTAAACATAGAATTGCCATATGATCCAGCAATTCCACCTCTAGGTTTCTACCGAAAAGAACTGAAAGCAGGGACTCAAACAGGTATTTGTACACCCATGTTCCTAGTAGCATTACTCACAATAGCCATAGATGGAAACAACCCAAATGTCTATTTATGGAACAATAAACAAAATGTGATATATACATTCAATGGAATATTATTCAACCTTAAACAGGAACAAAATTCTGACACATGCTACAACATGAATGAAACTTGAAAACAACTGAAACAAGTCAGACACAAAAGGACAAATATTGTATGATTCCACTCATATAAGGTACTGAGAATAGTCAAATTCACGGAGAAAGTAGAATAGTGATTCATAGGGGATTGGGGGAGAGAGGATGGGGAGTTATTGTTTAATATTTACAGACTTTTCAATTTGGGATGACGAAAAAGTTCTTGAGATGGGTAGTGGTGATGGCTGCAGAACAATGTGAATGTACTTAATGCTACTGAATTGCACACTTAAAAATGGTTAAAATGGTAAACTTTACATCATATATATTTTACTACAACAAAGAAAGAGAGTAGTTAACCACTTTCATCCCACCATAACCAAAGAAAAAAGACACCACAACGTAAACCTTCTACAGTACCCCCACACTCTCACACACAGCAAATGTCACAAATAAAAAGAACTCCAAAACCTCTCCACGCTGGAAATCTAGAATGATAATGGCAGCTATACGCTTTCAAGACAAACAGTATTCCCAATTTACTTCCACTTGCCAGGCTCCAAACACATCTGATGTGAAAAAGAGACAGCCAGCTGAAAATAGGGATTTGGCTGCACAGCTCCAGTGTGTTCACTCAGTGGCTTCAAAAACCCCATCCTTCTTCCCGTTAATGAAGGTTTGCTTCGACCTTTCCATTAGCGCACTAACTACTATTAAAAAAGCCATTTATCAGATTAACACTGAGGACTGCAAAAGTCATCTGCAAGCGGCGTGCACTTTTCCACGTAGGGGTTGCCATGCCAACAGCAGCTCCACGTTCACTGTACAGAAGTATCAATTTCAACAAAGTCTTGTTTCATAATTGTGAGGACTGACTCAGTCTTGTTGTCCCTCCCCACTTCCCAAATGCACACCCATGGCAAAGGCTCCACCAAAATCAGGTAATGACCAAGAAAGGGAGCAATTACAAAATTGATTTGTGGAATGTCTGCACACTGAAAATGTTGTAAAGCAGGCAAACATTATATTACTTCGTCTCTCTCTCATCCCCATCCCAATTCTTCTGGAGTACAGTTGAGGAATTTGATGTGATAACAGTCTGGCCAGTAATTCTAGAAAAAGGGGTCCTGGGTGAACAAAGTGAAAGAAAGACTGTAATTATGCAAGTTTTTGTAATAGATTATTTGCCTGGAAAGCAGACAACTATAAACAAAATGGACTAAAATTCTTGGATTCTATTGGTGCCAATTTTTGTTTTAAATGATGCCTGAGAACTTTTAAATAAATGTGTTTAAACTGACCAGCATTATCATGCTTCTTGATTTAGAAGAAAGTCAGAAACAGAGAGCTCTAGAAAACAATCTGTCTTGACTCAACAGTAAACCTAACGAGCAATTTCCAACCACAAGCACTGAGCCCCAGGCTCATACTAAAAGTCCTGATTAAATAGAAGAAATATTCAATCCAGTTTAAAATGATTCAAAGAAAACAAGCACAAACTGTAGACACCTGGCTCCTGATCAAGCAGGAGTCATTTTTGTGTTGAAGTTTACTGTAAATCTATACCACACTTCCAACCACAATCAGCAGTGGAATAGAAAAAGCTAACAGCAACCCTTAAAAACACACAGCTTTCAGGGATGGGATAGAAACATTGTAGTGATAGCATCTATTTCAGCGAAAAAAAATTTTTTAAACTTCTAAGTGTAACAAATCTGAATGATACTGTATACACATTAAAGTTTTCAACAGCACAAATACACTGCTATGTAAAGAAGAGCGTCTTTTAAAAGATACAGATTGTGCCACAAAATTTCAGGAGGGCAATACCAATTAAAACCTAAAATGGAGCTTATTTGAAATCTTGGTCACAGGAGCGCCACTGAAGAAAAACTCGTTCTCCCAGCCAGTGGCTCCTTGCTCAAAGCAGACACATGGGCCACACCGGGAGATCACCAAATTCAAAGGGAGACCCAGCCCCGACAGCCCTCATTGCCGCAACCTCGTCTATGTAATCACGTGATTTATTCCAAGCCCAGAGAAAGGCCTACACGGGCACAAAACCTTTTAATTTGTAGTTATTTCTGGGACACCAGAGCTGACACACTGGTCAGGAATATAAAAGAGATGCTGCTTTTCAGGTTTGAGAATAATCTTTGGGCTGGTTATAGCTTGTTTTCTGAGCCTGGACACGTCCGTGAATAGGGGTTGCATTATGATACATCTATAAGTGGAACTTAACACAGCTATATTAAATCAATGCACCACGGTAGCAGAGAAAATTCTGATATACTGTTCTATAGAAAATGCATTTTTTCCACAACAGCCTATAAGATGATAAAATTCTGTAATTACATATCCATATTTACCACACAGAAGAGAGGATGTTCACTATAGTGTTAACAGTGGTTATCTCTGGATAGTGGAATTTTGGTGATTTTTATTTTTATCTCGATGCCTTCCTGTACTATGACATTTTACAGGGAACATGTATACTTTTTATAATCAGAAGAAAACAACTTAGCTACTTTAAAAATAATTTCACAGGAGAGACAATTTATGGGGACTGAGGGGGTGAGGGATGTGCATGTGCACACCTGCACGGTCTCCTAACTACCCTGATGTTTAAGTCTCCCGCCGAGCAATGTGGGGGCCTTGCCCCCCCTGCCCTTGACCCACGGGGCCCGAGCACCCCTGGGAGACGTTCGCACATCCCTGTCCTCTCTCCACATCCTGGTCTCCGTCTAGCAGCGTCAGCGAGCTGCCCCCGCACTGGGGCAGCCATTCAAGAAGCAAGGAAATATTATGCAAGAGCACAGGAAGTCAGAGGAGACAGGATTCTGGGCAGGCCTGGCAAGCAGTCTGTGTGAACTCCAGTGAACAAGCGGACTTTGCTCAGTGGGGCTGAAGCCAGCAGAAAGCCTTCCCAGGGCGGCAAGGGAGAGCTGACCACCTCAGGTCTCTGGCCAGGGGGCAGCCATCCAGAACTTGCTGTACCTGATGTCAGGCAGATAAACCCGAGTCCCAGTATTTCTACTTTTTTGGCCCATGTTCAAGGTGACTCCCCGACACTCAGGCACAGTGACTCACCTCTGTCCCACATTGCACCCTCCCTCCCTCTAGTACAGCATGACTCCATTCAGTAATTTTCAAGCTTGTTCCTCTCAAGGCCACTGGCTTTCTAATTCAGTCCCCTCTCTCTTGTTGCCTCAGATCAAAGGACACAGTACTTTCAGATAGCTTGTCAATCATCTCATGTTAGGAACAACCCTGAGCACCCCAGATATGTTCATTTATACACACACACAAATATATATACATATGGATCATAGCAGTAATAACCCCTTCTTTTGCAGTAATTTATATTTTCCAAGCCCCAACCCAATCGGCAGGGCAGGGATCAGAGCAGCCACCTGACAGAGGTGGAAACTGAGGCTCAGAGGGAGCCCATGACAGGTTGCAGAATGACGGCGTCAGAGTTAGGAGCCTCCCAGTTAAGGGTGCTCTCTCTCAGCCCAGCAGCCTGCCTCCTTCTTCCCCAGCATCAGGAGGTGAGACACTGCCCCTCCTGACCACACAGCTCTTCCCTTCTGGAGAAACCACTGGGCAGCGCACATTCTGTCCCCCCTCCATCCATTTCCTTCTTAAGGGTGGTCCTGCTGCTGTTGTGGAAGTGGATCCAGTCCCTTCTCTGTGGCATCATGCCATGCCCAATAGTGACTTCCAAGTCTCCGCTCCTCTCCACTTTAACAGAACCTGCTCTCGGAGACAAGGGCGTTACAGGGGAATTGGAGAGGCTTCTCCAACCCCCCACAGATCACCTTTAACCTCCCATCCTCCTTCCATAAGGAAGCACCTGGAAACAGGAGTCAGGACCAGGCTCCACTGAGACCTCACTTCACAATGGAATTTGAACCCTAGAAAGAAAGAATCTTTGAGTCTATCTTGTCTGGTTCCTACCTACTGGCCCATTTTAAAGATGGACAAACTGAGGCCTGGAGGGCACCCAGCTGGTTTCCACTCCTCTGTCCTTTCCTCCAAGCCACAGGAATTCCACTGGACACACACACAGTACATTTCCCAAGCAAAAAGGGCCTCGATGTGAGTGGTGGGATAGACAGGCCTGGCAGAAACGGGGCTGTGGTTGCGGGATCTCCACTCCCCTTGCCTGTGTCAGGATCAGGCAGTGGCATTTCAACACACAGAACCAGCCACGTAGGGAACGTCACCCACCCAGTCATTGCCCCTGGCCTGACAATTGCTAATTGTGGTGAGGACCAAAGGTGGCATTCTCCTGGGACCCTGTTGTGGATTTCCAGACGTCACCAACCCACAATGGCCCCTACTCCTCTGGTGTAAACACTGCCAAATAAGACAAACAATAACATCACCACCGCAGAAAAACAAGGTGCCCAGAGAGACAGCACCAGTCAGCGGAGAGAGGCCAGGACCTGGGACTAGCAACACAGGCTCCTCCATTCTCTGGCTTTGTGATCACATGTTTGTGCCTCAGTGGTTTCATCTACGTGATGAGAATGACAACTACTTTAATCTACATCATGAGCTTTACAAAAAAATTAAGCACTGAACAAATTCAGAAATGATAATGCAGGGTGAGGACAAAGACCCAGCAACCCTGGCTTAATTATTTCACTTAACAAATATTGAAGGAGTACCTATAATGTGTGTGGCACTGCCCAAACACTAAGGATGTGGTGGTGAGCGAGTCAGCCCATCTCGGCCCTCAGGGAGCTTACAAACTAGAGGGGTAATAAGCAGACAAATAACATACAGCATGCGGGAAGTGTTGTTTAAAAAAAAAAAAAAGGAGCACAGAGATGGAGGCGTCCAGTTAACTGGGAGAGGTCGGGAGAGGTTTCCCTGAGGAGGTGACATTTAAGCTGAGACCTAAGGCCCAAGTCAGCTGGCCGGCCTCCGGGAGGGGCTGAGGGAAGGGCAAGCTCAGACACAAGAGGTCAGGGATGCTGCAGATGATGGATCTGAGGCCAGAGTTGAGTGACCTGCCAAGTCTCATGGTCACTAAGGCAGAGTCGGACTCTTCACATCCAAAGCCTCTTGCCGCTTCTAGTAACATCAGGAGGCCCAGGTATCCTCTGGGGGTCAGCATGCCCCTCATTTCTACATCTCCCAATAAGTCGTCTGACCTTTTAAAGTCCTTGGGCCAGACACTTAGTCCCTTCAGGAACCCACAATTAGGTCTTGCTCGTAAGATGTAAGGCAACAAGCGGGACCTGAGCAGATGTGGGCGGTTACGTCCCTTTAGGTCTAGAGATCTGGGGGTGCTAAATCAGAGGGCAAATTCCCATGGTAACAGGGAACCAGCTGGCATGGACCCTCTATCTCCACAGGTGAGGGGGGAACAGGCCAGGCATGGAAAGGGCACATCCAAGGTCAGACCATTTTTCAGGAGTTCTGGAAGGTTCTTTGGTCTCCTGGTGTTATCAGATTTCCTCACATCTCAGGGTATGGGAAAAATATAACACATACCCTAAAATCACTCTTGACAAGAGCTCATAACCCTAAAAAGCCCACCCGGGGGCAGGAGGTATAGGGCTGAAAGCAGGCGCCTCTTTTTAGATTGTTCTAAGACTCCCTTCCAACAGCAGTGAGGTCACCCCAACAGGTAACTATGTGCCGAGTGGTTATATTGCTGGGCTTGCTCATAATGATGCCTTCATGCTTTGCACTTTACACTTTTCAAAGGTCTTTCCAACGAGATAATGGTTGCAAAAATGATTTTTAAAGTGTAATATGCTTTCAAAACGTACGGTTTTATTGAAACTCTAGCCCCTTTTAACCTCATAATAGTGCTCTTCAAAAGCAGTTAGTGTCTAACCCCCATTTAGGAACGGAAACATGCAGAGAGGTTAAATGACCTGTCTTAGGTCATACAAGTCAGAAAAGGATCTAGAACAGTGTCTCAGACTCCTAGAGATGTTTGAGAGCTCCTCTGAACCTCATGTGGATGCAGGATTTGCCAGGGACACAAAACAAGTGAAGGTGGCCCTGGGATCATTTACAATCTGTTTGCCAAGACAAAGGCTAAGAAACGTGGAACTCTTGTGGTCATCCCCTGACGCTAATTTTGGAGGCAAAGGAATTCAAGTGGGTGAAAGTTTGTCCCTTTCCAAAATAAACATGTACTCTGCCTTGGCCCAGAAGATCTAACTCAAGGAGAATTAAGTTACATCATTACCGTGTAACATTTGGATCCATACAAGGAGCTACAGGTGGCCCAGAATCGCAAGGCTTATGTTGAGCTGAATGCAGAAAATGGTTTCAGATGTGCTCAAGTGGTTGGCTCAAGAAAGAAAGAATCGATGTTCACAGTCATCTCAGACTCCTTTCTGCCTGGGTTCTCTGGTCACCAGGATTTCCCAAGGCCCAAAGCTGGCCAGCAGCTGCAGTGACCGCACCACCATCAAGTGTGCCCAGGTCCTATCACCTCACTGACCCAGGCGGGGAAAACAGTTTGCTGGGAGTTCAGCAGGGGCAAAGTTGTTATTTTTCAAAAGGAACTTTCACTTGGGAAAGGAAGAGAAAAAAAAAAAAAAAATACAAAGGGATAGTAAAGTAAATTTACAGATTTCGGACCCTAATGCTGTAGTCACAGATTAGCTTAGTCAGGACACCTTCCACTTCCTTCCTGAGGCTCACCTGCACCTGTGGGAAGGTAGATGCTAGACTCAAATTTCTAGCTCTGGCTAGATTTGAGTAAATGCCACTTTCTGACCTGTGGGGTTTCTTTGGACACCCCTGAGGCAGCTTCCCAGGGGTTGCCCAAGGTCCCAGACAGCCCTGTGTCTGGGCTGGGCTACACTGGGCTCTAGAGCTCTCTGCCACCTGTAGTCCCAGAGGAGGAAGGCTCCTTCCACCTGGCTCCAGAGGACCCTCCCTGGGCTCAGGCCCAATGTTGAGCAGCCTGCACACCACTGAATAAATCAATCGTCCCTGGGCTGGGCAGCAATTTCCCAGTTCCAAAACCATTTACCAATTACTGAGGGGACAGAAAAGGAATAAGAGACGAGACACGCAGTTGTCGTGATGAGATTAAATTCCAAGCCAAGAGTTTTCAGAAGCTGCAGCCTCCCTCGAAGTACCATTGGCCGGGGCATGCTAAAGTGATTTGTTGGCCTCTACTGGTCCCCAGTGTGGGATCTTCTCCAGTGATTCCGGATCCCTGGCCAAGGCCCTGTTCACAAGTGTCTAGCCATGACCTCAAGCACTTCTAAATACCCCCAGGGGAGAGTTACACCTGTTGGCAGAGGGGAAAAACCCCAGCCGTCCTACCCAGGTGACTCCAGAAAGATGGCTCCTTTTCTCTCTCTTCTGGCAGCATCTGGCCAAGAACATCGAGTTCGGGCTTTAGGGAATGGTGTAGCCACATAACAGGAAAGGAGAAGGCCAAGGAACTGCTCAGCTGCAGGGCTCCACACAGGGAGCGCAGTGAACAGTTACTGGCAGAGACTGACAGAGGGGATGGCCTGGCTTGGATTTGGCCATCCCTCTCCCTGCAAATAGTGGAGTGTTGAAGGGACTGTCCTATCTTTCTACAATGATCAGACTCAAAAACCCAGACTCTGAATGAGAAAGGGCAAGAAGAGATAGAATGAAAGCCCTTATCAAATTATCAAGGGGACAAAGACTTTGCCATCAAAATGAGAACACGGGATGAGGTGACTGCACTCCCTCCTCAGAGCCTGAAGGAAGCTATTTTAGAATACAGCAAGCTGTCCCCTTCCACCGCCCCTCTGCACACTGGGAAGCATTTATTACCCTGAGGGGTATAGTCCAAAAAGAAAAATATTTCAGAGTGATTCGGGGACATGTGCAGACGACTGATTTCCTAAGGGACATGGGGAGGACATTTGTACTCTTTGAGGTCATTCTTATGGAGGGCAACCATGGCCTCCTCCAACCACCCCTTGGTGTTCACACTAGAGCCAGGTTCCTGGTTGGAAGATAACGGAGGTGCCCTGAGCAGCTCCCTTAGGTCCTGCTAATTCTTAAGAGAGGCAGGCACTGCTCCCATGGCCCCAAGGTGGCGCAAAGATTCTATCACAACATGAGTCAGGGGGACTATCCCTAAACTTCCCAATACCAGCCTAGGCCTGGTCTTCATCTCCCTTCCATTAACAGAGCTCCAGATTCAGCTCTGGAAGGAGATGGCTTACCACCCCTGGCCTGTACACCCTGTTTATTCCTGCCTCCTCATTTTACTCAAGCTGTTCAACCCAACTGGAATGCCCCATACCCATCTGCCTATCCAAATTCTACCTAATCTTCAAGACCTAAATGCTCCTCCTTTAAATCTCCCTCTAATCTATGCTCTCTAATCTATCACCTCCCTTTTAACTATTCGCAACACACAGGATTTATCCTTATTCACTCTCAATTACTATCAATTTTCCATAGTTTGCTCAACGTTTTATTTAAGCCAGTTCTGACTTCATTGCAAGATAGCAACATCTTAAAGATAGGGCTAGGACAACCACTAACTACCATAACCATATCGCATTGTTTTAAACAAATCATTTTAGGAATTCCTTGACTCACCAATTAGACTATAAGCACTCTGAGCACAGGCTCCATCTAATGCCTCTTTGCAACCTCACTGTGGCCTGGCACCTGAATTTGGTAGGTAACCTAGAAAGGTTTACACACAGCGATGATGCCAGTACCCCCACAAACCTTACCACATGCATGGCGGGTGACAAAGGAGGATGGGTGTGGTGATCTGAGCAAAAGTTTCTGCTTGTGCCTCTAACCCTCTGCATGACACTTCCAAAGTTCCTGACACAGACAGAATTACTGAGTTTACAAACAATTACTGGGCACCAAATGGGGGCCTCTGTTCTGGGTGCTGGGGGAAGAAAGAACAGAAAAAGATGACTGGATCCCTGCTCTTGAAGGGCTTACCAGCCAAGCAGTGATCAGGGACAGATACACAGATACACACACACACACACACACACACACACACACTCACTCACTCACTCACTCAGAAGTAAGCTGTAAAAGCAGCACACAAATAATAAAATAGAGACTGAGGACCATACAAATACAGGGGTAATAAATGTGCTGCTCATGAGGGAAGGCTCCCCAGGGAAGATGACTTCCAAGCAGAGAGCTGGCACTCCCTGGCACACTCTTTCCCATCCAGCTTTTATTAACTTTGAGGTTAACCTGGAGCATTCTGTTGTTTGGCTGGTACTTGCCTTGGTGTACTGGGCATTCTTGACA